>NW_028318374.1:752500-1952500 GCF_062004578.1 Staurois parvus
ATCCAGGAGAATATGAGGAACGGCTGTGTTCCAGTGTC
Source organism: Staurois parvus (assembly GCF_062004578.1). Taxonomy (NCBI): domain Eukaryota; kingdom Metazoa; phylum Chordata; class Amphibia; order Anura; family Ranidae; genus Staurois; species Staurois parvus. The sequence goes on from NW_028318374.1 coordinate 752,539, forward strand.
TGACATCCACATCTGCGCCTAGGAGTAGCGTGGTGACAGGAGGAAGAAGGAGGAAAAAGCCGGCCGGCATGTCCAACCTCCCTAAGATGGTGTCTGGAACGCACGCTGAGGTGCGATGCCGGCTTTGGCGTTATGACGTCAGGAACCAGCATTCGTTGCAACGTGTTTCGGGGCATGCGCTGGCCTCTATTGGCGGAAGCGCGGTCCTTTTTGAAACTTGACAAAGGAGCGTGCTTCTGCCAATAGAGGCCAGCGCATGCTCCGAAACGCGCCACAATGAATGCTGGTTCCTGCATTTGAGAATTATTAAAGTGGTTCTGCTGCACTTAGAGGTGCTTCTTTTTTCTTTTTTTCTTTTTTTATATAAAGGGGATCACTGCTGTTATTGTTACAAATTGTCATGACTGACTTACCCCTGGTTCACATATCCGCATTCCCGCGGTCCGCGTTTTGCGTGGGCACGAGAACCCATTCATTTGAATGGACTCCCGTGCCCCGGGACACGCAAGGAAGAAGTCCCTGCACTACTTTGGAAATCACAGCCCGCACGGGAACTGAGGTTCCCAGTACGTTTGCGTTTTCCAGTGCGGGCTGCATGCCATTAGAATTAATGGCATCGGCCCGCGGGTCCGCATTCATCTGTGCGGGTGGTGCAGCTGCACAGATTTTTGTGTGGATCTGCAGCGGCACCACCCGCACAGATGTGAACATAGATTTTGAACAACATGACTGCCACAGTTTTTGTGCCCAGTACACATTATCAGCACACCAGCTATCCATAAGATGTAAAAGAAAAAAAACATTTCCATTGCTCCATGGTCCAGTTCTGATCATTGTAGGCTCTTTCAGCTGTGGACCTGGGACAGCATGGCCACCCTGACTGGTCTGCGCCTACAGAGCCCCATACACAACAAACTGCAATATACTGTATGTTCTATTAAATGGGGGTGGACTCCTGAGCTGCCAAATATCCTCACAAGGGATGAAGTAACTGCTAACACCTGAAGGAAATGAGCTGAAAAAAGTATTTTGAACAAATGGTGTAGCGCTGTAAATACTAAAATACCATATTGTCAAATCATAATATAAATAATATTAAAGTGAAAGAATATTAATAAACCTTGTGTATCCTTATTACCCTAATTAAAGGTGAAATACATTCCAAAGCAAATATAAAATCAAAGTGACCAATGATAAAACCGTGACATATATCAATTGATATAAATAAATAAAAAAAGTCCCAAGAAGTGAAGAAATAAGTCTCAACAAGTGAAAAAAAAAATTATTATAGCACAAAAAATATATAATATAAAAATCCAGATTTTGCATGTTCTGTCTCTCCAATCTAAGCATTGAAAGTGTGATTTCTGTAACTTACAGTTGTGATGAGATAGCGATCACTCCAATCTTAGTTGAATAACACAGGCAGTGACTCGATCAGATGACACCTTGTAGATCTTGTGAAGTGTATTCCATAAACTGAGAGAATCTTACAACCATGAACATCGGATAGGTCGAAAGATCATGATGTGATCTACTTCATGACGTGAGGCTTGAAGGTGAAATGCATTACTGGGAAAGGGTGGAGCTATCTATACAGCATGAACTAAACCAGAGGAAAGGGAGGAGCAGAGACAAAATATAAAGAACACCTAAAGGCATATGACAGTCATGTGAAACATGACACTGCATGTTCTGAAACCTTTCTATTGGAACCAACCAGGGGCGGACTGACAACTCATGGGGCCCCCGGGCAATAGGGGATCACGGGGCCCCTGTGTCCTTGCCCAAACTCAAAAAAGCCTATGAAAAAGGTACCAGGGGCATCTCATAGGGCCCCCTACTGACCCCGGGCCCTCAGGCAGTGCCCGAGTTTCCAAATGGTCAGTCTGCCCCTGGAACCAACATTAACGTTTTCAGCAATTTGAGCAACAGTAGCTCTTCTATTAGATCGGACTACATGGACCAGCCTTCGCCCCCTCACCATGCATCAATGCGCCTTGGCCGGCCATGACCCTGTCACCGGTTTTCCTTCCTTGGACCACATTTGGTAGGTCCTGACCTCCGCAGACCGGGAACATTCTACCAGAGCTGCAGTTTTGGAGATGCTCCGACCCAGTCCTCTAGCCATTACTATTTGTCCCTTGTCAAACTTGCTCAAATCTTTATGCTTGCCCATTTTTTTTTTGCCTTCACACCTGAACTTCAGAGGAAAAATGTTCTTTTGCTGTCTAATATATCCCACCCACTTTCAGGTGCCATTGTCATGAGATAATGAATGTTATTTACTTTACCTTTCCGTTGTCATAATGTTATCAAGATTACCCGTGCAGTGAAACCAGAGTAAGTGATTTCAGTACAGGGGAGACGCCTCTACAACTGGAGGTATGCTTGGCATTAAGGCAGTGTTTCTCAACTCCAGTCCTCATGGACCCCCAACAGGTCATGTTTTCAGGATTTCCCTCAGATGAAACAGCTGTGGTAATTACTAAGGCAGTGAAACTGATCAAATCACCTGTGCAAAATAATGGAAATCCTGAAAACATGACCTGTTGGGGGTCCATGAGGACTGGAGTTGAGAAACACATGTTTAACGTGTTACTGAACCCACAACAGTAAGATCAGTCTGTATATGCAGCACAGCATGCTTGTTATACTCACTGTGGAACCTAAAGGGTTAATCCTCTGCATTGTGTAAAAAAAACTGTTTGATCCTGTCTTCTCTGACCCTCCCCTTATTCTACTGTCCCCAATCCATCTCCTGATAGTACAGAGCTCTAGGAGTCACTCTGCAGATGCTCAGTTTAGTGTGTATTGCTAAAGAGTTTTTTTTCTTTGCGAGGGTGCATGAGATCAGCACAGGGCCAATCAGTGCTGTCCAGACAGAGGGGTCAGCCTCATAGGACAGTCAGAGGAGAATGAAAACTCTTTCTACAAGCTTTAACCAGTGCTCAGCCGGACACTGATAGAAGTCAGAAGATTGCTCTATCTGCTGATATGAAATGATATTTAACAGTTTATATTTACTAAAATAATTGCATTTCCATGTTGGGTGTACTGTGGGAGACCAGATATAGTGAATGCAGGGTCCAGGAGACCAGATATAGTGAATGCAGGGTCCTGGGAGACCAGATATAGTGTATGCAGGGCCCGGGGAGACCGGATATAGTGAATGCAGGGTCCTGGGAGACCAGATATAGTGACTGCAGGGTCCGGGGAGACCGGATATAGTGAATGCAGGGTCCAGGGAGACCGGATACAGTGAATGCAGGGTCTGGGGAGACAAGATATAGTGAATGCAGGGTCCGGGGAGACCAGATATAGTGAATGCAGGGTCCGGGAAGACCAGATATAGTGGATGCAGGGTCCGGGGAGACCAGATTTAGTGAATGCAGGGTCTTGGGAGACCAGATCTAGTGAATGCAGGGTCCGGGGAGACCAGATACAGTGAATGCAGGGTCCAGGAGACCAGATATAGTGGATGCAGGGTCCAGGGAGACCAGATATAGTGGATGCAGGGTCCAGGGAGACCAGATACAGTGCATTCAGGGTCCAGGAGACCAGATATGTTGGATGCAGGATTCGGGGAGACCAGATACAGTGAATGCAGGGTCCTGGAGACCAGATCTAGTGAATGCAGGGTCCAGGAGACCAGATATAGTGAATGCAGGGTCCGGGGAGACCGGATATAGTGAATGCAGGGTCCTGGGAGACCAGATATAGTGACTGCAGGGTCTGGGGAGACCGGATATAGTGAATGCAGGGTCCAGGGAGACCGGATACAGTGAATGCAGGGTCTGGGGAGACAAGATATAGTGAATGCAGGGTCCGGGGAGACCAGATATAGTGAATGCTGGGTCCGGGGAGACCAGATATAGTGGATGCAGGGTCCGGGGAGACCAGATTTAGTGAATGCAGGGTCTTGGGAGACCAGATCTAGTGAATGCAGGGTCCGGGGAGACCAGATACAGTGAATGCAGGGTCCAGGAGACCAGATATAGTGGATGCAGGGTCCAGGGAGACCAGATATAGTGAATGCAGGGTCCAGGGAGACCAGATATAGTGCATTCAGGGTCCAGGAGACCAGATATGTTGGATGCAGGATTCGGGGAGACCAGATACAGTGAATGCAGGGTCCAGGAGACCAGATCTAGTGAATGCAGGGTCCAAGGAGACCAGATCTAGTGAATGCAGGGTCCGGGGAGACCAGATATAGTGAATGCAGGGTCCGGGGAGACCAGATATAGTGAATGCAGGGTCCGGGGAGACAAGATATAGTAAATGCAGGGTCCGGGGAGACCAGATATAGTGAATGCAGGGTCAGGGGAGACCAGATATAGTGAATGCAGGGTCAGGGGAGACCAGATATAGTAAATGCGGGGTCCGGGGAGACCAGATATAGTGAATGCAGGGTCCAGGGAGACCGGATACAGTGAATGCAGGGTCTGGGGAGACAAGATATAGTGAATGCAGGGTCCGGGGAGACCAGATATAGTGAATGCTGGGTCCGGGGAGACCAGATATAGTGGATGCAGGGTCCGGGGAGACCAGATTTAGTGAATGCAGGGTCTTGGGAGACCAGATCTAGTGAATGCAGGGTCCGGGGAGACCAGATACAGTGAATGCAGGGTCCAGGAGACCAGATATAGTGGATGCAGGGTCCAGGGAGACCAGATATAGTGAATGCAGGGTCCAGGGAGACCAGATATAGTGCATTCAGGGTCCAGGAGACCAGATATGTTGGATGCAGGATTCGGGGAGACCAGATACAGTGAATGCAGGGTCCAGGAGACCAGATCTAGTGAATGCAGGGTCCAAGGAGACCAGATCTAGTGAATGCAGGGTCCGGGGAGACCAGATATAGTGAATGCAGGGTCCGGGGAGACCAGATATAGTGAATGCAGGGTCCGGGGAGACAAGATATAGTAAATGCAGGGTCCGGGGAGACCAGATATAGTGAATGCAGGGTCAGGGGAGACCAGATATAGTGAATGCAGGGTCAGGGGAGACCAGATATAGTAAATGCGGGGTCCGGGGAGACCAGATATAGTGAATGCAGGGTCCAGGGAGACCAGATATAGTGAATGCGGGGTCCGGGGAGACCAGATATAGTGAATGCAGGGTCCGGGGAGAGCAGATATAGTGAATGCGGGGTCCTGGGAGACCAGATATAGTGAATGCAGGGTCCGGGGAGACCAGATATAGTGAATGGGGGGTCCGGGGAGACCAGATATAGTGAATGCAAGGTCCGGGGAGAGCAGATATAGTGAATGCAGGGTCTGGGGAGACCAGATATAGTGAATGCGGGGTCTGGGGAGACCAGATATAGTGAATGCAGGGTCCTGGGAGACCAGAAATAGTGAATGCGGGGTCCGGGGAGACCAGATATAGTGAATGCAGGGTCTGGGGTTTAGTAACACTTTAAGAGACCAAATAAGAGAAGTTCATTGTTAGGGTTTACATACACAGAACACTACAAGCTCTCTGACTTTCAGCCTTCATGCTTTTATGCTGATTTTTTTTTTTATTGAAACTCATTCATGCTATTGACCTTGTCTCTATTTTTTTTTTTTTTTGCTAAGAGATTTAACTGAACATTGTTTAGTTGCCATAGCAGTGTTTACTGGCTTTACTGCCTTCTTCGTGCAAGTCCATTAACAAAAATATATTTACCCTTCAGAAAATAATTGTCATTAGCTGGCTCCTTTATCCGATACCGCCCGGGTAATTGTATTTCCATCTTTTTCAGTGGCTGGGCAAGCTGTTCTGCCGCATCCCTTCATGGTGGATAATAATGGCCGGACAGCTGGGATTGCTGCTAATTCTTTACCAGGCGATGCATTCGGAGATGTGCGGCTCGTGAGACAGGAATGGAGTAAGTGCTGAAGAACCGCAATATTTTCCCAACCTTGAGTTACACATGTGCAATTTATGGAATCTTCTCAGAGAATTATGTGTATGAGGAGTTGATGGAATACTAGAGACGTGTTTGTTCTCATTTGGCAAAAATGAGAATGTTGACTACAGAAAGAATAAAAAGGTACAATGTTTTTGCAAGTGTTCTATTGGACTTCGCCATCCAGTCTTCTGAATTTCAGAATTAGAATGCTTCAAGGTCTATAGGCATTTTCTTTACGTCAGGGGTCTCCAAAATTTCTATACAAAGGGCCAGTTTACTGTCCTTCAGATTTTAGGGGGGGCAGAGAAAATAGAAAATGCCCAAGCATCGGTGGGAGTAAAAAAAATTACATAGTGCCTGTAGTCAGTAGAAGGAGACATGGGGGTTTATTTACTAAAGCTGGAGAGTCCAAAATCAGACTCCCTTCTGCATAGAAACCAATCAGCTTCTAACCTCAGCTTGTTCAATGAAGCTTTGGCAATGAAACCTGGAAGCTGATTGGTTTCTATGCAGAAGTGAGTCTGATTTTGCACTCTCCAGCTTTAGTAAATAAACCCCATAGTGTCCCATCATTGGTTTTTGAGGGAGGAATAGTGCCCCATCATTGGTGACAGTGGGATGTATAGTGCCCAGTCATTGGTATTAGTTGGCGGAATATTGCCTAATTGATTATCTCAGTGGGAAAAAATAAGGCCCATTGTTGGTGTCAGTAGGAGGAATAGTGCCGCATTATTGGTGTCAGTGGAAGAAAAAATTATCTATGATGTCAGTGAGAGGCATGTTTCCCCACTGTTGGTATCAGTGGAAACAATGGTGCTCCTTTATTGGTGTCAGTGGAACGAATAATGCCCAAAGGGATGGATAAAGGCAAGCAAATGGCTGGCCTATCCCATATGGAAGAAAAATATATATACATCACTAGCTGACAGCTCTCTTTTACCATCAAACAAGGAACATCAGCCAAGATCTATGAGGGCCACTGATCCATCTTATGCTCATTGACTTACTTCAGATTCACAGAACCAGGATATTATTAAGTATTTTCACTGTTAAACCCACTTTTTCCTGTTGCATTACCCACGTGGAAGAAAAATATATCTGAAATATATTTAAAAAATACTCTTTCCAAATATATTGACATATAATTGTAATGCTACAATTTTGGCCGTATTCAATATATTAAAAAAAAAAAAAATTAAAAAAAAAAAAAAAAAAAAAAAAAATATATATATATATATATATATATATATATATATATATACACTGCATGTTGAAATGCATTTTTATTACAATATATATGAAAAATATTTTTAAAAATACATTTCAAATATACTGTATGTCTTTAAAATACAGATCAACATTTTTGGAATGCATTTATAAATATTTGTAAAAATATATGTTAACATTTCTTTTTTATATGTTAAAAAAATCTCAAAAATATATTTAAAAAATATATATTTTTAAAAATATATATTTTTTAAATATATTCTTCAGATTTTTTTTTTGAACCTATAAAAAAGTCATTTTAGCATACATTTTTACATATATATGTAAATGCATTTCAAAAATGTGGATTTGTATTTTTAGACATACAGTATATTTGAAATGTATATTTTGTAATGAAAACGCATTTCAACATGCAGTGTGCATATATATATATGTATATATATATATATATATATATATATATATATATATACATTTGTTTAAATATATTTTTAAATATATTGAATATGGCCAAAATTGTAGCATTTCAAATATATGTCAATATATTTGGGAAGCAAAACGCGGTAAAATGCCACAATCTGGCGTTTTTGTACTTTTTTTTTACCAAATGCCACTAAACGCTAATGCAAAAACTCTAAAAAAAAAAGCTGAAAAACTCACATTTTTAATGTAACTTTACACAGCTAACTTTACCAGCGTTATCAAAATGCCCCCCCCCCCCCCAGTGTGCATGCAGCCTGAACGTGGCTGTGGGTTACTACCTGAAAATAGACACACACCCGTTTAGTGGTAAATGCACTTCATTTATTGATACAGGTTAGAATAAACGGCAGTTTGAAAATAATTGAGCACACACAGGTAAATTCAGACACAGTCTGCTAGGCAGAGTAATAACTATTCCAAAATAAACAAAAATCATGTTCTATACCACCATACTGAAATCAACACGTAATTCAGCTATAAATAGTGCAAACACACGTTAACTACAATATGAGCAATAATACTACAATAGATTAACACTCTAAGGCTCCGTTCACACCTATGCAGTTTGCTTTTTGCCTATTTTGCAGCGCTTTTCGCAGTTCGTTTTGCGTTTTTCTACATGTGTTTTCAACACGTTTTGATATGTTTTGACATGTTTTCACAGCGTTTTGCGTTTTGTTCAGCTCTTTTTTTTTGCTGTTAAAGTGGATTTTTTTTTGTTGCTGGGCAGAATAAAAAAGCAAAACGCAAAATGCGGCAAAAACACACTACTATGCATTTCAGCAGCTTCTCCACTGAGCTCTGTTGTAGCAAATATGCTGCTTTTTACTTTTAAAAAAGTCCCTGACCCTTTCCAAAAATGCAGCAGCTCAAAAAAGCATAGATGTGAACATGTTCCATAGGAAACCATGTTAAATGTACTGTACCTTTAACCTCTTGCCTACAGGGCACTTATACCCGCTTCCTGCCCAGCCCAATTTTCAGCTTTCAGCGCTGTTGCACTTTGAATGACAATTGCGCGGTCATGCAACACTGTACCCATATGAAATGTTTATAATTTTTTTCAAACAGAGCTTTCTTTTGGTAATATGTATTTACCTCTGGGTGGTTTATTTTTTGCGCTATCAACAAAAAAAGAGCAAAACATTTTTAAAAAATTGGGTTTTTTTGTTTCTATTATAAAATTTTGCAAACAGGTACTTGTTCTCCTTCATGTGCGTTGATGAGGCTGCACTGATACGCAGCACTGATGGGCACTGCTAGGCAGCACTGATGGGCACTGATTAGGTGGCACGGATAGGCGGCACTGATAGGCTGCACTGATGTGGTAGCACTGGTGGGCATTGATGAGGAGGCACTGATGATGCTGTACTGATATGCAGCAATGATGGGCACTGATAGGCAGCACTTATGGGCACTGATGAAGTGGCATGGATAGGCGGCACTGATAGGCTGCACTGATGTGGTAGCACTGGTGGGCATTGATGAGGAGGCACTGATGATGCTGCACTGATATGCAGCAATGATGGGCACTGATAGGCAGAATTGATGGTCACTGATGAGGTGGCACGGGTAGGCAGCACTGATAGGCACTGATGAGGTGGCACGGATAGGCAGCACTGATGGGCATTGATAGATGGTACTGATGAGCTGGCACTGATGATGCTGCACTGATAGGTGGCACTGATGGGCAGCACTGAGGGGTGGCACTGACTGACGGCACTGCTGGGCACTGACTGGCGGCACTGACTGGGGGGCACTGCTGGGGACTGGTGGGTGGCACTGCAGGGCACAGGTGGGTGGCACTACTAGGCACAGGTGGGTGGCACTGATGGGCACAGGTGGGTGGTACTGTTAGGCACTGATGGGTACAGGTGGGTGGCACAGGTGGGTGGCACTGCAGGGCACTGATGGGCACAGGTGAGTGGCACTGATGGGCGGCATTAGGGTACTGATCATCAGTGCCCTGATGATCAGTGCCGATCCGTTCTCTGACAATTGCAGGTTCTCGGCAGTACTTTTCTCATGCTGTGACAGCGTGAGGAAAGTGCAGCCGATAACCGGCAACTGTATTTACCTGGTGATTTGCTGTGTCATTGGACACAGCTGATCACGTGGTAAAAGGCCGATGTGATTGGCCTTTTACCACATCACGTTATCAGCTGTGCCACAGATATCAGCTGATCATGGAGACCGCCGGGTGCGCACCCCCCGGGGGCGTGCGGGAGGGCGCGTTCTGGGAGGACATCATATGACACCCTCCCAGAACTGGATAACTGCGCTGTAGCCGTCATCCGGCTATAGCGTGGTTACCAAGTGGTTAAGAAGGGATGGGCTCCTCCTGCACACCTGCTCATAACCTATCCATTGATTTTTGTGCTCCTACTATGGAGGTTCTGGAAATTTTAGAATTAAGTTCACAGTATACAAATGACCCTTGACATGGGACTGTGGCTTACGCATGTATTTGCAAATGTGTGCAAACAAAACCCTCTGTTTTCAATGCAACCTGTTAGATGGGGCCACATTGGTTGGTTTGGAGGCTGGCTGGTAAGTGTGCTTGGAAATCCTTTGTTTTTTTTGTGATGTGCAATTGTCCTTCCATGTGCACCCTGCTTCTCTAAGGCTGGTTATAGGTTGGGATGGTTGCCATTTTTTTTATATAGCTGGAAATCACTGTAGTAAACATCTCTAGTCCAATGATCTTCACTAGTTTCCAGGTCCTGTGCCGACTGCCTTGCTGCTTTCTTAAGCTTTTGTTAGTGAATGCAAAGTTTTCTCTGATTGAATGAAGTGAAGTGGTAGGGCAGTGATGTCAAACTCTCCACCTCATCCAATCAGAGCATACTTTACATTCAATGAAAACATGCAAAGCAGTCCAAAAATGGTGGCCCTGCCCAGTGGCCGACCTCCTGTGTTCACAATGCAGCTAGGCAGGGTCCTGGGAGACCGGATATAGTGAATGCAGGGTCCAGGGAGACCAGATATAGTGAATGCAGGGTCCAGGGTTTAGTAACACTTTAAGGTTTTAAACAGTACAAATGCAAAACCGTGTACAAACAGTACATAAAGACATCAACAAATACAATGGCCTACATGGCCTGCGATATTGCTTACAAAACCACTAGTGTAGAACATTATGAACTAAGACCTTGGGTCCCCCTTGTGTATGTTGTATTCTCTTCGGGGGACTGCTAGAGTCAAGGGTCACCCTCGGCCAAATTGGGAGGCCACCTCTGCCCTAGGTTGCGCATGGGAGCATGTTTTCTTGTGCGCACACGTAGCTCTCAGGCCAGGAGCACGTTGCATGGTGGCTGACCAGCTGTCCCACGGACCTCCCCAGGCTGGCCAAAGAAAAGCTACATAGGTAGAAGGGGGAGAAGAGGATGAAGCGAGAGGGTGGTGAAAGCTGAGGAGAGAAGAGAACAGCGAGCCTCCCCTGTAACATTAGGATGTTAATCTAAATGTGTATAGATGTTACTTAGTAAACTCGTCCTGTTTTGGATTTTGGTAAAGATAAGTGGAGGAAAGCAGTTTATTTTATATCTATAGCACACAATCACTTCCATTTCATAGCTTTTTATAACAGAGGTACATTCTGCAGATCTGCCCAGGGCAAATGAATATGTTTCAGGCTGTGTGATCGATCAGGCCAACCATGTGTCTCTATATCGGAAAGAGGAACTCAGGTGTAACACAATAATGACAATGTATCGAACTGGCAATTTAATGAACTGGAGCAAATTCTGTCTTCATAAAACACACTCTGATTCCTTCACAATCTGCCACCTTTGTGCCGCAACAAATGCTGACTCCGCCGTTTATTACAGTAGCTGCAGAACAGAGCGTTCTGAAACTAAATATATGCGTTTGGTGACTACATGATGCATTTTGAAATTATAGAGATCATTTTGTCCTCCCAAAATTAAACGTGAACGTCAGAAAATTTACATTAAAAAAAGAAATGATGCAGTTTTGCATTGATCAGCGCCTCCTGAAATTCCCTGTTTAGCAGCACTCAGACTGGGAGAAGGAGGGCCCGCACTAGAAGCCAATTTAGCTGTCAACATAAATGCTGACCAGAGAGAGAGAGAGCAGAGAGCAAAGGGACAACCTCATCAGTATAACTCTGTTCCTTTATAGTCCAATCAGTAGGCACGAGGTGTGTTCTCAAACAGGCAGTGTTGGTGCATCAGTGCAGTTCAATGTTCTGGTTATGTTGTCTGGCAGGTGTGTCTGGATCACAAAGCTGCACAGGATTACCAATCTTTTGACAGGTTAGACAGTTCCTGTATCTGTATTCCAATTGTATTTAGTTTTTTCCTGGTGTTAAAGTTTGTTCAATTGGGCTTGGGTACGGAAGATCCTGGCGCAGGATAGATGTACACTATATTGCCAAAAGTATTGGGACACCCCTCCAAATCAGTGGATTCAGGTGTTCCAATCACCTCCATGGCCACAGGTGTATAACATCAAGCCCCTAGGCATGCAGACTGCTTCTAAAAACATTTGTGAAAGAATGGGTCGCTCTCAGGAGCTCAGTGACTCCAAGCGTGGTCCCGTGATAGGTTGCCACCTGTGCAATAAGTCCATCTGTGACATTTCCTGGCTACTAAATATTCCACGCTCAACTGTTAGTGGTATTATAACAAAGTGGAAGCAACTGGAAACAACAGCAACTCAGACACCAAGTGGTAGGCTGCGTAACATGACAGAGCGGGGTCAGCACATGCTGAAGCGCACAGTGCACAGAAGTCACCAACTGTCTGCAGAATCAATAGCTAAAGACCTCCAAACTTCATGTGGCCTTCAGATTAGCACAACAACAGTGCGTAGAACGCTTCATGAAATGGGTTTCCATGGCCAAGCAGCTGCATCCAAGCCTTACATCACCAAAGCGCCAGATGCAGTGGTGTAAAGCACGCCGCCACTAGACTCTAGAGCGGTGGAGATATGTTCTCTGGAGTGACCAATCACTCCTCTCTGTCTGGTAATCCGATGGACATGTCTGGGTTTGGCAGTTGCAGGAGAACGGTACTTGCCTGACTGCATTGTGCCAAGTGTAAAGTTTGGTGGAGGGGGGGATTATGGTGTGGGGTTGTTTCAGGGGTTGGACTTAGCCCCTTAGTTTCAGTGAAGGAAACTTTTAAGGCATCAGCATACCAAGACATTTTAGACAAATTCACGCTCCCAACTTGGGGAAAGAGATTGAGGATGGCCCCTTCCTGTTCCAACATGACTGCGCACCAGTGCACAAAGCAAGGTCCATAAAGACATGAATGAGCGAGTTTGGGGTGGAGGAACTTGACTGGCCTGCACAGAGTCCTGACCTTAACCCCATAGAACACCTTTGGGATGAATTAGAGCGGAGACTGTGAGCCAGGCCTTCTCATCCGACATCAGTGCCTGACCTCACAAATGTGCTTCTGGAAGAATGGTCCAACCTTCCCATAGACACCCTCCTAAACCTTGTGGACGGCCTTCCCAGAAGAGTTGAAGCTGTTATAGCTGCAAAGGGAGGGGCCAACTCAATATTGAACCCTACGGACTAAGACTGGGATGTCAAGAAGGTTCATGTGCGTGTAAAGGCAGGCGGCCCAATACTTTTGCCAATATAATGTATATTTAAACAATGTTAGATTAAATAAAATTACATTTTATAAAAGGGAGGGTTAATTTGTGAATTACATAAATGGTTAGTTTTAGGATTAGTTTAGCATAAGGGTTACAGAGGGGGGGTTAGTGTTAGGGTTACAGGGATGGTTATTATAAGGGTTAGAGGGAGAGTTAGTGTGAGATTAGTATTAGAGTTGCAGGGTAGGTTAGTGCAAGGCTACAGGCAGAGTTTAAATTACAGAAAGCATTTAGTTTAGGTTTACAAGAAAGGGTTAATGTGAGGATTGGTGTTAGGCTTACAGGGAGACTTAGAAGTCGATTTACTAAGACTGGAGAGTGCACGATCTGGTACAGCTCTGCATAGAAACCAATCAGCTTCCAAACCTTAATTGAACAAACTGAAATTAGAAGCTGATTGGCTACCATGCACTGCTGCACCAAATTTTGCACTCTCCAGTTTGAGTAAATCAACCTCCTAGCGTCAGGTTTTCAAGGAGAGAGAGTGTTACAGAGAGGACTGGGATTACACAGGGATGATTATTGTGAAGGTTACAGGGAGGATTAGAGTTAGGGTTACAGGGAGGCTTCATGATAGGTTACAGGGAGGGTTAGTATGAGGGTTACATGACGGGTAAGGGTTGGGGATTACAGGGAGGCTAAGTTTTAGGGTTACAGCAGTGGTAAGGGTTGGGCTTCCAAGACTGGTTGGTGTTAGGGTTAAAGAGATGGTAAGGGTTGGGTTACAGGGAGCCTTATTGTTAGGTTTACATGAAGGTAAGTGTTAGGGTTACAGGAATGGCAAGAGTTGGGGTTACAGGGAAGGCTAGTGTTGGGGTTACAAGGATGGTAAGGGCTGGCCTTCCAAGAGTGGTTAGTGTTAGGGTTACAGGGATAGTAAAATTTGATGGCACAGGAGCCTTAGATTTAGGATTGCATAGAAGGTTAGTAAGAGGTTACAGGAAGGGTAAGGGTTGAGGATACAGGAAAGGTTAGCGCTAGGGTTGCAGGGATGGTAAAGGTTGGAGTTACACAAAGAATTATTGCTAGGGTTACAGGTGGGGCTTACAGGGAGGCTAAGTTTTAGGGATACAGCAGTGGTAAGGGTTGGGCTTCCAGACTGGTTGCTGTTAGGGTTAAAGAGATGGTAAGGGTTGAGTTACAGGGAGCCTTAGTGTTAGGTTTACAGGAAGGTAAGTGTTAGGGTTACAGCAATGGCAAGAGTTGGGGCTACAGGGAAGGCTAGTGTTGGGTTTACAAGGATGATAAGGACTGGCCTTCCAAGAGTGGTTAGTGTTAGGGTAAAAGGGATAGTAAAATTTGAGGTCACAGGAACCTTAGAGTTAGGATTGCATGGAAGGTTAGTAAGAGGTTACAGGAAGGGTAAGGGTTGAGGATACAGGAAAGGTTAGCGCTAGGGTTGCAGGGATGGTAAAGGTTGGAGTTACATGAAGGATTATTGCTAGGGTTACATGTGGGGCTTTTTTTCAGGGTGGATGCAGGGGAATGCTGTTTATGCATCTCCAGCACTTAATGTATCTATTGATACTGGCTGCTGGGGGATCTATTGTTGCTGGAGGGACCTATTTTTGTGGTTGGGTTTATTGCTGTTGGTGGGAAGTCTATTGTTGCTGGGGGGTCAATCCTTGCTGGGAGGTATTTACTGTTGAGGGATGGTCATCTGTTGCTGGCTGCTGAAGGGTTTATTGATGCTGGCTGCTGGGAGTCTATTGTTGCTGGGATGGATCTATTGTCAATCGGGGGCCCACTGTTGCTAGCTACAGGGGATCTATTTTGCTGCCTTTCTTCTTATAATTAACAAATTCCATACAAATTACTTAGTATCACAAAACTCTACTTGGTTCTGTATTCTCTAAAAGGGGCAGTACTGGGAGGTGGGTAGAGGGTGGAACCAAGGAACACTGCTCGGAGGTGAGTAGGGGGTGGAGTCACAAGGGGTTTTGGAAAGGAGGAATTCCTGAACCTATTCTCTGAGAAAAAAAGCCCTGGTTAAAGGAATGGTTAGGATTGTAGACACAGAGAAGATTAGTGTTGCGGTTTTAGGGAGGGTAAGAGCTGAGGTTACGGGAATGGTTAGTATTGGACACGGGTGGGCTGACCATTTGGAAACTCGGGCACTGGGTCAGTAGGGGGCCCCATGAGATGCCCCTTGTACCTTTTTCATAGGCTTTTTTGAGTTTGGGAAGGACACAGGGGCCCCATGATCCCCTATTGCCCGAGGGCCCCATGAGTTGTCAGTCCGCCCCTGGTATCGGAGTTACATGGACAGTTAGCTTGATGGGGGTTTAGGTTAGGACATCAGAAGCACTGCATTAAAAATTACCAGCTCTGGGAGAGCCAATGTATTCATTTTGGGGGAAATGGATTGGCTGATTCTGAAGAAGGCTCATACATACAGTATATTTCATTATACAAATGCTCTGTGGATTTATAAAGATGGATCGTTTTTCATTGACTAAGGATTTTGCGTAACTTAATATTTTTTAAGCACCAAACTGATGTAGCGGTCTGGATTCAGTGTGGACGCTCGTATGCGCACACAGTTGTCCTTGTTTACCAGAAAAAAAAGCATAACAGCGGTTTGTTAAGGAGACGTCCTGCGGTATCTGGGTTTACAAGTGCATGATGAATGCACCCAGGGGAAGCATCGCTGGGAAGTGAAAACCTCCTCATGACCAGATGGCGTCCATCATATCCCTAATGCACAATTTCCTCCTCTTCTTCATTGCTGCAAACAGGTTCTGACATTCATCCCAAGTCTGACCTACTTTTTATATAGGACAGCCTTAATTTAATAATAAATTGTGATCAGTGTTGGGAATACGTTCACGGCAGCTAAAAATGATTGTCTTAATTGTTAAAGGACATCTGTCATCTTAAGTGTGTGTACATATGTTTATGATTTCATGTACATTAATTAAATCTATAAATGCTAATTTTTTTTTTTAAAAAGTCTTTATAGATATATAAATGTTATTTTTTTTAAATGTATTTATAATTATATAAATATTTATATTTGTAAAAATGTATTTATGAATAAATAAAAATATAAACATTTATATATATATATATATATATATATATATATATATATATATATAAATATATTTAGAAATATATAAATGTTATTAATTATAAAAAGTTATAGACGTATAAATGTTAATATTTTTAAAAACGTGTTTATAAAAATGTAAATGTTAATATTTGTAAAAAAATATATTTATAATATACAAATGTTAATATTTTTAAAAATGTATTTATAAATATGTAAACGCTCCCATCTCAAAAGGTTGGGAGGTATGTTAAAGTGATATTAAAGGTATTAGGTATTTTTCTTAAAAAATCATATGTGCCTGCTGTGTGCAATGGTTTCACACAGAGCAGCTCTGATCCTCTTCTTCTCTGGTCCATTGTTGGTGCTTCTGGCCCCTCCCTCCTGCCAAGCACTGAAGCAACCCTGCCTCCATGTGTCCATGCACACAATAGAGTGGCTTGACCCCGCCCCACTCACTCCTCATTACTGGCTGTGATTGACAGTAGCGGGAGCCAATAGCTCTTGCTGCTGTCTCAGCCGCTGCTCTCATGCACATCCCTGGATTGAGTTCGGACTCAATAGATATTGGGGGGGGGGGGGGACTGGGGGTGCTGCTGCACAAAGAAGGTTTTTTTACCTTGCATGCTTCCCATGATCAACTCCAGGACTTCTCTTGAGCCTCCCCCATCCTCTGGAACACCCTACCCCAGCTATCGCCTACTCTGTCCAGCTTTAAAATTCATCTCTTCAGAGAAGCCTAAAAATTGCCTAGAAATGGGAATTTTATCTTTTCCATCAACTTACCTATACATAGTGTAGCCAGGTGCTGGGCTACAGCAATGTGAAGATGGAGACATTGCCCTTTATTCTTCTCTTCCTCTACTGAGGTACAGATGTTATGCTGCACCATCCTCTTCTGGCCAGCAGGAGGAGAACAAAAACCAAGCAAGCTCATAGACTTCTATGCAGAGTGCTGAGAATCCTGAGAGGTATAGTTTGAGACAGCAGCCATATAATAGCTACACTATAATGGTTACACTACAGATCCCAATATGCACTGTGTAATAGGAGGAGTGGAGAGGCGATTTTTTTATTAAACTTCCTAGGAAATTTCTTCCTCTTGGCCCTGAGGGAGTTAGAGAGAGAGAATACATTTGTCTGAATATTTGCCTACCAGCTGGAGATCATACCAACAGAGATCCAAGCCTGAGACTGTGAGTGAGGACCAGGGGCGGATTGACAACTCATGGGGCCCCCGGGCAATAGGGGATCATGGGGCTCCTTTGTCCTTGCCTAAACTCAAAAAAGCCTATGAAAAAGGTACCAGGGGCATCTCATGGGGCCCTCTACTGACCCCGGACCCTCGGGCAGTCCCCGAGTTTCCAAATGGTCAGTCCGCCCTTGGTGAGGACACAGAGGGGCATCCCAGCACTGCCCACATCACAGTACCTGCATCACTGCCACAGGGAGACTGGAGTGTCCACTTACTCTCTGCTTCCCACCGCTGAGCTTTTGGGAAGAGACCGAGGGGGCCCCCTTCTACAGAAGAGGTCACTGCAGCTTCCCAGGTACTGATGAGAGGGCTATTTGCTCCTTGCTGACACTGCTAGCAGTGTACCCAATCCATACTGCACCCTGTACCGCACTTATTCCAAACCTAGACTGCACCTATACCAAACCTATACCACATTATACTGAATGTTTACTGCATACCGCATGTTAGGTATATCTACCTTACAACTGTGCCGAGATTATACCTTACTTATACTGTACCAATACTGCATGCAGTTTAACTGGGACTGTCATTAAGTGCACCAACACTCTTAAAGGGCCCCTACAGTAGCTGTCAGAAGAACACCTCAGAGGATTGCCCTTTCCCTAATAATTATTCTGCAAGCCCCCTTTTTGTTTCCCTGCACCTGTACCATCCTCCTTTTTTTTCGGTCTAGGACTGGCATCGTCACCATAAATGCGTTCTGGCAGAATAGTTCCAGCATTCGGTAGACTAAACTTTATTACTGCAAACTGCTGCACTTGAAGTGTCCTTGCTATTGTTTATGCTGATCTGGATGCCAAATGTCTTCTTATGCCTGGTGTGTTAGAGGGGCTGAGTTTTTTTTTCAGAAAAGGTTGAGGCAAAGAACTGAGGACCCATCCTAATCAGCAGCCCCTTTGGGGTAGCACTACCATATTTATTACCTTTTGCATCACATGCCCCACCCATTTAGATAGTAAGCTCCGAAGAACAAGGTCCTCCTAACCCTCATGAATTCTATTGTAACTGTATTGTCCCTCAAACTGTTGGTGCTATGAAAACCCTGTAGACTAATAATAAAATATTACTTACATTATTTTTCATTGAAAGTTTGGTGTTTAAAACTTTTAATTGTGCTGCATGCTTTCAGGATAGAATGCAATAGTATTGCTCCACTCACTTCACCCAGGGCTGGTGCAAGGAATTTTGGCTACTTAGGCAAAGGTGCATTTTGGTGCCCCCCGCACTGTTCTCCCGCACCCCCCTCCCCTACCTTAAAGAAGACCTTCATTAAAATAGTCATAGACTGCATAGCAACCATTAACTGTTGAGATAGTGAACACTTTGGAGAGAAATATATAATGTACAACATAGTGTATATATAGTGCAGGAGTCTGTAAGGCAAAGTGCAGGGGCAGTATTGGGTTTAGAATACAAAATGCAGACTGCAGGGGTCCAGGGTGTGTAATCCAATGTATTCCAGGATCAGGAGTATGTAATGCACAGAGGGCTGCAGTCAGTGCCAGGTTTAGGAGTACATGACACACAGAGAGCAGGGTCCAGGAGTGTGTAATGAACAGCATGCAAGGAACAGGAGTGGTATGCACAGAATGCAGGGGACAGGAGTGTGGAATGTATAATAAGGAGTACAAAATAAAGAGTGCAGGAGTCAGGGGTGTGTAACACATAGTGTAGGGGTAAGGAGAGTGAAAAATTCCCCCCTCCCCCACTTTACCCTTTCAGACTCCCACTTTCCCTTCCTCTACCTTTTCAATCTTGCCTCCATCCTGGGTCAAATCCTTTCCCCCGCATCCTCCCCAGCAGAAATCCTCTTTCCCCAAAATGGGCTGAAATTGCACTGGACCTGGATCGCATGTGGATTGCACAGGAACGCATAATGCATTCCTGTGTGTTGCATGGTGTAAACCAGCCCAGGAGCCCAATGCCAAAACATGTTCCGGCACTTGGCTCCACTAACTGGCCTGGCAGGGAAGCACTAGTAAGGTCACCTGGGGCAATTTCTCTGCATCTCTATCGGGTGCCAGGGGGGGCAGTGGGTAAGATGATACTGTGTGTGCTAGGGGGTGCTTTGGGAGGGGAGCGGACTTGCACTGTTGGGGGGGGGGGGTTGGATTTCATATCCAGCCCCTTCTGTCCTCCCCCCTCTCAAAGCACCCCTAGCACATACCTCTTACCCCCTCCCCCCCAATTTACTGCTAGTATTCATCTTTGTTTCCCCTCTTCCCTGTGTTCCTCTCCCCTGTAAGTGTCATGTACAGGGGTGGGCTGACAACTCATGGGGCCCCCGGGCAATAGGGGATCATGGGGCCCCTGTGTCCTTGCCCAAACTCAAAAAAGCCTATGAAAAGGTACCAGGGGCATCTCATGGGGCCCCCTACTGACCCCGGGCCCTCGGACAGTGCCCGAGTTTCCAAATGGTCAGTCCACCCCTGGTTATGTATATCATACTCAATACAGACCTCAGATCAGCGTGGTGGGAAATCATCACAGCCGGGGGGGAAATCATCACAGCCGGGGGGGAAATCATCACAGCCGGGGGGGAAATCATCACAGCCGGGTGGGAAATCATCATAGCCGTGGGAGAAATCATCACAGCCGTGGGAGAAATCATCACAGCCGGGGGGAAATCATCACAGCCGGGGGAGAAATCATCACAGCCGGGGTGGAAATCATCACAGCCGGGGTGGAAATCATCACAGCCGGGGTGGAAATCATCACAGCCGGGGTGGAAATCATCACAGCCGGGGTGGAAATCATCACAGCCGGGGGGAAATCATCACAGCCGGGAAAGGGGAGGCAACTACACTCTGCAGTGTGCCAGTGTCAGCAGAGGCAGTTGGTGGGATAGATGCTGGGTGGCATGCAGAGATGCAATCACGTTGAGGAACCACAAACACCCCAAACAAGCTGCAGGGCAGCCAGCTGTCACTAGTGCCCACACTAGCGTGTCCCTGCCTGGCAAGGCTCTGGGTTCCGCTCTTCAGGATTCTGCATTGATTCACTGGGACCATGTTGGGATTTCTTGTAAGAATGAAGGCTCAATCCTGATGCGGAACCCAGTGCCTTGCTGGGCAGGGGTGCGACAGTGTGGACTATTCAGCGGTATGGGAACAAAAGACAGGTAGTTAAAAAATCCTAATCCCCAGCCACCCTTGGTTTTTACTGCCCCCCACCCATGCTGGTGCCCTCAGGTGGCTGTGTGAGCCGCCTTAGGCGATCGCCGGCCCTTACTTCACCTCAAAGGAAGGTTCCAGTCATTTCAGACAGTAGAAATGCATTGAAACTTGTGGGAGGGTTGCAAAGTGAATCCATTATGTAACCAACATCAACCAATCATACCACACCTTTACAAATACAAATGCAAATGCACGGCACACTTTTCATATATTTATTTGTAAAAAATTTTGAAAACCATTTATCATTTTCTTTCCACTTCACAATTATGTGCCACTTTGTGTTGGTCCATCACAAAAAATCCCAATAAAACACATATACATTTTTGGTTGTAACATGACAAAATGTGGAAAATTTTAAGGGGTATGAATACTTTTTCAAGGCACTGTATATACATACACACTGCTCCAAACAATTAAAGGAACACTTTTTAATCAGAGTATAGCATCAAGTCAATTAAAGTCAATTAAACTCTTGGGATATTGATCTGGTCAGTTAAGTAGCAGAGGGGGTTGTTAATCAGTTTCAGCTGCTTTGGTGTCAATGAAATTAACAACAGGTGCACTAGATGGGCAACAATGAGATGACCCCCAAAACAAGAATGGTTTTACAGGTGGAGGCCACTGACATTTGTTTTCCTACTCATCCTTCCTGACTAGTTTTTCACTAGTTTTGCATTTGTCTATGGTCAGTGTCACTACTGGTAGCATGAGGTGATACCTGGACCCTATAGAGGTTGCCCAGGCAGTCCAACTCCTCCAGGATGGCACATCAATACGTGTCATTGCCAGGAGGTTTGCTGTGTCTCCCAGCACAGTCTCAAGAGCATGGAGGAGATTCCAGGAGACAGGCAGTTGTTCTAGGAGATCTGGACAGGTCCGTAGAAGGTCCTTAACCCATCAGCAGGACCAGTATCTGCTCCTGTGTGCAAGGAGGAACAGGATGAGCACTGCCAGAGACCTAAAAAATGACCTCCAGCAGGCCACTGGTGTGAATGTCTCTGACCAAACAATCAGAAACAGACTTCATGAGGGTGGTCTGAGGACCCGACATCCTCCAGTGGGCCCTGTGCTAACTGCCCAGCACCATAGATCTTGATTGGCATTTGCCATTGAGCACCAGAATTGGCAGGTCCGCCACTGGCACCCTGTGATTTTCACAGATGAGAGCAGGTTCACGCTGAGCACACGTGACAGATGTGAAAGGGTCTGGAGCAGCCATGGACAACTTTATACTGCCTATAACATCGTTCAACATGACCATTTTGGTGGTGGGTCAGTGATGGTCTGGGAAGGCATATCCATGGAGGGAAACACAGACCTCTACAGGCTGGACAATGGCACCCTGACTGCCATTAGGTATTGGGATGAAATCCTTGGACCCATTGTCAGACCCTCTGCAGGCTTCAGTGAGTCCTGGGTTCCTCCTGGTGCAAGACAATGCTCAGCCTCATGTGGTGAGAGTATGCAGGCAGTTCCTGGAGGATGAAGGAATTGATACCATTGAATGGCCCCCAAGCTTGCCTGACCTAATTCCAATAGAACACCTCTGGGATATCATGTTTTGGTCCATTCAACGCCGCCAGGTTGTACCTCAGACTGTCCAGGAGTTCAGTGATGCCCTGGTCCAGATATGGGTGGAAATCCCCCAGGACACCTTCCGTCGTCTCATTAGGAGCATGCCCCGATGTTGTCAGACATGCATACAAGCACATGGGGGCCATACAAACTACTAAGTACCATTTTGAGTTGCTGCAATGAAATTTCAGCAAAATGGACTAGCCTGCTGCATCATCTTTTCACTTTGATTTTTGGGGTGCCTTTGAATTCAGTCCTCTGTAGGTTGATAATTGTCATTTTCATCAAACGATGGGGCATACTTACGTTCCTAACACATTACCCCGTCCATATCAGTATAGATATCCAGCATGATATTTTTCCCCATTGAGATCTGATGTGTTTTCAACGTGTTCCTTTAATTTTTGAGCAGTGTATATTGTATATTGTATATTATATACTGTATATTGATATGCTTCAGTTCTACAGACTTTCCTTTTTAAGAATGCAATCTGCGTTTGTCATTGCAATATTTTCTTGCTTTAGACTTGTACAGAATAACTTTGCTTTTCTATTCAGCTGGCGTCATCAGTAAAGTTTAGTATAGTAATAACACTTTCTAATCCAGGATTAAACCTTTTTATTCCCCCTCCAGACTGTCAAACTTCAAACATTGTCTTTCGCTCCATTTTTATGCAGATGTATGGACATTTGCAGTTTTATATTGTGCCAGTGACAGAAAATTACTGGAAGATTTTTTTTTTGCCAAGGGTTTTAAGCAATATGAGTATTCTGCATATATGAATACTTTTTAAATGTGAATAGAAAAATATTGTTAAGAGGAGTGCATTTGTCATCTGATCCACAAATCGCCCTCATGGACTCAGCAACCTAAAATTATCCACTATTTAAACAAGTTTCTATTTTCCAGCCTCAAAGAAGTTCTGTAAGTATTAATGGTTATCTTTATACAGACTATAATGGAGGTGCTGCTAAAGGGAAAATGAGAAAGTGTATGTTTATGCCAAAAAAAGAAAAAATATTTTGTTAACCTCTTCTATACATTCACGTTTTCTTAATTTGTATTCCTTTAAGGCCCCTTGAATACAGGGCTGCCCAGCTGCAGAGCATCCCTCTTGTCAACTTAGTGTCCCCAGGAGGGACAGGTGCAGCATCCAGCACCACTGCAGGGAAGTCAGTCTGTCAATGCCTATGGACAGGGCCAGGGGCGGACTGACAACTCATGGGGCCCCCGGACAATAGGGGATCATGGGACCCCTGTGTCCTTGCCCAAACTCAAAAAAGCCTATGAAAAAGGTACCAGAGGCATCTCATGGGTGTTGGTTATGTGTTATAGAAGACACTGGTAGTCATAGCAGAATTCAGACTTTAATTGTGTGGCTTAAGTTACAAACATACAGAGCACATTGCAGCAGACTGTATAACAGCAGACATTACTTCCTGAAGAGATGATAGAGAGAGAGGAACAAACAAGTTTTCAGATATACACAACTAGTAACCTTTAGTGTACAGTGCCATCTACTGGTCAAGTGATATTACCATACAATACTATATAGTATATTATAGTACATGCTGTTGTATTCCCAACACCCCTTCTCAACGGCATGTGCATAATTATATGACATTTAGTCTCTTTTGTAGAAACCAATAACGTTCCCTTGGCAAAGGTTTGGTGAGTGCGTCTGCAGTCATCTCCTCTGATGGGCAGTACTGGATGTCGATAACCCCTTGTTCTTGCATGTCTCTGAGCAGATGATATCTTACATCAATGTGCTTGGTTCTTGGGTTAATCTTCTCAGAGTGTGTAAGCTTTATGCATCCCTGATTGTCTTCAAAGATGGGTGTGGGTTGTGACATATTCAGTCCCATGTCTAGTAGAAGTTGACGAATCCAAATGGCTTCTTGACATGCATGTGCTGCTGCTATGTATTCCGCTTCAGTTGAAGAGAGTGCAACAGTCACTTGTTTCCGATTAGACCAGCTTATGGTTCCTTGTCCATACTGGAAGATGTAACCACTTGTAGATTTGCGGTCAGTGGTGTCTCCAGCCCAATCGGCGTCCACATATCCAATCAGTTTTGGGTTTGACGATGCTGGAAGTCGCAGCTTCATCCAATTTGTTCCCTTTAGGTATTGCATTACCCTCTTTACTGCATTCCAGTCGCGTTGACACGGTGTTGCGACTTTCCTGCAAAGTATTCCCACTGCTACGGCGATGTCTGGTCTTGTCACGGTGGCGATGTATAGCAATTTTCCGATTGCCCTGCGGTAATAATCATTGTTAGGTAACAAGTTTTCTGTTCCATTGTTTTTTAGATAATCTGGTTCCATTGGTGTTTTCACTTCCTTTGCATCTTGCATGTGAAACTGTTATAACATTTCTGTAATTTTCTGACTGGTTAAGAAGATAGCTTCCATCCTCTTCCCGCTCTATTTGAATTCCTAGGTAGTGAGTAATGTTCCCCAACTCTTTAATTTCAAAATTTTGTTTCAGTTTGTGAACTATTTGGTCATAGTCCCCTTCTTGTTCAAAACACGTCAAGATGTCATCGACGTATATTAGGATGTATGTCCATTTGTTCTCTTGATTCTTTGAATACAGACATGGATCTGCTTTACTTTTTGAGAACCCTTTTTTCTGAGTATTTCGTTCACTTTTTCATTCCATGCTCTCGCTGCTTGCTTGAGCCCGTAGATGCTCTTTTGCAGTTTGCATACAAGGTTCTTTTCTTTCTCAAATCCTGGTGGCTGTTCCATGTACAGATCCTCCTTGATGTCTCCATACAAAAAGGCAGTTTTAACATCTAGATCAGTGATGGCGAACCTTTTTGAGCCCGAGTGCCCAAACTGCAACCCAAAACCAACTTATTTCTTTCAAAGTGCCAACACTGCAATGGAACCTGAATATCGAGCTTTTGGTTTAGAAAAAACAACTCGTACAGTAGTGCAAACTAATTAACAGTACAGGGATGACCAGAGACTGCGGACACAGTACAGGGATGACCAGAGACTGCGGACACAGTACAGGGATGACCAGAGACTGCGGACAGTACAGGGATGACCAGAGACTGCGGACACAGTACAGGGATGACCAGAGACTGCGGACACAGTACAGGGATGACCAGAGACTGCGGACACAGTACAGGGATGACCAGAGACTGCGGACAGTACAGGGATGACCAGAGACTGCGGACAGTACAGGGATGACCAGAGACTGCGGACACAGTACAGGGATGACCAGAGACTGCGGACACAGTACAGGGATGACCAGAGACTGCGGACACAGTACAGGGATGACCAGAGACTGCGGACACAGTACAGGGATGACCAGAGACTGCAGACACAGTACAGGGATGACCAGAGACTGCGGACAGTACAGGGATGACCAGAGACTGCGGACACAGTACAGGGATGACCAGAGACTGCGGACACAGTACAGGAGATGACCAGAGACTGCAGACAGTACAGGGATGACCAGAGACTGCGGACACAGTACAGGAGATGACCAGAGACTGCGGACACAGTACAGGGATGACCAGAGACTGCGGACACAGTACAGGGATGACCAGAGACTGCGGACAGTACAGGGATGACCAGAGACTGCGGACAGTACAGGAGATGACCAGAGACTGCGGACAGTACAGGAGATGACCAGAGACTGCGGACAGTACAGGAGATGACCAGAGACTGCGGACACAGTACAGGAGATGACCAGAGACTGCGAACAGTACAGGAGATGACCAGAGACTGCGGACACAGTACAGGAGATGACCAGAGACTGCGGACACAGTACAGGGATGACCAGAGACTGCGGACACAGTACAGGGATGACCAGAGACTGCGGACAGTACAGGGATGACCAGAGACTGCAGACACAGTACAGGAGATGACCAGAGACTGGGGACACAGTACAGGGATGACCAGAGACTGCGGACAGCACAGGGATGACCAGAGACTGCGGACAGCACAGGGATGACCAGAGACTGCGGACAGCACAGGGATGACCAGAGACTGCGGACAGTACAGAGATGACTGCTGACCTTTGGGGAGGGAGGGGGAGCGGGTACCTGAATTTGACAGGTACCCGCTCTTACATCCGCAGAGTTTTTTTTTTTATCTTACCTGTTCCTCGATCCAGCCGCGCGCTGTCTTCCCGGCTTCTGTAGTGTGGGCGCTCGTCGGACAGCCGGATGCCCAGTGCGCATGCGCGAGAAGCGCTGCGCTTTGTGATTGGTCCGGCGGCTTCTGGGATCTGTCATGTGTCCCAGGTACCGCCTTACCATTCACAAAGAGCACTGCTTCTTGTGCATGCGCACTTGGGACCCAGCTGTCACGCACACTACAGCCGGGAAGACAGCGCGCCGCTGGATTCTCCTGGCGTGCCCACAGATAAGGCTCGGCATGCCGGCTGTGGCACGCGTGCCACGGGTTCGCCATCACTGATCTAGATGCTTTACTTGCATTCCCTTTCCGGCAGCAATACTAAGGAGTGTTCTTATGGTAGAATGTTTCACAACTGGAGCAAATGTCTCATCGTAATCTTCTCCAAATTTCTGGGAGTATCCCTTGGCAACTAATCTTGCTTTGTATCTATAGATGTTTCCTTCTGTATCATATTTCACTTTAAAAGTCCATCTGCTTCCGATGGTTTTGCAACCAGGAGGGAGTTCTGTTAGTGACCAAGTTTTATTTTCTTGAAGTGATTTTATTTCTTCTTCAGCTGCTTTTCTCCACTGATCGGCTTCCCTTCTCAGCCAAGTTTCTATGTCTTCCCAGGATGTTGGCTCCTGTGTTTGATGTGTTCTAGCAGCGTATGATAACCTGCGGGGTGGTATCCCTTTTGTCAATCGTGAGGATCTTCTGATTTCTTGTTGTTCAGTGGGTTCTATTGGCTCGTTGATTGTAAGTTCCACTTCTTCTTGTTCTGGCTCTTGTCCTGCTTCGCATGGGTCAGTGTCTCTTGACGATTTAGTGTGTAAATCTCCACATTTTTCAAGAATTGTATTATCTGGTGCTTCACTTTCATCAAAATAAAAACTGCGGCTTACTGTGACCTTGTTGGTCTTTGGACAAAGGATTCTATATCCCTTACTCTGCTCACTGTAGCCAACCAGAATGCCTTCTATGGCTTTGTTCTCCAACTTGGAGCGTTTCTGACTTGGAATGTGGGCATATGCTTTACAGCCAAATACTCTGATGTGTCCTACGTTAGGTTTTGATCTATTCCACATTTCATATGGTGTACTCTCAATAGCTTTTGATGGGAGCCTGTTTTGTAGGTATGTTGCAGTCATTATTGCTTTTCCCCAGTATTTGTTAGGTAAGCCAGCGTCCGTAATCATACATCTTGTCATTTCTACAAGAGTGTGATTCTTTCTTTCCGCTACACCGTTTTGCTCAGGAGTGTATGGTACGGTTGTTTGGTGTATAATACCTTGTTTCTTTAGGTATGATTCCATCTCTTTATTCATATATTCCCCTCCATTGTCAGTGCGTATTATTCCAGGTTTCCTTTGAAACTTGTTGCTTGTCATAGCTACAAACTCTTGAAGTTTTTCTAATGTCTCACTTTTGTGCTTCATTAGATACGTTATTGTGTACCGGGAATAATCATCGATGAAAGTCAGTAAATATCTGTTCCCGCCAGGTGTGATGGTTTTCATTGGTCCGCACACATCACTGTGTATCAGTTCCATGGGTTTAATGGTTTTACTCTGACTGGTCTGTGGAAGAGAGGTTCGGGTGGCCTTTGCTTTGATGCAATACGTGCACTTGCTGAGTGTGTGGCAAGGCAATATTTTCATGTCTTCTGATAGACCTCTCTTTGCAAAGTCCTTTATAGCTTCTGGGTTTCGATGCCCCAGTCTTCTATGCCACAGGTGGATGCACTTGTCGTGGGTTATGAGTTGCCGCATTAGCCTTCTCACTTTCAGTGACGAGTTTGTACAGATGTTCATTTAATCTTCCTCTTGCTAGAATTTGCTTTCCATTTTGAATTGTGCAGTCATTACCTCTGAACTGGACAGTGAGTCCATTGCTTGCAAGGGTTTTAACTGATAGGAGGCTTCCTTCTAGGCTTGGAACATATAGAACATTCTTTACAAGGATGCTCTGCTTGCCCCCTGATGGCGTTTTGCAGTTCAGAAATCCCTGACCTTTACCTTCTGCTGTAATACTTTTCCCATTTGCTAGGAAGACTTTATCTTTTACACTAAAATCAATTTCTGTGAATAATGTCTCGTCGCTTGTCATGTGACTTGTTGCCCCTGAATCAATGTACCATCCATGTGAGGTACTATTCTGAGTCACTTTAAAAGTACCACTCCATGATGCACTTTCATTTTCTTTCATGACCGCTTTAGCTCTTTCTCTTGTGGGTAGCTCCCGCTTTCGCTGCTCAGCTTTCCAGATTGAACAGTTCTTTTTCAGGTGACCGGCCTTTTTGCAGCAAAAACATAACCTGGTTTCTTTGCTTTGTCTTATGCCTTCATGCACCTTCAGAGCTGCTTCTGGTCTCTCGTTCTCTTCACTATGCAAATTTTCCTTTCTTCTGCTGTATTCATCAATTAATTTTCCCTTAACATATTCTAGCGTCAGTTCAGTTTCTGGTCTAGTTTCTAGAGCATTTATAAGGGCACTGTATGATTCTGGAAGGCTGCACAGAAGTAGCGCCACAACATGGTTGCCTTTTATTTCTTCACCTATTGCACCCAGCTGGTCCACAATTTCTAGCATAGCATTTACATGTTCACCCATTTCCTGCCCTTTTTCCAGCCTCATCTTATACAGTTTGCGCAGTAGATATAGTTTACTGTTTAGGTTTGCACGTTCATGCAGTTTTTGTAACGCAGTCCACATACCTTTAGCTGTGCTTTCTTTCCTTATATGAATGAGTTGATCGTCCTCCACTAACAGGCTTATGACTGCTTTTGCTTGCCTGTTTTTTCTGTCCCATTCTTCTGGGTTGTCATTGGGTCTGTGTATATCTAGTACCTGCCACAAGTCATCTTTGGATAACAGCATTTCAAGCTTAAACTTCCATAGCTGGTAGTTGGTGTTGTTGAGCTTTGCTATTGTAAACTTCATATCTGAAGCACTTGCCATCTTTCAGTGAATTGGATTGTAAATGCAGCACTTACTTGCTTGTAGTTTTCCTTTTTCCAGTGTCTGGAGCTGGGCCCATAACCTGTTGGTTATGTGTTATAGAAGACACGGGTAGTGATAGCAGAATTCAGACTTTACTTGTGTGGCTTAAGTTACAAACCAACAGAGCACATTGCAGCAGACTGTATAACAGCTGACATTACTTCCTGAAGAGATGATAGAGAGAGAGGAACAAACAAGTTTTCAGATATACACAACTAGTAACCTTTAGCGTACAGTGCCATCTACTGGTCAAGTGATATTACCATACAATACTATATAGTATATTATAGTACATGCTGTTGTATTCCCAACAATGGGGCCCCCTACTTACCCTGGGCCCTCGGGCAGTGCCCCGAGTTTCCAAATGGTCAGTCCGCCCCTGGACAGGGCTCTAAACACTAGTGGTAGGTAGAGTGTCCAGCACCATTCAGCTGTTGCCTGTCATATACTTTAACAGGCTGCCTGCAACGGCCCTTAACACTGCACTTGTTCCTCCATGGAGTACTAAAATGCTGGTAGGGACAGTGTAAGGGACCGCCCGGCGGTACTACTAGCACTCCACTGAATAGGCGTCCCCAGCGCACGGAGTCTAAGTCCCAGGGTGCTTGTTCACCAGAGCCCCTGATGGTGGGGATGGACTTGGAGCTCCCTGAGACCAGGTCGTGGCTACTGGGTGCGCCCGTCAGTGGTAGTAGTATGCGCAAGGGGCTCCCACGGGGAAGAGTCTGATGTGAGGAGGTCAGAAGACCCCACTGCACGGGATGGATGGATGGATGAGCAAGGTCAGACGGGCCGGGTCGGTAACAGAGAGGGTGGCAAGGTACAAGGCAGCGGGCATAGAATGGTCGGGTCACACGCCAGGTCAGCAACAGCAGGTCAAATCCAATAGGGGGCATTCAGGAGAGAGGTCAGGCAAAGCAAGGGTCAGAATAGGAGAAAACAGCAAGGTCAGGTACAATCCGGGTCAATAACTTACAGGGTACAGGTTCACAGGATACAGGATGCAGGAAAGACCAGAAGGCACTGAATGACAGCTCAGGGTTGTTTAAATATCCCGCCCTGCGCTGCCATTGGTGCCCAGCGGGCGGCCGCGGCTTCTACTGCGCATGCGCGAACTCGAACGCCGCGGCCGGCCCGGACCCAGACCCAGTGCTCGAGTCCCTGCGCCGGGCGGCATACTGCGCCTGCGCCGGGACCAACGCGGCGGGAATCGAGGGGATCCCTGACATTGCCCCCCCCCTACGGGCAACCTCCGGATGCCCACCCGATCTCTCCACCACGGGTGATCGCGAAAGAACCTCCGGACAAGTCTGGGTGCATGGACATTATGGGCTGGTTCCCAAGAATTGTCCTCAGGACCATAGCCCTTCCATTTGATAAGGAATTGGGTCTGGCCTCCCCTCCTTCGACACTTCAGGATTGTTTCAACCTCGAACTCTTCTTCTCCTTCGACCGTTACCGCTTCCGGGGGTCTAGATTCCCGGTCAGGGAAGGCATCTGGGACCACAGGCTTCAGAAGGGACACATGAAAGACCGGGTGGATCTTGAGTGTGTCAGGGAGGGCGAGTTCGTAGGCTACTTCGTTAACCATCCGTTTAATGCAGAAGGGGCCTATAAATTTGGGTCCCAATTTCTTTGACGGGCAAAGCATCTTTAGATTGGACGTCGCCAGCCAAACCTTCTCCCCAGGCCGCAATACCAGATCTCCTCTCCGTTTCCTGTTGAATGCTTTCCTGTAGTCTTCCTGGGCCCGACTGATGGCCACTTGAAGCTTCTTATTGTTCGCAGCGAAGAACGTTACCACATCTTGTGTTGCTGGTACTGGGCATTCCGACACCAAATCCGGGAGGAAGACTGGGTGAAAGCCATAGTTGGCAAAGAACGGGGACTGCCCTGTTGCTGAGTGGCGGGCGTTGTTATACGCAAATTCCGCTAAAGGAAGAAGTGGCAGCCAGTCATCTTGAGTAAACGAGGTATAGCATCTTAAGTATTGCTCCAAGGTCTGATTGGTCCTTTCGGTTTGACCGTTAGTTTGAGGGTGGAACGCAGAGGAGAGAGATAATTTGATGTCCAGGGCTTTGCACAGTGCCCTCCAGAATCTGGACGTGAACTGGACCCCTCGGTCCGAGACAATGTCTTCAGGGACCCCATGCAACCTGACTACCTCACGAATGAAGACTTGCGCGGTCTCGGCCGCCGAGGGGGTTTTCTTCAACGGGATGAAGTGGGCCATCTTGGACAAGCGGTCCACGACTACCAGGATTGCCGTGTGGTCTCGGGATGGCGGAAGCTCGACTATAAAGTCTAGTGAGATCTTTTGCCAAGGCCGTTCAGGAATAGGTAAGGGTCGCAGCAGACCCCAAACCTTGTTTCTTGCTGGCTTGTTCTTCTGGCAGGTGGCACAGGACCTGACATAGCCCTTACAATCCTTAGCCATGTCTGGCCACCAGAATGAGCGTCGGAGAAGTTCCAGGGTCTTTTCTGGGCCAAAGTGCCCCGCCATTGGGTGGTCGTGGCAATGCCCCAAGACCAGGGTTCGGGTTTCTTCCGGCACCACAATTCGGTCATCCCTCCATAGGAGTCCCCCCTTGTTCCGGAGCGGCCCTCCGCCTGGGGTAGAGAAGTTTGTGGATGCCTCCATTAGCCTGGAACGAAGATCCGACTGAAGGACCAAGAAGTTACCCGAGGACAGGATGGTGTCAGGTACTGGGGTCTCCTTGGCGTCTTCGTACATCCGTCATAACGCATCCGGCTTAGTGTTCTTTGATCCCGGCCGGTACGTAATATGGAAGTTGAATCTCGAAAAGAATAGTGCCTATCTCGCCTGTCGCGGGCGTAGACGCTTGGCGGTTCTCAGATACTCTAGGTTCTTGTGGTCAGTAAATATTAAGATGGGGTGCACCGCACCTTCCAGCAGGTACCTCCATTCCTCTAACGCCGTTTTGATCGCTAGTAGCTCTCGATCACCGATATCATAGTTCTTCTCCGCTGGGGTCAGCTTCCGTGAGAAGAACGCTACAGGGTGGAGCAGTTCCTTGGTGCCTTTTCGTTGGGAGAGGATGGAGCCTACCGCATTCTCCGATGCATCTACCTCCAAGATATAGGGCAGAGCGGCGTCTGGGTGACCCAAAATGGGTGCCGAAGTGAACAGCTTCTTTAAGACTTCGAAAGCTCCCTGCGCTTCTGGTGTCCATCTGAATCGGGTTCCCAGCTTGGTTAGCTGAGTAATGGGGGAGACCAGACCCGAGAAGTTCTTGATGAACTTCCGGTAAAAATTTGCAAAGCCGATGAATCGTTGGACGCCTTTCCTATCTGTGGGTTCAGGCCAATCCAGTATTGCAGCGACCTTCTGGGGATCCATCGCGACCCCCGCGGTGGAGATAATCAGGCCCAAGAAGGCAATGCTGGATTGTTCAAAACAACATTTTTCTGCCTTGGCGTACAACCCATGCTGCTGCAACCGCCCCAATACTTTTGCTACATGTATTCTGTGTTCCCCCAAAGACGGGGAGAAAATCAGAATGTCGTCTAAATAAACGATCACGAAGACATCCAGAAAGTCCCTAAAAATATCATTTACAAAGTGTTGAAAAGTGGCCGGAGCATTGCACAACCCGAACGGCATGACCAGATATTCAAAATGACCGAAGCGGGTGCGGAAGGCCGTCTTCCACTCGTCCCCCTCCCTTATGCGAATCAAGTTGTACGCCCCCCTCAGATCCAGCTTGGTAAAAACCACTGCTGACTTTAAACTTTGGAACAGCTCAGGTACTAATGGTAGTGGGTAACGGTTTTTTATCGTGACCCTGTTCAATTCCCTGTAATCGATACATGGCCTTAAGGTTTTGTCCTTCTTTTCAACAAAGAAGATTCCCGCCCCCGCCGGTGAGGTGGAGTGACGGATGAACCCCTTCTGGAGGCTGTCCTCGATATATTCCTTTAGGGCCCCCAATTCGGGCTCTGAAAGGGGGAAGATTCGCCCAAAAGGAATTTCTGAGCCGGGTAACAGGTCAATGGGGCAGTCATAAGGGCGGTGGGGGGGTAGAGTATCAGCTCCCCGTTTGCTGAACACATCTAAAAACCCATGGTAGACCGCAGGGATTACTTGTTTTAATTCAGCTTCCCCCTCAGAGCACAGGAGGATTTGGGGGGCCCCCGGGCCCGAAGTGCGGCAGTATATCCGACAGTATGGGGAAGGGAACGTGATTACTCCGGTCTCCCAGTCAATCTGGGGGTTATGGGCCCGTAACCATGGGAGCCCCAGAATGACTGGGAAGAGGGGTGAAGCTATAGCATCCAGGCGGAGGAATTCCTGGTGCTGGCCGGCAATGACAGTGGTGATGGAGGGGGTTTCCTGGTTCACTACCCCCGATTTTATTCGGGAACCGTCGGCCAAATAAATATTGAACCCCTTCTGTTTCAATCGAAGGGGAATACCCTGCTGGTGAGCAAAATTAATATCCACGAAGCAGCTGCATGCCCCAGAGTCAATTATGGCCGATACTTCCACGGTTCTTTCTGGAAGCTGAAAGGAAAGGGGTACCACTAAGTATTGGGATGGACCAACATTGCCAATGGATAAGGAAGAAGAGGTGCACTTACTCAGTTTCTGCGGGCAGGAACGCGCCATATGACCAGCTTCGCCACAATAGAGGCACAGGTTCTGGGATCGTCTGCGCAGATGTTCCTCTGGGGATAGTTTAGGCCGTGCCAGGCCGAGCTGCATGGGTTCGGGGTTGTCTCCAGGTGGCCGGTTTTGGACGACTGGCCTAGGTGTTTGACTGGGACCCTGAAATGATCCCCAGGGATTTCCATGACCCTGGCCGGACCTCTCAAACCTGCGTTCCCGCAGTCTACGGTCAATTTTGATGGTCAGTGCTATTAAGTCCTCTAAAGTCTCAGGTACCTCCACCCGGGCGAGCTCGTCTTTCAGGCCATCTGATAGGCCAATACGGAACTGATGCAGGAGTGTGAACTCGTTCCAGCGAGTATCCCCCATCCATCGCCTAAAATCAGCTGCGTACTCCTCCGCCGCTCGGCGGCCTTGCCGGAGCGTGTACAGAGTAGCTTCAGCAGAAGCTGCCCGCTGTGGGTCATCATAAAGGATGGCCATAGCATCAAAAAAACTGTCAACCGAACTGAGGTGAGGGTCGTTTTTTCCCCGTAATCGATGGGCCCAGTCTTGGGGTTCACCCTGCAGGAGGGAGATGACGAACCCCACCTTCACGGATTCAGTCACGAAGGTTCGGGGTTGTAGCTCAAAATAGAGGAGGCAGGACTCGCGGAATGATCTAAAACGTGTGCGGTCCCCGTGGAAACGTTCCGGTAAGGGTACTCGGGGGTCGGCCGCCGGGAGTGGTGCGGATGCCCCAGACACCAGCACAGGGGCTGCTACAGCTGGAGATGTGGGGACCGCGGCCTGTGGGGCGGGAGCGAATATAGTGCAGGCCTGGAATTGAGTTTCAATCCGCTGACATCTATCCTGCAGGGCCGATACGGTCTGTGTCAAATTGGACAGGTGCCTGCAGATCTCCTCCAGCGGAGAGGGACCTCCTCTAGACTCAGTCATGGCCTTCTGGTACTGTAAGGGACCGCCCGGCGGTACTACTAGCACTCCACTGAATAGGCGTCCCCAGCGCACGGAGTCTAAGTCCCAGGGTGCTTGTTCACCAGAGCCCCTGATGGTGGGGATGGACTTGGAGCTCCCTGAGACCAGGTCGTGGCTACTGGGTGCGCCCGTCAGTGGTAGTAGTATGCGCAAGGGGCTCCCACGGGGAAGAGTCTGATGTGAGGAGGTCAGGAGACCCCACTGCACGGGATGGATGGATGGATGAGCAAGGTCAGACGGGCCGGGTCGGTAACAGAGAGGGTGGCAAGGTACAAGGCAGCGGGCATAGAATGGTCGGGTCACACGCCAGGTCAGCAACAGCAGGTCAAATCCAATAGGGGGCATTCAGGAGAGAGGTCAGGCAAAGCAAGGGTCAGAATAGGAGAAAACAGCAAGGTCAGGTACAATCCGGGTCAATAACTTACAGGGTACAGGTTCACAGGATACAGGATGCAGGAAAGACCAGAAGGCACTGAATGACAGCTCAGGGTCGTTTAAATATCCCGCCCTGCACTGCCATTGGTGCCCAGCGGGCGGCCGCGGCTTCTACTGCGCATGCGCGAACTCGAACGCCGCGGCCGGCCCGGACCCAGTGCTCGAGTCCCTGCGCCGGGCGGCATACTGCGCCTGCGCCGGGACCAACGCGGCGGGAATCGAGGGGATCCCTGACAGACAGACTGCAACTGGACTACCCTGTGTGCAAGGGAACATTACCTATTGACTTGGGTTCAGTCTCAATCAATGTTTGGCCAAACCTTTCAGAAGCTATCTGTGCTGGCTAATCAGCTGCAGTAGAGGCATTCTGCACCCCATGGCTGCATGGGTGGAGATGCTCAGGCATCATTGACCTAACATGTCCACATGAACATATTAAGTCAAAGACGTTGGCCATTTAAGGTCAATGATGTCAAAAGCATCCCCACCCTTTTCTGTACCTGTAGATGGAGGGTGGGAAATGCCCCGGCCGTAACTGATTGGGACAACACTGACAGCTTCCTTCTGGGTTCCTTTCGTACCCAAGCTCATCCCTAGTGTTGATCTGCTAGAAATCCAGTGTACTCATAACTTCCTGTGTAAGCCAACAACTCAGTGCCTCTGCTGACCTGAAATCTCAACTAATGTTGTCAGCCCTGCCTACTGGACTACAGAACTCCACGTATTGTCTACCTTTCTCCACCCCTTTCTACATGTATACATTGGTTTTTTTTCCCCAGTAAAATCTTGGAATACAATGTTTATTTATTCTGTGTATTTTCTTTCTGGTCTATCGAACAGTGGTTTGGCGCTTCAGGATCAGCATGCCGAGTAACAAAATCACTTAATGTTGTGTGGGAACTCGCTTCAAAGTGGTAGAGATTTTCATTTAAAGCACACAGCGACTCGCTTCTTTAAGGGCCTTTTTGCCCAATTTTATTTAAACAAATGTCCCATAACATAAAGCTTCCCACGCAGGGGTATCCACCATCAAACAAAACAACGATTCAGCCTCCTGTGCTTATACTCAGCTTGATGTCTTCTGCAGACTTCTTCAAGAATTATGGCTCTTGCACACAGCTGGCCACTAGCACACAGCTAATCTCCAGCAGCCCCTTGCTGCTTTTGGCTTCCACCTCTCCTAGGTGAAGCCCACCTGACTCCTGTCTTCCAGGTGGAGCCCTCCTGACTCCTATCTGCCGGGGTGGAGCCCTCCTGACTCCTATCTGCTGGGGTGGAGCCCAGAACCCTGGTCCTGACTCTATGAAAAGGCCCGCACACACACCTGTGCAATCAGTCTCCTGGCCATTCCCAAAACCTGGTCCCAGGATTGGAGATTTCATCCCTCCCAGATCTCTTTGAAATCTCCAGGCTCCAGATCCCAAAACAGACCTTACAAACAAAGGAGGAAAGTGAAAAGCCACTTTCCTCTGCATCCAACACTTACCCTGGAGCCCCTCAACCTGCCTCGTTGAGAATCCTGGGTGACAGATCGCCCTACTGTCACAGTTGGAATACAATGTTCATGTATTTTGTGCAACAACTACATCAGTATTTAGTAGAGATATATTATTCAGCCAGTAGATGGCAGTGTTTGTATGTGTGTAGCTGCATCTATGGTAAACTCAATGTCTTTTCTCTGAAGAATAAAGTTTCCTGCACATGTGCAGAAATGCACATGTGGACCATGTCTATAGGACTATATACAGAATTTCTTTTCTTGTTTTTTATCAGATTTAATTTAATTTGAAAAAGTTTAAAAGACATAAAAAAATAAACAAAATACACCACCAAAAAATACACAAATACAAAATACAGACTTTCTAACAGAAAACAATGTTGCTTACTTCATTTCCAAGACCCTTTCCACGTACTGTGTGTAGGAAAATGGTTCTAGGAAGATGTAGTTCTGGGGATTTAAAAGTGGGAATTCAGCTACCAGAAGCTGCTACTGCATGAATTTAATAAGTCTGGTGATGACATCACAGGGAGTAATTAACCGCCTCCCACCCGCCATATAAGGAAATGACGGGCACAAGGCGGTTCTCCCATTCTGGGAGGATGTCATATGATGTCCTCCCACTATAACCGCGTGTATGCATGCCTGACAACATCAGGGTATGTTCCTAATGAGACAACGTATGGTGTCCTGGGGTATGTCCTCCCAGATCTGGTCCAGGGCATCACTGAGCTCCTGGACAGTCTGATGTGCAACCTGGCGTCGTCGCATGGACCGAAACATGACATCCCAGAGGTGTTCTATTGGATTTAAGTCAGGCGAGCGTGGGGGCCATTTAATGGTATCAATTCCTTCATCCTCCAGGAACTGCCTGCATACTCTCTCCACATGAGGCTGGGCATTGTTTTGCACCAGGAGGAACCCAGGACCCACTGCACCAGTGTAGGGTCTGACAATGGGTCCACGAATTTCATCCCGATACCTAATGGCAGTCAGGGTGCCATTGTCCAGCCTGTAGAGGTCTGTGTTTCCCTCCATGGATATGCCTCCCCAGACCATCACTGACCCACCACCAAAATGGTCATGTTGAACGATGTTATAGGCAGCATAAAGTTGTCCATGGCTGCTCCAGACCCTTTCACATCTGTCACGTGTGCTCAGCGTGAACCTGCTCTCATCTGTGAAAATCACAGGGCGCCAGTGGCGGACCTGCCAATTCTGGTGCTCAATGGCAAATGCCAATAAAGCTCTATGGTGCCGGGCAGTGAGTACAGGGCCCACTAGTGGATGTCTGGCCCTCAGGCCACCCTCATGAAGTCTGTTTCTGATTGTTTGGTCAGAGACATTCACACCAGTGGCCTGCTGGAGGTCATTTTGTAGGGCTCTGGCAGTGCTCATCCTTTCTCCTTGCACACAGGAGCAGATACTGGTCCTGCTGATGAGTTAAGGACCTTCTACGGCCCTGTCCAGTTCTCCTAGAGTAACTGCCTGTCTCCTGGAATTTCTTCCATGTTCTTGAGACTGTGCTGGGAGATACAGCAAACCTTCTGGCAATGGCACGTATTGATGTGCCATCCTGGAGGAGTTGGACTGCCTGTGCAACCTCTGTAGGGTCCAGGTATCACCTCATGCTACCAGTAGTGACACTGACCCTAGTCAAATGCAAAGCTAGTGAAAAACAGAAAAGATGAGTAGGGAACAATGTCAGTGGCATCCACCTGTAAAACCATTCCTGTTTTGGGGGTCATCTCATTGTTGCCCATCTAGTGCACCTGTTGTTAATTTCAGTAACACCAAAGCAGCTGAAACTGATTAACAACCCCCTCTGCTACTTAACTGACCAGATCAATATCCCAGGAGTTTCATTGACTTGATGCTACATTCTGATTAAAAAGCGTTCCTTTAATTTTTTGTAGCAGTGTGTGTATGACTATTAAAAGTAGTCCTTTGGCTCAAGTGAAATGATTGTGCCAAGGCATAGTTTATTGAGGTCTGCCTGAGCAAAGCACACTGGGACAATGATGTAATCTGAATACGCCCCAGGCTCCCCTTTGATCACTCACTTAAACTGTACATTGTAACTTTCTGACAATTCACAAAGTGAATGGGAGCAGCAGGGGGTGAGTTTGTTGAAGCATGTATGAACAAAGTAAAGAACACAGGCTTTCAGGATTAACATCATTGTGTCCTGCTGGACCAGCATCTGAAATAGATTCTGATGTCTGAGCAAAGATGGTGTCTGCGTTTTAGAGAGAAAGGTAGACGATAAAAGCCATTGTCAAACGGAGGACTGTGACCACTTTAAGAGCTCATAAATACCTGTATTACGTGTACACATTACATAACCTGCATGCACCTAATATGGAAAAAATATATCTGTTACGTACCTGGTGGAGGAGCCTGACATGATGAGGAAGGCCACTCTAACACCTTCCGCTTGGGGCCCCTGGAAAAGTGGTGTTGGAATACAATGTTCATGTATTTTGTGCAACAACTAAATTAGTATTCAGTATAGATATATTCTTCAACCAGTAGATGGCAGTGTTTAAAAGTTTGTAGCTACATCTATGGTATGTTTTTTCTCTGAGTTAAAAAAGTTCCCTGTTTCCTGGTTGCAGTGAAGCAAGCAGAAAAACACATGTGGACTGTCTATTCTGTAGGGCACAAGAGCATGGAGTGGCACCAGTACCTGAAGGTCTTGCCTGCAGCGAGATGAGCAAGGTGTTCAAGCAGGAGCAGAGGTAGGCTACAGACAGGGTAAACTGGCGGTGTGGCAGCAGATAAACAACAGCCATAACTCACAACTGTGCCTGATTTCAATGGACTGTCCCTGATTTCAATGGACTGTCCCTGATTTTGAGCAAAGTCCCTCTGTCCCTCTTTGCTCCTCATTTGTCCCTCATTTTGGTCCGATTTATATAATGCACTTTTTATCTTTAAAAAAGTGTTTCTTAGTGCTAAACCTTTCATCCAACTTCTAAATTGCTGCATTTTTAAATTTCAAAAGCCAGTATAAAGGAATAGTTGTGTTAACCCCTTGCCCTCCAGAGGATTTACACCCCTTCCTGACCAGACCATTTTTCGTGATACGGCGCTGTTACTTTAACTGACAATTGCGCGGTCATGCAATGCTGCACCCAAATAAAATTGATGTCCTTTTCCCCCCCACAAATAGAGCTTTCTTGTAGTGGCATTTGATCGCCTGTGCGGTTTTTATTTTTTTTGTGCTATAAACAAAAAAAGGCCGACAATTTTGAGAGAAAAACAATATTTTTGACTTTTTGCTATTAAACGTCCAGTAAAATCAAATTTTGTCATAAATTTAGGCCAAATCGTATTCTGCTCCATGTCTTTGCTACAAAAAAAATCCCAATACGTGTAAATTAATTGGTTTATGTGAAAGTTCTAGCATTTACAAATGGCGGTATATATACTGGGATTTTTTTATATATACTAGTAATGGCAATGATCAGCGACTTATAGCGGGACTGCGGTGGGCATTCTGACACTGGGGGGGGAACTGACTAACTGTTACTGACATCCCCAGTGACACTAATACAGTGATCGGTGCTAATAAAAATCACTGACACTGTACTAATGGCACTGAGCAGGAAGGGGTTAACATCTGGGGCGATCAAAGGGTTAACTGTGTGCTGTGTGTGTTTTACTGTGTGCTGTGTGTGTCTTTCACTGTGTCAGTACATTGCTTTGTATGGCTCTGCTATGTAGAGCCATACAAAGCAATGTGCTGGAGCTGACAGAGGAGAGATGTGTATTGTTTACATACAGGTCTCTCCCCCGTCAGTAATTATTAATATCATACAGGATTTATATAGCGCCAACAGTTTGCGCAGCGCTTTACAAAATGAAGGCAGACATTACAATTACAATACAATTTGGTACAAGAGGAAACAGAGGGCCCGGCTCGTTAGAGCTTACAATCTAGTAATGCTCAGTGATCGCCGGGTGCCGGCGGGGAATCACCATCTGGGACGCCCCTAACCCAAAAATGCAAAATCACATATATACATGATTTTGCGCAGCCCTGCCACCCTGTAGCAGTATTTATGTGGGAAAGCGGTTAAAAAAAAGCACTTGTGGGTTTGACTAATCATTTTTTTTTAGAATTCTCCTTTATGGGGGGCGTGGCAGGGGGTGTGCCCTATGCCTATATACTTAGCGAATAGGTGTCCCTCGTTCCCATCTGAAAAAGTTGGGAGGTATGCAACAGTGGGTATTGGCTGACAACAGACAGGAGGTGAGCAAGCCTGGCAGCAGACAGGTGTGATCAGGTATTGGCTGCCAGGGGGTAGGTTCTCCCAGCAGATTGCTAACCAGCATGTGGAGGAGTGGGCAGAGCCAGAACCACCGGAT
Source organism: Staurois parvus (assembly GCF_062004578.1). NCBI lineage: Eukaryota > Metazoa > Chordata > Amphibia > Anura > Ranidae > Staurois > Staurois parvus. The sequence goes on from NW_028318374.1 coordinate 793,904, forward strand.
CAGAGACTGGTAATTGGATCAGGTACAAGCACATAGACAGGAGGCCACAGATCTCAAAGGAAATGCTGTAGATGGGACAGCACAGAACCTGAGCAATGGCTGAGTTTTAATAGACCACCTAGCACCAAGCCTAGCCAATCCCTCCACTGGCTTCCCATTGCCCAACGGATAAAATTCAAAACACTAACAATAACATATAAAGCCATTAATAACTCTGCCCCAAATTACATCAGCGATCTTGTCTCCAAATATCACCCAAACCGTCCTCTCCTAAAGCATAGCCTATGTATAATTTAATCGTCTCCTGTAGTTTGTCCCATTCCACAGGACCGCGCAATTTTAAAGAGATATGTTTGGTGTCTATTTAATATGTGTAACATATAATTTTATATTTTACCCAGGATTGGGTATCACATTGTTTTTGTTTGCACTAAAACTCAATAAAGCATAAATAAAAAAAACGCTGTGCAAATATGGTCTAACAAAAAAAATTGCATTTTATTCTCCAGGGTCTCTGCTTTAAATAAATAAATAATAAAAAAAATAATATATATATATATATATATATATATATATATATATATACAGTTGCAAGAAAAAGTATGTGAACCCCTTGGGATTACGTGGAGTTTTGTATGAATTGGGCATAAAATGTGCTCTGAATGTCATCTAAGTCACAAAAATAGAAGAACACAGTCTGCTGAACATAATACTACACAAACATTAGATGTTGCCATGGTTTAATTGCACATAACATGTAAACATTCACAGTGCAGGGAGGAAAAAGTATGTGAACCTTTGGACTTAATAACTGGTCGACCCTCCTTTGGCAGCAATAACCTCAACCAAACGTTTCCTGTAGTTGCAGATCAGACCTGCACAACGATCTGGAGTCATTTTGAACCACTCCTCTTCACAAAACTGTTTCAGTGTAGCAATATTCTTGGGATGTCTGGTGTGAATCGCTCTCTTAAGGTCATGCCACAGCATTTCAATGGGGTTGAGGTCAGGACTCTGACTGGGCCACTCCAGAAGGCGTATTCTGTGCTGTTGCAGCCATTGTTTTGTTGAATTACTTGTATGCTTTGGGTCATTGTCCTGTTGCATCACCCATCCTCTGCGGAGCTTCAGTTGGCGGACAGATGGTCGTACGTTTTCCTGCAAAATGTCTTGATAAACTCTGGAATTAATTTTCCCATCAATAACAATCCGTCCAGGCCCTGAGGCAGCAAAGCAGCCTCAAACCATGATGCTCCCTCCGCCATGTTTCACAGTGGGGATGAGGTTTTGATGTTGGTGTGCTGTGCCTTTTTTTCTCCACACATAGTGTTGTGTGTTCTTCCCAAACAACTCAATCTTGGTTTCATCTGTCCACAGTATATTTTGCCAGTAGTGCTGTGGAACATCCAGGTGGTCTTTTGCAAACTTCAAACGTGCTGCAATCTTCTTTTTGGACAGCAATGGCTTCCTCCGTGGTGTCCTCCCATGTACTCCATTCTTGTTTAATGTTTTCCTCATTGTAGATGTGTCAACAAAAATGTTAGCATGTGCCAGAGATTTCTGTAGGTCTTTAGCTGACACTCTGGGATTCTTCTTTACCTCATGCAGCATTCTGCGCTGTGCTCTTGCAGTCATTTTTACAGGACGACCGCGCCTAGGGAGAGTAGCAACAGTGCTAAACTTTCTCCATTTGTAGACAGTCTGTCTTACCGTGGACACATGAACATCAAGGCTTTTGGAGATACTTTTGTAACCCTTTCCAGCTTCATGCAAGTCAACAATTCTTGATCGTAGGTCTTCTGAGAGCTCTTTTCTGCGAGGCATGGTTCACATCAGACAGTGCTTCTTGAAACCAGTAAACCCAAAACAGGTGTGTGTTTTTTAAGGGCAGGACAGCTGTCAGCAACACATCCAATATCATCACACTGATTGGAGTCAAGGTTGGCTCACTCCTGGCTCCAATTAGCTCTGGGAGAAGTCATTAAGCTAGGGCCTAACATACTTTTTCCTCCCTGCACTGTGAATGTTTACATGTTATGTGCAATTAAACCATGGCAACATCTAATGTTTGTGTAGTATTATGTTCAGCAGACTCTGTTCCCCTATTTTTGTGACTTAGATGACGTTCAGAGCACATTTTATGCCCAATTCATGCAAAACTCCACGTAATCCCAAGGGGTTCACATACTTTTTCTTGCAACTGTATATATATATAATGTTTTGGGGTTCTAAAATAAAAATGCTAATTTTCACATGTATGACGGAAATATCAAAATTTGCCTAGGGGTTAAGCAGTTAAAATGGACTTTTTAGTAAGTTTACAGGTCTGATATGTCACAATGTAAAGCAACAGCATATTTTTTCAAAACAGCATCTCTTATTACTGAAAAGCAGATCCCAAGTTCCAGTCAATGTGATTTTGCCTGGGCTGAGATAAAATAATTCATCTGCTGTAGGTAAGAAGAAGCATTTCTCTCCCCTCCCCACTGATCAGGCTGCACCATCGTAACTTTGTAGCAAGTCATAAGGTCAAAGCCTGCAGCAGGGGCTGATCTGTGTCAGCCATTTGCGAACACGGTCAAAAACTGCACAGGCAACAGGATCGAGCCATAAGGTCAAAGCCTGCAGCGGGGGCTGATCTGTGTCAGCCATTTGCGAACACGGTCAAGAACTGCGCAGGCAACAGGATTTAGCCATAAGGTCAAAACCTGCAGCGGGGGCTGATCTGTGTCAGCCATTTGCGAACATGGTCAAGAACTGCACAGGCAACAGGATCGAACCATAAGGTCAAAGCCTGCAGCGGGGGCTGATCTCTGTCGGCCATTTGCGAACACGGTCAAGAACTGCACAGGCAACAGGATTTAGCCATAAGGTCAAAGCCTGCAGCAGGGGCTGATCTGTGTCAGCCATTTGTGAACACGGTCAAGAACTGCACAGGCAACAGGATTTAGCCATAAGGTCAAAGCCTGCAGCAGGGGCTGATCTGTGTCAGCCATTTGCGAACACGGTCAAGAACTGCACAAGCAACAGGATTTACAAGACTGTGTCATTTCTTAATCGACATCTCAGTCCAGGAGTTAGATGATGATCCTGCATGATGCCTGAATAAAGCTGGCGCCCTCCTTTTGGAGAGAAAAGTAGATGAATGCATTGTTGGGGAGAGGACTGTGATTTCTGTGAAAAGTAATAAATACCTGAAAGTGTTACATGTGCAGATTATAAAGCATGCACGTAGTGTAAAGGAAAAAAACATATCGGATGCTAGCTTGCATTCACCTGTTTGTCATTACGGATCACCAGCGATGCGCTTTTTAAAGTATAGTGCCTCTAATGCATTACGCATCTGAGCATCATTAAAAGGCAGTATACATCCAGCGTACTGTAAGTGATTCCTCTCTTTGTGTTGTTGTGTGGAGCACATCCAAGGCAGGGGGATAGCGTGTTGCTCTGACACTTTGATGAATCAGCCCCACAGAATAACATAACATGATGTCTCATTTTTCTCTGGCACAGAAAATAAAAAAAGATGGCCCTTTGATGAATCTAGCCCTTGGGGGGCAATGTATCAAATGCTCTCAGCTGGAAAAATGAAGAATAATAAAATAGCACAGTCACTACATTCCATTAAACAGAACTTCCTGATGGGATTGCATTGCTTTCCTCATTGTATAGATATTCCAATATAAAGCAAAGAGCTAAAATCCAGGCAGAAATAAAAAATACACACTGATTACTCCGGCTATGTATTCATTAAAAAATCATTAAAAGTACAAATACATTAAATACAGCTTGTCTTTGTTTTAGCTTTCTGTTATCCAGTGTAAAATAAAACTGGGAGAAGGAGAGTCTGCACTCTTAGCCAATCATATTCCAGAGCAGAGTTGCCAAACTCAATTTCATCGTGGGGCCACAACAACAATATGGTTGCTGTTCTGTACGTCATATATTATCATTGTGTTGAGTAGGGAGCAGGGGCGGACTGACCATTTGGAAACTCGGGCACTGCCCGAGGGCCCGGGGTCAGTAGGGGGCCCCATGAGATACCCCTGGTACCTTTTTCATAGGCTTTTTTGAGTTTGGGCAAGGACACAGGGGCCCCATGATCCCCTATTGCCCGGGGGCCCCATGAGTTGTCAGTCCGCCCCCAGTAGGGAGCTATCTATTGGGTGTTCACAACAACTGCGCCTGTTTTTACAGCTTCTAGAACACCAGTGAAGGCTTCCATCTTTGATCCCCTATTGCCCGAGGGCCCCATGAGTTATCAGTCCGCCCCTGGTCCTCACTCACAGTCCCAGGCTTGGATCTCTGCTGGTATGATCTCCAGCTGGTAGGCAAATATTCAGACAAATGTATTCTCTCTCTCTAACTCCCTCAGGGCCAAGAGGAAAAAATTTCCTAGGAAGTTTAATAAAAAAATCGCCTCTCCACTCCTCCTATTACACAGTATGAGCAATAAAGTCCCAAAGAGCTGAAAGGGTGATAGATAATATCCCACTCCAACTAACAGCTGAAGGATGGAAAATATCTCGCAGAAGAGCAGAAGGATCCTCCACCGGGTAACACCATGCAAGGCTTACCAGAAAACAGAAATCATTCTAACTGAAGAAAAGGTCAGCATACGCATTCAGCAGATCATCAGCAGATAGAGGACACCCAGGGGCGGACTGATCATTTGGAAACTCGGGCACTGCCTGAGGGCCCGGGGTCAGTAGGGGGCCCCATGAGATGCCCCTGCTACCTTTTTCATAGGCTTTTTTGAGTTTGGGCAAGGACACAGTGGCCCCATGATCCCCTATTGCCCGGGGGCCCCATGAGTTGTCTGTCCGCCCCTGGTAGGAAGCTATCTATTGGGTGTTCACAACAACTGCGCCTGTTTTTCTCGTTCAACATGAACAGGAAGTGTTTCATGTTTGTTAGGAATAAAGATTTCCCATAAACCACTGCAGCCATTACAGCTTCTAGAACACCAGTGAAAACTTCCATCTTTGATAAACATATGCCTGTAAGTTCTTCAATTGTGTTTGCTAAAGTCACATACATAGATAGATCACATTTAAATGTATTGAATGTGATTTGTAGGTAGCTGTTTAAAAGAAATGTATTCATTGCATGCATTTGTGAGAGACATGTATACAAACATATTGTAATTTCAGTTTATGTGATTGTATTGTAGTTTTACAGAACTATTCACAGAAGTAAATTCAGTTTTGGAATGAAACACAACGCTGCTTCTGTCAGTTTTGTTAGCTAGCTGTCGGCTAACCGTCAGTAGGACAGCATAGCTGCCCTCGAAGGGCCGGTTTTATCCGTAGGACTATATACATTTATCTACTCTTTATCATATTAAATAATTGCCTCATGTTGAAATGCATTTTTTATATATTACAAAACATATTAAAAATATTTTTAAAAATATATATTTTTTAAATATATTCTTCAGATTTTTTTTAACATATAAAAAAGGTATTTTAACATATATTTGTACATATATTTGTAAATGCATTCCAAAATGTAGATTTGCATTTTTAAAGACATACAATATATTGGAAAATTTATTTTTAAAAATATTTTCCGTATTTTTTGTCATAAAAAAGTATTTCAACATACATTATATTCTTACTTGAACCTTAGTGTGCTTTGTCTATTTCTTCCAGATATGTGCAATAGTAGTGCTCCAGTCTTAGTAAACTTCCCCCATTGTATCAGGACAAAATAATGACTACACCTTTACCCAGATGACATCAGGTGTGACGAAACGTGTTGGGCGGAGCTTGCTGTAACATTATCGTGCAACTGGAAGTTTACAGGAAGCCATTTTTGAGAGCGCTTGTTACTTTTTTTTTTAATGTGAATAGTTTTACCTTTCAATAAAGACAATCTTAGAAAGGTACACACTATGTGAAGTTTTCTGCTTTATCTGTGGTATGTATATACTGGGATGGATACAAAATCGATGATCCTTTCATGTGTATCCCCTGAGAACGATATGGTGTCCTCAGGGGCGGACTGACAACTCATGGGGCCCCCGGGCAATAGGGGATCATGGGGCCCCTGTGTCCTTGCCCAAACTCAAAAAAGCCTATGAAAAAGGTAGCAGGGGCATCTCATGGGGCCCCCTACTGACCCCGGGCCCTCGGGCAGTGCCCAAGTTTCCAAATGGTCAGTCCACCCCTGGGTGTCCTCTATCTGCTGATGATCTGCTGAATGCGTATGCTGACCTTTTCTTCAGTTAGAATGATTTCTGTTTTCTGGTAACCCTTGCATGGTGTTACCCGGTGGAGGATCCTTCTGCTCTTCTGCGAGATATTTTCCATCCTTCAGCTGTCAGTTGGAGTGGGATATTATCTATCACATTTCATTTCATTTGTTTGTTGCACATATGTATTTGGGCATTTTGTATTAGATGTACGCACTTGGATATATCACACATATCCACCACATTTATATTTCTTTTGAATTACAGCAACACTTTATTTTTTTGGGCTATGGCAATATCTTATGTGTGTTTGTTGCTTTTATATAGTTTGTATGATTTTTTTATTTTTATTTTCTACCTAAGCGCAGTTCACATATTTTTCACTATAGGTGTGGTACTCAGTTAAGCAGAAAGGCCTAAAAGGACCTTGGGGTTCCATTCATATTGTATTGAATGTTTTTCTGGTATTTATATTTTGTTAATAAAGGGCTGCTGTGGGCATAAAACTCCAGTTGGTAGCTTGTGTGGGTTATTGGTGTATTTATGCGTGGTGGAGTGGTGGTCAGGCTTCATTAGAGGCAAATTCATCTTTAATACCCTAGTCAAGGTTTCAGCTATTTTGTTACATCTAGCGTAAAGTAGCAGATGCTATCCACCATACAGGGTGATTTAATAGTAATGCTCTTGTAGCCAACACTTCCATTAAGCATTGGTGGAGTTGGTGGAGTTCACATTGAGACAATCTTCTGAAAACAGTAGCAACTTCAACTAGGAGTTGGGATGGTAACAGTGCAAGTGGAGCAGGAAGATGTAAAGTAGATACTGCTGTGCGTTTGCAAACATGCAGTGGTGTCACTAGGGTTGGTGTCACCTGGTGCGGTGAAACATATTTATTAGTAGAAGATGATCCAAAATGGGACTGGTGGTGGTTGGTTGTGACTGCAATGGTTCCTCCAGTGCAATGGCTGTGATGTTTGGGTACCTGTAATTCACTGGCCCCAGTTATGGCATGCAGTCGAATGGGAAAGGTAATTTTAACCACAATATCACAAGATGCCCATGTAGTGAAAGGAACTGCGTACTCCTAACTGAAGGGTCAAATGCCTGAAAGGGAAGCCTGTCATGGTCTAGGATCAGGCTTGGAGGCTAATGGCTGTAACAGTAGAGAGGTTCACAAGTAGTCAGCAAGAAATTTACCAGCAACTCCTCCTAGCAGTTGATGCAGGGTCACCTGAGCTGCGGGGTCCAAGTACTAGCTGGTATTCACCAGAGCTCCTGATGGTGGAGATGGTTTTGCTTCATGCTAGTACCAGGTTTCAGTCCTCAGTATTTCCCCACCAGGAGGTAGGCATAACGGGGGGTACGGTAGGTGATATAGTAGGTACGGATCAAACAGAAGCATAGTCAGTAAACAAGCCAAAGGTTGGTAACAAGCAGTAGCTGGATGGGATCAGACGTAGTTGATGAACAAGCCGAGGGTCCATAATGAGTGGTAGCAAAGATAAGGACAGCAGCAGGTATGCAAGGAGCAAGATATCAGCTGGTAAGAGCACAATAATCTGGCAAACAGAAAGTGCAGAGACATGGCTTACATCAGCAAGTTCATGGGAGAAGTGGTGTATTTAGGTTTTTTGCTGCCCTAGATGGAGAGAGCCTGATACCAACCACCACCAAACTGCACCACGCAACAGAGAGAAAGGAATTCATCTTCACAGCTCTGGCCATCCCCAGGAATCACAGTCAGACTCTGCATACACCATCAATCGGCCCACAGCCTCTCTCAAATCCCACCTTGTCCCCATGCGGGATATGTCCCTTCTTCCCTAGAGGTGCTGCCCCCCTAAAAAAATGCCGCCCTAGGCAAATGCCTTGTTTGCCTTGTGGAAAATATGCCCCTGCATGGGAGAAGCAAATGGTTGAAGGTTCACTAGAAACAAGACACAAAGCAAGGTTGTCCAAGGAATCAGGCAGGGAGCTGTCCAGTATCTCAGGTGGCACACAGGGCTTACAGCCTGACACCACAGAGATCACAGGTTCAAACCCACATCCTGACAGAGGCGGTGGAGTAACTATGCTCAAGAGCTGTGGGGCTTTGGTCCGTTGTCTTTAAAATACTATTTAAATTTGAGGCCCACTTTAGCTCTGGGAACTGGCTTAACAACACAGAAGGTCTTTTAACACGCTGCTACCTCTGACTCATGCAAACTGAGTCATTCATCTATTATCAATAATTGATCACTGTTCGTGCCACTGAGGCGCAAAACCCAGTTTGACACTGCCAAAAGTTACAAACATGGCATTTTACCAGTTAACAAATAACTTTTGCTAACTGACTTTGAATAATTTGAGACATAATCACTTGCCTTGGTCTAAGAATACCAAGATTCCCCCCGTGCTGAGGCCCCATAGATTTGTACATAGATTTGCAAGTAATTAAAAGCTGGCCTGAATTAGGTTCAGTTCTATTAAAATCAGGACTCAGAGGGGTTCATATCACATCCTCATGTAGACTTAAATTAACCTGTCTGCTTATAATTATAAGCACTAAGACAGGATTGCTGTTATTATCCATCTCCTCCAACTTTTCAGAATATTCTGAAATTCATTCACTGGTGGGTTCAGGCTATCGGCTTTTTTCAGGTGTAAATGAGAACTAAACTTCTACTTCCGACTGGTAGATCCTTATGTATTCAAACAGGTCTTTCCCTATTCTTCTTGCATATTATTACAGTATGTACACCATTTTGCTCTTAACCATTTCAATACCGTGCAATTTTACACCTTCCTGCCCAGGCCATTTTTCAGGTTTCAGCGCTCTCACACTTTGAATGACAATTGCGCAGTCATACAACATTGTACCCAAACTAAAATTTTATCATTTTCTTCACACAACTAGAGCTTTCTTTTGGTGGTATTTAATCACCGCTGGGGTTTTTATTTTTTGCTAAATTAACAAAAAAAGGTCAAAAATTTTGAAAAAAAAAACACATTTTTCTTTGTTTCTGTTATAAAAGTTTACAAATAAATAATTGTTCTTCATAAATTTAGGCCGAGATGTATTCTGCTACATGTCTTTGGTGAAAATAACCCAAATTAGGATGTATTTTTTAGTTTGTAGGAAAGTTATAGAGTTCACAAACTATGGTATAGATCTGATTATTGATCAATCCTGAAGTACTGACAGCCAATCTAATTTCTTGAGGTCCAAGAATGTCAGAATAGTACAGATATCCCCAAATGACCCCTTTTTGCAGAGTAGACAGTCCGACGTACTTCATAAGAGGCATGGCGAGTTTTTTGAAGTTGTATTTTTTTGTCATAATTTTTCGGAAAATGAAAAAATTAAAAAAATTATTTTCACTATTTTTTTTTTTACATACTGTCACCAGTGCAGTACAGCGTCATCATATAACTGGCATGGCGGTGAACAGGGACACTGACTGGTGACAGTATGAAAAAAAAATATATATATTTTTTATGTTTTTTTATTTTTTTATTATATTTAATTTTTTATTACATTTTTTAAAAAAATTTTTAAGATTTTTTTTTCATATTTTACTATGACCAAAGTAGTACAATGTTACCATAGTAACATTGTACTACTTTGGGGAAGTGATCAGTATTTTTTTTTTTTACACAATTTGCTTATAGCAAAGAATTACTTTGCTATAAGCAAGCATTTACCTGAATGAAATCGATTCATTCAGCTTTTTTTTTTTTTTTTTTGTGCTTAGCTGTGATTTGGTCACAGCTAATCCCATGACATGTGCATGTGATTAGCTGTGACCATTCACAGCTAGGCACTAGTATACAATGGATGGCATCATGAATGAAGCCATCCATTGTATACAACTGTCATGTGACCTGCTGTGATTGGTCACAGCAGGTCACATGGTACCAGCAACGGGAGCCGGTACTCGGATCTGTCATCGGCCGTGTCCGAGGTGCACGGCCGGCGACAGATCGTACTGCTGCGCCGCTCTGCATTAGCGCAAACGGCGCATGTGCGGGAGCACGCCAAATGGCGTGCACCCGGAATGCAGGGACACATTTGAAGCCGCCAAACGGCCATTGGCCGGGCGGCTAATGGTTAAAGTGGAACTGTATGGAAGAATTTGTAGTAAAACAATGTCAAGCATTAAAGATAGTCTTCATTAACCTTGGTAACGTCATCTGTACTTCCTTGTACATCTACTCTCCCCCCCCACGGCACAGCATTATTTAGGCAGTTCATACACCAGCATCTTATTTGAGGGCCTGATTCTGTTCTTTTCTGGATCTGCCTGTCAATTGCAGGTTGGTTGGTAACAGGAATTAGATCAGTTTGCAGAAAAGCTGGTCATCTGTATACAGTTGAAGACCTCTCAGGCTTGAAGGATTAAGCTTTAAATGGCCTGCTTGGAACCATGACTGGTGTAGAAGAGATGTGCTAGTAAAGACCATAGCTACTGAACCATCCCCCTACACAACTCTCTCTCTCTTTCATTCCATATCCCCATCCCCCCAACTCTCAATATACCAATGAAGGAGACCAAACCACCGTTGGAGTTAAATGGCCATCACGGTCTTTTATTAACAATTCAAGTTAAATAACACAAAAACATTCCTTAAAACAGAAACATACAGGAAAAAGTTGTTGGTCTACGAAGGCACAAAACAATACTGATATCCGGAACCTTAACCATAATATTAATACCAAGCCTCCAGCCGCAAAGCACCGGCTTGGAGACAAAACACACCTTCCGCAGTGTAGAACCTCCACCTTCCAGTTAAACCTTGGTTAACCGGAATACACCAGGGGCACACCAAACCACCGATGGGTCCCAACCATTCACTTTAGCTTCAAATTATTTGCTGCCTCCAAAGACCAACAACCGCCCCAAAGCCAGAACAAACCGGGAAATTAAAGACCCAAACAACCCCAAGGGAGGGTGGGAGGGAAGTTTCCTCTTCCACTGCCACTCCTGTACTGGATCGTCTGACCCTCCACCACTCCCGAAGGTGCCGAAGACCCCACCCTGCACTACCCCTCACCAATCAGGTAAACCTACATGGTTTACAACCTTCCCGCCTTTCCTTAACCCCTTACTGTCTTTCCTACCCTCTTCACATAGTCATGTCTGCCCTCCGTTATTTATTTATTTATTTTTTTGCTACGGGAACCGCTCTATCAGCAATGAGTGTGTAAGGACATACTGCAAGTGCATAGACACCCCGCAGAACTGTGCACATTATAGGTGCTCAAGCTGAAATGTTGATTGTTTTGGTCTGCTCAGGGTTCCTCAGCTGTGAGCTTCCAGAGCATAGGGAGGCAGATTTAAATGACTGGTTGAATATTTCTCATGCCCTAGCCAATCCCTGGAAAGGGTCATCCAGAAGGTGAATGGGGAGGTGATAAATAGATGGGAGACCTGAGAAGATTGTTCTTTCCTCGTCATGGAGGGTTCCATGACTCCTGGGGCTGCTGCCCCTAAGGGAAGTATCACTGCGACAAGAGGCTAATGTTTGGGCCTTAGCGGTTGCTGGGCTGAGGGTCTTGGCTTTATTACTGAAGGAGTATACTTATTGATGGACACAGAGTCCTGGTCTGGAGAAGGACCTTGCCATCTTTCTCCCTATGGATCTTCCTGTGGAGGCACGGTGGCAGGCAGCTCCTGGGACACTAAGAGTAAATATCTTACTGGGGACTGATAGTTGCACAAAGCAAAAGGGAATCAGTGGCCAGAGGTTGCCCTATGGTCTGCAGCTGTGGGGCCCTAAATCTACCATCTATTACCTGCTATCACCAGAGAAGCTGCTATTGAGGGACTAGAGAGAAGCTTGTCCTCTTGCTGAGCATTTTGAGTATTCTGTGACCCTAAATCCCTTCCTTCTGTTAAGTTCTTCCATGATAAATCATAAGAAGACATCCCCCAGACTGAGCTTTATTTATCTGTGTGCTTGAGACTCAGCTTGATTGCAGGATAGCCAACTGGAACGTTGTTCCATTGACCCAGGAAACCATCCGTGTTTCTTCTGAACTTCCTCTCTGAGTTGTGGTACCATTCAGGTCGAGCACCACCTACAGAGGAGAAAACAGACTGCACCTGCCTACAGGTGAAAGAAAAACCAGCAGCATAATGCATTTGGTCAAGGGGGTTTCTCTTGTAGGCAGTTTGTGGGGAGGTTCAGCATGGTGAGGCAACAGTGAAGACACACACTTGTATTGAGGAAAATGCCAAACTATAAACATTCACAGTTCAGTTCAAATGCAGAGATAAAGTGGGAGGAGATGTGCCGACAGCGTCTGACAGGTCTGGTCCCAAAGGGGAGGCTTCGTTGCAGGATGGTGAGTCCCTAACCTGCCTCTTCTTGTCTCTGCCAATAATCACTCTCCCTGATGGGCGGGGTCTCTCTCCCTACTCTATCCACTTTGCAAAACCTGGGGCAGAGACTTATAAAAGGATCTCTTTGCTGACCCAAGATGTCTGCCAGGGGTTGCCTAGATGCAGTGTATCCAACCGGATCGCTGCTTCCAAGACCCTGAAAACCACAAAGGAACCTTGTTTCCCTTGACTTCCTCTCCAGCTTTGGTACCAACCCCTCAAGTCGAGTGCCACCTACAGTGGAGAAAGCAGACTGCACCTGCCTACAACTTGGTGTCTAATGGGGCCCTACCAATACAGTATGGGGCCAATGCAAATGGAGCAGCTTTGCATCACTATCAATCTAAATAAAAGAGAAGGGGGCAGGGGTTGACAAATATTCTAATTTGTATAGGGTCCCATTAATCTGTCTCTGTCAGTGACTGCAAAACCTGATCCCAGTTGTCTTTAATGGCTTATGTAATTTTTTGATCGGTGGCCTTAAAGTGTTACTAAACCCAGGACCCTGCATTCACAATATCTGATCTTCCTGGACCCTGCATTCACTATATCTGGTCTCCCCGCACCCTGCATTCACAATATCTGATCTCCCCAGACCCTGCATTCACAATATCTGATCTTCCCCGGACCCTGCACTCACTATATCTGGTCTCCCCGGACCCTGCATTCACAATATCTGATCTTCCTGGACCCTGCATTCACTATATCTGGTCTCCTCGGACCCTGCATTCACTATATGTGATCTTCCTGGACCCTGCATTCAGACCCTGCATTCACAATATCTGATCTCCCCGCACCCTGCATTCACAATATCTGATCTCCCCAGACCCTGCATTCAGACCCTGCATTCACTATATCTGGTCTCCCCGGACCCTGCACTCACTATATCTGGTCTCCCCGGACCCTGCATTCACTATATATGGTCTCCCCAGACCCTGCATTCACAATATCTGATCTTCCTGGACCCTGCATTCACTATATCCGCTCTCCCTGGACCCTGCATTCACAATATCTGATCTTCCTGGACCCTGCATTCACAATATATGATTTACCCGGACCCGGCATTCACTATATCTGGTCTCCCCAGACCCTGCATTCACTATATCTGGTCTCCCCGGACCCTGCATTCAGTATATCTGGTCTCCCCGGACCCTGCATTCACTATATCCGGTCTCCCCGGACCCTGCATTCACTATATCCGGTCTCCCCGGACCCTGCATTCACTATATCTGGTCTCCCCGGACCCTGCATTCACTATATCTGGTCTCCCCGGACCCTGCATTCACTATATCTGGTCTCCCCGGACCCTGCATTCACAATATTTGATCTCCCAGAGTACACACTACATGGAAATGCAATTATTTTTGTAAATATAAACAGCTAAATACCTTTTCTCATCAGCAGTTAGAGCAATCTTGAGGCTTCTATCAGTGTTCAGCTGAGCACTGGTTAAATCTTGTAGGAGGAGTTTTCTATCTGCTCTAGGAGGATGCAGAACCCCTGACCTCTGTCTAGACAGTGCTGTTTGGCTCTGTGCTGATCACATGCACCCTCCCAAGAAAAAAAAAAATTATCTAAACTGAACATGTGCAGAATGACTATGGGTTCAGTCTGGAGATAAGATGTGGATATTTGAAGAAGAGGAGGATCAGAGAAGACAGGATCAAACAGCCTTTTTACACAATGCAGAGGAAGGTGCCCTTGTATAACTCCCTGGCGGAGTAAATTCATATGCAAAAGCCCATTCAAGGTCCATTCCAGTACCCAGAGAGGGGATCTCTTATCTACCCAGGAAACTGCACCCACCAAACTCTGTAGGGGACCTCTGGCTGTCTTGGATCACCATTAAGCCCTGGAATCAACCGTTGTGCCACTTTCCCTTCAGAGGGACGATCACCTATCATCTGTTCTACCCTGATCCCATTGAGAGGACATCTTAACCTATATTTATATGTGCATTTTAGTTGCGCATCTGGTGAGTGCGCAATTTTACAATTTCCATCTGCACAAGCACCGGAATATCTTTGAAGCAGGCACCTCCAGAGCACTTATGTCACTTTTGGAACATTTAGAATTTACGATCATTTATCTATGAACTCTATTATATTTAGGCACCTTATTAGATATATTCTTTTTAGCACTGCACTACGTTGTTTTATGCTGATTTACAGGTTTTATTTGGTTACCTACTGTGCATAGCTGCTACTTGTAGTGCGCTCACATACCATTAACCTTCTAATAATGAATACAAGGCTGCATTGATTTGATGAAGATCGCATCACATTTTTTTTTAGCACATTCTGAAGGTTTCACAAACTTTCTGTTAGGATTCTAAAGACTTTCTTGTAGTCATTCTTTTGACTCTGGGATTGGCGCATTGCCAAGGCACATTTATTAATGTGAGCATTATGAAGACAACAGTTAATCATTAGTCGGCATTATGAATTATTTTTACATACATTTAAATTAATTGCCTAGGCTTCATTGTAAATGCATACTTTCCCTAATTAAAAGGTTGCTTCGTATTCACAATATTAGCAGTTTCATTAACCTGCAGCAGATAAGACAAGTTCCCCGGGGGGACGCCGAGCTCTCCGGAGCCGATCGGAAGGTTATTGTTTTGCTGCTCTCAAAATATATGTTTACATTTTAATGATGGTTTAGGCCATTTATCTAAGTCCCTTTAAATCGTTTGATGTAGTACATCCCTCTCTGCGTTGTCAGCTGGCTATAGCGGTTGCCAAGAACATTACGGCCGTCATTATCTTCACTCTCCAAGAACAGAAACATTATTAATATTAGGAACAGTCACCATGATGAGCAAGGAGATAGTTACACAGAAAGTCACAATTCCTCACAGCTTACCAGTCCTTAGAGGTGGTGGCTGCATTCCTCTTCTTTTTTTGAGGGTTTTTTTTTCTGATTCTGCCAGTAACACACTTCCTGTCCTAGGTGACAACGCTCACTGCACTGTATCTATGGAGAGGCAGTGTTGTCAGTGTGTTTTCATTCAAGGCACCCTTTGACAATATGCAAATTCTTGAGGCACCCCAGTCTGTAAGTTCCCCTATCACATCAGAAGTCCCTCTTTTATATCAGAGTCCTCAGTTGGCCCCCCTTTATTATCATAGTCCTTAGTCCCCCCAGTTTTATGTCAGAGTCCTCAACCTTCTCCTTTCAAATCAGAGTTATCCTCCCCTCCTTTTACACTGGAGACCTTAGCCCCCTGCCTTTTCTCATCAGAGTCCTCGGCCCCCTGCCTTTTCTCATCAGAGTCCTCAGCCCCCTGCCTTTTCTCATCAGAGTCCTCAGCCCCCTGCCTTTTCTCATCAGAGTCCTCAGCCCCCTGCTTTTTCTCATTATATACATTTACCCCCATACACATCAGAGTTCTTAGCCCCCCTCCCATCTTTACACCAGGGTCCTCTGCCCCCCCTTCACATTAGAGACCTCACTCCCCCTACCCTTTCATATCCCCTCACATTTACCCCCCTTTCACATCAGAGTCCTCAGTTGGCCCCCCTTTAATACCAAAGTCCTTAGTCCCCCCACTTTTATGCCAGAGTCCTCAACCTTCTCCTTTCAAATCATAGTTAACTTCCCCTCCTTTTACACTGGAGTCCTCAGCCCCCTGCCTTATCTCATCAGAGTCCTCAGCCCCCTGCCTTATCTCATCAGAGTCCTCAGCCCCCTGCCTTTTCTCATCAGAGTCCTCGGCCCCCTGCCTTTTCTCATCAGAGTCCTCGGCCCCCTGCCTTTTCTCATTATATACATTAACCCCCGTACACATCATAGTTCTCAGCCCCCCCCCCCATCTTTACACCAGAGTCCTCAGCCCCCTGCCTTATCTCATCAGAGTCCTTGGCCCCCTGCCTTATCTCATCAGAGTCCTTAGCCCCCTGCCTTATCTCATCAGAGTCCTCGGCCCCCTGCCTTATCTCATCAGAGTCCTCGGCCCCCTGCCTTATCTCATCAGAGTCCTCGGCCCCCTGCCTTATCTCATCAGAGTCCTTAGCCCCCTGCCTTATCTCATCAGAGTCCTCGGCCCCCTGCCTTTTCTCATTATATACATTTACCCCCATACACATCATAGTTCTCAGCCCCCCCTCTCATCTTTACACCAGAGTCCTCAGCCCCCCCCTTCACATCAGAGACCTCACTCCCCCTCACTACCCCCCCCCAACTTTTACATCATTGTCCTCAGCCCTCCCCCCTTTGTATCAGAGTCTTCATCCCCCAATCACACTAGAGTCCTCATCCCCCCTTTCACATCAGAGTCCTCAAAATTCCGCCATTTTCACCCCCCTTCATATCAGAGTGCTCATCCCCTCCTTTGACATTAGAGCCCTCAGTAACCTTTTACACATAAGAGTCCTCAGCCCTCTGCCTTATCCCATCAGAGACCTCAGCCCCCTGCCTTTTCTCATTTTGTTCACATTTACCCCCATAGACATCAGAGTTCTCACCCCCCCCCTCCCATCTTTACACCAGAGTCCTCAGCCCCTCCCCTTCACATCAGAGACCTCACTCCCCCTCCCCTTTCATATCCCCTCACATTTACCCCCCTTTCACATCAGAGTCCTCAGTCCATACCTTTCACAGCACAGTCTGTGCCACCACCTGTTTTACACCTGAGTTCTCAATCCGCCCTTCACATCAAAGTCCTCATTACCCCCCCCCCCCCTTCCTCAGTAGCCTCCACTTCACATCAGAGACCTCACTACCCCCCCCCAACTTTTACATCAAAGTCCTCAGCCCTCCCCCCTTTGTATTAGAGTCTTCATCCCCCAATCACACTAGAGTCCCCACCCCCCCCTCCCTTTCACATCAGAGTCCTCAAATCCCGCCATTTTCACCTCCTTTCATATCAGAGTGCTCATACCCTCCTTTGACATTAGAGCCCTCAGTCCCCTTTTACACATCAGGGTCCTCAGCCCTCTGCCTTTTCACATTATGGTCCACATTCACCCCCATACACATCAGAGTCCTCAGCCCCCCCACCCTTCACATCAGAGTCCTCAGCCCCCCCACCCTTCACATCAGAGTCCTCAGCCCCCCCACCCTTCACATCAGAGGCCACACCCCCCCCCTTTCATATCAGAATGCTCACACCCTTCTTTTACATTAGAATCCTCAGTCGCCTTTTACGCATCAGAGTCCTCAGTCCATACCTTTCACTTCAAAGTCCCCATCCCCACCCCTTGTACACCAGAGTTCTCATCCCCCCCCCCCCCCATCACGTGAAAGTCCTCATTACCCCCCCTTCACATCAGTATCCCCCCTTCACTTTAGATACCCCCCCCCCCCACACACTTTTACACTAGAGCCCTCAGCCCCCCCTTCCATCTTTACACCAGAGTTATCAGCCCCCCCTCCCCACTTCGGAGCCCTCAGTCCCCCCCTTCACATCAGTGTCCTCAGTACCCACCCCCCTTTCATATCAGAATGCTCATAGTCTTCTTTTACATACACATCAGAGTCCTCAGCCCCCCCTCCCCTCCCCCATTCACACCATGGTCCTCATGCCCCTTTTCACTTCAGAGTCCTCAGTCCCCCCTTTACATCAGAGTCCTCAGTATCTGTTTCACAAGACAGCCTGATCTCCTAATTTTCACCACCGCACAACTGTGGCAGCATGGCAATGAGCAGGAGGTGGAGCAGGATCAACAGAGGCAGACCTCCACCCTCTTCTGAATGCTGGGGCTGCCCTGGATACCACCCGCCCTAGATTAGCATTATGCATTTCAATGTTGCTGACAGCTGGCTGAGCTGGGATACAGTGTCCCAATTTTTGTGGAGTTGGGAATTTTACATGTTACTGAACTGCAGCAGGAAAAAAACAAATCAGGTCTCCACTCCTGCCAGACAGGGCTGTGCTATGTGGCAGAGCTGTGTAAATCACAGGACTGGATGGACAGAAATACAACTTCTTTGGTTGGTAAAACTTCCCAGCTAAATGTATTTTGTTTGTGTATTTAGTTGTTTGCCTGGAGTTAAACTTTAAAGATCGCTATAAAACGAGGAAAACAACAGGAAGTGGAGATGAAACGGACATCGTAGCTCTAATGTTGCAGCTTTGCTTGTATCTGTTGTGTGTGACAACTAACACATATCCCGCCATCCCTCCGAGCAAATCCGTCCCGCTGCAGACCTCCGTGACCTCACAATTTCATATTTCCAATTGTGACTGTTCTGCGGCTCTCAGCGATATGTCAGAGGTTATATTGTGCCATTTCCCAGATCACAGATCAGGAACCGTTCACAATGAAAATATCTGTTTTCTTATTCTACAACCATACGTTACCAATTGTCTGACAAACGGTGGGAAGGATGAAAATAGAACTCCAGGCAAACATATAAAACACCCATTTCTACACTTCTCCACACGAGTCACAAAAATGTCTCAGTTCAGCTAGTGTTACCTGTAAAGGATGACGCCACTTTCATGGAAAAAAACAGCAAATAATAATAAAAAAAAAAATCAGCAAATAATAATAAAAAAAAACAGCAAACAATAATTAAAAAAAAACAGGAAATAATAATTAAAATTACAGCAAATAATAATTAAAAAAAAATCACAAAAATGTCTCAGTTCAGCTAGTGTTACCTGTAAAGGATGACGCCACTTTCATGGAAAAAAACAGCAAATAATAATTAAAAAAGAAATCGGCAAATAATAATTAAAAAAAAACAGCAAATAATAATTTAAAATAAATCAGCAAATAATAATTAAAAAAAAAGCAAATAATAATATTAAAAAAAACAGCAAATAATAATTAAAAAAAAAACAGCAAATAATAATTTAAAAAAAATCAGCAAATAATTAAAAAAATAACAGCAAATAATAATTTAAAAAAAATCACAAAAATGTCTCAGTTCAGCTAGTGTTACCTGTAAAGGATGACGCCACTTTCATGGAAAAAAACAGCAAATAATAATTTTAAAAAAATCAGCAAATAATAATTAAAAAAAAACCAGCAAATAATAATTAAAAAAAAAACAGCAAATAATAATAATAATAATAATAATAAAAACAAAACAATATAGCATATAAAATTGTGACTCAAGTCATAATGTAATAGAATGTTATTAAAAATTACCTTTCCTTTTCAATCTGCAGCTGCTGTAATTTTCTGTAAAATGAAATACAATATGACTACCTGGCGGCGTTCTGTACACAGATGGTGTACAGACCCCCCCCAGAAATGTAATTTCCTGCTTATGTGATTGGCTCATTAATTTTCCCAGAAGTCTGCACTAAGATACAAATCAGATTTTTGGCATCCCCTGCAACAAAAATGTCATGCTTCCAAAAGGGAAAACACATCTAAAGAAATGCAGACCCTGCCACTTTCCTCATTAGAGCCCTGCAGGTGCAGAAGCTGATTGATAATTATAAAACCACTCCAATGCGGAGTCAACCTGCACATGGACACAGACACACAAACAGCTATTTTTTCAGAATACCAAAAGGTTGGAACCTGCAACAAAGTTTGTTAAAAGCCCTGCAATGTATATAGATCACGCCGAGGGTATTTTTTTTTCAACAAAAGTGGAGTTACGCTTTAAGCTGTTCTTACATTGCATTGGAATGAGGTTGGTAGTCAGGGCTGCTGTTAGAAACCACAGGGCCCCATACAGTCAACATGACAGTCCTCCTCCCCCTCCCAAACAAAACACAGTTTACTATGCTTCAGTGATGAATGAACACAGTGAGTGATAGTTACTGATCATTCATTGTGTTCATTCGGGAAAGGAAGGGGCTGGCAAATGTGAAATATTTACCTGACCCTTCTCCCTCCTCTCCCACTCTCCATCCAGAAGGATCCTATTGTGTGCTTGCAACTGCTGGTGGGAAGGAGAGGAGAAAAGCTGGGTGGGGACACACTGGGGGCCCTGGACAGCAGGGGGAAACATGGTGCACAGGCCGGGTGGGGCAATTACTGATCACCTCTATGGTTCTCTCTGCAGCAGCTGAAATCAGTGGGAGGGAAAGAAGAAGACAGCTTTCAGCTGATACAGAGAGAGCCATACAGGGGATCAGTTTTAGTAATTGCCCCCCACCATGCCATTCACCCTCTCTGCGCATTTCTGATTCCCCCAGCTGCCTGGACCCCCCTGCTGTCCTGGGCCCCGTACAGTAGGACTGGTGGAACTTGTCCACGGCCATAATATTAATGTAACACCTACTCCCAAAGGGGCCGCTGATTTTTGTCCCAGGCTCTTCTCTCAGTAGTGCAGCAGCAGCCAGGCACACAACAGAATTCACTCCTCTGGCTCAATGAAAAGTCTAGGCGTTGCCTTTTTCTATATTTATTGCTGAATAACTTGGATGGGGTAGGGAACTGCGGCTACTCCAGAACGCTGAACAGTATTCATAGAGCACTGTTCACTCTGCAGCTACTCCTTAGAACGTGGGTCTGTACTCACAGGTATATAGGTAATTGGAAGCCTCTTTCCTATATTATTCAAACATTTCTATAGTGAACAGGCTGTAGGTGCAATCTCCTTATTTTAGCTTCAAAGATTTTCAGTATATAGCCTCCCCCCACCCCAAGTCTAGCTTAGGTGGGGCTGCATTGAGCTTCTAGGCAGCTGTCCGCTGGGCTGCTTGGGAAGGCAGCAGTCCCTCCAAGCTTGGAACCTCTCCTCCTGGACAAGAACCTTGACTGCTCCTGCCACAGCCTATTTATGTGCTCTGCAGCCAACTACTGGGCATACCTTCCCATGGATTGGCTGAGACCCCATAAATATTCAGGCTACTCCTTGACCTGTTCCACATGTTCTGAAGCTTTGTAGATGACAAGGAAAAGCAATCAGGCCTTCATCCTTTGGAATCGTGTCCTGCACAGCCAGGCAACACGCATTTCCCACAGACTTGCATTCCAGAGACAGTAAACATTCCTTGAGCTTGGAGTTTTTAGTTTTATTAGGGGTACTGA
Source organism: Staurois parvus (assembly GCF_062004578.1). Classification (NCBI taxonomy): domain Eukaryota; kingdom Metazoa; phylum Chordata; class Amphibia; order Anura; family Ranidae; genus Staurois; species Staurois parvus. The sequence continues at coordinate 815,407 of NW_028318374.1, forward strand.
ACTAGGGTGGGGTAAGGGGTGTATAGAGTGCCTAAGGAACTCTAAACTGAGGACAACTCCCTGGCAACTATATACAAGTCTATACACAGCAAAACTCTTCTGGGAGAGCTCTCCAGCCTTTCCTGGTGTACCCCCCCCCCCCCCAACCCCAGAGAGTCCTTCTTTATCCAGAAATCTGAGAGCTTTCCCTGGATTTGGTATCTGCTGCCTTAAGAACACAGTCCAGCTGGGGTTAGTCAGGTTTCCAACACAAATGCCCTCTTCCTTCTCTCCGGTCCAGTGTAGAGGTACTTACTGTTCCTCTCCTTAAAGCTGTAGGTTGGTAGCTGCCTTCAGGCCTTCTGCTGGGCTGACTCCTTCCTTACCTCCACAGATGGTCCTCCCTCAGGGTTCAGTGAGGTTGAGCTTTCCTCCTATCCAGATCCCACCTGTAGGCAGGCCCCTACCCACTGGGCCCCCTCCCAGGCTCCACACTCGCCTCCAGCTGTCACATCTTTCACCTAAACTCTCTTTCTTCTGAGCAAGCTCAGTCACTTTTAAGGGCTGTCCTGACCCCATGCTAAGCCTCCTGTTTGGGGATTGGTCAGAATCCCTAAAGAGTGCAGACCAGCTCCTCCACACCCCACCTACTGCTTCTAGAATCTTCTCCAAAGTTCTAGAGCAAGGGGAGGTATCAGGTAATGGATCTGCAGAGCCTCTCAGCCCTGACCCAAATTTGACCCTGCTGACTATTCCCCTGGCTGCTACTCAGCCTTCTAACTAAAAAAATAATCAGCTAGCTCCATCCTCTAGCGAACTAGGAGGGTGCTACATATGTATATAGAATTCTTTTGTATAGGTCAAACAACATTTAATCTGGGTGATATTGTCTTGCAAAACTGATTTTTTGTTGTTCTACTTTGATCCATGATAGTTAAAAAATAAATAAATTTCTGCTGTAGATAAAAAGAATAAATATTACTCTATAATGTATCCTGTTTAAAATGACATGAAAATGATGATGCTGGAACAAAGCATAGCACAGTTACTTTAACATGTAAAAATGAAATAAAGGCTTTTACTCAATTTTGTGCTTTTTTTAATGGAACAGTAGAAAAATTAACCAAAATACCACAAAGAATGAAAATGAAAAAAGTGGAATTAATGTTAGAAAGATAGCAAAAAAGCAGAAAAATAATAGCGGAGAAGAGGACTTAATTCATGATAACTAAGAATTAATAGTGGGCTAAATAGAAATTGATTTATTTAATTTTATTTGTACTTGTCAGGTTGCTTTATCTGTTATCATATGCAGATTGAAGCTCATCCCTTTCATCTGCAGCTGGATAAACCAGAGTAGATAAGTAAGAATGTTAGTTTGGATCTCATTCAGGCCGTCTTTTTTTTCATTTTACAACAGCGCTATTGCAGCTGCGGTATTTGCACAGCAGCTCCTGGCTGTCATTTTGACAGCTTGGAAATGACCAGCATTTGTAGGGAGATGTGGAGCAGTGTAAGGGCAGAAGGCGAGGGCATACTATACTTTCACAAAGCATCTCATGCATCATGTCTGCAGTCTCTGGACTTCTACTGTATCATGTCCACAGTCTCTGGCTATCTCATGCTTCAAGTCTGCAGTCTTTGACCATCTCCTGTATCATATCCACAGTCTCTGACCATCTCTTGTGTCATGTCCGCAGTCTCTTACCATCTTTTGTATCATATCCACAGTCTCTGACCATCTCTTGTATCATGTCTGCAGTCTCTGGCTATCTAATGCTTCAAGTCTGCAGTCTTTGACCATCTCCTGTATCATATCCACAGTCTCTGACCATCTCTTGTATCATGTCCACAGTCTCTTACCATCTTTTGTATCATGTCCACAGTCTCTGACCATCTCTTGTATCTTGTCCTCAGTCTCTGACCATCTCTTATATCACTTTTGCAGTCTCTGACCATCTCTTGTACCATGCCCACAGTCTCTGACAATCTCTTGTAGCATGCCCACAGTCTCTGACAATCTCTTGTAGCATGCCCACAGTCTCTGACAATATCTTGTACCATGCCCACAGTCTCTGACAATCTTTTGTACCATGCCCACAGTCTCTGACAATCTCTTGTACCATGTCCACAGTCTCTGACAATCTCTTGTACCATGCCCACAGTCTCTGACAATCTCTTGTACCATGTCCACAGTCTCTGACAATCTCTTGTACCATGCCCACAGTCTCTGACAATCTCTTGTACCATGCCCACAGTCTCTGACCATCTCTTGTATCATGCCCACAGTCTCTGACAATCTCTTGTTCTATGCCCACAGTCTCTGACAATCTCTTGTTCTATGCCCACAGTCTCTGACCATCTCTTGTATCACGTCCACAGTCTCTGACCATTTCTTATATTATACTCGTAGTGTTTGACCATATCCTGTGTGTCTGCCTTCTCTAACATATTCACTGGATTTTATGTGCGGCCCCTTAGCGATGTCAAGGGCGGCGCTTGATCCTCCCCCCCCACATCAAGAAGGTTAACCACCACTACTTTAGACAGTTGTCATGGGAACAAGTGTCCCCACTGGAAGACTTGTTCTGTAACCCTGCTCTGGTGGCAACTCCATTGGCCTTCACTTGACCTGATATTGGTCAAATAGATTGGTCAATATCAGGCCAATCAGAGACAGTCGCCGTCCCTGATGACGTGACAGACAGCAACAAACACCTGATAGTAGTTCTAACCCCTTTATTGTTCTATCTGAATCTACTAAAAAGTGTTGCCTTAGTTATCCCTTATTACAGGGAATCCCCGGTATTGCCCTTTGGCCCCGGTGTACATATATCAGGTTGGGGCCAAGAGACGGCTTCCTCTGTATCTCAGCCCAGTGAAAGCATGGCACGTTAATTTGATATATTCCACTTCATAATACTCAGAGCCTTTGCCATGGAAACAGTGTTATCATCAACACATGTGCACACTATATAAATAAATGGAGCCGGGTCTCTTTGGGTCCAGTTGCTATGGTGACCTAAAACTCCTGTTATTATGCAGTGTACCACGGATGATGGACATTTATAACAGAGGTTGCTGCTAGGTCATGTCTAAATAAGACCTATCATTTCCACCTCCCCACCATCTCTCCAGCCCTGCGTATCGTCTAATATCATCACAACGTTCTTCTTCAAACGCCAGAAAGTTGTGAAAGTTGAACATTCCTAAAGAGAACCGGTCACAAAGCAAACCTATTCTTCATAGGTCTTAATCAGACATTTTCATGGGCCACATAGGGCTTGAAAGGTAGTGAAGGTGAGCGTGGTATTCCCCAGCTTTGAGCCAGAATTTCCGGCAAATATAAAGGACACATATTAAAGTATATCTAATCCCACAGATATATACTCGCTGGCCACTTTATTAGGTACACGTGTTCAATGGCTTGGTAACACAACTTGCTAATCGACCAAACCGCTCTCTTTGATCTTCTCAAGATCTTCTTCCAGTGGCAGGGGTGGACTGACCATTTGGAAACTCGGGCACTGCCCGAGGGCCCGGGGTCAGTAGGGGGCCCCATGAGATGCCCCTGGTACCTTTTTCATAGGCTTTTTTGAGTTTGGGCAAGGACACAGGGGACCCATGATCCCCTATTGCCCGGGGGCCCCATGAGTTGTCAGTCCGCCACTGTCCAGTGGTGTATTTAGGTTTTGTGCTGCTCTAGGCAACACAAAAATTGGCACCCCCCCCCCCCCGCAGAAAGAGCATGACATTGACCAAGAACACCACTGTCCTCCACCCGAGCCTTCCACTACCACTGCCCCCCATACACCAGCCACCATCCCCCATGGCGAGAGAGAGAAAGACACTCACCTTCACAGCTCCGGACATCCCCAGGAACGAGAGTCCGGCTGTGCATACACCGTCATGAAACCCACAGCATCTCTCAGAACCCCCCAGGTCTCCATGCCTTGTGTGTCCCTTCTTTCGTCCCTTCTGCCCCCCCTCCCCGAAAAATGCCGCCCTAGGCAAATGCCTTGTTTGCCTTGTGGTAAATACACTCCTGCCTTCTCTCTAGTTCCTGCATCACCTCCTCCCATGCTCGCTTCCAGGACTTCTCCCGAGCCTCTCCCATCCTATGGAACTCCCTACCCCAATCTGTCCGGCTATCTCCTAATCTATCCACCTTTAGACAATTCCTGAAAACCTTTCTATTTAAAGAAGACTATCCTGCTTCTAACTAGTAAACTGCCTTTTATTTCCTCCATCAGCTCATCCCTCCCAGAGCTATTACCTTTTGTATCTCTCAACCCTTCCTCCTAGATTGTAAGCTCTAACGAGCCGGGCCCTCTGTTTCCTCTTGTACCAAATTGTATTGTAACTATAATGCCTGCCTTCATTTTTTAAAGTGATGCGCAAACTGTTGACGCGATACAAATCCTGTATAATAATAATAAATAATAATAATAACACTGTTCAACAAATTTTTATTTTTTGCCAGTTTTGGAAACAAAAGGATCCATTTCTTAATGAATTTCACATTCTGAGTTCAAATATAACAATGAAATTTGTCAATTGGCTCTAGTTTTTCTGTAAACGGAAAGTTTTCTACTATAGGCGTAATGACTACATAATGCACAATAATTATATAGATAGATGTCTTTCCACAAATATAAAGCAAGTGATATTGACTACATAACAAAGCCTAAATGGCATAATATATTGCATAGGATTACCAAGAAAAATTATAGCCATAAGCTAAATTGAATCATTTTAATACTTAGGATTCTCACTAGTTTTGTCTTCAGTTTGTGTCGGTTTTGCTTCTCTTGGCTTTTCTCTTGTATTCGAGGAAAGGGCTATCTCTTACAACTGCACGTGACTACATGCTTCAGGTTCTTCCTCACTTGACTCAACCACGAAGGATTCTGGTGCTTTAGGAATTGGTAGCCCCTCTCCATGAGGAACTGGACGTATTGCCGATGGAATATTTGGATAGTGCACAGATAACTTTTTCTTCTTATTTAGCCCTTTTACAATTGGAGGCACCATACAAAAGTAACAATTACTAACATGATCTGTTGGCTCTCTCCAAATCATTGGCACAGCGAAAGGCATAATGTCTTTTTTCCATTCAACCATTGCTCCAGTGCCGTCCCACAAGAATTGCAGCATATATGTGGTGCCCAGCTCTTGTCCTGGTCTCCTATCTTGCAGCCAAAATACAAGTTGTAGACTTTCTTAATCATTCCTGTTATCCTCCTTTTTTGTGAGATAAAAGTTATTTCACCGCAGATATAGCAGAAATTATCTGCTTTATTCACACAAGTTCGAGGCATTACTGAGTAGCCTATATAAGCATAAAACGAAATGTAAAGACGCTGTCGAACTACAATCAGCTACAGATACTGCAGCTTTTATGCAGTGAAGTGATGCAATTAAAGGCTAATATTGCATCATCTCAGTATACATGCAATTTTGTATTGGTCACCAGTATCAATTGCGCAATATGCAGCTGAAGTTGCATCATAATTTTGAATGGCTTACGTCATTAGATGGGTGAATATATCATGGAAACTAGAGCCAATCAACATTTTTTAGGGTCATTTTCGTTTTCAGCACCCCAAAATTATGTAAGATTAGCTAATTTTATGCCCAAAACTTTTTACCTGTTGAACAGTGTAATCAGACGATTACATGGCAGCAACTCAATGCATTTAGGCATCTAGGCGTGGTGAAGACGACTTGCTGAAGTTCAAACTGAGCACCAGAATGGGAAAGAAAGGGGATTTAAGTGACTCTGAACATGGCATGGTTATTGAAGAAAAGCAAAAACAGGGCGCACTCTCTCCGTGGATTACCATGGTGAAACACGAGTTTATTAAAAAGCATAAAAGTGCATACACACAAACCAAAAGGGATTAAAACAGAGATGAAGAGTCAGTTGTGACGGTCCCAAGTGATGGAGACCCTTAATGAGGTAGGCTGACACATTTCGGGAGACGTACTCCCTTCTTCAGACCTGACTCTTTATCTCTGGCTATCTCTCTATGGCTATATAAGTACCTGAAATAAATAAATCAGTTCAATAGAAAGTGAGCAACCACCTGTTAGCCAATCTCCTTTCTAGTGCCCCCTCCTGGACAATGTTGGGTGCTGAAGAGCTCCATGCCATCAGTTTCAGCACCATAAACATCAATTGCCAGCAAATGAATGAAAGAACTCCAGTTATTTAACATGATTAGTCCCACAAAGAGTCAATTAGAAATATGAAAGTAATCTCTACATTTGCCTCAGCAACATTTGGTACACTAAGTTTTCTGTTTCAAATGCTACTTTACGCATTGTCACACCTCCTTAGACCCAGTCTGTTCGGAGAGTAGGGCCACATGCTGACTTGGCACCATCCATAGGCAGCTTAACTCTTCAATGAGACACAGAAGTTGAATCCAACACAATTATACTTCAGATAATTGCAGTAGAGATGATGTTTATCTAGTCTTATGCAGATATTTACAAAAAACCTTTGCACTCGATGTGAACTAAAGATGTGAAATAAAATAAAACCAAAAATAGGGGAAGCTGCACGCTATGCAATGTCAGGATACTTGGCACAAAAAGATTACAAAAACATATGGATTTGCTGTCCCTTTAAAAAGATGTGTTACTCATTTCTTATAAGTTACTGCATATAAAATATGTGTATAAAACTGCCATGCAGTGAAATCAGCACCTAAAAGCAAAACTGTGCAGATATAAAGTCCACATAAAAGTCCACCAATAAAAAAATAATGCACACAATCTTGTGGCAGGTGAACTACAGGTGCCAGCAATCCTTCTCACAATCCCTGTGTCCCTTCACCACATATAAACTCTAAGAGCTTACCAGAAATATTGAACTCAAATGATAAGAAGTCAGCAGCACTTATCAGGGTAAAACCCAACAGCCACAAAGACAAATCCTTGCCAGAACCACCAGCTGCTCAACCTCTGGCCAGTCCTACTGGCCCCAAATTTTAGAAACTATCAGCCTGCGGTAGATGCATTTCATATCACAGTCCCAACATGAATCCAGGAATGTGTAGCTGTATTTTAGGTGTGTGAGAGAGTAGCTCTGTCTTCTAGGTGGTGTCCTCCTGCCTCATGAGCTGAGACCTCCTCTGTCCACCAGGGTTGAGGTTTGGATGTGTACAGGGGCGGACTGACCATTTGGGAACTTGGCACTCCCCGAGGGCCTGTGGTCAGTAGGGTGCCCCATGAGATGCCCCTGGTACCCTTCATAGGCTTTTTTGGGTGTGGTTTGATTGTGGGCAAGGACACAGGGGCCCCATGATCCCCTATTGCCTGGGGGCCCCATGAGTTGTCAGTCCCCCCCTAGACGTGTAAGAACAGAATGGCTTTTCTAAGCCTTCTCTGTGAAGAACTAACACTGAGGGAACTTGTTTGTGCTGAAGACTATGCTGGACTGATTGGATCAGTCACTGGTCGTAGGTGGGTGGTTGCGTGGCTGGGTAGGGAGATGTCCCTCCAGTCAGTTCTGCCCAATGGTGGAAACTGGCAGCAAACCCTCTTAGAGTTTGGGCTGTTGCTTTTCTGGTACGGCCTTAAGGTCGTTTCCACATATCCACTTGAAATAATAGGAAAGAAGGAGTGCCTGGTGTCCAAAAGAACGCACATTTGATAATAGACCAAGAGGCATTTATTGAGAATGACAACACGTACATCAAACCAATGCATTTCGGGAGAAAGACTCTCCCTTCTTCAGGGCTGTTGCTGCACGCTATAAAATGGGGAAGTTTCCCATGCCAGTTACATATTTTCTAGGTTTCGGAGGAAAAAGTGACCGCTGTCATTCCAGGGGCAGCAATGACACAATGTACTTGTCATTATTTTCAATAAATGCCTCTTAATCTACCATCAAAAGTGCATTCTTTTGTACATCGGGCACACCTTCTTTCCTATTATTCCAGAAACCTTCAATAGAATAAATGATCAAAAAGTGCAGTGCTATAAAATTAATGACGTGTCTAATATAAAATAAATTATATATAAAACCAATATTGATGCGTATAGTCCTTATGTGCAAAAAACACACTGTAAATAAAGTGCAATTGTAAAACATCAATATATGCAAAAAGATATAAATAAATCTATAAATGGATAAAAGTCCATATGATGGTGAAATTCTGACATCGATTAGATAGTAATTTTACGTGAAGATCCCATGCCCAGGTGATCTCAAATACATTCCAGGGGATATGATAAAAATGCACACTCACCAGATGCGCATTATAAATACACAATTTGTATAAGTGGTATAATCTGCCAGAGGTCCCCTTTATGGTGGATCGGATGTGCAGCCTGGAAAGAATCTCACTCCTCTGGATCCGGAGCTGCTCTGCAGCTGTCCTTCACATGGGATTCTGAAAATTCTCAGCTCAGTGCAGAGCCGTCTCACATGGAGTTGTTTCCTTCCTGTTTAGACCAGCGAAAATCTCTAATCGATGTCAGAATTTCACCATCACATGGACTTTTATCCATTTATAGATATATTTATATCTTTTTGCATATATTGATGTTTTACAATTGCACTTTATTTACAGTGTGTTTTTTGCACATAAGGACTATACGCATCAATATTGGTTTTATATATAATTTATTTGATATTAGACACGCCATTAATTTTATAGCGCTGCACTTTTTGATCATTTATGCTATTGAAGGATTCTGGTTCCCTTTTTAGTGCATTTGCTGCTGACCTTACCTTAACCCTTTGAGGACCAAGGGATGTATTTGTCCCATGTTTGTAATTGCGTGTATCATCTGCTTAAGAACTTAAAACTCTTTTTTTTTTTTGGTTTGAGTCAAAATATTAGTTCTTATCAACAACCAACAAATGGATCTAGCTTTTTGCCAATTATTTCATGAAATGGCTTAGTTACAGCAACTGAAGTGTACGAACTTTAAAAACATAAAAATTGATTCTTTTGGCGTTCCAAAACCTTACGGTCCTCAAAGGGTTAAGAGCTCACTGATTTTCTTCACTGTATTTCCTATTATTCCAACTGAGGGAACATGGAAGAAACATAAAGGGTCTACCTAGGACTGAACTGACTAGCACTAAACAGGAGGGTAGGACAGAGGGAGAAACCAAAATCACATAGTAAACAAGTTGCAGTGGCCCCCAAACCACTAGTAGATATCAGCATACTACAAAACAATAATATGCTGATGCAGTTCTATATAACACAGAAAAAAAAAAACCATATACCTGCAACACTAAGATTTGCCCATCAGCTGCCTGCAACTTAGAGTAACTGCCAACAGAACATGATTGGTAAATTTTGCCAAATCTTTAGGTGAAACGCCTGAGAATGCTCAGATAAATAGACCCTAAAGTCTGTGTACATTCGTAGGCCTTATAAGCATGGATGTTTTTTAGCATCCACCGTAAATCGCAGGGATACTTCCCATAGTAATGACTGACTGTATAGTGAAAAGTATATCTTATGGTGCGGCTCCAAGCTATGGATGGAAGGAAAAGGATCATCCTACCAGTAAGTGAGAAGAGGGGAGCATGAGTCCGAGCGATTCCAGTGTCAGCCAATACAAGTAAAGGGATGGACGCTCCTAAACCGACCGCAGGAGTCCAAAGTTGAGGAAAGGCCTCAGGCCTCTACTTATGCCCACTGACGCGTTTCGCCCCACCCACTAGGGCTTGCTCAGAGAGGTCTGGGCCATTTGTGTGTCTGCTGAACACATGAATGGTACGGAGGTCCGGCAGGCTGTTTGCCAGCTGCACCCCAAAATGCACTGCGCCCTGACAGTGCATTGTAATTGGTCAAAGCAATGCACCTGACCACAGGTCAGGTGCAATGCTTTGGCCAATCACAGCACAAGATGACATCACAAAGTGACGTCATAACAGTATTTAAGAACTGTCATCAGGGTAGCAGCTGTCAGATGGCGGGAGGCAGCGTCGTGAGCGGGTTTTTTTAGTTCTCTTTTCAGGTAGCGGTGGCAGCGGGCATCTTGACTGACGTTGGATCTACTTCAGGGGACATTTTTTTAACTTTTATTTTTAATTAAGGACTTGTCAAAGGCTGTCTCCTGTCTTTTTTACACTACACTTTTTTTTATGAATGGGTTGCATTACCATGTACCCCATATGCATTAACATGGGGGGGGGCGGGATCTGGGGCTTTCACATTCCAATAAGCCCCCCAGCAGGGGCGGACTGACAACTCATGGGGCCCCTGGGCAATAGGGGATCATGGGGCCCCCGTGTCCTCGCCCACATCCAAAAAAACCTATGAAAAAACAATAAAAGGTACCAGGGGCATCTAATGGGGCCCCCTACTGACCCCGGGCCCTCGGGCAGTGCCAGAGTGCTCGAATGGTCAGTCCGCCCCTGCCCCCCAAGCATTCTGACAATGGGGGGAACTGACTTGGTGTCAGCATTCTGACAATGGGGGAACTGACATTCCCAGTAACACCAATACAGTGATCAGTGCTAATAAAAAACACTGACACTACTAATGACACTGGGCAGGAAGGGGTTAACATGGGGGGTGATCAAAGGGTTAACTGTGTGCTGTTTTACATTGGGCTGTGTCTGTGTGCTTCACTGTAAGCACACTGCTTTGAATGGCTGTGCTGTGCACAAGCTGATAGGGAGGAGAATTGTTTTGTTTACAAACAGTTCTCCTCCCCGCCGGAGATGCTCGGTAATCACCGGGTGCCGGCGAGTAATCACCGTCCAAAACCCAGTGACTGACAGCCGCGGCTACAAATGTTGGTGCAGGTAGGTCATACGTGCGCCCACTACCCGGTATAGCAAAAACAGTATATCTGCAGTTGGGAAGCAGTTAATAATATAACTCATGCGGTATTTTAGTAACTGAGCGGTATCATACTCAGATGTGGTAAGTTACTGTTCAGTAAATTGTTCGTGTTTGAAGTTCGCAGTCGAACATTCTGTAGGTTCGGAGGTTCGACTGCGAACCAAACAGGGGGTTGTTTTATCCATCACTAATGGGCACCTATACACTGCATTTATGTCTCCTGGGTCCGGAAAAATACCATTTATGTAGGATGCCCAAAAGCGTCCATGCGTATGAGGCCTTATGCCTTTCAGGAAACTCATGTCAGCATAAACACGGAAAGGTTTCTTTACAGTAAGAGCTGTGAAAATGTGGAATAGACTCCCTCAAGAGTTGGTTCTGGCCAGCTCAGTGGATTGCTTTAAAAAAGTCCTGGATTCTTTCCTAGATACACAGAATATAACTGGATACTAACATTTATAGGTAAAGTTGATCCAGGGAATATCCGATTGCCTCTCGGGGGATCAGGAAGGATTTTTTGTCCCTGCAGGAGCAAATCGAGTCATGCTTTGCTGTTTTTTTGCCTTTCTCTGGATCAACTGTGGGTGTAGGATTATAACTTTTTTTTTTTTTTAATGGTTGAACTGGATGGATTTTTGTCTTTTTTCAGCCAGACTAACTATGTAACTATGTAACAGTCACACACTTTATGTGCTCAGCGCATTTACACATTCTGAAAAAAAATAAAAAAATAAAGGAAATATCTTTTAGAGGCATTACAGTGCAATCAGATGCATCTAAATCCGTGGATTTCACAGGAATTGAGATACGTGTATAGTTCCTAACGCTTGCCAAAGTGATTTCTTTATTCTTTTCAACCAATTTTTGCACATCATACAACTGCAGATCATTATACACGGCTACAAAGTCATTTATCTGGCTTTCCAGTATCAGCGAAGCTATGAAATTCGGCCCCTTGTGTCAGGGTACTGTACATAACAAAGAATCTTCTTTGCCATCACTTCTTCATACCTGAAGTGCAAACACGGTGACCTTCATCTAAAGCAAATCCGACACACATGAAGCAAGATCATTTTGCTATAGAACAGACTGACAGAGTGCAGAAACAGCTTTTGCTTTTAATTTTGTATTCGTTCTGCCATTGTCAAGTAATCATCACCTAAAAATCAGTGGTTTTGGCCCCATTCCATTTCAAGAGAACATCTACTGGCTTTATATGTATTTTTTTTTTTTAGTAGGGTCCAGACTAAAGGACAACATTTTTTAAATTATAGATATGAAATGACATGTGAGCTGCCCACTGTAGTAATACTTTTTCACCAGTAGATGTTTCAGTCTGTCAGTTTGAATGATTCTCTATGTCCATTAATCAAGAAGAATGAGGACTTACTGTGAGTGCAGAGCATCATGGCCCTCCCCAAGGGGAGAAGGGTTAAGGTGAGGAGAACCATGTCATGTGACCAGCCTGAATAAATCTTAAAAAGATAAATATATAGTTAAAGTTTATAATTAAAAAAGCATTACTTTTGTTAAGAAAAAAAAAACATTCCCCTCTGGGTGATGTATCTACACTGCAAGGATTTTAACAAACTTTATCGCAGGTTCCTACCTTTTGGTATTCTGAAGAAGTAGATGTTTGTTTGTCCACATGCAGTGTGAATCTGCATGGGAGTGACCGATTAATTATCAGTCAGCTGCTGCACCTGCAGGACACTAATGAGGAAAATTGCAGGGTCTGCATCCCTTTACCCCAGGTTCATACCTAAGCTTTTTCTGCAGTGTTTTGCAGAAACACAGTACAGTCCAGTTAGCATAATTTCATGGGACATGTTCACATCTGAGCGTTTTCACCCGGTGCGTTTTTTGGAAAGGGTCAGGGACTTTTTTTAACGCAAAAAGTTGCATTTTTGGTTCTATAGACTTCAATGGAAACACTGCAGAAAAGCATGCATTGCGTCTTTGCTGCGGTTTGCTGCGTTTTTGATGCATTTTACATCTGCCTAGCAACAAGAAAAATACAAAAAAAGCAAAACGCATCAAAAACGTGGCATATAAAACACATAACAAAATGCACTGCAGAAACGGCTCAAACACAACCTGCATAGGTGTGAACCTAGTCTTAGACATGATTTTCCATAGGGAGTATTATACGAAAAATTTAATTTTTGTTGCAAGGGATGCTAAAAATCTGACTTGTATCTTTGTGCAGACTTCTGGGAAAATTAGTCAGCCAATCACATAGGCAGGAAATTACATTTTCAGGGGGCGTTCTGTACACCTTCTGGGTACAGAGCAACTCCAGGTTGCCATGATGCATTGCATTTTACAGAAAATTATAGCACTGCAGATTGAAAAGGGAAGGTATTTTTTAATTACATTCAAATACAATATGACTTGAGTTGCAATTGTCTGCGCTATATTATACATTTTTTTTATTTGCTATTTTTTTTTCCATAAAAGTGGAGTTGCCCTTTAAATCAAGGAGGGGTGGTGAAATGGGAGGGGGGGGGGGGGCTATGTGCCTACCCAGAATCGAACTTTACAAACCTGAGTTCACAACACTGCTGCACAGAATGGTATTTATATGTCACAATGTGCTGCCACTTGTGTCCTTTCAATGAAATGACTGTAGATAAGTTCCATTTTTCATTGATTTTCATGTCAATGTGACTTTTAATGGTGCTGGAACATCTTTAGGTGCATAAAAGGATAGCAGAGGATTTCAATTTCAATTGAAAGATGTTGAAAGACTCTGTAGGGCTGATTTACTAAAGGCAATTAGACTGTGCACTCCGCAAGTGCAGTTGCTCCAGAGCTTAGTAAATGAGCTCTGCTGACTTCCATCAACCGATCATGTGCAAGTTAAAATGCTGTTTTTTTTATTCTCCTTGCACGTGATTGGGTATTCTTGGTAAAGGGAAGCTTTATCTCATTTACTAACCTCTGGAGCAACTGCACTTGCAGAGTACAATTGCACTTTGCAAAGTGCAGTCTAAGGGCTCATGTACACTGCAGCTGATAAACTGACGTTTAGGAGCTGTTCAGCGTTTTTTTCAGCAGAACTCTCCCTAATGTTTTCCTACGTGTCCATGTACACATCTTCGTTTACAGACGTTTACAGGTAGTTGAGTTTACAGTCGTTTTTTGAACGCAGAAAACTTGCGTTCAGCAGTCGATTTTATAAGCGTTTCAAACGCAAAACGCGTGTAAACGCTTGTAAAAGTGGCAAATCGTGTTTGTAAGCGTTTTCTTTGAAAGATTTTTTTAACTTTTCCATTTCTCGATGCTGTCCAGAGCCATTTTTTATCATGAAAAATGCATGCAAAGCGTTTTCAAGGTACTCAAATGGACAAAACACTGAACACAGGATGTTCCTACCAAGCTTGTCACACATTATAATGACCATTTCACACCTCAGACCACTCCCACCATTGGAAACAAAATATATGTTAATGACCATTCACACCTCAAATTCCTCATGAAGACCCCCTGCCAGGTGGCCTTAATGACACCCTCTACCAGACACCTTTCCCACCCTTGGAAACAAAAGATATGTTAATGACTATTCACACCTCAAATTCCTCATGAAGATCCCCTGCCAGGTGACCTTAATGACTCACTCTGCCAGACACCTTTGCCACCATTGGAAGGGAAAGATATGTTAATGACCATTCACACCTCAAATTCCTCATGAAGGAATGTTAATGAGCAACTCACACCTAAGCTAATCTCAACACATACTGCTTTCTCTGCTTCTACTCTCTGTATTTCTCTGAAACAGTTTGAAATAGTTAATACTTTACCACTTTTCAGTGCATTTTGGGCATTTGGGAGGTTCTCCTGTGCTTATCTTTAAAAAACGCTTCTAAACGCAAACGCACATAAACGCATTATGCAAATGAGGCTTAGCAGACGTTTTTTAACCTACGTTTTCCAGCAGTCAGTTTCCATCGTTCAGAAATGTCCCATGTACATGGGGCCTAATTGCCTTTAGTATATCAACCTCTATGTGTTCCTAAATGCAGGCTGAAGTTCCTGTACTTTCATCCAATTGTGTATTATAATAAGGGCAGAACAGGCACCTGCCTGGGGCCCCAGGATGCAGGGGCTTAAAAATTTTGAAAACGTTCACTCCAGTGCTATTTGCAGTAAGTGAATGTCAATCTTTTTTCCAAAGGAGGTCAACAGTTGGATCCTTTGTAGTTCTTTTAATAAAAGTCTCCCTTAAAAAAATATCTAACATTTATACACAATGCACATGAACTTTACCTTTACCTGAGCACATTGGGGGGAATTCTATAAAATATGTACTTATCTTGTGGTAGGGCCCCTATAAATAGGCCTGCACCTACTTACAGAAAGCCTCAGGACATTTCCAATACTAGTTCCTCTGTGGCCTCTTGGCCATCATACTACATGAAAGGGGCTCTGTTCTCTTTGGACGCAGTTTAGAGGTTATTTGTTTCTTACCCAGAGGCAGAGTGACAACTCATGGGGCCCCTGGGCAATAGGGGATCATGGGGCCCCTGTGTCCTTGCCCACACTCAAAAAAGCCTATAAAAAAGGTACCAGGGGCATTTCACGGGGCCCCCTACTGACCCTGGGCCCTCGGGCAGTGCCCGAGTGCTCGAATGGTCAGTCTACCCCTGTTCTTACCACTCTTTGACAAATTAATCCTTACTTAATCTAGGGATCCTGGTCAGAATTGAGGGATTTGAAAATCAACTACGTATGGGAAAGAACACACATACTTGCCTTTAGCTACGTATCATGCAGCTCCATTAAATGCCCCCTGCACTCTATAGTGCTCTTTGGGGTTCTATGGTGCAGCTCTGGCCCCTTAAGATCCTGGCTTTGAGTATAATATAGTTTTCTCCCACAAAGCTCCTGAGGAAGAGGGTTTCTATCCCATGAAATGCGTTGAGGCGAGCAGAAGCCCCGGGGCAGCCAGATGAATGATGATTCATATAAGGGTGTATCCGTCATATTATTATTATCATTATATCGAGTTTATATAGCACCAAAGGGTTTACTCAGCGTTGTACAATAGAGGGGGGGGGGACAATACAAGGAACAGAACAGCAACAACAACAGTACACAAGGGGTTAGAGGGCCCTGCTCTTTCGAGCTTACAATCTAGGAGGGAGGGGATAGTGGCACAGGCAGGGGCGGACTGACAACTCATGGGGCCCCCGGGCAATAGGGGATCATGGGGCCCCTGTGTCCTTGCCCAAACTCAAAAAAGCCTATGAAAAAGGTACCAGGGGCATCTCATGGGGCCCCCTACTGACCCCGGGCCCTCAGGCAGTGCCCGAGTTTCCAAATGGTCAGTCCGCCCCTGGGCACAGGAGGAAGTGGCTGTGGGGGATGGAGTGGTGGGAGGAGTGGAGGAGAACGGCTATTAGGTGAGGGAGGGGTAGGCTTCCTTGAAGAGGTGGGTTTTCAGTCATAGGTTGTTATGTAATCTCTTACCGTCAGGGTTCTTTCACACAAGTGTTCCGATCAGAACCACCTGTCAGCTGTTTCAGGCTGATCTGAACAGAAGATCAATGTTATTCTATGGGCAGGCGGGTGGACCAACATTGGTCCACTAAGCTCAGTAAGGAAAAAACAGAACAAAAAAAAAGGGACATCCATTCCATTTAGCTCCCATTCAGCAGCGGATTATCATGGATCCGTTGCTGATTGGAACGGCCGCCGCCCATGTAAAGATGTATCCTTTATTTGCCCCCAACATCCGCACAAGGGGGATACCTGTATCCCTGATCTCTGGGGACCTTTTGGGGCTCTTTCCACCCTGCCCGACTTGACGTTCACCCCATATGAGTATTTTTGGAGCCATAGCCATCCTCTAAAGCAGGGGTGGCCAACCTGCGGCTCTCCAGCTGCTGCAGGACTATAGGTTCCATCATGCCTCTGCAAGTCAGTAACTTCCCATCTTTGCAATGCCTCATGGGAAATGTAGTTCCACAACAGCTGGAGAGCCACAGGTTAGCCACCCCTGCTCTAAAGGCTTTGCTGTAAGTACCAGGTCCTATCACATATTGTCATCTTATACCATACAAGTTTTGTCTATATTGATGTATCGTTGTGTTTCTTTTAGATATGTTATGCTTACAACAGTATTTATTATCCTCCTGAAGAAGCAGATATAAATTCCTGCAAAGCATGTTGAGGAATCATAGCCAGCCTTGAACTGGATTCCGTGCTCTGTCAAGATCTCATGCTACATCAACACTGTGATTCTGTATTTCATCTTGATATACGGGTATTTCCTGTAAAACTATTTTATTCTGGATGTTTCATTGTATTAACATTTTAATATTTTGTACAAGTAAAGTGTAAAAATGGGGGATTTTCTCCCTAGTTTTAACCATTAATGGTTGTCGTGTTACTCTTTTGGAGCTCTTAAAAAGTCCATATATTGAGTCCTTTTCTTTTGTGGAATATAGACAGAACCTCTGTGGGTCCCTTCATTGGGCAAAAGTGGTACCTTCAGAGGCTCTCAAATGTGGCTTTATATTTTGACATTTGCTGATTATATGGTAATAAAGATGGATTTATTTTAAGAAGACTGAAGTGGTGACATATTTCTTCAGCACTGGTGAATAAGTTGGTTTCTTAGATTCTGCGCCTCGAGCCTCTTTAGGACTTGCATAGCCCTGGTGACATGGAGGAGCCATATCTATCATGACATTGAGAGAGACACAAGATCTTATAAATCTCTTGCACGTATCTGAAGGCTTCATTGCAACTCTGTCCATAATGCCTTTTATATGAAGCAGGCAGAATCGGTATCTTTATGACCACTTTGTCTTCCAGAATAACAGCAGGTGCCTGACTCACCAAGGTAGGTTATTCAGAGGAGGATTTGTAGACGATCTCTGTCCATCAATCCTATTCTGTACTTTGAAGGACATTCCTGTTGTGATAAATATACATGGCTATATATGTGCATTTGATGTGATAGCTGTCTTATTCACAGTCCACGGTGGGAGATGATTTCTTCATAATACTGGCCTTTTCATCACTTCAACCTTTGAAAAGAGCCGCGGGGGAGCTGAAAAGCTACGACACTGGAATTTACTCATAGGCCAGAGTTAAGGCTAAGCTCAAGTAAACAGCGAAATAAACAGTTGATATACATATATGTCATTTGTGTCAAACGACATAAAAAATTTGTAATTCTGTTCAGCCAGTTTTTTAGTCATTCACCCCTGCTAGACAAAGGAGCCAGGTCATTACTTCACTTTTCTTCAAAGCTATTAAAGTGATTCTGTAGCCACCTGCACAGAACGGTAATAATACCTACTTGTCCAGCCACTCGTGCCTCCAATCTTTGCTCTCTTATAAAGTGACTTAGCCATAAGAATCTTCAATATCCAACACATCCAGGTGTATAAGGTGTCTGTGTTCTCCGCTGAGCCCTGTGGTTCCACCTGCCAGTTGTATTGTGTCTCTGGGTATTCTTAGCATAGGCTGAGTTCCAATGTAAAGACACCCACCGACACTGATGACAGTTGCCCAAGCTGTCCACTTTGGAGCCAAATTAGCAACCTTAGGTGTCTACAGACCACTTTCAGGAAAAAAAGGTCAGCCATACATTTTAGTATTTCCCAATGATAACCTGCTACTAGCAGCATTCTCCCTCTTTCCTGCATAACCAAATGTGAAAGTTTCTTCGGCACTCTAGAGACTGTCACCTAAGCATGACTGGATCTTGCCTATATTTTATTTACAGCTGTACCTCGGTTTACGAATATAATGCCTTCTTCAGGACATTTCGTATTGCGAAAAATTTGTTAACTGAAACACGGTTTTTCATAGGAATGCATTGAAAACCAATTACCTCCCTGGCGGTATTCCCGAGTGCAGGGGCAGACTGACCATTTGGAAACTCGGGCACTGCCCGAGGGCCCAGGGTCAGTAGGGGGCCCCATGAGATGCCCCTGGTAACTTTTATTGTTTTTTCATAGGTTTTTTTGGTTGTGGGCGAGGACACGGGGGCCCCATGATCCCCTATTGCCCGGGGGGCCCCATGAGCTGTCAGTCCGCCCCTGCTGGGGGGCTTATTGGAAGCTGAAAGCCCCCTTTTTCAAGATGGTCCCCAGATCCCGCCCCCCCATGTGAATGCATATGGGGTACATGGTAATGCAACCCATTCATAAAAAAAAAGTGTAGTGTAAAAATGACAGGAGACAGTCTTTGACAAGTCCTGTATTAAAAAAAAGAGTAAAAAAAATGTCCCCTGAAGTAGATCCAACGTCAATTAAGATGCCCGCTGCCACGGCTACCCGAAAAGAGAACTAAAAAAACCTGCCCCTGGTACCTTTTTCATAGGCTTTTTTGAGTTTGGGCAAGGACACAGGGGCCCCATGTTCCCCTATTGCCTGGGGGCCCATGATTTGTCAGTCCACCCCTGCCTGAGTGTAGCTCGGGGTAAAGTTTCAGTATCACAAGCGGTAACCCCGAGCTACACTCGGGAATACACTGCAGCGTTGCTCCGGGATCTCTTCTTCACTTTCCTTGTCCTGCGCTCCCGCGATGTCCCTCCTGCAGTGTCCCCGGCAATGTCCTCCGGGTGATGCCGGCACCTGTCTTCTGGGTTCCGTTCCCTGCAAGTGTCGGGATGTACAGGGGGATGGAACGGCGGGAAATTTGAAAGTTGTAAAAGTGACATTCACTAAATACACTAAAATCACATAGTATAACATTTCTGTATCAAAAAATTTCACATACATTTTGTCCCGAGTGCTTTGTCCTGCGCCCTGCCTGCATTTTGAATGTTCTTTCTGCCTGGAAACTGAGAAACGTCCATGGCGTCCAAAAAGCGTCCCTTTACGTCAAAAGCAGTTTTAGACCGGCTAGAGAACAGCGATAGTAAATCAGAACCACTTGCAGAATTGAGTGATAATGATTCGTGGGGGAAATTCCTCATCAGACACTGAAAACGATTCTGCGACTTTGCTCAGTGATGTGCGAACTTGGTGCTATATTTCAAATTTCAGTGTTTTTGGTTTGATTATATTATTAAATTACATTTATTATTATTATATTATTATTTTTTATGATTATTTATTATATTGCAATTTATGATTTCGTGTTTCAAATTTTATCATACCCGGGATGTTTACTAGACTCTTGTTCGGACAGATTTCAGTGAGTTATTCCTAAAAATTACAGGCCTACAGTAAAAAAAATACATATTTCCATGCAAAAAAATTTACCGCTTTGAGCACAGAAATATGGACATAATCAGACCGCTAGGGAGGTTAATCCATTCTGGAGGTCAGAAAAAAGTTTAAAAAAAAAGTATTTTATCTGTTCAAAACTCTTTAAAAAGTGCACTTTAAAGGCATAAATACTGTACAGGGACATGATTAATAAAAAATCGTAAATGCACTGAAAACTGTACATAATTCAATGAGTCATCACAGCAGTGACTTCTTCCATATCAGAAAACTGAGAAGGAGGTTTCAATCAGACAAAGGGTGTTGCAAAGCAAGCAGAATCTGTGGTGCTGTCTCTTTTTAGTGCTGCAAAGTTTTTGTGTATATTTGTATATATAATTTATAAATATATTATAAATTGACATAAAGGGGGTTATTTACTAAAACTGGAGAGTGCAAAATTTGGTGCAGCTCTGCATAGAAACCAATCAGCCTCTAGGTTTTATTGCCAAAGCTTTTTTGAACAAGCTGAAGTTAGGAGCTGATTGGCTACCATACACCAGATTTTAGTAAATCTCCCCCAAAATGTGTTTATTATTTATTTATTATAGGGATTTCAATATCTACAATGTATGCAGTGCTTTACATACTGTATGTGCACATCATTCCCTGCCCTAAGGTATTGTGTTTGTGGGAGCTGGAAAAAACATGTGGTTGAGCCACCTTTTTATCACCCTTACCAACCGCTCCCACTCAAGCTGAAAAGGCAGTGGCAAAATGTATGCTTACTGTTCCATTTGGCAGGCAGTACCTCCTGCTAAACACGACCCATTCAATTGAATGGAGCTGTGCCACAATGTATGCGGTTCACCATGGTGATGCGCAGGGTTTCCATTAGGAATGAATGGCAGCCACAGGTGGCTTGTAGGAGCAACATGATTCAGCTGCAGGTGCTTGCTGGTGTGGGAACCAATGCGATTCCTGCACCCAAAACCAGAATGCAGTGTGGGCTAGTGTGAACCTATCCTACAGAGGGATCACTCTTCAGAGGGCAACACAGTTATACCAAGCCCTAAAGGAGCTTGCAATCTACAATCTGTATCTCAAATGTTTGGAGTTGTCATGTTTCACATGACTGTCATGTTGACTGTCATATACCTTTAAATGTTTTCAAAAAGTGTTTTGTCTGTTCCTCCCTTTCCTTTAGTTTAGCTAATGTTGCATAGATAGCCCTCCCCCCTTCCCAGAGATGCATTGCAGCAGCTTCATGGCATGAAGCAAGACACAGCATGTTCTTTTGACCTATGGAATTTCATTGTTGTAAGATTCTCTCAGTTTATGGAATAAACTTCACAAGATCTACAAGATGTCATTCTCATTGAGTCACTGACTGTGGTATCCAACTGAGGTTGAAGTTATCGCTATCTCATCACAACTGTAAGCAGGGGCAGACTGACAACTCATGGGGCCCCCGGGCAATAGGGGATCATGGGGCCCCTGTGTCCTTGCCCACACTCAAAGCACACCCAAAAAAGCCTATAAAAGGTACCAGGGGCATTTCTTGGGGTCGTGCATAAAAGTGGCCACCCGCCCAAGTCTATAACTGGCTTATGAAGCAAGGACACATAAACAGGCATCACATAGTGAAAAAAAGGGGGAGAGAACAATGTTCTTGGACAACTTGCCAGCCAGCTTGCTAACAACCGAATTAACCTGTCTAACAGTATGCATTTATAACAGGGGTTTAGTTAGCACACATTTGCAAATACATACGTAAGCCACAGAGCCACAACACGGCACCCTGATCATCTGTGGTCCTAACTCTAAAATTTATGAGTCCCCATAGTAGAGGCACATGCATTTAATGGATAGATCAAGGGCAGGTGGACCTGAGGGAGCCACCCCTCTTAAAGGCAAAGGAGTGCACTGGACCCCAGCATGTAGCACAATGGCAACCAGGGCCCTAGTGCACCCACGTACCAAAAACTCAAACATGCATTTCTTGGGGTCCCCTACTGACCCCGGGCCCTCGGGCAGTGCTCGAATGCTCAGTCCGCCCCTGACTGTAAGTTACAGAGATCACACTATCAATGCTTAGATTGGAGAGACAGGAGTTGTCCTTTAAGCCACTGTGGGTATCACTTTTTAAATTGTTACATTAACAGCTTGAAAATGTATAATCTTTAAAAACAACAGTATTGACTCAAGAGTATTACTGCCTGTCAATGGCTTCAGTACTAAGTGACGCAGCATAAGCATGCAGCCAGTGAATTCAGATCGATGTCAGAATGCTTGATATACATGCTTGTTTTGGGTCAATGACTCATAAACTATTGTAGCTATTGGATCAGCAACTTTTCTAGAAATAAAGATCAGCAAAGGCAGTCTATATATTTCTCTGAGCACAGGTGTCATTTAACATTGGCAGTTCAATAAAATGTGTAAAAAGTGTTCAATGTTGTATTCGGACCTCCTGGGTGACTCAGCTGCAGGTAAATGGAAGCACTCTGATGTTAAATTTAGAAAGTTATGGCACTGCCTGCAGGCTCACAGCTTTACAATGGCATGGCCTCCGCAGAGCACTAATGAACCACCAATGTTAAAAGTAAATATAAACTTTTGCAGCTCAGGTCTTGGCAGGAGCTCCGCTGGTCGTGCTGCAAAATCTCTACTCCTCCACATCCTCAAATTTTATCTGTGAAAATAGATGCTGGCTTCATTTTTGTTACAAAGAAACACAAATATGTTCTGACATTTGTTATTTAATACATGTATAGCCTGAAACAAGAAAAATATATTTTTTTATATTCTTGGAGATATTTCTCATGCATCCAAAACTGAAAAGTGTATTTATCATTGCATGCAGAGGGAAGCATTATGTGTAATGAAATAACAATATCTAAGCCCAGTAATGTAGAATAAAAGACATTTTTGTGAAGAGCAAGAATAGGAACATATATCTGTGTGACTTGCGAGCCAGTCTGTATCCACCCAATATTAACCTCTCAAAATCAAGAGAATGGACACTAGTTGTCCAAAATATATATAGGATCGCGAACACTCAACACAACACTACCTAGGTGTCCAAAAAAGTCATAAATATATAATGTGTTGCGCTCCCAGTGACAATATCTTTGATATATGTATCTAATTACCCTTAATATACAAATAATTCTCGGGTGATGAATAAAAATATACGAAATCAAAATATAAAAGTGATTTGAAAAAATATCAACCACTATAGTGTATATAAATATGATGATAATAACCGCAAAACCAATAAATGGAGCATTGTATACTAAAATATATAAATAAAAGGAATATACATCATAAATAGTGAATACTCAAAAATTATATATATATACTGCCAAATAATTGTGATATAAATGTCCGTTACATTCAGTGACTTTGTGCTTGAATAAATCTCGATTTGGTGACTATTTTGTGAATCTGTGACTTTCTTTGAATCCTCAATTGGTAAAGATGTATGCTCACCTCCTTGTTAGCCTGCAATTAGGCTATACACACTTGTGGTTCACCTCCTATGGAACCTACTTAGATGGAATTCCTCCCTTATGGATGGTGAGAACGTGGATGTGCGTTATCCTCAATTAGCCCATGTGCGTTTTTCCATATGTGGGGATAAATTGCCAGACATAGTGTTTTATCCTTATAAAAAGGTTTCTCCTTTATTGCTTTCCAACAGGTACACTCACATGTGTGATATGCGGTATAAGATGAAATTGCTCAGCTCTAATGATCCGCCAGCCGTCCGGCCAAACACCTGTCGTCTGTCAGATACTCCAGCTCTCTCCGAGTGACACCGCAGCCCCACCCCTACGCGTTACGCCACTGGTCACGTGGCTTCATCAGGGGGTTGTGATAGGTTAGTCACTCTTCCATTACCGGATTAAATAGCCCAGCCGCGCCATTTTGTAAGGATACATATGTAAGAATTGGCATTAATATCGCTGTACAAAGTGCCCCCAAAAACATGGCCGCCTCCGTTGGATAGTCAACAAAATGGCGCGGCTGGGCTATTTAATCCGGTAATGGAAGAGTGACTAACCTATCACAACCCCCTGATGAAGCCACGTGACCAGTGGCGTAACGCGTAGGGGTGGGGCTGCGGTGTCACTCGGAGAGAGCTGGAGTATCTGACAGACGACAGGTGTTTGGCCGGACGGCTGGCGGATCATTAGAGCTGAGCAATTTCATCTTATACCGCATATCACACATGTGAGTGTACCTGTTGGAAAGCAATAAAGGAGAAACCTTTTTATAAGGATAAAACACTATGTCTGGCAATTTATCCCCACATATGGAAAAACGCACATGGGCTAATTGAGGATAACGCACATCCACGTTCTCACCATCCATAAGGGAGGAATTCCATCTAAGTAGGTTCCATAGGAGGTGAACCACAAGTGTGTATAGCCTAATTGCAGGCTAACAAGGAGGTGAGCATACATCTTTACCAATTGAGGATTCAAAGAAAGTCACAGATTCACAAAATAGTCACCAAATCGAGATTTATTCAAGCACAAAGTCACTGAATTTAACGGACATTTATATCACAATTATTTGGCAGTATATATATATAATTTTTGAGTATTCACTATTTATGATGTATATTCCTTTTATTTATATATTTTAGTATACAATGCTCCATTTATTGGTTTTGCGGTTATTATCATCATATTTATATACACTATAGTGGTTGATATTTTTTCAAATCACTTTTATATTTTGATTTCGTATATTTTTATTCATCACCCGAGAATTATTTGTATATTAAGGGTAATTAGATACATATATCAAAGATATTGTCACTGGGAGCGCAACACATTATATATTTAAGAATAGGAACATATGAAGCACTTGCCTCCCATCTTACATCACAAGACAGTGGATGGAATGGATGACTAAACCTTGGCAGCTATACCACCAAACACCTCTAAAAAAGAACAAGAAATGGTGAGATGAAAGAAATTTGGGATGACAAGAATCTAAAATGTATCCAACGCGTTTCGGATGTTAAACAATCCCCCTGTCAGGACCTGCAACACCTGCTGGTTGCACTGTGATTCCCTGGGTGGAGGGTTTTCATTC
Organism: Staurois parvus; assembly: GCF_062004578.1. NCBI lineage: Eukaryota > Metazoa > Chordata > Amphibia > Anura > Ranidae > Staurois > Staurois parvus. The sequence continues at coordinate 840,494 of NW_028318374.1, forward strand.
CAGTGTCCACCAGAGGGTGTCTCCCAGCAGATCCCAGTAATCAGTTTCCACCTGATGCTGGCTGCTGGGAGGGTATTTAAGTTCTCTTCTATTAATTTCTCACTCAGTGTTTTCTTGCTGCCAGATCTTGTTGCCAGTTATCCTGATCTTGCTCCTGCCCTGTACATTTTTATGAAGAGCAAGAATAGGAATATATGAAGCATTTGCCTCCCATCTTACATCACAAGACAGTGGATGGAATGGATGACTAAGCCTTGGTAGCTCTATCACCATGTATCCCCCACTTCCAAAAAAAGAACAAGAAATGGTGAGATGAAAGAAATTTGGGATGACAAGAATCTAAAATGTAGCCAACGCATTTCGGATGTTAAACAATCCCCCTGTCAGGACCTGGAACTCCTGCTGGTTGCACTGTGGTTCCCTGGGCTGAGGGTTTTAATTCCAGTGTCCACCATCGGGTGTCTCCCAGCAGATCCCAGTAATCAGTTTCCACCTGATGCTGGCTGCTGGGAGGGTATTTAAGTTATCCACTTTTAGTGCCTCTCCCAGTGTTTTGTTGCTGCCAGATCTTGTTGCCAGTTATCCTGATCTTGCTCCTGCTGTTGTGAAGAGCACGAATAGGAACATATGAAGCACTTACCTCCCATCTTACATTACAGTGGATGGAATGGATGACTAAACCTTGGTAGCGCTATCACCAAGTACCTCCCACCTCAAAAAAACGAACAAGAAATGGTGAGATGAAACAAATTGGGGATGACAAAAATCTAAAATGTAGCCAACGCGTTTCGGATGTTAAACAATCCCACTGTCAGGACCAGGAACACCTGCTGGTTGCACTGTGGTTCCTTTGGCGGCGGGTTTTCATTCCACTGTCTACCATCGGATGTCTCCCAGCAGATCCCAGTAATCAGTTTCCACCTGATGCTGGCTGCTGGGAGGGTATTTAAGGTCTCCTCTATTAGTGCCTCTCCCAGTGTTTTGCTGCTGCCAGATCTTGTTGCCAGTTATCCTGATCTTGCTCCTTCCCTGTACCCAATACCCTACTACCTTGTACCTGGTCTCCCTTGTTCCTTTTCCCAGTTTTGTTTCCTCTTCCCATCTACTCCCTGCTCCTCCAACTTTCCCCTGCCATTTTGTGTTCCTCATTTTTGAATATATTGTACATAGATAGTTGTTAGTAAGGCTTACTGTTTATTAGGCTTATCAGTCAGGTATTCTGTCACTTGAGATTTTGTTTGTGTTATTTTTATGTCTGAAAGAAAACAAAGCACTAGAGCACTGAATCAGTAAAAGTACTAATGTTTATTAAACAAGTGTGTGGAGACTTACACAGGAAAAGGTGAACCAGTATCGAGGTGAAGGGGAACCCAATTATAGGAGGCTTTGGGACCTGCATGGATCTATGAGCCAATTGGTAGAAAGACGGACTCACCAGAAAAATGCTGTGGGAGTGCCGACCTCCCTCAGACACACTGATGCATTTCGGGGCCTGCCCCTTTTTCAAAGACCTATTATTTTATGTTTGTTATGTGTTTGGATAGATTTTGTTTCACTATAAATAAATCTCACTTAAAGCACAGTCTGGTTCCATTTTCCTGAGTGTACCCCCATAGATCTGGCCATCTTTGCTGCTAATTCCTGACACCCACTTCATCAAGGAGGAATAAAAGAAAACCTTCCTATAGGACTTTAGTAATAAAAAATGCTAATGGAAAAAATAAATAGTTCTGGCTTTACGAACACGGTATGGGGCCCCATACAGCCTGTCTGACAGGGCCTCCCAACTGATAGTCCCTGCCTTTAAAGACCTGATTGCTCACACACAGTAATCTTGCCAGTTGTGGCTCTCAGAGATTAAATGAAAGTTCCTTGGTACCTCCAGTTCAGAACTGTAAAGTGAAACAACAAGAAGCGCACCAACCTTGTGCATTACCTCAGTAACCAAAGTCCTCCAAGGGACTTCAAAGGCAAGAGGCTAGCGCGAATCCCATCATGGGTGTAGGTACTCAGTACAGCTGAGGCGTTTCGAAGGTCATGCCTTCTTCCTCAGAGCTGTGTTTTTATTCGCTATTTGTGAGTACCATTCTTTTACTAAATAAATTTTGGTTACTGAGGTAATGCACAAGGTTGGTGCGCTTCTTGTTGTTTCACTTTACAGTTTTGTTTGGGCTTCCCCAGCCTTGGTTTGGAGCTGCACAACCTTGTATACTCCGGTGGTTGCTTTTTTGGAGTTTGATTTCATCTACTCACCACCGGCCTGGGTCCCGGAGCGCAGGAGAAATCGCATTTGGTTCACCTCCAGTTCAGAGGCAGGGGCTAGGGATAGAGAGGGGACTTTTTACTCATTTTTGGGATGGGGAGGAATAATCCCCACCTGACAATTAAATTAAAGATTGATGTAAAAAAACACATTTTTGGGAGCTGCGACACAGAAGATCACTCTGCCTTCTCCTGAAAATATATGTAAATAGTCCTTTTTCATTGTCCCTGGCCCCTGCTGCTGAACTGATGGGGTCTAGAGACCCATGGGATTACTATGAATGTGCCCAAAGTCCCCTCTCTGCCCCTCAACCCCCCACTGAACTGATGGGACCTAGGCCCCCTAAAAGGAGGGCCAGCTCTGCACCCTCTTTTAATCACCAGTACCTTCTCAGCTTGGGGCATCACAAAAGGTGGATATTTTTTCACTGCACAAGATGGTAGTCTGGGTCCTTTTGTAAAACTGGCCCTTGTGCTTGGGTCTGCATGGCAGTGGAAGGAACACTAGATTGTAGAAGCTAATAATAATAATTGGATGTTCTCTGCAGGAGAACTAAGCACCAAATAAAATGAAATACAATAGGAAGTACATGTACATCTGCGGCAGGATTAGTCTCCTGTTGTTGCAGCGGCATTGTTAGAAATTGTGGTCGCTCATTTGAACTCGTTCATACATCTTCAGTAACCTACATATGTTCCTTGTGTCCTGATTACCCGCTTTGCCTCCATCTCGCCTTCTTCCCGTGTGTTCTTGTTGCGTCCTTGCCTCTCCTCCATTTGTTATTTCACGCTGTCTTCTTTGACCCTCTTTTATTTATGACTTTGATCCTTCGTTGTCCAGCCTATACTTACCTGTCTTTCTCTTTTCACTCCACGCTCTTGAGTTCAACCCTTAATTTATAGTTCTGAGCGCCATCCGTCTCAGGACTTGGCAGGGATTTTCTTTTAAGGTAAATCCACCACCTAAGACTCACTACGCCATTGCTTTTACAATGTAATTTCATTTTTTTTTCTTTTTTGGCTAAAGCAGACAGCACAGGCAGAGAGCCCAGAAAGTTATTATCTTTTTCAGGATCAACAGGTAGTTAATGCATAAATTGTATAGATATAACAAAATATATTCAATGCCACTTATTTAATAAATCAAAAGGGAGCATATAAAAAAAGCCCCCCTATGGGCTTGTTCACATGAGCTGCAGGAACTGCCCCTCCTCTGAGTAGTTTTTCAGAGGTGTTTGACAGGGGGTGAGGAGGCATTGTATTGCCTCTTCACCGCCCACTTTAACCTCTTGGACCCTACAGTAGCATGCCACAACCACATGCATTGTACATGCAGAGTGGCCCTATTTACTTGAACGGGTTGTGATTGGCGGACAGTAGCACCTGTCAAAAGAGATAGGGGGTATAATTCCTGCTTTGACTGGTGCTTTGCTTTGTGACCATGGCATGTGTACATCCCTGGCCACTTTCTCTGCAGCTAAAAGGGTAATGGTTTGTGAGTGGTAAGGCCATGGCTCAACCGCAGGGTTTTACACACATCCCCTCCCCAGCCTCATGTGTCAATGAGCCCTATGGAGTTAAAACATATTAATGGTGCATTCAAAATGCCCAAGACCTTTTGTTGGAATTTGGAAGAAGTTTTAGATTGTGAGCTCTTTTTTTTTTTTTTTTTTTTTTTTTTAATTTAAATATTTATTTAATTTTCCAGATAAATACATATTGCACTTATAATCACATAAAACCAACAAATAACTATTATTCATTTCTAATCTCCTTTTCCCGCTTTCCCCCCCCCTTCCCCGTCACCTACCCTACAATACTTTCACCACTTCCATTTAGATATATGGGAGATATTCTTGCTATACACTGTCCACTTCTATTTCAACTTTAACTTAAACTCGTCCCACTTGCCCCATCTCCGGTATTATGATTCCATCCTATCTTCTTGCATATAAATGATTTTTTCCATCCTACAGATCTGGTCAACTCTCTCCATCCAGTCCTCCTCCCTTGGCACCTCTACTTTCCACCAGAACTTGGGTATTAACCCTTTTGCTGCATTTAGATAATACCAAATACCCGTCTCCTTATATGTGTTCACAGAATACTCTGTACAATGAAAGAGACAAGTCGCTGGATCCAAACCAACATTAGTTTCAGTTATCCTCCTAATTAAGTTCACTATCTGCTTCCAGAATATTTGGATTTTTGGGCACCCCCACCATACATGATATACCGTGCCACTCTCTCCACATCCTCTCCAACACCACCGTGACTTCTCACCACTCATCTTATTTTCCACTTCCGGTGTAATACGCCACCTTGTCATGCACTTATAATTCATTTCCACCTCTCTCGTGGATATATTCTTGTAAATTAATCTAAATATTTTTCTCTGTTTATCCTCATCAATCTCCACTCCCAAATCTCTTTCCCAATTAACTATATACTTTAACTTTATATTTGTGTCTAAATCAGTGAAAATCCTATATATCTTTGCTATTCCGTGTCTCCCATCTCCCCTTGATTCAAGCAGTCTCTCAAACAGATTCCACTCTTTTCTAGATCTTAGGGGTTTGGGGAGATTTCTAACAAGATTGTGAGCTCTTTTGAGGGACAGGGACTGGTAAGGTTGGTTCATATGTTTGTTGCCCCTGAGGAAGGGACAATTATGACCCAACGCTGGTCGGGTATTCTATAACTACATTTTATGGATACAGAGCTTAGGAACTTCTGAACAGCAACAGATCCTCTATGGACTTGTAGTGAGAGATTTACTAAAACTGGTTCACACAGAATCTGGTGCATCTGCATAGTACAGTGCTTCTCAACCTGTGGGTCGCGACCCCTTTGGGGGTCGAACGACCCTTTCACAGGGGTCACCTAAGACCATCGGAAAACACATATTTCCAATGTGTAAAGAGCAGCTACTGTGTAGAAAGCAGCTATTGTGTTGATAGCAGCAGTATTGGAGGTAAAACAACACTTCATGAATTATAATTACTGGGTAAATAATTTTATGGTTGGGGGTCACCACAACATGAGGAACTGTATTAAAGGGTCGCGGCATTAGGAAGGTTGAGAACCACTGGCATAGTAGAAGGAGATGAAAGAAAGAGCGCACAAACCTTGCGCATTAACTCAATAAATAGTGCCTAATTTTATTTTATTTAGGAAATATACTCACAAAAGTGATGGTAAAACAGGCATAAGTAAACCATAATCCACACAGGGTTACAGGTAAATCCACGGGGGGGATACAAGCTAACGAGTTTCGAAGGGTGCTCCCTTCTTCATCAGAGCTGGGTTTGACAGATATAAACTTCAGTATAGCAGAGTTCTCATGGCAAGGAGACATTCAGCCACTGAGTGTCAGTATTACAGCATTTCAGCCTGTTTTCTCTCTGCATCTCTGCATAGTAACCAATCAGCTTTCAGTTTTAATTGTCAAAACCTAATTGAACAAGCTGAAGTTAGAATCTGATTGGTTACTATGCACAGCTGCACCAGATTTTAGTAAATCTCCCCATAGATGAATATTGTATATTGTCTTTCATCTTTGTCCTGATTGTGCAAGTGGCACCTGCTTCACCGTGCTTCGACTTTAAGCCCTGGTTAACCCTAGGTTCACATCTGTGTGGGTGGTGTCGCTACGGATCCGCATGAAAATCCGTGCAGCCACACCACTCGCACAGAGAAATGCGGACCCGTGGGCTGGTGCCATTAGTTCTAATGGCACGCTGCCCGTACTGGAAAATGCAACCGCACTGGGAACCGAGGTTCCTGTGTGGGCTGCGTTTTCCAAAGAAGTGCAGGGACTTCTTCCCTGCGTGTCATGGGCACGGGAGTCCATTCAAATGAATGGGCTTTCGTGTCCATGCAAAACATGGCCCGCACAGCTGCATAGATGTGAACCGGGGGTCACACCGGTGCGACTTTACATGGGATTTGACAGTTTTGAATCATAGAAAAGTCACACCCTATTGTCCTTAATACACCTATTCAAAATGGTGCAAGTCTGACTTTGCAGTACCACGGCGATTTGAAAAAAAAAGGTTCCTGCACATTTTTTTTGCAGTTTCAGGTGCAACTTGCATAGATATCTGTTCATGAAGTCGCACAGATGTCAGCCAAATCGCACCTGATGTCACATTGACATGAAATTGTGTGACTTCACTTGAAAAAGTCAGATTCAGTGTGAACCGACAGTAACAGGACAGAGGTCTTGTAAGCTTCTGATAAATATTTTAACTAAATCGTATGAGGAGACCAATAAAAATAAATGACAAAAACACAAATATTATAATTGTATAAATCTAATGCAATGTCAATGAATTCTTGCCTATAGACACGTCTTTATGGTATAATTCCCACATAAGGAACATACACTTCCATAGAATTGCTGCTTTTCTTTTTTGAAGGTTTCCTGCAAGGAAAGCTCACCCATGGCGAAAGCTGCTAGGTGATCCCAACCTTCTGACCTCCGGCATGTGAGACCGTGAAATCGCTCCAGAAGATGCTTTCATGTCAGCAATTTCACGCTTCCAAAGCACTTTTTTGTAATCTTGACGCCCGGGGCCTTTTTTACCACCCTCCAATATTGTATCCAATATATTTTTATAGTAGTGCTTGCTCTGGTCCCATTGTCTGAAGTCCTGGAAAAATGTGGTTAAGTATATGAAAAACTGCCTACTCCAGCAGAATGAGAATGAGGTAAAAAAAAAAAAAAAAATTCCAAATAAATAAATAAAATTTAAAAAGGTGCCATTTGTGCAACATAGTGAATTTAATATCTAATAAACTACAAATAGGAATGAGATTTTGGAAATGCCGCCATCTGAGATTATTTCCTTTACAATTAAAAGAGAGATACAGTAAACAAACAAAACATAATTCAGCAATAAAAAATAGCACCACTGATATTATTATACTATTAATCACTTGCCCTCCTGAGGATTCCCCCGCCCCCCCCTTCCTGACCAGGCCATTTTTTGCGATACGGCGCTGCGTTATTTTAACTGACAATTGCACAGTCATGCAACGCTGCACCCAAATGAAATGTCCGTCCTTTTTATTCTCACGAATTGAGCTTTCTTTCTGTGGTATTTGATCGCCTCTGCACTTTTTATTTATTACGCTATAAGCAAAAAAAGACCAACAATTAAAAAAAAACCAAACAAACCAATATTGTTTACTTTCAGCTATAAAACATATGCAATAAAAAAAAAATAATTTCTTCATTAATTTAGGCCAATATATATTCTGCCACATATTTTTAGTACAAAAAAATAAACGTATATTGATTGTTTTGCACAAAAGTTATAGCATCTACAAACTATGGTATATATTGTCATTTTTTTTTTATGTATGTCTTTATTTTTATACAATAAATGGTGGCGATCAGTGACTTATAGCGGGACTGCGATATTGCGGAGGATAATCTGACACTAACCGATACTTTGTGGGAACCAGTGACACTAAGGCCAGGTTCACATATGTGCAGCTGTACCAGGGGCGGACTGGCAACTCATGGGGTCCCCGGGCAATAGGGGATCATAGGGCCCCTGTGTCCTTGCCCAAACTCAAAAAAAGCCTATGAGTGAGGTACCAAGGGCATCTCATGGGGCCCCCTACTGACCCCCCCGGGCAATAGGGGATCATGGGGCCCCTGTGTCCTTGCCAAAACTAAAAAAAGCCTATGAAAAATGTACCAGGGGCATCTCATGGGGCCCCCTACTGACTGCGGGCCCTCGGGCAGTTCCCGAGTTTCCAAATGGTCAGTCCGTCCCTGAGCTGTACAGGCTGCGATTTGCGCAAGCATGAAAGCCCATTCATTTGAATGGACTCCCGTGCCCCGGGACACGCAGGGAAGAAGTCCCTGCACGTCTTTGGAAATCGCAGCCCGCATGGGAACCAATGTGCCCAGTACGGTTGCGATTTCCAGTGCTGGTGGCATATCATTAGAATTAATGGCACCTGCCCACGGGTCCCACATGCCTCTGTGTGGGTGCAGGTATTTGTGCGGGTCCCGCAGCGGCACCACCTGCACAGATGTGAACCAAGCATAATACAGCGATCAATGCTAAAAATATACATTGTCACTGTATTAACGACACTGGCTGTGAACGGGTTAAACATCTAGGGCAATTCAAGGGTTAACTGTGTGCCTAGCTATGTGTTTTGTGTACACAGTCAGGTTCTGCTACTTGGCAATCTGCTAGATTTTATTCCCTGCTTTATAGGGAAAGAAAATCTAGCAGACCACCGCTGACAAGACACAACTCTTCTTTGTTTACATAGTCAGAGCTGTGTCCCGTCACTCCTCGATGATTCAGGCACCTGTTGATCAGCTTTTGCTGTGACTAATCACAGCAGAAGTGGAGCGTCCCTTACACCAGGAAGTGCAAAATCACATATACTGTATGTATGTGATTTTGCACAGAACTGCCACCCTGTAGCAGTAAATCTGCTATAGGGCAGTCATGAACTGGTTAATATCTTCACAGTCGGAGAAGCAGTACAGACAAATACTTGACATTTTTCTCACTCAAATAACGTGCTTATTCATAACCTTATGAATAAGCACTTTTTTAAAAAAAAAAAGTTACATTATAAACAATAAATGAAAGCAGAACTAAACCCTCTTAATCAAAATTAACTATTTTAATCCTTAAGCTGCTAGCATTAGTAAATAGATAGCAAGGTATATTATTTTCACTTGTTTTAAACTTTTGCTTTTTCACATTTCTTCTGTTGCCTGTTTCTGGCCTAGGCCAAAGTGATGTTATACATCCCAGCAGTCTTCAAGGGCATTTTTTAATATGATCTGGACGATGGGCTTTCTTAGCTAAGCGCACCCTCCTGCCTGAGCTAAGGGCAGATTGATGCCAGGAAGTAAATGCTACATGAACCATCTATCCTTACTCAAGATGGCAACAGCTAGAAATGCTAGGGGGGTGTTTTTCAAAGTGATTTCTCACGAAATTAAGCATGCAGACATGGATGGATGGGTGCGCTTGCTTTAAATATTAACCGCTTCCCGTCCGCTCTCTAGCAGTAATATTGCTACAGGGCAGAACGGGTGCGCAAAATCATGTATATATACGTTATTTTGCATTTCCAGATAGGGGGTGTGCGCGTACTCTACCCACGCCGCTTTTCGCGACCTCGTTTGTCAGTCACTGAGTCCCGGCCGGTGATTACCCGCTGGCACCCGGTGATCGAGGAGCATTACTGATGGAGAGAACTGTAAGTAAACAAATACGGATCTCTCCCCTGTCAGCTCCTGCACACTGCTTTGTATGGCTCTGCATAGCACATCCATACAAAGCAGTGTGCTTACAGTGCAGCATACACACAGCACACAGGTAACCCTTTGATCGCCCCAGATGTTAACCCCTTCCTGCCCAGTGCCATTAGTACAGTGTCAGTGTTTTTTATTAGCACTGATTACTGTATTGGTGTCACTGGGGATGTCAGTGACACCAAGTTTGTTCCCCCCAGTGTCAGAATGCCTGCCGTAGTCCCGCTATAAGCTGATTGCTGCCATTACTGATAAAACAAACAAACAAAATCCAAGTATATATACCACTCAAAGATAGCTCAATTTGTGGGAAAAAAGGATATACATTTCATTTGGGTGCAGTGTTGCATGACCGCGCAATTGTCAGTTAAAGTAACGCATCTCCATACCGCAAAAAATGGCCTGGTCAGGAAGAAGGGGGGGGGGGGAGCTCTGGATAAAAATGAATCAAATAGCATTTTCAGTTTGTGGTTCTTGGACACAGTTTATTTCCGCTCTGTCAAACAAAAAGAAATGAAAATGTTAGAATGTTCCAGAAATTAAATGAAGACATTTTGTACAAAAGCCCTGCGCATTCCCTTTATTGCAGTGGTTCTCAACCTGTGGGTCGCGACCCCTTTGGGGGTCGAACAACCCTTTCACAGGGGTCCCCTAAGACCATCAGAAAACAAATATTTCCGATGTGTAAAGAGCAGCTACTGTATAGAAAGCAGCTGCTGTGTTGAAAGCAGCAGTATTGGAGGTAAAAGGACACTCATGAATTATAATTACTGGGTAAATAATTTTATGGTTGGGGGTCACCACAACATGAGGAACTGTATTAAAGGGTCATGGCATTAGGAAGGTTGAGAACCACTGCTTTATTGGAACTAGAGATGAGCGAAGTATTCAAAAATTCGATTCGGCTGATTTGGCGAATTCGAGGAATAAATTCGATTCTAGGCGAATATATTCGCTGCGAATTTAACTTATAAAAGGGTGTTTCTAGGCTTCAGAGAGCCTTTATATTAGTGCAGAACACTGTACCTTTAATTTAAATGCCCTTGGAGTCTCCTGGGGAAGAGAAATAATACTGTCAGTCAGTATGACATGCAGATGAGTGCCGTCGATCTTAGAATCACCGCACACTTCACTCATTTGGGCAGTCACGGGGCCAAAACCAGAGTGTGGAGCCACAGTGTGGCGGTGGAGGCAGCAGCAATGGGAGGCCATACAGCACCCTATGACAAAAATGGAACCCACCAGCAGTGTGAGGAGACCTGAAAGTGGCACATGGCAGAGTGTGGCGATGGAGACAGCAGCAATGGGAGGCCGTACAGGGACCCATGACACACTCTGGACCTGGCAGCAGCATGAGGAGGCGGTACAGGGGCCCATGACAGATTACGGGCCTGGCAGCAGCATGAGGAGTCGGTACGGGGGCCCATGGCAGATTACGGGCCTGGCAGCAGCAATGGGAGGCCATACAGCACCCTATGACAAAATGGAACACACCAGCAGTGTGAGGAGACCTGAAAGTGGCACATGGCAGAGTGTGGCGATGGAGACAGCAGCAATGGGAGGCCGTACAGGGACCCATGACACACTCTGGACCTGGCAGCAGCATGAGGAAGCGGTACGGGGGCCCATGGCAGATTACGGGCCTGGCAGCAGCAATGGGAGGCCCGTAATCTGCCAGCACCCTATGACAAAATGGAACACACCAGCAGTGTGAGGAGACCTGAAAGTGGCACATGGCAGAGTGTGGCGATGGAGACAGCAGCAATGGGAGGCCGTACAGGGACCCATGAGACACTCTGGACCTGGCAGCAGCATGAGGAGGCGGTACGGGGGCCCATGGCAGATTACGGGCCTGGCAGCAGCAATGGGAGGCTCGTAATCTGCCAGCACCCTATGACAAAATGGAACCCACCAGCAGTGTGAGGAGACCTGAAAGTGACACATGGCAGAGTGTGGCGATGGAGACAGCAGCAATGGGAGGCCGTACAGGGACCCATGACACACTCTGGACCTGGCAGCAGCATGAGGAGGCAGTACAGGGGCCCATGGCAGATTACGGGCCTGGCAGCAGCAATGGGAGGCCCGTAATCTGCCAGCACCCTATGACAAAATGGAACCCACCAGCAGTGTGAGGAGACCTGAAAGTGGCACATGTTTGGGGCATGATTCATGGCGGATTTAGTCAGTTGTGTCAGGAACTGGTGGTTTGAAATCCAGACTAATCCACGCCTGATTCATTTTCACAAACGTGAGTCTCTCCACACTTTGGGTGGACAGTCGTGTCCTCCGCGGAGTTACAATACCTCCTGCCGCACTAAACACGCGCTCCGATGCCACGCTACTGGCCGGGCATGACAGCCTTTCAAGGGCAAATTCAGCTAGTTGGGGCCAAAGGTCAAGTTTCGTTGCCCAGTAGTCAAGGGGATTGTCTACCTCGGTTGGCAGGGTGCTGTCCAAGTAGGCCCAAGCCTGTTGTTTGAGGTCCTGCTCCAGGTCCACCTGATGCTGCTGCTGCTGCGGCTGGTTAGTAGTTTCCTCACTGCGCTGGTGAAGAAAGCTACTCATCATCGACTGCAGACTGAGGCAGCCGCTGCTGGTGGAGCTGCCACTGCTCCTACCACCCCACCCCTCCGCTGCTGCCATGGCAGCGGAACGCGAGCGCACAGGGCCCACAGTGTCTGAGGATGGACGTTGGTGCAGAAAGGCAGAGACCAACTGACTACATAGGTGGTTTTTATAGTACTTTATTTTGGCCTCCCTCTCAGCAGGTGTGAAAAAGGCCACCATTTTTGAACGGTAGCGAGGGTCCAACAAGGTGGACAGCCAAAAGTCATCCCTCTGTCTGATGGTTATTATTCGGCTGTCGCTACGCAAGCAACCGAGCATGCTATGGGCCATTTGTGCCAAGGAATGCGAGGGACTCCCTGCCTCCATCTCCACAGCATACTGCCACGGTGCGTCTGGGTCCTCTGTCTCCTCCTCCTCTACCAGATGCTCCTGCTCCTCCACTCCTGTCCGCTGAGTGGAAAAACCACCCATTTCACTCAATAATTCCTGAGCACCAATGTCCTCCTCTACCTCCTCCTCTTCTTCCTGTCCTGCCCCCACAGGGGTCATGTGGCGTTGAGATCTGTGCGCCACGTCTACTACACCCTGACCAGCCATTGTTAACAGCATTTGTTCCAGGACGTGCAACAGAGGAATGACGTCGTTCATCCCATAGTCCTGCCGACTCACGAATAGCGTGGCCTCCTCAAAGGGCCTGAGCAAGCGGCAGGTGTCACGCATGAGCTGCCAATGGCTGACATCTAAGTTACACAGGGGAGTACCTTTATCCGCTTGTAACATCAGGAAATCGGTGATGGCCTTTCGCTGTTCGTAAAGGCGGTCTAACATATGTAGGGTTGAATTCCACCTTGTTGCAACGTCACAGCATGAGGAGTTGGTACGGGGGCCCATGGCAGATTACGGGCCTGGCAGCAGCAATGGGAGGCCCGTAATCTGCCAGCACCCTATGAAAAAATGGAACCCACCAGCAGTGTGAGGAGACCTGAAAGTGGCACATGGCAGAGTGTGGCGATGGAGACAGCAGCAATGGGAGGCCGTACAGGGACCCATGACACACTCTGGACCTGGCAGCAGCATGAGGAGGCGGTACAGGGGCCCATGACAGATTACGGGCCTGGCAGCAGCATGAGGAGTCGGTACGGGGGCCCATGGCAGATTACGGGCCTGGCAGCAGCAATGGGAGGCCCGTAATCTGCCAGCACCCTATGACAAAATGGAACACACCAGCAGTGTGAGGAGACCTGAAAGTGGCACATGGCAGAGTGTGGCGATGGAGACAGCAGCAATGGGAGGCCGTACAGGGACCCATGAGAGACTCTGGACCTGGCAGCAGCATGAGGAGGCGGTACGGGGGCCCATGGCAGATTACGGGCCTGGCAGCAGCAATGGGAGGCCCGTAATCTGCCAGCTCCCTATGACAAAATGGAACACACCAGCAGTGTGAGGAGACCTGAAAGTGGCACATGGCAGAGTGTGGCGATGGAGACAGCAGCAATGGGAGGCCGTACAGGGACCCATGAGACACTGTGGACCTGGCAGCAGCATGAGGAGGCGGTACAGGGGCCCATGGCAGATTACAGGCCTGGCAGCAGCAATGGGAGGCCCGTAATCTGCCAGCACCCTATGACAAAATGGAACACACCAGCAGTGTGAGGAGACCTGAAAGTGGCACATGGCAGAGTGTGGCGATGGAGACAGCAGCAATGGGAGGCTGTACAGGGACCCATGAGACACTCTGGACCTGGCAGCAGCATGAGGAGGCAGGCAGAACCGCCGTATCTTTATCACGGTTTTCCCAGGCCACCAAATGGCGACGCTGCATATGCTGACACAACGCTGTAGTCCCAACATGGACCCCCTGGCCACGCTTGACTTTCTGGCCACATAGTCGACATACGGCTACGTTTACTTCCTCGGGCGGCTTGACGAAAAATTGCCACACCGCCGAGTAGGAAACTTTGCCCCCGCTACTCCTCACTGGCTGACTGCTACTTCCTCCGTGCACACCGGCACCACTACTGGCCGTGGTGGTAGGCTGCAGTGGAGCTGGTGCTCTACTCCGTGGCCGTTTGCCTCCACTGACACTGCTGCGACCCTGCTGCCTCCTGGGCAACCCACCGACTGTTTTGCTCGCTGCCAAGCTGGCACCCTCTTCTCCTGATGATGCGGAAGCAATAGCCTGATGACGACGAGGCTGCCAAGTGCGATCAGCCTCATCATCATCAATTAGGGTCTCCGCCTCACTACTAGCCCCCTCGGCTGCGTGTGGGTCAGGAGACAGACCTGTCTCTAGACCGGCTACCGAGCCACTCTCCTCGCCAGTACTTCTTTGCCTGGCTGCTGAAGAGGCGGATGTCTCCCCCCGTTCCTGACCGCCCTCTGTTAGCTCTTCCTCACTGTACAGTGGGGCTGAGCCCACAGCATGCGATACTTTGCTTGGTGAGGGAACACCAAAGGACAGGGGCAGGTAGAGGACACGTGATTTCAGTGGGCTTGCTCCCGGGCCATGCCAACTAACGGTTGTGTCTGACGTACCCACCGACCGTTGGCTGTAGGTGTCAGAGGTGACCTGGGAAGAGGAAGACGACCGAGCCAACCAATCGATGACGGCAGGGTTGTCGGTGGAGACACGACCGCTGGATGACACCGGGAGCACTGGCCTCTGGCTGCGACTAGTGCTGCCTCGACCCCTTCCTCTGCTGCCACATCTGCTCGCTCCTAAAACATTGCCTCCTCTGCCACTCCTCTGCATGTTGTCTGACATACTCTTTAATTCAGCGATTCTGTGTCCCTGAGTAACAATTCTGTGTCCCTCAGTAACAATTCTGTGTCTGTCCCTGAGTAACAATTCTGTGTCCCTGAGTAACAATTCTGTGTCCCTGAGTAACAATTCTGTGTCCCTCAGTAACAATTCTGTGTCCCTCAGTAACAATTCTGTGTCTGTTCCTG
This sequence comes from Staurois parvus, assembly GCF_062004578.1. Lineage (NCBI taxonomy): Eukaryota > Metazoa > Chordata > Amphibia > Anura > Ranidae > Staurois > Staurois parvus. Next base: position 855,576 of record NW_028318374.1, read on the forward strand.
AGTAACAATTCTGTGTCCCTCAGTAACAATTCTGTGTCCCTCAGTAACAATTCTGTGTCCCTCAGTAACAATTCTGTGTCTGTCCCTGAGTAACAATTCTGTGTCTGTCCCTGAGTAACAATTCTGTGTCTGTCCCTGAGTAACAATTCTGTGTCTGTCCCTGAGTAACAATTCTGTGTCCCTCAGTAACAATTCTGTGTCCCTCAGTAACAATTCTGTGTCTGTCCCTCAGTAACAATTCTGTGTCTGTCCCTGAGTAACAATTCTGTGTCTGTCCCTGAGTAACAATTCTGTGTCTGTCCCTGAGTAACAATTCTGTGTCCCTCAGTAACAATTCTGTGTCCCTCAGTAACAATTCTGTGTCCCTCAGTAACAATTCTGTGTCTGTTCCTGAGTAACAATTCTGTGTCCCTCAGTAACAATTCTGTGTCCCTCAGTAACAATTCTGTGTCCCTCAGTAACAATTCTGTGTCTGTCCCTGAGTAACAATTCTGTGTCTGTCCCTGAGTAACAATTCTGTGTCTGTCCCTGAGTAACAATTCTGTGTCTGTCCCTGAGTAACAATTCTGTGTCCCTCAGTAACAATTCTGTGTCCCTCAGTAACAATTCTGTGTCTGTCCCTCAGTAACAATTCTGTGTCTGTCCCTGAGTAACAATTCTGTGTCTGTCCCTGAGTAACAATTCTGTGTCTGTCCCTGAGTAACAATTCTGTGTCCCTCAGTAACAATTCTGTGTCCCTCAGTAACAATTCTGTGTCTGTCCCTGAGTAACAATTCTGTGTCCCTGAGTAACAATTCTGTGTCCCTCAGTAACAATATTGTGTGTCCCTCAGTAACAATTCTGTGTCCCTCAGTAACAATTCTGTGTCTGTCCCCGAGTAACAATTCTGTGTCCCTGAGTAACAATTCTGTGTCCCTCAGTAACAATTCTGTGTCTGTCCCTGAGTAACAATTCTGTGTCTGTCCCTGAGTAACAATTCTGTGTCCCTCAGTAACAATTCTGTGTCCCTTAGTAACAATTCTGTGTCTGTCCCTCAGTAACAATTCTGTGTCTGTCCCTGAGTAACAATTCTGTGTCTGTCCCTGAGTAACAATTCTGTGTCTGTCCCTGAGTAACAATTCTGTGTCTGTCCCTGAGTAACAATTCTGTGTCCCTCAGTAACAATTCTGTGTCCCTCAGTAACAATTCTGTGTCCCTCAGTAATAATTCTGTGTCTGTCCCTGAGTAACAATTCTGTGTCTGTCCCTGAGTAACAATTCTGTGTCTGTCCCTGAGTAACAATTCTGTGTCCCTCAGTAACAATTCTGTGTCCCTTAGTAACAATTCTGTGTCTGTCCCTGAGTAACAATTCTGTGTCTGTCCCTGAGTAACAATTCTGTGTCTGTCCCTGAGTAACAATTCTGTGTCTGTCCCTGAGTAACAATTCTGTGTCTGTCCCTGAGTAACAATTCTGTGTCCCTCAGTAACAATTCTGTGTCCCTCAGTAACAATTCTGTGTCCCTCAGTAATAATTCTGTGTCTGTCCCTGAGTAACAATTCTGTGTCTGTCCCTGAGTAACAATTCTGTGTCTGTCCCTGAGTAACAATTCTGTGTCCCTCAGTAACAATTCTGTGTCCCTCAGTAACAATTCTGTGTCTGTCCCTGAGTAACAATTCTGTGTCCCTCAGTAACAATTCTGTGTCCCTCAGTAACAATTCTGTGTCTGTCCCTGAGTAACAATTCTGTGTCTGTCCCTGAGTAACAATTCTGTGTCTGTCCCTGAGTAACAATTCTGTGTCCCTCAGTAACAATTCTGTGTCCCTCAGTAACAATTCTGTGTCTGTCCCTCAGTAACAATTCTGTGTCTGTCCCTGAGTAACAATTCTGTGTCTGTCCCTGAGTAACAATTCTGTGTCTGTCCCTGAGTAACAATTCTGTGTCCCTCAGTAACAATTCCGTGTCCCTCAGTAACAATTCTGTGTCCCTCAGTAACAATTCTGTGTCCCTCAGTAATAATTCTGTGTCTGTCCCTGAGTAACAATTCTGTGTCTGTCCCTGAGTAACAATTCTGTGTCTGCCCCTGAGTAACAATTCTGTGTCCCTCAGTAACAATTCTGTGTCCCTCAGTAACAATTCTGTGTCCCTCAGTAACAATTCTGTGTCCCTGAGTAACAATTCTGTGTCCCTCAGTAACAATTCTGTGTCTGTCCCTGAGTAACAATTCTGTGTCTGTCCCTGAGTAACAATTCTATCTGTCCCTGAGTAACAATTCTGTGTCCCTAAGTAACGGTTCTGTGTCCCTAAGTAACGGTTCTGTGTCCCTAAGTAACGATTGTGTGTCCCTAAATAACGGTTCTGCGTCCCGAAGTAACGGTTCGGTGTCCCTAAGTAACGGTTCTGTGTCCCTAAGTAACGGTTCTGTGTCCCTAAGTAACGATTCTGTGTCCCTAATACAGAGAGGTCTGTCTCTCTTGAATGACCAGAGGCAAATGGAGAATTGTAAGATGGCCGCAATTTATAGCTCCACCATTACACAGTGCTGGCTGGCTGGCTGCTGATTGGCTAATGCGATCACATGTCATGAATGAATGCATTATGGGTCAGCGCGCCTTGTCTGCGCGCCTTCCCAGAGATCCCCGCTCCGTCGCCGCACATGTCGCTGCCATTTTTGGAAAAATTTTCGATTCGCGCATTCGAAGTCTGCTAATTTTCGGATTCGGCGCGAAATTTTCCTAATATTCTAAACGAATTCCACTTCGCCGAGTTCGATTCGCTCATCTCTAATTGGAACAATAGTATTTTAATGGAATATATAAGAGGGTTATACGAGCACTAGAAATTAAGTGAATGATGAGCAGCTAGCATAAAGGTATAACCTCTGAACCTTTGATAAAGTGCTCATAGCACGAAACGCGTTAGGATGGAGCCTAGCCGATGACGTCATGGCGCTCGGGTCACGTGGAGGCCGGCGGGCATCTTTACTACTGTACATGGTGTGAGTGTATTACCGTTTGTGGATTCATTAATAAATTAAAAGTACTGCACTATCAAGATCTTTGTCCAGGATCATTTTATTACGAGCCCCCCCTTTCAAGGTGGATCCCCTTATTGGGTGCCATATACCTGTCACAGTGATGGTTTCCTTACTGGATGGCTGAACATCTTTGTTACCTGGATTATGACGCCCTGCTGGATGGATGATGAATGTCACCTGGAGAGAGATGATACGTTAATCACCTGTCCTGCTGCTGGTTTGCCAGATGATCTTTGGCTTTCCAGATCCAGAAGACCAGGAGTGGGCTGACAACTCATCTGGTTAGTGCAATACTTATTCATTCCCAGTCACAGGAGGCACAGTTTTCACCTATGTTGGATCATTGGACGTTATATTATTATTGTGTGTGATTTGACATTTTATTTGACATTTTATTTTATTTATTATTTATATTTATTTATTTGACATTTTATTTTATTTATTACATGTCACTTATTGCACTTTAAAACGTCACTATCTTAGACGTTTCACACTCGCCATTACCACAGCGCATTTATATGTATTTATGTCACATTGATTGCTTATTTAAATTTTTTTTTTTTCTGAATCTTTTGACAAATAGTATTTTAATGGACGGGCTCCAGTCCGCCAAGTGCTTCAGACAACATCGGGATTGTGAGCCAAGTCCCATGCAAAGAGGGGATTTTCATTTTTATTGAGAAAAAAAAAAAACCTTTATCTAAAAAGGTCCACATGTTGGTGGTGTATATTATGACATGAAGGGTATCTTCATTTGCACATTACAGGCATCATACAAACATCTCTTGTGCTGGTCCAGAAATCCATAAACCGCACACACGGGCTCACCAGCTCCAGCGATGCTTCCCGGCAAAGCCACCTTCATGTCCCTGCGACTAGAAGTGACTTTTCAGCCTGGCTGAGTGATGTCAGATCTCTTTCAAGCATGAGAGGACACTCTTCGGATTAGCACTTCATAGAATACGTGACCTGGACACTTGTCGCTTTACACCCCGCAGGTTTATTTAATATTTTTCACTTCGCCGGGGACTCACATAAATATGTCCAGTGTGTAATAAAGCAGTTATGGAAGCTATAGGTTGAACGCGGTGGGAGAAATGTCGTTGGGATTCTGCGCACGCCGCCAAATGCCGGGCTGGAATGGTTCAGACGCTCTGAAATGTCCTTTTTGGAAAATAACTTAATTTTTGCAGCGTGTAAATAAATGCATTTTCTCTGCCGTAATACCGCGGTTTAATGCAGCGGACGCAGGACCTTGAGCAATATTCGTAACATTTTAAAGCCCAGTAGACCTTTAAAGGGATACTAAGCCCTGGTTCACACTGATGCGATGCGGAATTTGCAGCGTTTTTAGTGAAAATTCAGAATCGCACCCCATTCATGCGAACCGCTGCGGGTGTATATGTCAAGTTAACAACACCCCAAAAGCAGTCCGAAAAACGAGGTGTGATGTGCAGAATTGGATCGCATAGGTGTGAATATGATCCGATTCCAAAAAAGGGTCCTGCGCCTTTTTGGTGCGGGTGCATTGCGAATAGAGTCATACAAAATGTACGGCTCAAACCGCACCGCACACAAATCGCATGTGATTTGCACGGGAATGCGGTGCGGTTCCTGTGCGAATCATATGTGATATACTGCACCACACACAGATCTGAACCCAGACTCAAAGTACATTTTTTATTTTTAAAAAATAACAAACATGTCATATTTACCTGTAAAAAACTATTTTAAAAAAACTGCGCTGGTTCAGACTATATAACAAGCTGCTAACACTAAATTCTAATACAAGAATCTAACATATATATATATATATGTGTGTGTATAAGTGTAGTACTAAAAAAGTTAAATATGTGATGGTGCAATTCCAGCTATTAACCTGTGAAAGACATTATGATGATATGCAAACTATATATCAATATCACAAGGATATATAATGTTGTGCAAAATAAATGTGATAAAAGTCCTTGAATGTGAGTTGCAATTCCAAAAATAAATCAGAAGTGCAAATGTGAATCTTCCAATGGCCCCCACTGCTGTCTCTGTGCCAATGAGGAGGGAGAGAGCCGGGAGAGCCGCTCCTCTCATGCACATCTCTGGATCGAGATTAGGTTCAGAAACGTTTCAGGGGGAGCTGGGGGGGGGGGGTAGCTGCACCTAGAAGGTTTTTTACTTTCATGCATTGACTGTAAAGGTTCAGCTTTTAGAACCACTTAATTTGGGTACATCAAAATAAAAGGTGTGGAAAGTCATAGTTTTCTTTAGAAAGCAGCTACAGGTAGATCAGAATAGTTTTTCACTTGCCAGCATGCTGTAGAGAAACACCCTTACTCTATGTATGTAAACAGTAGTCTCTACAAGGAGTAGTTCGGACACCCCCTCCGCTTCTGGCTAGAGCTCCCTAATCTGCAAAGCTCATGCTCACTAGAGTACAATGATCATTCTCTACATCATTCTGGCAAGGAACAGACTTTTCTACACAGGCTGTGGCTATTTTTGAAAAAAAAAAAAACAGAAAACTTTGTACACTTTTTATTTCAATGTGAATGTAACTATATATATATATATATATATATATATATATATATATACAGTTGTGTTCAAAATAATAGAACTGTGGAATGTAGTCCAATCATCCTGAGCTGGAATACCTGATCACAGGGGCCAGAAGTTGGGTGACTCCATGCAACACAGATGTACAGCAGTTCTCAGAAACAGTGCGACTACAACCAAATATTCATGAAGTGATTCAAAGGAAAGCAAAATCTTCAAACATTTTTCAGTTTATATAGTGAATGTTTGAGTTTGTAAAGAAGAATAAAAACACTGCTATTTTTTTGAACCGTCTAATATTCACTTTTCTTCAATTTTTTTAGAGGAACAACACAAATTTGATCTATATTTCTTCATGTTTTGATTTGGAATAGAATGTGTCGTGTTCCCAATGCATTTGTGTGTATGGAAATAAAAGCTATTAGAAGGATTTTGAGCTTTATTCACTTTTTTCAACACACTGCTATTATTTTGAACACAACTGTGTATATATATATATATATATATATATATATATATACCATACCTGTGGGATCCCTCTAGACACAATTTCACAATATGAAAGCACCACTACTACAGTGACTTCTGCTAGCTTCCAGGTCCCATGCCGAGCCGCTCAGCATGGCCCCCATTCAGAAAATGCTTTGCATGTAATAATATCCATACCTGGAATCCTTCTTTAATTTTAGCTTGTAATGGCAAGTCTGAAGGGCATTTACAAATCACTAACAGGGATCATTTACTGGTTTCACATATATAGTATTTTCTTTATTTATTGCAGTTAGAAAATATGTACAGTTTTAGGCAAGTAATTCATATATATTGCATACAAATATTATTCAGGCTTCTATGCAGCAAACTAGTGGAGCTTTAGGCTGAGTTTCCTGCTTTCCTCTTTCTCTGTTTGTTACTTTAGTCCTCATGCACACAGGATGTTTTCACAGCGGCTGCTTTTGGCTTTTGATGTTTTTATTCTACAGCCAGTAAACCTCCCAGTGTCAGAATGCCCTCCGTAGTCCCGCTTTAAGTCGCTGATCGCCACTGTTACTAGTAAAAAAAATAAAAACTCCAGTATATATACAGCCATTTGTAGAACTATAACTTTCACGTAAACCAATTAATTTACTCGTATTCAGATTTTTTTTTTTAGCAAAGACGTAGTAGAATACATTTTGGTCTAAATTTATTAAGAAATTTCTTTTTTTTAATTTTTTTACTGTATAAGTGAAAAATATTTTTTTTTTCAAAATTGTCGGTCTTTTTTTGTGTATAGCGCAGAAAATAAAAAGTGCAGAGGTGATCAAATACTACAAAAAGAAAAAAAAGGATATAAATTTAATTTATGTACAATGTTGAATGACCGCGCAATTGTCAGTTTAAATAACACAGCACCATATCTCAAAAAATTACCTGGTCAGTAAGGGGGGGGGGGGGGGTAAATCCTCTGGAGGGCAAATGGTTGAGGTATAGACTCCAGAGAGAGAGAGATATCATTTTTCTCCTGTGCAAATCATTAGTAAGGTCTCATCTGGAACATGCGGTTCAGGATACTAAAACTTATAGGTAAAGTTGATCCAGGGAATATCCAATTGCCTCTTGGGGAATCAGGAAGGAATGTTTTTCCCCTGCAGGAGCAAGTTGGATCATGCTTTGCTGGGTTTTTTGCCTTCCTCTGGATCAAGTGTGGGTATACAATTATAACTTATTTATTTATTTATTTTTTTATTTTTATGGTTTATCTAGATAGACTTTTGTATTTTTCCAGCAAGACTAACTACCGTATTTGCCGGCGTATAAGACTACTTTTTGACCCTTGAAAATCTTCTCAACAGTCGGGGGTCGTCTTATACGCCGGTACACATGTTAGGGGGCTGCGGCATTAAGTACAGGGGTTTGCAGGGGCTGACGTCTCTTACCTGGATCCAGTCCCACGACGATCCGGTCCAGGAAGCGCGGCGTCTCCTTCAGTTCGGCCACTGGATGTTCGTGCGGCTGCTCGGCTCCGCCTCCTCACCGGTGATTGGCCGCCAGAACTGTAGCTCAGGAAAGGCACACAGGCGGCCAATCACCGGCGAGGGGGCGGAGCCGAGCGGCCCCGCGAAAATTGAGTGCCGGAGCAGCAGGTAAGTGTTCTGTGTAGAGGTGCTGCTGCAACCACATATGCTGGCTGCAGCAGCACCATACGAGAACAGGGTCAGCAAGTCTCAGTGGGAGGAATAGTGCCCCATCATTGGTGTCACTGACACCAATGATGGGGCACTATTCCCCCCCCCCACTGACACCAACGATGGGGCACTATTCCACCCCCCACTGACACCAATGATGGGGCACTATTCCACCCCTCACTGACACCAATGATGGGACACCATTCCTCCCACTGACATCAATGATGGGGCACTATTCCTGCCACTGATACCAATGATGGGGCACCTATTCCCCCCACTGATACCAATGATGGGGCACTATTCCTCCCACTGATACCAATGATGGGGCACTATTCCTCCCACTGACACCAATGATGGGGCGCTATTCCTCCCACTGACACCAATGATGGAGCACTATTCCTCCACTGATACTAATGATAGGGCACTATTCCTGCCACTAATGCCAATGATGGGGCACTATTCCTGCCACTAATACCAATGATGGGGCACTATTCCTCCCACTGATACCAATGATGGGGCACTATTCCTTCCACTGACATCAATGATGGGGCACTATTCCTCCCACTGACATCAATGATGGGGCACTATTCCTCCCACTGACATCAATGATGGGGCACTATTCCTCCCACTGGTGTGCATTGGAAGAGGGGTAGTCTTATACGGCGAGTATAGCCCAAACACTACATTTTAGCAGGAAAAGTAGGGGGGTCGTCTTATACGCCCAGTCGTCTTATACGCCGGCAAATACGGTATGTAACTCTGTAACTATGTAAGCTGAAGTTTACACACACAAGTGAATGACTCCTCCCTTATCTGATGTCTCTCTCTGAGCTTTCAGCCATACAAAGTGAGCCTCAAAGCAAGCAGCTGTTAGTTCAAATTTTTGCTAACCTATAGGGCTTTGGGAATTCTTTTTCACGTATTAAATGTTTGTTTGTGAAAAAAAGACTGTATCAGTTTTCAAATGTATAAATGTTAAAAACATGTCAAGGTCCTACCTTTCCTCAGAGCTTGTGCATCCCATGTGCTGTCGTCCATCTTGGGTTTCTGCAAAGCATGGTGGGAACCTTTATGCCTTCAGGCTTCTGCGGCTCCTCCTCAGAAGGGTGTGGTTCATCACATTTAAGCCTGCTGTCTGCAAGTGCTCTCTGCATTCGTGTCTTATGTGTTAGTGTTGCTATAGCCTGTTGATACTCTCGTGGCTCTCCTGGAAACTGACTCGGCTTTTGACTAGACTAGTCTCTGCGTTTTCCATTGATCTGACCTCCCGTTGCTGAACCCGGCCTGTGACCTGTTATTCTTGTCTACCGTTTTGTACCGTTTGTCCCGTTGGCCCCGCCAGCCCGACTACGCTTTGTCTGATTTGGTTCCTACCGGCTACACGCCATTGGCGGCAGCCATTACCACAGCTGGGGTGTCTCGGGGGCCGCGACCTAGTTCCTGGCTGCGTCAAGTCCATCCCCACCATCAGGGGCCCTGGTGAAGGGCAGCCTAGGACTTAGACTCCGCGCCCTGAGGGACTCCGGTCTGTGGTTGGTGGTTGTCGTCAGTCGGTGCGTTACCCGGCCACTAGGCCTGCCTGTCAGTTCCACAGCTCCTGCCCTGACAAAACAGCAGGATAAAACTGAACCAACACCATTTCCCTTTACCGTATTCTGGTTCTCTTTCTAGCTGTATGACTGTCATGCTTTTTTTTTGGTTTCTTTACTATCTGAATCATTGACTCAGAAGAAGCATGTCAATCAGGAGCTCCGACTTATGTATATATCTTACTCCTGTCCTGCAGGGTGTGTTGTTGCTTTCCTTCTGGCAAGCTTTCTAGGGAATGAGCAGTACCCCAAATCTTGTGAGTAGAAGATCCAGACTGCTCTGCATCCCCTAGGATTTCACCACTAGGATCCTGATGTTTACCTTCACCTAGGCGCCATGGGCTGAAAACGGGTGTCAGATAAGTGCAACTTTCTTCTTTACAGGCCCTGAACCAATAATCTAGAAAACAAAATAAAATGGAGCACATCTAAGAGTGTCAAGAGATTGATAAATTAGTTGAAATCAATGTATGCAGCTCACCATGGCGAGTGGCCAAGAAAATATCAACATCTGTCCCGGCAAACAGGTTTGTATGCAGAAATCCACAGTAAGTTCCCCAGAGATCTTTAAAACCAAATCTCCAAGCTGGGTGTACCACAGTTTTGCTGAACTGTCACGGTCAGAGATCAGGCTCAGAGACCAGTAGCTATAGCAGTAGAGAGGCTCCCACTGACCAGCAGGATAGGTGTACAAGCAGATCATCCTGGTGGATGACGTGGGCTCACCCAAGGTGCAGGGTCTAAGCACTAACTGGTATGGTGGAGATGAGTTTTGCTGTATGTTAGTACCAAGTCACAGTCTTCAGGATCACCCCACCAGGAGGTGACCAAGCCAGGTTCCAGTAGCAGGTGTAGCAGTTAGGGATCAAACAGAAGTATAGTCAGTAATCAAGCCAACGTTCGGGAACAAGTGGTCGCAGGTTGGGATCAAGCAGAAGCAGAGTCGAGGAGCAAGCCAAAGGTCCGTAAAGAGTGTTAAGATAATTAAGATACGGACAGAAGCAGGAGTGAAAAGTGCGAGATATTGATTGGAGAGAGCACAATAATCTGGCAAACAGGAAGTTCAAAGGCATGACCTAAATAAGAAGTTCATGGAAGGAGCAAAGGGTTCAAGATTCAAGAGAAACAAGGGTGTCTAAAGAATCAGGCAGGGAGCTGTCCAGCATTTCAGCAAAAATATATACTACCAGACACAGCAGCGGTTGCAAATATAGATGTAGGTACTGACACATTAAACATGAAGAGCTCACAAATCATGGAATAACTCCTGAAGTGGGAGCAATGAAAATGCTTTGAATTTAGTTGATTTTATTAAATTCAGGACTTTTATTTGTCCATTATATTATGTGAACCCTGTTATTTCATGACTTGTGGGCTCCTAATGTTCAGCAGTGTGGTACACCCAGCCTTAAGAAGATCCCCAGGGAACCTACTGTGGATTTCTGCTTACAAGTCTGTTTTTTGGGACACGTGTTGGTGTTTCCTCCACCACTCGCTAGCACAGGTGTCAAACTGGTGGCCCTCCAGCTGTTGACAAACTACAAGTCCCATGAGGCATTGCAAGACAATTACAAGCATGACTCCCAAAGGCAGAGGCTTGATGGGACTTGTAGTTTGGCAACAGCTGGAGGACTGCCAGTTTGACACCCCTGCACTAAGGTGAGCTTCATAGTTTGATTCCAACTATTTTATCCATCTGCGGCATTTTTAGATGCGCTCTGTTTTGTTTTCCAGTTTACATTCCTTTGTGAGGATTTGCTGTCAGCTGCTCAAAGAGGAAACTATGTATACAAGACTTTTATGCTGCATCATCAAGCTCCTCCATATTATTTTGAGTGTGTTTGACTTTGGACTGACCCAATGAGCAGATATTGCATTTTACTGCAAGGTCCACTCCACTTTAAATGATTGTATTTAGTAACCCCAGCAGCTTTGTATTATAAATATCCTGATATATTCCTTGATACCACCATTCTTCAGACCTAGCTTTTCTTTGCATTCTACAGTCAAATCCCACGTACAAGGTGATGTTTGGACTCCGCTCACCCCCATGACTCTGCAGAGAAGTGGCTTGTAATAATAAATTCTGTAATAACTATTTAACCTGCAGTTTTCGGGGTCAGACTGTTCAATTATACATCTGAAGGACATATAATACATATTCATTCCAAATGAGGAACGATATTATTGATGTTAAACGAACTTGGAACTTACTTCCACCGTTAAAATATTCATAGAAGGGCTACAGCAATTTTGTTTATGCCGTGTAAAATATTCATTTGACTTTTTAGCGGAATGTTTCTCTGGTGAAGTTATGGAGGCAAGTGAAATGTGTTCATTTTTATGTTCAAACGGAAAGTAAATGGATCATATTGCTTACAGATGATGCTGCTCTGCTAACACATTTAATAATGAATGTTAGAAGGATAAAAAGTGCTCCACTTTGTTTGGTACAGTACAATTAGTTTGGAGGAAAGAGCTGAATTTCCTTTGGAGTCTAAGAAAAAAATGGTCTAAAGCACAGCAGAGCCTTTTTTAAACAGAAGGGATCCGCACGTCTCAATCTCATCAAAAATAATCCAAATAATAGGGGTTTTGGAATAATGGGTACATTCATGCAAATCTTTTTTTATTTTGCTAGCTGTTTATATAGAATCACAGTAGAATCACGGGTTACAACAGAAGTACAACTTCAAGGGGACCTTCCATTAAAAGTGAAAGATACACTCATCCTCCTTCTTCGACTCTTTTTAGCAAAATTGGTGCTTTTGTGTTTTTTCTTCTTTTCTATGAGTGGTTGCCTTCATCTGACAGGTATCTGCTCCTACTTCCACAATTCTCACCTAGACAAGGAACCTCCACCATGCTTCACTGTTGCCTGCAGACAATCATTAGTGTACCGCTCCCCAGCTCTTTGCAGACAATCTTTCTCCAACAGCCAAATATTTCAAATGCTGACTCATCAGTCCAGAGCACCTGCTGCCATTTTTTGCACCCTAGTTCTTATGTTTTTGTGCATAGTTGAGTTGAGTCAAAATTTTAAATATTTGGCCAGGATCAATGGTGTCTTCAATGCTGAGAAATATAGGCAGGTACTTATCAATCATGCCTTACCATCAGGGAGTCGTGTGATCGGCGCAAAATTTATTCTGCAGTAGGACAACGACCTCAACCATACAGCCAATGTCATTAAGAACTATCCTCAGTGTGAAAAAGAACAAGGAGTCTAGGAAGTGATGGCTTGGCTTGTCTGGGATTACATGAAGAGTTTCAGGGCAGGAGCTGATGAATGGACAGGCAGGTCTAAACAATGTAACGCACTGGCTGACGACAACCACCACCCACAGACCGAAGTCCCTCAGGGCGTGGAGTCTAAGTCCCAGGCTGCCCTTCACCAGGGCCCCTGATGGTGGGGATGGACTTGACGCAGCCAGGAACCAGGTCGCGGCCCCTGAGACACCTCAGTTGCGGTAATGGCTGCCGCCAATGGCGTGCAGCTGGTGGAAAAGACAATAGAGTAGTCAGGCAGGCCGGGTCGACAACAACGGGACAAAACGGTACAGGACAGCAGACGAGAATCACAGGTCACGAGCCGTGTTCAGCAACAGAGGGTCAGATCAAAGGAGAACACAAAGAATAGTCGAGTCACAAGCCGAGTCAGATTCCAGGAGAGTCACGAGAGTCAGAACAGAGTAATAGCAACACAAAGACACAAGACACAAGTGCAAAGAGCATGTGCGGACCACAGGCTTATATGTCATAAGCCACACCCCTCTGGGGGATGGACCTCAGAGACCTGAAGGCATAAAGGATTCCCACCATGCTCAGCAGAAATCCAAGATGGATGCCAGCACATGGAGTAACATAACCTCTGGGAAAAGGTAGGACCTTGACAAAGAGACAGAAGGATTTGAGGCAGCCTACATACACAGATCTTTGGTTAATTCTCCAAGATGTTTAGAACAACCTACCTACTGAGTTCCTTCAAAAATTGTGTGCACAAGTACTGTGTCTACCTAGAAGAATAGATGTTTTGAAGGCAAAGGGTGTTCACAGCAAATATTGATTTGATTTCGATGTCTCATCTAAAAAGATCAATGGTGTCAACTGTTACTTGTAGAAGAAATGGCTCAATGCTCAAAGAAACCTTAGCAAACTCTAGAGGGATCCTAGGGTTTCACAGAACCATGGTTGAGAGTAGCTGCTCATAGCTTGGTTAAGGGGGTGGTTAAGATTTAGAGGCTTCCTAAGTATAGGGTAGGGGTCTACAGACTTTTCAGTACAAGGGCCACATTGTATACTTTACAAATATTTGGTGGACAAAAACTGTCCCCATTGGATCTCCTTTACAGGCTCTCCATCAGAGTTCCCCTTACATTAGTGTCCCCATCAGAGTCTCTCTTATATCGGTACCCCAATCAGATTCTGTTCACAGATGATCTCCATCCAATCTGACAGAGCTTGAGCTATTTTGCAAATAAGAATGGGCAAACATTTCACTCTCTAGATGTGCAAAGCTGGTAGAGACATCCCCAAAAGACTTGAAGTTGTAATGGCAGCGAAAGGGGGTTCTAAAAAGTATTGACTCAGGGGGGCTGAATACAAATGCACGCCACACTTTTCAGATATTTATTTGTAAAAAATTTTGAAAACCATTTATCATTTTTCTACTATTTCACAATTATGGGCCACTTTGTGTTGGTCTATCACATAAAATCCCAATAAAATAAATTTCCGTTTTTGGTTGTAACATGACATAATGTGGAAAATTTCAAGGGGTATGAATACTTTTTCAATTCACTGTATATTTATATAAGGATATATAAAAGCAGGTGGGTTGGGGAAGGGAAAGCTGATGTAAATATAAATTGAGGATAAACCACTGACTCTAGCTATGGGCCATAGTTTAGAGACCCCTGGTATAGGGAATATACACTGCTCAAAAAAATTAAAGGAGCACTTTTTAATCTGAGTATAGCATCAAGTAAATGAAACTCCTGGGATATTGATCTGGTCAGTTAAGTAGCAGAGGGGGGTGTTAGTCAGTTTCAGCTGCTTTGATGTTAATGAAATTAACAACAGGTGCACTAGATGGGCAACAATGAGACGATCCCCAACACAGGAATGGTTTTACAGGTGGAGGCCACTGACATTTTTTTGCCTATTTATCTTTTCTGACTGTTTTTCACTAGATTTGCATTTGGTTAGGGTCAGTGTCACTACTGGTAGCATGAGGCAATACCTGGACCCTATAGAGGTTGCACAGGCAGTCCAACTCCTCCAGGATGGCACATCAATGCGTGCCATTGCCAGAAGGTTTGCTGTGTCTCCCAGCACAGTCTCAAGAGCATGGAGGAGATTCCAGGAGACAGGTAGTTACTCTAGGAGAGCTGGACAGGGCTGTAGAAGGTCCTTAACTCATCAGCAGGACCGGCATCTGCTCCTTTGTGCAAGGAGGAACAGGATGAGCCCTGCCAGAGCCCTACAAAATGACCTCCAGTAGGCCACTGGTGTGAATGTCTCTGACCAATCAATCAGAAACAGACTTCATGAGGGTGGCCTGAGGGCCTAACGTCCTCTAGTTGGCCCTGTACTCACTGCACCATAGAGCTCGATTGGCATTTGCCATTGAACACCAGAATTGGCAGGTCCTCCACTGGTGCCCTGTGCTTTTCACAGATGAGAGCAGGTTCACCCGGAGCTCATGTGACAGACATAAAAGGGTCCGGAGAAGTTGTGGAGAAGGTTCTGCTGCCTGTAACATCATTCAGTATGACCGTTTTGGTGGTGAGTCAGTGATGGTCTGGGGAGGCATAACCATGGAGGGACGCACAGACCTCTACAGGCTAGAAAATGGCACCCTGACTGCCATTAAGTATCAGGATGAAATCCTTGGCACATTGTCAGACCCTCTGCAGGTGCAGTGGGTCCTGGGTTCCTCCTGGTGCATGACAATGCCCAGCCTCATGTGGTGAGAGTATACAGGCAGTTCCTGGAGCATGCAGGAATTGATACCATTGAATGGCCCCCATGCTCGCCTGACCTAACCCCAATAGAACACCTCTGGGATATCATATTTCGGTCCATCTGATGCTGCCAAGTTTCACATCAGACAGTCCAGGAACTCAGTGATGTCCTGGTCCAGATCTGGGAGGAAATACCCCAGGACACTATCCGTTGTCTCATTAGGACCATGCCCCGACGTTGTCAGGCATGCATACAAGCATGTGGGGGTCATACAAACTACTGAGGACCATATTGAGTTGCTGCAATGAAATTTCAGTAAAATGGGCTAGCCTGCTGCATCATTTTTTCACTTTGATTTTCGGGGTGTCTTTGAATTCAGTCCTCTGTATGTTGATCATTTTCATTTCCATCAAACGATGGGGCATCCTTACATTCCTAACACATTACCCAGTCCATGTCAGTATAGATATCCAGCGTGATATCTGTCCCCATTGAGATCTGATGTTTTCAAAGTGTTCCTTTAATTTTTTTGAGCAGTTTTAATTTCTAAAGAGATTAACTTTTCAAGGTTTGTAAACTTTTCTTAATTTGTTCAAAACTAAAAGAATAAAAAACATCAGCTTTTTTTTCTTTAAAAAAGGTGAGTTGTCACCTTGAGTAGAGCTGGAATGCCCGGACTTCACAGGACTATATGGTTCTAAAAAAACCCAAAACAATTGCACAGTGTCTGTGCTGCCTATCTACACACACCGAGGCTCACATTGGGGTATTACACCAGTCTATCTTTAAAGCAGAGGTGAGAAATTCTAATGAGAAAAACATATATTCTTGCAGCCGACTCTTATGCAAAAAACCCCTCTAGGGCTTTGTCATTATTCTGCATACCTGCGGCTATTAACAAGTAATAGTCAGCTGTATAATATAAAGATGGCTCTAATTTAGTGTCTAACAACTTGACAAAATGCTTCTAAAGAGCGCCTGAACATTTCCATATTCAAATGATTCACGTTAAGCTTTCAAAACCTGGCATATTTTCCATATTTCTTCAAAAATCTAAAATGGGAAGTAAAAATCTGAAACGGCAAGAAAGCACTTGGGTGAATCTGTGTTTTCTCCAACTTAAAGTAGAATTCCAGGCATGTATATTTTATACATACGTTGTAGTTATATAGGTACAGCTCGGACCAATGTTACTATGTATATGCTACAGTTGCAAGCAAAAGTATGTGAACCCCTTGGGATTACGTGGAGTTTTGCATGAGTTGGGCATAAAATGTGCTCTGAACGTCATCTAAGTCACAACAATAGAAGAACACAGTCTGCTGAACATAATACTACACAAACATTAGATGTTGCCATGGTTTAATTGCACATAACATGTGATGGGTGATGCAACAGGACTGTCAGGAACCATCGCGACGCATGGGTCTACACATGCGTAGGTGTCTGCCGAGACGTAGAGGTGGCAGGGCACTAGGACCCAGGCGTACCTGTCGTCTGGACAGTACTAGACAGGCACTAGGACCCAGGCTACGCCTGTCAGGTGCAGGGCGGCCTATTTCAGCTAGCCCTGCACAGACACTTGTTGCCGAATGGTCTTTGTATCCTGTTACCTGTGTTTGGTGGTTTGGTCTATTGCTGGGAGAGCTGCCGGGGGGTTCCCTTTTTTTAGGGGCACCCTCCGGGTGTTGTTCTATCTGGAGGCGAGACACGATTGGGTGTCGAACATGGGGACTCGTGGAATGAGAGATTCACTGCGCTTTACGGTGAAGCCGGAATTTAAGGATGTCGTGGATTTAAGGATGGTCGTGGTGGATATGTTGCTGGATTCCCTAGGCTTGGCGGTAAGGGATATTATGTGTTTGCAGGATTTTCCGCAGCAGAGAATTTACGACATTACTTTTATATCTACCGAGGTGTGTTGGAATGCGTACGAGAAGGCCAGAGGAGCTGTGGATTCTGCTGTCATGGGAAAGTTTGAGGTAACACCACTGTTCATGCAAGAAGAAAAGGTAATAACTGTGCATATGTACAACCCCTTTGCGGACTTACATCTGGTGTGGGCGTTCTTGCACACCTACTGTGATGAGTTGAGAGGGGGAGAAAGAGTCCAGAACAGATATGGGATTTGGTCTGGAAAGTATCGTTTCATGGGAAGGTTTAAAATGGATCCTGACTGTGTAGGAGGGGTGCGGAGGCCCCCTGCAGTCTTTACCATTGGAGGTGAGAGGGGCTTTCTCTTTTACCCAGGGCAGCCTAGTTACTGCAGGAAATGTCTTGTGTATGGCCATACAAGTGGAGACTGTGAACTGAGACCTAAGTGCAGATTTTGCAAGAAAGAGGGTCATCCCTCGGGAGAGTGCAGAGATAGGAAGCTCTGTGACATTTGTAAAAAAACAGGCCATTTGGCTAAACAGTGTGAGGAATACTTTGCAGCGAAGAGATGGGCTGCGGTGGAGAAGAGACTTACTGGACAACAGGAGAAGGTGGGAGCTAAAGGGCAGTCGAGGCCGGGGAGGAAGGCATGGGAGGTGAAGGATGGTGCGGGACCCGTTGGTAGGGATCCGCCTGTCCAGCCCCCTGTCTTTTCGGCTGATGACACTGCGCCCGCCGAGGTTGCAGCGGAAGTGAACGGAGCCGGGGGTTCCGGTGTAGCCACCGGGTGTGCGGGGGTGAGCGGGAACGCCGGCTCCGGGAACGCTGTGCCCGAGGCGGGGGAGGCCGGCACCGGAGTGGAAGGGGGCGTGCCTAGAGTCTTCGGTGGAGAGGAGGAGGAGCGGCGTCTACTGTTGTCTCCGCCGGGAGAGGAGGATCTGCAGCGGGAGAAGGACTTCATGTTAACCAGTGCCTCCGGTCCTGGTGTGTTGGAGGCGCTGATGGGTGGTCTGTCCTCGAGTGACGAGGGGGAGGAATTTGAGGACGTTGACAGCGAAGCTAGCCTGGAATGTGGGCAGCGGCTGGTGGTGTATGTGCCGGGGGCGGAGGCTCTGTCGGCCAGTAAAAGAGCGCGGGTGGAGGTGCAGGAGGCGGGCGCTGGTAGCAGCACTCCCACACCATTTGATGGAGATTCCGAGGCGGAGTCTGCCAGCTCTCCTGTGCCAAGGAGACGTCAGAAGAGTCATGGGAGTGGCTTGAGTTTGAGTATGGATGGGTCACAGATGGACCATTAATATTCTGTATGATGGCTATCTGTGGGCTCATTTATTTCATTATGATGGCGCTGACCATTAGCTCCATCAATGTAAGGAGTGTCGTTTCTAGGGAGAGGAGGGCGGTGATCTTGGAGGAGTTAAGTAATGTGAAGGCAGATGTGATTTGTCTGCAGGAATGTGGAATGGGGAGAGGTCTTGAAGCGGAGTGGAAGCAGGGGGCATCCTTCTGGGCTCCTATGTGTGGGGTACGGAGTGAAGGTGTGGGGGTTCTAATTAAGAATGCTGCTGTGCAGTGTGTGTCCCATGAGGTGGTGGTGCCCGGTAGACTGCAAGTATTGATGTTGGAATTTCTGGGGAAGAGGTTTCGTGTGTTGAACTGCTACGCCCCGGCTGATAGGAGAGAGCGGTGTGATTTCCTGAATACCGTGAAATTGTGGCTGCCTGGAAGAGTCCCAACAATGCTTGTTGGAGACCTTAACTGTGTGAGGACGAGTGCGGAGAGAGAGGGGGTGAGTGGAGAGGGAGGGAGAATTGATGTGTCCTCTAAGGTGCTAAATGAGATGGTGGGGGACTTTCATTTGAAAGATGTGGGGATGGAGGTGGAAAAGGGGAAGCCTTCCACTACCTTTTTTTCAGATAAGGGATCAGTTAGGTCCCGGATAGATTTTATTTTTGTCTCACATTTTGTTAAGATTAAGGGGTACCGTGTGGAGCCTACTCTGTTTTCTGATCACTGCCTGATTTCTGCTTCTTTTGATTTGGAAGCAGGGGTGCAGTTTGGAAGGGGGCTGTGGAAGTTGAACTGGGCTTGTTTGGAGGAGGAGGGTGTGTTTGAAGCCTTTGTGTCCTTCTTTGAGGGACTCACCTTCAGGAAGCGGTTTTTTGAGGATGCTTTGGAGTGGTGGGATTGGGCAAAGAGACGGATTGGAGGTTTTTTTAAGAAATTGGGGAGTGAGAAGGCACGGAAGAAGCGGGAGGAGAGTCGGAACTTGATAGACAGGCTGCATTTTTTGCTGCAGTGTAAAAAGATGGGAGTAGAGGTGGAAAAGGAGATAAAGGAGGTTCGGGAGGAGAGGAAGGTTTTTCTGGAGAAGCGGGGCAGGGAGATTGTCTTCCGGGCTAAGATCCAGGTGATGGAAGAGGACGAACAATGCTCCAGATTCTTTTTTAAGAAGACCTTTGGCCCAAAGAGGGTTTTTCAGACTGTACTGGAAGGAGGCGAGGAGGTGTATGGGGCAAGGATGGAGGAGGCGGTCAAGGCGTTCTATGATAGATTGTATGATGGGAGTGGAGGTGGTAAGGAGGAGGAGGTGGAAAATTACTGTGCTGTGGTGGAAGGAAATCTGGGTGATGAGGAAGCTGAAACTCTGTTGGATCCTGTGACGGAGGTAGAAGTGGAGGGTGTTGTGAGGAGTATGAGCAGGAACAAGACCCCAGGGGAGGATGGATTGCCCATAGAGTTCTACGTGAAATTCTGGCCAGTGGTGGGAAAGTATGTGGTGGAAGTGATGAAAATATGTTTTGAGAGGAAGGTGGTGTCCAGATCAATGAGGGAGGGTATAATTACATTGTTATACAAGAAAGGGGATCAAAGGGAGGTTAAGAATTGGAGGCCAATCACGTTGCTCAACTGTGATTATAAGATCTTGGCAAAACTTTTGGCCAATAGACTGAGTGGTATTATTTCTGGAGTAATTGGAAAATGGCAGGTGTGTGCAGTGCCTGGCAGGCGAATCTCTGATAACCTGATCCTCTTGAGGGATCTGATATATTACGCTCAGAGCAATAACACCCCTTTGGCGGTGGCTGGCATAGATTTAGAGAAGGCGTACGATCGGGTGTCTCACAGGTATTTATTTGCTGTATTGAGGCGGATGGGCTTGCCTGGAGGTTTTGTGGCTATGGTGGAGGGTCTGTACCAGGGTGTGCAGAGTAGGATCCTGGTAAATGGCACTTTGACAGGGGCGGTGGAGGTGAGGTCCAGGGTGCGCCAGGGGTGCCCCCTGTCGCCGATCGCCTTCATTTGTGTCATGGAGCCGTTGCTGAGGCACCTGCAGAAGGACAAGGTCTTTCAAGGGATGTTTGTACCGGGCTGTGGGAATGAATGCTCCAAGGCTCTCTGCTATATGGATGATATCACGCTCTTGTGTGGGTCCGCTAGAGATCTGGGAAGGGCTGAATTGCAGCTTAAAATTTTTGGTGGAATGTCTGGTTTGAGGATTAATTGGAGTAAGAGCAAGGTTTGTGTTCTTAGCGGATCCTGTGATGTGTCCCGGAGTAGTTTGGAGAAGGTGGAGGAGTTGGATGTCCTGGGAGTCCATTTTGAGAGGAATTTAATGAATCAGGTGAATGCTGAGAGGAGTATAGGGAAGGTGGTCAAGAAGCTGGGGCTGTGGAAGATGAGGAGGCTGTCCTTATCTGGAAAGACTCTTATTGTTAAAGCGGTAGTTCTCCCTGTGTTGTTATACTTTGGGGTGATCTTTCCATTTAATAAGAGGATGTGTCAAACTGTGACCCGGATGATATTCCAGTTCTTTTGGGGGTCCAAAATGGAGAGAGTGGCTAGGGAGGTGGTGATGAAGGCTGTGTCTTTGGGAGGTTATGACTTTCCCAATATTGCCCGGTTCCTGGAGATACAGTGGTGGTTGGTGCATTGGAAGGCCTTTGACACGGGTGGTGCTGTAGCTGCCTTAATGAGGTTTTTGATAGGATGGCCTCTGTTGAGATGGGGGTGGTGTGAGAAGGACCTTACGCGGCCCATGTCCCTAGTGTCCCCTGCATATTATCTTGGCATGGGGAAGTTTTTTAGGGACCACTCTCTGGGTGAGTTGGGGCAGGAGGCGGGGAAGAAAGAGAGTCTTTGGAGATGGTTGAGGAGGGCAGAGCTATTAACTAACATCAGGGGCTTGGGCTCGAAACAGACGGAAGATTGCTGGAGGAATATGGGAATGGTAGGGGTGACAAATAAACAGAAGGAAGTTGTATGGATGTCGTTGCATAATGTCTTGCTTACAATGGATTTCCTGAAAGGGAGAGATTTGGTGAGGAGTGAGAGGTGTCCAAGAGAAGGTTGTGGGGAAGTTGAGAATGTCAGGCACGTTTTTTGGGATTGTGGCTTTGCAAAGGAGGTGTGGAGGAGGTTGGGTGGATTTGTGCATAAGGTGGTGGGTGTTCAGAATATTACTTTTGAAGCTGGAGTGTTTGGACTAGTGGAAGGAGGGAAGGTGGTACAAAGGCGGGCGTATGTGTTTTCGGCTATTTTTAGAGAGGTGATGTGGGAGGCCCGGTGTGCTTTGCAAAAGGGGAAGTTGGATCTGTCGGAAAGGGATTGTGTTGACTGGTGTTTTGCTAAATTGTACTTTATGCTAGTGGTGGAAAGAAAGCGGATGGGAGAGGATGGTGCGAATGCGTTATGGAGGTATAGGAGATGGTGGGAGGGGAGGCGGGAGCCTCCCTGAGAAATTGGGGTCTTTTAGCTTTTGTATTTGCCTTTTACTGTCCTAGATGATGCAAGGAACACAGCTCAGTTAAGTTCTTATTTTTGACAGTTACTGCTGAGTAGTTGTGATTCAGTCTGATGGGAAAAAAAAAAAAAAAACTTCTGATCTGGATTGTTTTGACCTTGTTGCCTTCTCCCGTCCTGACCCCTTGGCTTGCCTGACTCTGCTCCCGGATGTTCCCGTTTAGATCTGACCTCCTGGTATTGACCCTGCGTGTGACCCGACTATCCTTTGCCTACCGTTTTGTACCTTACCGATCCTCTAGTTATCGTCCCGGCCTGCATGACTCTGATTTAGCTCATCCATCCATCCACCCCGCAGGCATCACTAGGCTCCCTTACATCAGACTCCTAGCTCCCTGGAGCCCCTGTCAGACTCCTCTACCCCTGTTGGAGATACCTGGTAGTTGCGACCTGGTACCGGAGCGCTCCAAGTCCATCCCCACCATCAGGGGCCCTGGTGAACAAGTGCTCCGGTGCTTAGACTCCGCACGCTGGGGAGGCTCTACCGGGGGACTGATAGAGGTGCTGTCAGGCGGTCCCTTACAGTACCATTCGGCCATGTCTGAGTCTGGAGGGTCGCCTTCTCCATGGGATGAGATGTGCCAACATTTGTCCGGACTGACCCAGGCAGTAACTAACCTGCAGGACAAGTGTAGTCGGTTAGAAAATCAATTTGACACCCTAACGTTATCTGGAGTGTCCCCTCAGAGTCAGGCCTCAGCTATTGACACTAGGGCGGTTTCTGAATCTCCCAGTGGGGCTGCGGCTGCAGCTCCACCAGCCGAACCCCGCGTTCCCATGCCTGAACGTTTTCAGGGAGATCGAGCACGTTTTAGAACGTTCAAAAACGCATGTTACTTGTTTTTTGAACTGCAACCACGTGCGTTTACCACAGAGTTGGTCAAGGTGGGATTTGTAATTTCTCTTCTACAGGATGAGCCCCAGGACTGGGCCCTTAGACTAAGGGAAACGCAGGACCCTCAGTTACAGACCTTAGACGCATTTTTTAAGGCCATGTCAGTTCTGTACGATGACCCCCAGCGGGCGGTTTCGGCTGAAACCACCCTTTATGCCCTACGACAGGGTCGTCGAGCTGCGGAGGAATACGCCTCCGAGTTCAGGCGATGGATGGGGGACACACACTGGAATGACGCCGCCCTACGTCACCAATTTAGGGTCGGACTCTCGGAGGGCCTAAAAGATGAGTTAGCTCGAGTTGGCCTCCCCGGGTCTCTAAAGGAGTTGATCAACCTGGCGATTCAGATTGATCGCAGGTTAAGGGAACGCCGGTCTGAGAGGACAGGTCAAGGCCAGGGTCAAGGAGTTACCTGGATACCCCCCAAAGGCACAGGTCATTCCGTCCCTGCTCCTGTTCCACCAGTTGTCTCCACTGATGTGCCAGAACCGATGCAGCTGGGTTTGGCGCGGCAGACCCTTACTCCAGAAGAACGCCAGAGACGGCGGGCCAAGAACCTGTGTTTCTATTGCGGGGGAGCTGGACATGCAGTGCGAAACTGTCCAGTGAAGACATGTAAGTCTCGATCTTCGGTTCCTGTTTCCTTGAGTAATATAAGTCAGTCCAATTACTTAGCGGTACCCCTTTTGTTTCAGCTGCCAGAGAAAACCGTGGTAACCACTGCAATCATTGATTCGGGGGCCTGCAGTTGCTTCCTGGACCTTGACTTTGCCCGCCAGCAGGAGATACCATTACAGGCCAGGAAATGGGGGCTCAATTTGTTCTTGGCTGATGGTTCCCAAATAAAATCAGGTTTAGTGGACCAAGAGACCCCTCCCATACTCACCACCGTAATGGGCTCCCATCGGGAATTACTACACTTTGACGCCATTGCGTCACCCCTTTTTCCAGTGATCCTGGGGCTTCCGTGGCTGCAGGCCCACAACCCCCAGATCGACTGGAAAACCGGGTCCCTTAGTTTTTCTTCAGACTATTGTCAGAAGAACTGCCAGGCCTCTGGGCACCGGGCCCCCCAGATCCTCTTATGTGCAGAAGAGGACACTAACCTAAGACAGATTGTACCAACTGTATATCATGAATATTTAGACGTGTTCAGTAGACGAGGGGCTGATACACTACCACCACATCGACCATATGATTGTCCCATTGACTTATTGCCAGGTTCTGAGATTCCTTTTGGCCATATCTTCCCGCTATCGGAAAAGGAATTAGGGGTACTGAAGGACTATATTGAGGAGAACCTCCAGAAAAAGTTTATTCGCCCTTCCACATCTCCGGCAGGGGCGGGTATCTTCTTTGTGGAGAAGAAAGATAAAACCTTGAGACCCTGTATTGACTATAGGGAATTAAATCGGGTGACCATCAAGGACCGCTACCCTCTACCTCTGGTCCCAGAGTTATTCCAGAGTCTGGGGACAGCGGTCTGCTTTACGAAGCTGGATCTGCGTGGGGCATACAATCTGGTCCGCATCCGGGAGGGGGATGAGTGGAAAACAGCTTTCCGTACTCTATTTGGGCACTTCGAGTACCTGGTCATGCCGTTTGGACTTTGCAATGCCCCAGCCACGTTCCAACACTTCATAAATGACGTGTTGCGTGATTTCTTGGACATTTTCGTTATCGTCTACCTAGACGATATTCTGATCTTTTCTCCATCTCTAGATGTCCACAGAAACCATGTAATCAAGGTTCTGGAACGGCTGCGCCTGCACGGCCTATATGCCAAGGCAGAAAAATGCAGCTTTGAGCAGCAAAGCATTGCGTTTTTAGAAATGATTATCTCCACTGCGGGGATCGCAATGGATCCCCAAAAGATCTCGGCTATTCTTGATTGGCCAATTCCAGCCGATAAGAAAGGCGTCCAAAGGTTCATAGGATTTGCCAATTTTTACCGTAAATTCATCAGGAATCTTTCAGGTCTGGTTTCCCCCATAACGCAGTTAACCAAGTCAGGAAATCGCTTCAAGTGGACACCAGGAGCTCAAGAAGCATTTGAGACTCTGAAGCGACTGTTCACCACCGCTCCCATTTTGGGCCACCCGGATACGGCTCTGCCTTTTGTGCTAGAGGTAGACGCATCCGAAAACGCGGTTGGATCCATCCTCTCCCAAAGAAAGGGTCCCAAGGAACTTCTACACCCAGTGGCGTTCTTTTCCAGAAAACTAACCCCGGCAGAATGCAATTATGACATCGGGGACCGGGAACTATTGGCCATCAAGACGGCATTGGCAGAATGGAGATGTTTACTGGAAGGAGCTGCTCACCCAATCCTGATCTTCACAGACCACAAGAACCTTGAGTACTTGAAAACAGCTAAACGCCTAAGACCACGCCAAGCCAGGTGGGCCCTGTTTTTCTCGCGGTTCACCTTTCACATTACATATAGGCCCGGTTCAAAGAATACAAAGCCTGACGCCCTGTCTCGCATGTTTGAGGACCCTGAGGAGGAACTCAAACCGGATACCATCCTGTCTGCTGGTAATTTTTTGGCTCTGCAAACGGAACTAAGGGCTAGGTTGCAGGACGCATCTGAAACTTGTTCCACAATGCCAGACATGCCACTCTCCCACCAGGAAGGGTTAATACGGAAAGAAGGACTGATTGTGGTTCCAAAGGAGGTGCAGACACAGGTGTTAGGGCACTGCCATGATCACCCCATGGCAGGGCACTTCGGAACGGCAAAGACTCTGGAGTTACTCAAACGCACCTTTTGGTGGCATAAGATGAACCAGGATTGCAAAAGATACGTGGAATCTTGCGAGATCTGCCAGAGGAATAAACCGACCAGAAACAAGGCCTGGGGGCTGCTACGCCCACTACCCATTCCTACACGATGCTGGCAAAAAATTGCCATGGATTTTATAGTGGAGCTACCCCCATCCCAGGGTCATACGGCAATTTTTGTTATCGTGGACAGATTGTCAAAAATGGCCCACTTCATACCGCTAAGGGGGACCCCTTCAGCAGAAGAAACGGCCAGGATCTTCATCAAAGAAGTAGTTAGACTACATGGGGTTCCTGAAGATGTGGTATCCGACCGTGGGGTGCAATTCACCTCAAGATTCTGGAGAGCCCTGTGCAAAGCTCTGGACATTAAGCTTTCGCTTTCCTCCGCCTTCCATCCTCAGACGAACGGGCAGACAGAGAGAGAACCAATCAGACGCTGGAACAATACCTGAGGTGTTATACATCTTTTGTACAGGACGACTGGCTGACACTCTTACCCATGGCGGAATTCGCATTCAATAACGCGAATCACTCGGCTATAGGGCAGTCTCCGTTTTTTTCAAATTACGGGTTCCATCCCACGTTCATGCCTGACCTGTTGGCAGAAAGTACGGTGCCAGCCACTCAAAGCATGTTGGAGTTCTTCTCGGACAACAACAAACGGCTACAAGAAGCTATGACTAAAGCCCAGGAGGACAACAAGGAGGCATTCGATAAGAAACGAAGGGGAGACTTAATTTTGCAGCCCGGAGACAAGGTCTGGTTGGCAACAACTAACCTGAAACTACAGTGTCCATCCAAGAAATTAGGACCAAAATTCTTAGGTCCCTTCCCGGTGAAACGCATGATTAATGAGGTTGCTTATGAGCTGATCCTTCCTGAAACATTTAAGATCCATCCTGTGTTTCACGTCTCCTTGTTGAAACCAGTAGCCACAGACCCATTTCCAGATCGAGAAGCCAGACCCCCAGAGGCTATTACAGTAGGGGATCAGGAAGAGTTTGAGGTGGAAGCAATCCTGAACTGTCGTAGAAGGGGGGGCCAGACCCAAGTCCTGATAAAGTGGAAAGGTTATGGTCCTGAGGAAAATTCTTGGGAACCTGTTCAAAATGTTCATGCTCCTAGACTTATGCGGGAATTCGTGCGTGGTCACCCGCAGTGGAGAGATCAATTGGGCACCCGGAGGGTACCCATAGGGGGGGGGCAATGTCAGGAACCATCGCGACGCATGGGTCTACACATGCGTAGGTGTCTGCCGAGACGTATAGGTGGCAGGGCACTAGGACCCAGGCGTACCTGTCGTCTGGACAGTACTAGACAGGCACTAGGACCCAGGCTACGCCTGTCAGGTGCAGGGCGGCCTATTTAAGCTGGCCCTGCACAGACACTTGTTGCCGAATGGTCTTTGTATCCTGTTACCTGTGTGTGAGTACTTCTGATCTGGATTGGTTTGACCTTGTTGCCTTCTCCTGTCCTGACCCCTTGGCTTGCCTGACTCTGCTCCCGGATGTTCCCGTTTAGATCTGACCTCCTGGTATTGACCCTGCGTGTGACCCGACTATCCTTTGCCTACCGTTTTGTACCTTACCGATCCTCTAGTTATCGTCCCGGCCTGCATGACTCTTATTTAGCTCATCCATCCATCCACCCCGCAGGGATCACTAGGCTCCCTTACATCAGACTCCTAGCTCCCTGGAGCCCCTGTCAGACTCCTCTACCCCTGTTGGAGATACCTGGTAGTTGCGACCTGGTACCGGAGCGCTCCAAGTCCATCCCCACCATCAGGGGCCCTGGTGAACAAGTGCTAAGGTGCTTAGACTCCGCACGCTGGGGAGGCTCTACCGGGGGACTGATAGAGGTGCTGTCAGGCGGTCCCTTACAAGGACAATGACCCAAAGCATACAAGTAATTCAACAAAACAATGGCTGCAACAGCACAGAATACGCCTTCTGGAGTGGCCCAGTCAGGGTCCTGACCTCAACCCGCTTGAAATGCTGTGGCATGACCTTAAGAGAGCGATTCACACCAGACATTCCAAGAATATTGCTACACTGAAACAGTTTTGTGAAGAGGAGTGGTCCAAAATTACTCCAGATCGTTGTGCAGGTCTGATCTGCAACTACAGGAAACAGTTGGTTGAGGTTATTGCTGCCAAAGGAGGGTCAACCAGTTATTAAGTCCAAAGGTTCACATACTTTTTCCTCCCTGCACTGTGAATGTTTACATGTTATGTGCAATTAAACCATGGCAACATCTAATGTTTGTGTAGTATTATGTTCAGCAGACTGTGTTCTTCTATTGTTGTGACTTAGATGACATTCAGAGCACATTTTATGCCCAATTCATGCAAAACTCCACGTAATCCCAAGGGGTTCACATACTTTTTCTTGCAACTGTATATCTGTCCGATGTCCCTGAAAGCTGTAACACCACAGAAGTACAAACCACTACTCCAGTGATCTCCACTAACCTCTGGATCTTGTGCCAAGTGACTGCCCTGCTACATTCTGAACACAGGAGGTCGGCAGCTCAGCACAGGCACCATTCAGAAAATGTGGGCTGTCCTAGAGTGGTTAAAAAATGTACAATATATTACAAAAGTATTTACTTATACACGTGTAAAGAACTTTTCACAATATATCATAGTTTCTCCATCCTACATACTTATTAGCTCTTGGCTTCTTAGGTTACATACTTGATATTGTAGATGTTCAAGAAGACTTTGGTGAGGAGGAGTTCCATGGTTTGTCACAATGCGTTTCATGGGTACCAGAAACCCCACTTCTTCAGGTGCTGTGAAACTTTGCTTCTTAACTATTGGACATAGAATTCAAGACCTGGTGGCCACCAAAACACACCATCTAAACACTCAAAAGGTTTTACTAAAGCTCACATAGAAAATGGAGAGAAGGGAGTGTGTGCTTCTCACTCATCAGTCTGGTGGTCATACTGTATGGGGTAATGACCAAACATGCACATCCCTATGTAGTAAAGGAACTAAAATTGATTGTTCCTCTACTTTATATAGATTAAGGCCAAAGGGTCAGCATCCTCCTAGCATGCTTGTCTCCAGGACTTCTCCAGAGCCTCCTCCATCCTCTGGAACTCTCTACCCCAATCTATCGGACTATCGCCTACTCTGCCCACTTTTAGCCAATCTCTGAAAACCTATCTCTTCAGGGAAGCCTATCCCGCCTTCAGCTAATAACGGAATCTTCTATTCCTTCTATCAGTTCATCCACCACAGTTATTACCTTTTGAACCACCAGCCCCTCCCTCTTAGATTGTAAGCTCCCAGGATCAGGCCCTCCTAACTCTCTTGTATTGAACTATATCATTGCTGTATTGTCTCCCTTTATATTGTAAAGCGCTGAGCAAACTGTTGGCGCTATATAAATCCTGTATAATATTAATAAAAATAATCTTCTTCATCCAGATAGGTAACAGATAGGCATTAATGCCCTGTGTTGTGGGATCCACTCATATCTGAGCTCTCCAATGCCAGAACATGGGCCTTAATGATTACAAACACACTAGCCAGTGGAAGGTGTTTGGAAAGACTGACGGACCTTTAGCTTCCAGTGCTGCCCCTTAGTTAGGACATCCCTACTGTAGTTCCATGGTGCAGATGCAGAGACATTTGGTCCTCCAGTTATTTGTGGTGTTATACAAAATTGGCATCTGTTATTGCCAGTTTACTGATTTGCTGGGTGTGTTGGACAAATAAAGATTCCTCTTCAGCCTTGGTGTGTTGGAGAGTATGATGCTGCCAAGAGGGTCATTGGCACTGGGAACAGGGGACCCAAGCAATAATGGCTCCTGCAGAGGTAAACGGTACAGAAAAATAAAGAGGTAATTTACTCCAGACCTAAACCCCACATTTTTTTTTATCCATTCCCTTCTTATTTGTTACCTTCTCACCAGGAAACATTCTCACCTGCCCGGATGTCAAGGTCCTACCTTTCCTCAGAGCTTGTGTATCCCATGTGCTGGCGTCCATCTTGGGTTTCTGCAAAGCATGGTGGGAACCTTTATGCCTTCAGGCTTCTGCGGCTCCTCCTCAGAAGGGTGTGGTTCATCACATTTAAGCCTGCTGTCTGCAAGTGCTCTCTGCATTCGTGTCTTTTGTGTTAGTGTTGCAATAGCTCTGTTTATACTCACGTGGCTCTCCTGGAAACTGACTCGGCTTTTGACTAGACCATTCTCTGCGTTTTCCATTGATCTGACCTCCCGCTGCTGAACTCGGCCTGTGACCTGTTATTCTTGTCTACCGTTCTGTACCGTTTGTCTCGTTGTTATCGACCCGGCCTGCCCGACTACGCTTTGTCTGATCTGGTTCCTACCAGCTACATGCCATTGGCGGCGGCCATTACCACAGCTGGGGTGTCTCGGGGGCTACGACCTGGTTCCTGGCTGTGTCAAGTCCATCCTTACCATCAGGGGCCCTGGTGAAGGGCAGCCTGGGATTTAGACTCCGCGCCCTGAGGGACTCCGGTCTGTGGGTGGTGGTTGTCGTCAGTCGGTGCGTGACCCTGCCACTAGGCCTGCCTGTCCGTTCCACAGCTCCTGCCCTGACACCGGAGGATCCAGTGTTGTTCTGCTGTGATCCACCAGTCCGTTACCACAGTCCCGGGTCCCAAACTGCCATCGTCTTCTCTGATGTCAATGAGAGTCAGCTATCTCTTCTTAGTTGTGCAACCAGCCCCTGATGACGTGCCAGCAGGTCCACCTATCAGATGCTGTGTATTCCTGCTCTTACAGCCTCCTGCAGTATATGGTGAGCATATATTAGGAGGCCTTTTTTATTGCAGGGAGGTGGAGTGGAGTGTACGGAGCTAAATGGAATCTGGGGAGCGAAGGTCCACTTTAATAAGTAAGCTGTCAGAGTAAGAATAATGTAAAAATAAATCGATTCTTCAAATAGAAAAATCTTTAAAGAATTGGAACTAAGCTCAACCAAGACTGTTTCTTTTTCAGCTTTTATTTTTTCAATAATTTCTTGAAAATAACATCCATATATTTCGTGACACATTTCCTCCCCTTGTGTCAGCTGTTAAACTTTTGACGGTCACCCCAGCCGAGGACCTCAAGAATAAGCGTTGTACATATCCGAGTGCGTGGTTTGCTTCTCACCTTGCGTTAAGCCTTCATAAGGGAAAAAAAAATGTGGAAAAGCTCAGGGTGACGGTAAGGGAAAATTGAAATGCTTGTAACCGTCTGAACTTGTGCCCCGCGATTAAAACTGAATTTTTGTGGCCGTCACGCTGGGAGAGTGAAAGGCCCTGTAAGACTATTGGTCTGTGAATGGTGTACACAGCTCAGCTCCCTTTCAAAGCAGAAAACTATAATGTTCCGTAGGCTTATTAATGCATAATTCAAACCTGGCGCATAAAGGCAATAAAAGCCACATTGGAAGAATAAATGAAATATTGCTTTATTTATGGAGAGGTGCCATAATGTTTTTGTGTTTAACAATTAAACCCCTAATGACTGCGCAATGCTATAGAAGACTAAATGTAAAATCACCATAATGTGCCATGTTTGTGCTTTTGTCGGCAACTGAACATGAAGCCTAAATGTATGAATCAGTGGCCCCCCACGGGAAATATCTTGAATGGTAAACTACAAAAGGAAAATTATTGGTATGTAATAATGAAACGAAAAAACTCTACAAAAGAAAACCATTGCATTTTTATGCTTGCCGAATCTCTTTTTTAATAGGTTCATTTTCTTTTACATGTTATAACTATTTTTGGATATCATATTTTCTCTTTATATATACAAGTTGTGCTTCCAGCTTTATAGTGCTGCATAGTGGTTGTGCTTAAAGGATAAGTTCACCTTTGGGAACATGTTACATGTTCCACCCATTTTTAGTGTGGAACCAGGGGCGGACTGACAACTCATGGGGCCCCCCGGGCAATAGGGGATCATGGGACCCCTGTGTCCTTGCCATGGGGGATGGTGGCTGGTGTATGGGGGGCAGTGGTAGTGGAAGGCTCGGGTGGAGGGCAGGGGTGTTCTTGGTCAATGTCAGGCTCTTTCTGCGGGGGGGAGGGGGGTGTTCCAATTTTTGTGTTGCCTAGGGCAGCACAAAACCTAAATACACCACTGGACAGTGGCGGACTGACAATTCATGGGGCCCCCGGGCAATAGGGGATCATGGGGCCCCTGTGTCCTTGCCCAAACTCAAAAAAGCCTATGAAAAAGGTACCAGGGGCATCTCATGGGGCCCCCTACTGACCCCGGGCCCTCGGGCAGTGCCCGAGTTTCCAAATGGTCAGTCCGCCCCTGGGTGCAACATGTAACATGTTCCTATAGCTACGGCCGTGCCCGCCAGCCCCCCTCCCTCTGACAGATAGTACAGGGAGAAATTTCTATCTGTCAGATTTGAAAACAGTGGGGCCGTGTGGGGCTCCACCCACACAGCCGCACAGGGGCGGACTGACAACTCATAGGGCCCCCGGGCAATAGGGGATCATGGGGCCCCTGTGTCCTTGCCCAAACTCAAAAAAGCATATGAAAAAGGTACTAGGGGCATCTCATGGGGCCCCCTACTGACCCCGGGCCCTTGGGCAGTGCCCGAGTTGCCAAATGGTCAGTCCGCCCCTGGTTCCGACAGAGAGATGACAGGAGCGCTGTGGAAGCCAGATCCAGGCAAACTCAGAGCCAACCAAATCAATCAAGAAGGGCAATGTCACAGGAGAATTTGTGACCCTCACAATAAAACCTGGGAAGTACTTAAAGCGCCTTAAGGCCTCTTTCCCCGCTCCCCATTACGGATTGGCAACTTTGGGAAGTGGATTTTGACAGGTACCGATTTTGACTGGTACCCACTCCCACATCCACTGCAATCCCCTAGGTGGTCGGAAGAGGAAGTTCCCTCTTCCAGGACATGTGACAGGTCCCAGAAGACTGCAGGACCCTTCACAAGGCGCATTGCTGCTTGCATTTGCACAGTGGGCACCCGGCTCTGAAGCTACAGGCTGGCGCTGAGGACACAGGACTACCAGTGAACCCGGTTGAGGTGAGGACACCTCTGGATCGCAAGACAGGTGAGGGGCAGTTTTTGCAGCTGCTGATTTTTATTTTTTTCTTCGGAGCCTGGAGCTCCGCTTTAAGGATTAGTGGATATAGTACCAATAGATTTGAAACTAATTTGGCAGGTATAATCAAAGCTCAATGCTAGGGGGTTTCAGGCCATCAAGGAAGCTGAACATAATTAAAATTGGGAAGATCTCTTACAGACATATCAAGTAGCAGTAGAATAGAGTTAAGCCATATATCCCAAATTTTATGAAATTTCTTGGGACAGTCTCAGGAGAGATATGAACTCTTGTATAAAGGAATTATTGAGCTTACTAGAGATTTCCAATATTCTAAGGAAGGGGCTACAGATACCTTCCATTTGAGTGCTATTGACTTCCTGGCATTAAATAATAGGAGACCCAGCAGGGTCTTGACCGCCGTAGAATGAGCAAATGCCTCTACCAGGCCCAAGATTATTATTATTATTATACAGTGTTTATATAGCGCCAAAAGGTTTGCTCAGCGCTGTACATTAAAGTGGGGAGACAGTACATGAGACAATAAAATACCAATACAATACACAAGGGATTCGAGGGCCCTGCTCTTTCGAGCTTACAATCTAGGATGCAAACATCAATCTGGCAAGGGACTCGTATGGTGGTCAGACTGAATTCTAGAACCAACTCCCAGAAATTTTGAATACATGGGCAAGACCATAGCATCTGCATGTAATCTGCAGATTCATCCAGACACCACAAGCCCAAAAATGTTTTTAGATAGTTGAAGGGTTAGGACTTTAGGACAAGCCAATTTGATGGTCATTTTCTTTGCCACTGACTCTTATTTGAGAAAGTCATCATCTTGGCAATGAAACACCTAACAGATGAATGTTTTTTGCCAAACACTGAGCCCCTCTACAAGGATGCCTTGCAAGTCTTCTAGAATGAGGATTTTTAGTGATCGGTGACTGGTGACTCATACTTCAATTGGCAGCACACATCTACATTTTGTGGACGTAAACTTGGGCCCTAGCCCTGGGACATGCAATATCTGACACCTATACAACTGGAATTGGGTGACGTTAATTTATTTGCCATTCCATCCCAGAAGAAGTGACAAATATTCAACGAAATGTGTTGAGTAGATTGGCCATCTTGCTACAATAATGTTGTGATTATATTGTAAATAATGTACTTTTAGAAGATGGTATTCTCCTTATTTAGAATAATAGACAGAAAACATGGGGAATATGAGCATGGTGGTGTAGTTCTTCAGATATTTACAATGTGTGTCTTGCTTTATTGTGCCCCATTGTGTAAAATTGTATGACTGTTTAAATAAACACTATCAATTTTTATTACATTGTATGTACTTTATGACTTTTCTCTAGGACTTTAAAAGGCCCATAGAGTGTAAGAATCCCTAACAATATCTATTCTTCAAAATGTTCACTCCCCCTTCCTCCTACTTATCTTGGGTAACCTGTAAAAAAAAGGTTCTATGTACTTACCTATTTTAATTCTCTTCAGTTCAAGAGTTTTAAAAAGATCTGTATACTTACCTATTTTTAATCCACTGAATTCCAGGAGCTGCAACGTCACCCTGGGACTCCTAAAACCCAGCTATTGTTTGCACTTCCTCTCCCCTGCAGCTGATGCTCGGTGACACAGGGAAGCTGGAGCTGCAGGATCACATGACCAAAGCTGATTAAAAATAGGTAAGTACACAGATCTTTTTGATACAAGTTAGGCAGGATGTAGGCAGATGCAGCCCATATTTCCCACCGCAGCTGGCAATGCAGATGGAGCTGGCAGTTCAGAGGAACTTGGTGCCTCTATGATTTCCTTGGTCACATGGGGGCAGCTTTCCGATTGGATGCTGGCTTCCCATGTGACTCTTGTTGCTCATCTTGGGCCTCTGGCTCCCTGCTAGCATAGGAATGGATTCACCGTCTGTCAGGGACAGTGATTAGAGACAGGAAGAGGTTCTGGAAGAGTAGGGAAAGGGCAGGGACTACATTTATCTCTTTCAGGAAACCTTCCCCTTTGGGTGTGGACCGGCCAGGATGTATTCCGCTCCTTGTCGCAGTCGTTGTCAGCATCTTCCATACTTCAAACTGCTGTTCCATTGCTGTCACAGCTGTAAGTGGCTCCAGGAGGGTGTGCTCCCCCACTGGACCGTTTTTCTTGCTGAGCATTCCTACAATATCTTGTTGCCAACGTGTTTACTACCTACCGCGCAACGCTACACCTAGCTCACTATGATATGTGGAAGGAGGAGGAAGGGGATATTTTAAGAATAGATATAGTTAGGCTTTTCTTTCATTTTAATCTCTTATACTGTATATTGCTTTTACTTGGTATGTTGATACCATTATACACATTGAAAAATCCTAGGTCTACACACTCTATTCATTTTTATGGCAATTGTTCTTCCATCTTTAGCAGGGCTGTACATTTGACTTTTATATTTCTTGTATCTTGGGCACTTAAATGTGATAAATTGTGATTCAATAGGAGTGCTAATACATATATCTGACTTCTATGTGTTACCTTTTTTTGAGCCACAAAAGAGGCTCATTTATCAATATTATGCTACTTAAGTGATTCAAACTCGTCGAATTTTAGATGGTCACATGCTATCCTTTGCCAACTGTACTCCTTGAAAATCAGCTTATATACAGTTTGATTACACACGGGAATGGATATTCTTACTATCAAGTTATGACTACTATCCTGAGGAGGGATAGATATACTAGGAATATCTAATCCAAATATCCAACCTAGACATCAACCTCCATTTGATATATGGAATTGAGGATACAACAATATTATGTCCTCAACTTGACGAATGCTTATTTTTTGATTCCTGTAATATAGACTTCAACTGATGCTGTAGGGTAACCAATTGACAATCTGTCCATTTTCAGACATGGCCAGCACTGGAATGAATTCACTAAGTGCCGTCTATGCAGGATTATTGCGAACAATTCAAGTTCTCTTCATGCAAGGTACAATTTTATACTACAATTCCCTATTGTTTATGGCCAGAGGGACATCCTTATGGCAATGAAAGATATGTATTTGATGCAATACATTATATGTAAGTTTATTAAGTTTATCTGGAGTAATATAAGAGGTTTTCTTAATTATTTTTTTCCTTTTGATTTTGAAACGTTTGATCCAAGGTGGCCATTTTTTTTTCTAAAAGAAATAATTTTTTGTACTTTTTCTTCATATCGTTGTGATGTATTAAAGGATAAGTTCACCTTTTGTAACATATTACATGTTACACCCAAATTCATGGTGTAACATGTAACATGTTTGGATCAGACCGGCCCTCACTCCATACCGCTCCTCGCTTTGACAGCTAGCTGGGGATCTTCTCTCCCCCTGCTACCTGTCAAATTTTAGAAAAATGTGGCCAGGTGGGACTCTGCCCACCTGGCCACGTCCCTCATTCACAGTCCTCTGTGTCCTTAGCGGCTGTCACCTTGTAGTCCTCCATGAACTACCTTGGCGCTGTGGAGCTCCATAGTAGTTCATTGATTCTTCCGGTCAGTACATCCTGTACGGACAAGCAGATATACTGACAGATCTGAAAGGAGGCCTGCATGGCACTAGAAATCTGCTGATCGCTGGTGCGATACTTTCCAGACTCCGGCAGACAAAAATAATCAATGCACGTTTTTTAACTTGTAAATAAATGTGCATTTATTATTTTTTACTAAAAGGTGAACTTATTGGCTCACCCTCTGACGATGTGCGTGGCACGTAACGCGTAAGGAGGAGCCTGCTCGCGCCGCTGACGTCACGCCGTCGGAGCATCGTGGAGCTCCGGCAGCCATTACGTTTTTGGGATGGTTAGTGTCTGATCTTACCGTTTCCATATATGTTTTGGATGCATCCCTGCTTATCTATTCAATAAATTGGTTTTATCCTACTACACTATGGGCGCCTTTTTGCTTTGACACCGTGTGGGGAGAATCTTTTTCAGACACCTTCTGCTCCGGGTTTATCCAGAAAGGGAGGTACCTGTCAATATTAGAGCTACACCTACTTATCTATAAAGGGGAACTCTGGCCTGGAGCATTAACCTACTAGTGTTCCTGAATCTGATCCACTCTGAGAGGGAAGTCCTCCTGCCTGCTGATCCAGATGTGTAGACCGGTTCATACCAGGAAGAAATTTGTTTATTGCACTTTAATAGTGCACTCCCGGTGAGTGCATTTCTACTATTTATCACAAGGCACCTTCACCGATCTGGAATTGAGGGGACTTTTATTGTGGAATTATTAACCTTTTACACTATTGTATCACATTTTAGTGCTGCACTATTTTTATGTTATTCTTTAAGCTTTTGTAAAAAAGAAGGTCCAATATTAAGAAAGTTTTTATTATTGTCTCTGCCTCCCATAAGGAGATACACTCTCTATTTGCCCCGGTGAGCATAATCGCCAGAACAGAAATAAAAGGAACATCCAAAATGTTGAGTTTACAACAAACAAAGAATAGAGTGGCAATCTTGCAGCAGGGATACTTGTTTAAGGACAACTTTCTAAAGCTAGTCATACCTAGCAGAATTCTGTAAGGAAGATTTATTTTTAAGGATGTTTCCTCGATATCCTAAAATACAAGCAAATAAAACAGACTTTACCTGTACCACTTGGGGACAATGCGTAAAATTAAATGTGTTTTAATAATATAAAAAATAAATAATTTGAAATTACATTCTGTCTCTAGACCAGCTTTTCTCAACCAGGGTGCCGAGGCACCCTGGGATGCCTTAAGGTTTCTTCAGGGATGCCTTGGCAAAAAGTCTAAGAATTGATCAAAATGTATATACAAGCCAGCTAATGGAAAAAGCCTGCCTTTTAGTTACACAAAGTCACAGGTTTTCATTGTGCACCATTATGACCTTCTAAACGCTGGTGTCCTGACAACCAATGACATCATCAGTTGATAAGGAGGATGTCGGTTGCCTGAACAGCATTCTTGTTTGACCCTCCCTTGCCCCTCTCCATCAGCACTGGGGTCATGTCAGCCCAGTATGGAGAAAAACTGAGGGAGAAGAGAAACATTGGAATACTAGTCAGTAACAGTGTGCAAAAGTGTATTTGCTTTTGAAGAATAAACCACCCCTAATGTTGGGTGTCCTACATGTGTGGATGTTGCTGCATTATATAAAAATTATTAGAATAGTTCAATAAACAAATAACCTTCTTCTCCTCCACTCCTACCAAAAAGTCACACTTTCTCCCTAGAAAGTAAACAATATAACATATCCTTTTTGTGATAAACCACATAAATCCCACATAAATCCCCAAAAAATAAAATAAAATTCCACAAATAAAAACAAATTGATGCAATCAAAATTAATACAATTAAATTAAAAATTGTGACCAAATCAAATTCAATCCCAAATATGTCCCAAAATTCAAATAAATCCAAAATGTGTCCAATGCCAAGGTCCCAAATTTTCCACTTCAATCCAGTTGGAAGGAAAATGATCCTAAATGTTCCATGAAAACCTCAAAAAAGTAAAAAGAAAAATCCATAGTGCATTATCTTTTAAATATATATATAACAACACTCCACTCTGTGCAAATGCAAAACCACTCTTAAAATGGTGCAAAAAAAAAAAAAAACTTTCTGTGCAAAAATTATATAAATATATATTTATTATTTAAATAAATAAATAAACCCAAAACGTGACAAACTCTGTGGACACTTCAATCACATATACGCTCTGTGATCCAACCAGTTGTGAATTGTGATACTAGGTACTATTACCCTCTAAATCCAGCCAATGGTGATACTAGGTACTATTACCCTCTGGGAGTTATTCTCAAGCATAGGCTATCTTATGGAATCCATGTCTTTCCATTCCTTCCTTCAGGGGTACTCCTCCAAAGTCCTCATAAAGATAAGAAGGCTCTTAGGCAGAATTCAAACCATAGAAACAAATTTATTCATGACTTACATTAAAAGAAAGGAACTTCCAGCTGACAGCATTGTTCCCTCAATGGCTCTGTACTGGCTGAACAAACATTTGGTTGAAAACCATGTGTAAACAACCAACAAAATGGCCGCGGCAACACTTCCTTCTAAGTGAAGTGTCGCCGCGGCCATTTTGTTGGTTGTAGAAGGTGCCTTGCCTAAAAAAAGGTTAAGAAACACTGCTCTAGATGATACCAGTATAGTCCATTTTATTTGCTTGTATTGCGGCTGTATCATGGACGTGGTACCCTTTGGACCTTTTTTTTTTTTTTTTTTTTTGTACATTTGATATTCTAATTGTAAGTGGAGTCAAATCAACGAACAAAATTTAAATTATCAGCCACAAAAGGAAGGCAGCATACAAATAGAGATCAATAAACCTTACTTAGAGGAGATATATCAATCCACAATGAAA
This sequence comes from Staurois parvus, assembly GCF_062004578.1. Classification (NCBI taxonomy): domain Eukaryota; kingdom Metazoa; phylum Chordata; class Amphibia; order Anura; family Ranidae; genus Staurois; species Staurois parvus. Next base: position 894,664 of record NW_028318374.1, read on the forward strand.
ATTTTTGTACGAACGTTTGTATGAAAATTTAGTGTATGGCCAACATAAAATGGGGCTTCCCTCATTTTGGAGAGATTTCCTCCCACTTGCTTTGTGTCTCGAAAGCAGGATGTAAAAGCAAATCTCCCCAATAAATGAAAAAAATTAAACCATTTCCAACTCTATTCAAAATGTAATTTTAATTATTACTAAACAAAGAAAATAAATCGAATAGATAAAGCTAAAATGAATAAGAGATTGTATATTCAATCCTCAATAATTCTTAGAAACTCTCAAGCAAGTGTCTGAATTCTCCACTTCCTTTCTAAGCTGCTGTCAACTAAATAGAAGACAAAAATCTTTTATGAAAAATACTAAATATATTTTAAGATGACACAGATGCATAGGGAGTATTGGGGATGATGTCAATCATTATACTAACAACTGAGGATCTGCTCCATAATTTTCTTCATCCCTTTCACCTTGAAAAAGTATAATAATCCACTTGAGATGAGGGTTAACCAGCATTTTTACCTATTGTGCTGATGGTGGTTTTGCTGGGCTACTCCAGAATTACTTATAAAATACTGTAATTGCGCTAAATTATAGTGTTTTAAGAAAAACAAATACAGCAGTTATAAAAAAATATATGTTATGTTCAGAGGGGAACATAAATTATTTATTTGTTCAGCCATTTAAGGAATAAAACAGCGCACATTTCTGGTTTTCAGTTTTGATATCCGTAAGTTATTTAATCTCACTAATACAGTCTAATATTATAATCAAATATAATTTACTAAATTATGTGAGTCGTGTTTGAAAATCTCTTCAAGTGTATAAAAGGGAAATGGTAGAGTAATTCCAGTAAGCAATTACTTCAAGTTGTTTTTGTCTAAATCATATCTAAATCCAATAAATGATATGTATGTATGTATGTATGTATATATATATATATATATATATATATATATATATATATATACACACACACACACACACACACACACACATACACAGTATCTCACAGAAGTGAGTACACCCCTCGCATTTTTGTAAATATTTTATTCTATCTTTTCATGTGACAACACTGAAGAAATGACACTTTGCTACAATGTGACGTAGTGAGTGTACAGCTTGTATAACATGTAAATTTGCTGTCCCCTCAAAAAAACAACACACAGCCATTAATGTCTAAACCACTGGCAACAAAAATGAGTCCACTCCTAAGTGAAAATGTCCAGATTGGGCCCAATTAGCCATTTTCCCTCCAAGGTGTCATGTGACTTGTTAGTGTTACAAGGTCTCAGGTGTGAATGGGGAGCAGGTGTGTTAAATTTGGTGTTAATCGCTCTCACTCTCTCATACTGGTCACTGGAAGTTCAACATGGCACCTCATGGCAAAGAACTCTCTGAGGAGCTGAAAAAAAAAGAATTGTTGCTGTACATAAAGATGGCCTAGGCTATAAGAAGATTGTCAAGACCCTGAAACTGAGCTGCAGCACGGTGGCCAAGACCATACAGTGGTTTAACAGGACAGGTTCCACTCAGAACAGGCCTCGCCATGGATGACCAAAGAAGTTGAGTGCACGTGCTCAGAGTCATATCCAGAGGTTGTGTTTGGGAAATAGACGTATGAGTGATGCCAGCATTGCTACAGAGGTTGAAGGGGTGGGGGGGTCAGCCTGCCAGTGCTCAGACCATACGCCGCACACTGCATCAAATTGTTCTTTCTGGCTGTCGTACCAGAAGGAAACCTCTTCTACAGATGATGCCAAAGAAAGCCCACAGTTTTCTGAAGACAAGCAGACTAAGGACATGGATTACTGGAACCATGTCCTGTGGTCTGATGACACCAAGATAAACTGATTTGGTTCAGATGGTGTCAAGCGTGTGTGGCGGCAACCAGGTGAGGAGTACAAAGACAAGTGTGTCTTGCCTACAGTCAAGCATGGTGGTGGGAGTGTCATGGTCTGGGGCTGCATGAGTGCTGCCGGCACTGGGGAGCTACAGTTCATTGAGGGAACCATGAATGCCAACATGTATTGTGACATACTGAAGCAGATCATGACCCCCTCCCTTCGGAGACTGAGCCACAGGGCAGTATTCCAACATGATAACGACCCCAAACACACCTTTAAGATGACCACTGCCTTGCTAAAGAAACTGAGGGTAAAGGTGATGGACGGGCCAAGCATGTCTCCAGACCTAAACCCTATTGAGCATCTGTGGGGCATCCTCAAATGGAAGGTGGAGGAGCGCAAGGTCTCTAACATCCACCAGCTCTGTGATGTCGCCATAGAGGAGTGGAAAAGGACTCAAGTGGCAACCTGTGAAGCTCTGGTGAACTCTATGCCCAAGAGGGTTAAGGCAGTGCTGGAAAATAATGGTAGCCACACAAAATATTGACACTTTGGGCCAAATTTGGACATTTCCACTTAGGGGTGTATTGTATGTAAATTCTACATATGTATTCTATGTAAAATTTACATAGTAAACATCCAAAAAAAATAGAGACAAGAATAAAGCTGTTCAGAGAGGAGCTCAATGGCACCACATCCCAAATTTAAGCATATAACAAGAAAGAAGGAGGATAGGGAAAGGAAAAAGGGGAACCTTCCCAACTTCAGGGGAGTTAACTGGATTTTTAAGGTGCCATCAGTGATATCACAACAACAAAAGCTAACATTTACAATTTTTATTGTTGAACAAATTAAAAACGCATACAATTTAACAAGGGTAAAAGAAAAACACTCCTGTATCAAAACATCAGTAATTATTACTCATTCAAAAGATATTTCCGGTGTCAAAATCCTCAACTTGTTTTGCCTATTTCAGGCTTCTTCAGGAATTATTTTATAACACCTACAATAGACAAATTCATGTTCATTACTATATATTTCAACAGTTTAATTTGCTGTATCATATATGGAACATCAAAACAAGTTTCACATGTTTACAGATTATTCATATCATACACCATATATGTAAAAATACCTGTGTATGAAGCAATGCTTCAAAGATGGATGGAGGGCCACTTACCAAGTAAATCTATTTTGAAAACTGTATAAGAAGTTCAAGAAATTTTTCATTGGCTGGCATGTAATTTAATTTGACAAACAGTCCTTTGCCCTCCTCCTTTTTTTTCTTATCTATCCAAAAACAAAAGTGTATGTATAATGTAAACATATACCAAACTGAATCAAAAAGAAAACATGCAAAAAAGTACTGAAAAAATTGGGCTACTGAAATGGAAGTAATTGGCTACTAGAATAAAATCTCGTCCAATATTATTTTAAGTCTTGATATAAAAAGTAATTTAAAACCAGCCAACGCGTTTCACGGCTACGCCACTCTTTCTTCATCAGGAGTACCAGAATAAGCAAAAAACAGTCATAATGATGATTAATTATGTCTAGAAATGCATATAAATATATGCCACAAAATCTAGAAAGTCATATAATAACAATAGACTTGTTACATGAACATCAGTTGTTTTGATTGGAGTAGAAATGTTAAAAGATACAAACAATTTACATAGTAAATATCCAATAAAAGAAGTGTATATATAATGTAAACATATACTAAATTGAATCAAAAAGAAAATATGCAAAAAAGTACTGAAACAATTGGGCTGCTGAAATGGAAGTAATTAGTTATAAGAAGAAGTAGTAAAAAAAGTAAAAGAAAAACTACCAGCAGTTAGCGCTACACTCACTGCTTGTTACAACCAAGGGATGATCTTAAGCAATCAGATTGAATGGTGTATGAGGGACTGTATCAACATCAGATGACAGTAGGTGCAACTCAAATAATGCTGATGAGCAATGATATAAAATGACAAAGATATATACATGTATATGTTAACATATAACCCCAGAGGTCTGGGCTAAAAACAGCTAGTGGATAATCTCTTGCTGGCACAACTGGCTAGAGTTAGGTTGAGTCTTTGGATGGGCAAGGAACCCAAAAGTTGCAACAGGAGAAGGGGAGAAAAAGGCGCCAAGCCGCCAAAAGGTGTAGCAGTATTTGTTAAAATACAATAAATGAAACTCACAAAAGTTGCTGAAAACAGGCATATAACAAGTTCCAGCACCGAATCCAGTCCTGACAGAGACAGCTGGGATGACAGGAGCACTGTGGAAGACAGGGATCCAGGCAAACCGCCAGAGAACTGTCATGGGAGGCTCAAGAAAGGAGCTGTCAAAGGAGCTGTCAGATGCCACAGACTCTGTAACCAATCAGGAATGCATTTTGTAGGCCAAACTATGCCTCCTTCATCAGCCCTGATTGGCTACAGTGTCTGTGGCATCTGACAACTCCTTCCTCGAGTCTCCCGTGGTGGTTCTTTGCCTGGATCTGGCTTCCACAGCGCTCCTGTCATCTCTCTGTCGGAACCAGGGGCAGACTGACCATTTGGAAACTCGGGCACTGCCCAAGGGCCTGGGGTCAGTAGGGGGCCCCATGAGATGCCCCTGGTACCTTTTTCATAGGCTTTATTGAGTTTGGGCAAGGACACAGGGGCCCCATGATCCCCTATTGCCTGGGGGCCCCATGAGTTGTCAGTCTGACCCTGGTTGGGAGTGGACTCGGCACTCTGGACTCCACATATAAAGCTTGTTATATGCCTGTTTTAAGCCACTTTTGTGAGTCCAATTGATTGTATTTTTTTTTTTGTTTACAAACGATTTTATTGTACATGAGTAGACAGTAAAACAACAGCACACTTTAAAAGTGATATTGTCAGCAAAAACAAGGCACTTTTGAAAAGTACAATACATAAAAGTATATTAACATAACAAAGAAGATAAGAAAAAAAGAGGAAGTTCATGAAGTACGTAAACGACAAAGTAGGTTAGGTGATACACCTGTCAATAGTACATGCCAGCCAACTTTTACTGGGGATGTTATTAAGCATGTAATAAGTGTCTGCAATCTCTCCATGACTCCCATTTTTTATCGTATAAGTGCATCTTATCCAGTAGGGTATAATGAATGCGTTCCATAAGCATTACAGTGTCAATTCTGTGTAAAACGGAGTCCAAGGGTACAACATTGGACCTCCAATGTAGGGCAATAGACCATAAAGTGGCAATACATAATGTGTGTATCAATCTCAGATTGGCATCAGAGACCCCTGGGATATGGGCCCCCAATAAACAGGTCTGCATGGACAATCGTATCGGGGCACCCGACAATAAGGCAGCGACCTCAGAAATCCTACGCCAGATCAAAGATATGGTCGGGCAATCCCAAAATGTATGAACCAAAGTACCCGTGCAGTCACAGCCCCGAAAACATAGAGGGGACGTTTGTGGAAACAGTACATGTAGTCTTGACGGGGTATAATACCATCTGGTTAGAACTTTAAGGGCCGTCTCACGAACCGAAAGAGATCTAGAGCTCTTGCATATATTATCCACCATGGAATGCCAATCCTCATCTGAAAAAGTGACGCCACAATCCTCCTCCCATTTTCGTCTGTACAAAGGGGGAGCATGAAAAAGACAGATCAAAAATTGGTGATAAAGATTTGAGATAAGACCCCTACCCCTGGGAGAGTCACGGCTGATACGTTCAAAAAAGGAAATCAGAGAGGATGGGGTAAGGCCAAAGTGCGCCTTAAAAAAGTGCCTAATCTGTCTATAACGAAGGTACTCACGAAGAGGAACATCAAATAACACGCGCAGCATATCAAAGGTAATATAAGATCCTCCTCCAATTGATTGTATTTTAACATACACTGTTGAATAACTCCTACTGCGCCATTGGCGGCTTGGCACCTCTTTCTTGCCTTCCCCTTCTAATAAAAAAGTAAGTATTAAAATGCAAGAGACCAAGCTGCTTCAGTAAAACCTGAGAGACCACCCATGATGAATTGGGAATAGTGTTGTCCTTGAAACGCGACAATTAAAATCATCTTGGACTTTTTTTTATCTGCTTTTGGTCTGGCCCTCCTTTCTGTATTTCTATGATTTGAGCTACTGTTGGGTTCCTACATGTTTTCTAGGGATTCCTTGAGCAATGAGCAACGTCTGTCTCTCAGATAGGTCCCTACTGATACCAATGATCTTTATAGCTATCTGTAAAGGGGGGGGGGGGTCTTCCCAGCAACAACAAATGTATGCAGCATTCTTTCTATTGACCATCACACCAATGTGCTGTGAACTGTAGTTATAGTAATTATTAACAGGGGTTTCCTGAGACTAAAAAGTTAATTCAAGTGTTCTTCTATGTTAAAAAGTTAAGAAAAGCTGATCTAAAGCATGAAAAATACCAAAAATTAAGTTTTGGCTTTAATGACTTTGATGAATATCTAACTCCATCAAACCTAGTTTAGATCTGTCCACACTTGCACTTTAATCTCGTCTTTCTTACACATTTTGTTTTCTGACTTTGACTACCGATTTGAGATGCCAGCACCCCCGTACTCCGCCTGCAATGGATCGTTCAAACCCTTCAACATCCATTTGATTCCAAGTGGCCGTTTGAATTTCTGCAAACATCTGCCCACCTACATAGCCTGTTTCCCACTAATTAGGGAACAATTAAGTTATAATTACCAGATTCAAATCACTTCACCTAAATTGCACATATTAACTGAAATAAAGGAATATATTGGATAGTGTCTAATTACTGTCTTTTCTATAATATTGAAAACAAAACCATTCCAATTAAGATCTGGATAGGAGAAGGCTCTGATACACACCAGCTTGTCTAATTAAAAGGAAACAATAATTGTCTTTTTTTTTTTAGATATATATGTGAAAATGATTAGTTTTATGTAAATGAATGCATCACTGCTTAAAACTTGTCACAGACCTGGGTAATTAAAACAAGTAGATGTTGGGGGAAAAAAAAGTCATAAGAATTAATAGACAAAGAGCTGTAGGCAGCTGCAGGTATGAGCAATTCTCAATATTTCCTGTAAATGTTGACCTTGGTCTTGCCCCTGACTTCCTGTTGTGATTGTGATGGACAGTTACACTGACCAATAGGATGAATCAAAAGCTGAGGCAAGCTTTTCTTTTATGCAGAAAGTTGGATGAGATATTGCTGCCTATGTCTATGGATATTTTGAACTACATCAAAGTGCATCTGTACATTTATTTCATCCATTCTGAAGCCTATTCACATGAATAGGTTCTGGGATAACCCTAACTACTCAAAAGGATTCCCTTCCCCCTTTCTAAATCCTATGCTTACTTACCTATGTTAGAAAGATTTATATACTTACCTAATTTCAGGCTGCCCCAATCCGGTAAAGTGATCCAACTCTGCTGCGTCAGCATGCGGCAGCTGCTTCGGAGAGGAAGGAAGGACCTACAAGAGATGGGCCATTGAAGCCAATGGGTGATGACACCGCTCCAGGCTTTACTAGCCATTGTCAGATTGCTCCCTCCTCTCTCTTGTAGCCACCACTGGCTGGCACAGGGGAGCTGGATCACTTGACCTGACCAGCGTGGCCTGAAAATAGGTAAGTATACACATCTTTCTTAGTAAGCATAGGTGTTAGAAGAGGGGAAAGGGACAGTTCTAAGAATAGTTAGGGTTATCCCAGGATTCCACTTTAACATAACACATAGTATTGTGCAACATAAAGTGCATTAAGGGAGCATCTAAAAATGATCATTGTGCCTAAATAGTACCATGAAAAATATACCTTTTGTCTTGAATTTCTGCAGTGCATTTTCTGTTATGTGAGGGTGCCTAGGCATTCCTGCATCTGCAATATCACTGGGACTGGTGAGCTGCTGCAGGGATTTGCTATCTGCTGCTAGAGAGAGAGAGAGACTGGTCCCTTTAGGAACTGACCATACAGCCATCTAATAGCCTTATTTCTGCCTACAGGCTTGACTGGGGCCATTCTCACATGCACCAATGGTACAATTGGGCCCCAACGCCAGCTGGCTTGAGTTCGGACTAAAGACTGTCACTTTACAGCTGTTACTCCGAGACCTTCATCTATTGCTCATGCTAAGAGGTACATCTCGGGGAATTGTACCATATCCTAGCCTTTCTCCTAGAGTGCACTTAAAAGTTAAAGTATTATTATTCACAGTTGAAGTCAACATTTATATCTACTGCTTATTGCTGATCTTGCTGATTTAAGAGTTGATTCCAGCCTAGTGGCACAGAACTCTATTCTAAGTCACTTCAGCCTAGAGATCACATTGTTTATCAGACTGTGTCTGAACCTTTCCTCTGTGTGCACATTTATGCTCAATCCAGCATTTATTGTAACCCATACCAATACATTGAATTAATTTACTTCCAAACTGTCTTGTGTATTTTTCCTGATACTAATTCCAATTAAGGTATCCACACCTGTTCCTTTAAGTGTGCACAGTAACCTTCACTCAACCAGGTGTGACAGAGGAGCTGAGGTTGTACTTTGAGTCCAGGCTCAGAACAAAGAACCCAGATTACAAAGCAGCTCCCTTGGGGGCAGTGTTACACTGTGTTATAGGGAACATTTAGAAATGTTAATTGTGCTTAAGTAGTGACCTAAAATTGACCTTTTGTCAAGAACTCCTCCTGTACAAATAGCAGTGCTCTTCTTGGTTTGAGGGGGTGCCTAGGCACTGCTGGGCCTGCAGCCTCATAGCTGTATATTGGCAGCATGAGATCTAAGGCACTGCTGCCTCTGACTGATACTCTGAGGAGATTTATAGTGAAATTTGATGATATCACTAATGTAATTCTCAATGTTCTCTTTGCTGGAGGCTCAACATGAGGAAGCAAAACACTACATCTACCTAGATGGCTTCCTCCACAAAGAGACACATAGCGCAGAACAAGACACAGTAGGTAAGCAATGACTCAACGGTCAGCTGTTGGAAGACAATAGGCAAGGCGGATGACTAGAGCTTTCAAGGTTTAGATCCTCTTTAATACCAAGGAATTTCCTACTATACATTCAATTGTAGAAAAGCAACCCAACCAATGGTTAAACATCTTCAAGAAAAATAGGTCATGTTGACTTTGGCTTACTACATCTGATTATACCATGACCTAAATAACTGAAAGTCTTCATTATCATCACTGTGCTGCAATTAAAGAGACCATGTCCACTTGCCAAATTAGGGCAAAGTTGGATTGACCTCAGGTCCTAAGTTGGGTTGACATCAGGTCCCAAATTGGGTTGACCTCAGATCTTACATTGGGTTGACATCTGGCCAAGTTGGGTTGATATCAGGCCCTAAGTTGGATTGACATCAGGTCTTAAGTTGGATTGACCTCAGATCCTATGTTGGGTTGACATCAGGTCCCAAATTGGGTTGACCTCAGATCTTACATTGGGTTGACATCTGGCCAAGTTGGGTTGACATCAGGCCCTAAGTTGGATTGACATCAGGTCTTAAGTTGGATTGACCTCAGATCCTAAGTTGGATTGACCTCAGATCCTAAGTTGAGTTCACCTCAGATCCTAAATTGGGTTGACGTCAGGTCCTAAGTTGGGTTGTCCTCAGGTCCTAAGCTAACACATTAGCGGTTCTGAGGTTATAGTAGGTGGCAGTAATTTGGAACAATACCCTTTCTGCACAGCAGTTCATTCCAGCACAAAAAGCACAAAAACAGCAACCCTTATCAATAACGTACTACTGGCTCTGCATCTCTTGTCGTTCTCCTTTAAGCTCTAGCTTTATTCTTCCTCCAAAAATGTTGCGTAAGCTACTTTTTAAGCAATTACATCCTCAAGCCACTAAAAGGGCCAGCAATTACATCTGTTTAATTTTACAAAGATATATTGCATCTGAAATGTTTCTTTACGAGCACAGTTTGGAAGAGAGGGAGGGGGTTCATTATGGATAGGCATCAAAGACAATATCATTTGTGATGGGGACAAAGGGAGAAGGAGGCTGTCTGGTCGATTGCAACTCAGAAGTGGGAGTTACTGGAGCATAATTAACAGCCTCTATGAAGGATAATTGAGACTTATAACTCAGCTGCTCTTGCCTCGTTGCTGCCCCATAAATTTCGGCTCATGGCAGTGGATGATGTCATACAAATTAATCGGAGATGCCATTTTTGAACAATGCCATTAGGGATGCCATAAAAACGCCAACAAGTTAGACTTACGGCTTCCACAAAGATCACTGGATTGTGAAGAGACATGTCCATTAAAATATAACCTAGCGGTGCTCTTTTGCACATCACAGTACAACTGCGCAATATAAGGAGAACTACATAGAAAGAGAATAGGCTATTAACAAAATGGCAATTGTAAAGCTGAACTTCAGGCACACTTCTAAATACACCAATGAAATACATATAGAGGAGATATTTTATTTGACAAAGCATTTATATTTCTGTCTATCTGGTCCTGAGATTTACAGAGCTCTGCCAAAAACAAGTCTTGTCCCTCCCTCCTAGCCTGTGACTGGACAGTGAAAGGAGAATCAGCAGAATGATAAACTCATCTCTCTGTCACTCTACTTTCTGCTCCTATTACCATGTTCCTTGTTTACATATTAGCACTGTAGCACAACTTGACTTTGTGCTGCTTCCCTCACCCATAGTCTAAGCTCTGCTGTTTAGTGGATCACAAGAGGATGATACAAAATCAAATTCAGGTACTTACAATGGAATTCATGAATAGAGAGTGACTTTTATATTTTTGGGGATTTCAGCCTAAACTGCTTGAGTCCTAGTGACCATTCTAAATTGGCATTGGTTTGTCCAATATCTGTTCCAGTATCATTTAAAGAGGACATTCATCCTAAGTGCCATGTTGTGCTGCCCTGCCTCCTCCCCCTCCTTCTCTTACCAATAGACATTACTTATTTATTTATTTTTACAAAGCACTTTACATTTGCCGCAAAGCAGCACTTCTGCAGTTCTCACCTAGTCGAGATTTCCTCCCTGCTCTCTTCCCTTGCACAAATGTGCCATAGGGCTCAGGTCTAAAGAGAGCCCTGCAACACATCTGCACAGGTTTCCATGGCCATCTGCACACTTGCAGGGTTTCCCACTCACTTGCAAAGACTGCTACCAGGGAAGTCAGAACTCTACCCTATCTTTGCGCATGTGTGGAAAATCCCATGCAAGTGTGCAGACGGACTCTGCTAGGACCCCAAGGCCAGGAAAAGCCTTTAGGCATATCTGTGAATGCACCATAGTTGTGGTGCCTGTTTGGGGGGGGAGGATTAGAGTCATCTGGGAGGCAGACTGAAGATCTATTCTACAAATGGTGCACAGTCTCTGAGGTTGCAGCCCATCCCGATTGGCAATTAATCTTTTGATCTGTAACAATGCTAACAATGTTTAAATGGCAAGTGTTATTGTGCCATCTTTAAAGTCAACAGCCATCTTCAACTAGGGCAGAACTGATCCAGCTTTGCTCTGCCCCCCCCCCCCCCAACAGCAACAGATCACTCCTATAGTGATCTATTGCCTGCAGATACCAGTGAGGAAAAGACCTCTAATTTAAGTGAGCTATTACTCCAGTGCTGTGTGGGGTGCTGGACAAGGTCTCCCTTGACTTGATACAGATTCCTATAGAAAGTACATACAGTTTAGAAGATGTAGAACCAAGATTCCTTCACTTTAATCCCTGGGCCCCTCAAATGCATCACTAATGCATGTAGGTAAAAAAGTAATTTGGAGTTTTGCTGCTTGCCAATCTGTAAAATTTCACCAACATATCAATTTGTATCCAAAATCCCAAATCTTCCTCAAGGCAAAGTGAACCTGCACCTAGGCTATGCACACTAAAGTTTTTATCTATTTAGAATAGACAGTAAAAGCATTTTAAAACCAGGGGCAGACTGACCATTTGGAAACTCGGGCACTGTCCGAGGGCCCGGGGTCAGTAGGGGGCCCCGTGAGATGCCCCTGGTACCTTTTTCATAGGCTTTTTTGAATTTGGGAAAGGACACAGGGGCCCCATGATCCCCTATTGCCCGGGAGCCCCATGAGTTGTCAGTCCGCCCCTGTTTAAAACAATCCCTAATTCACCTTTGCAGCTATAGGCATTGTGGAGAAATTCATCTTCAAAGTTCTCAACAGAAATTTCAGTTGTTTTCTATATAGAGCAGCCTACCAGCCCTTTAATATTGTAAACATTAAGGATGAGTAAAGCTGTCTGGGTTCAGGTCACAAACAGTTTTGCAAATCTTACTTAAAGTACGAAGTTCACAAAATTCGCAGCAACCCCTACTAAAGTCTATGGTAGTGGGGGGGGGGATTTTTTTTTTTAATATGATAACTTGCAAGGCTAATAAGCAAGGTATTGTCAAGCAAAAAGCATGGGAAGCCAGGAACTACCATGGGAGACATGTATTGTCTGGACTACTGCAACTCCCTTCTCACCGGCCTACCCCAACACAGGCTATCCCCGCTTCAGTCTATCCTGAACTCAGCGGCCAGAGTCATCCACCTCACCAATAGCTCCGCTTCTGCCACCCCCCTCTGTCAATCCCTCCACTGGCTTCCGATTGCCCAACGCATTAAATTCAAACTACTAACACTGACGTACAAAGCCATCCATATCGTTGCCCCAAACTACCTCACCGACCTGATACCCAAATACCACCCAACTCGTACTCTTCGCTCCTCACAAGACCTCCAACTTTCTAGCTCACTGGTCTCCTCCTCCCATGCTTGACTGCAGGACTTCTCCAGGACTTCCCCCATCCTCTGGAACTCACAACCCCAATCCATCAGACTGTCACCTACCCTCCTCACCTTTAGGTGCACCCTGAAAACCCATCTCTTTAGGGAAGCCTACCCCACCCTCACCTAACAGCCGATCTCCTCCACTCCTCCTACCACTCCATCCCCCACAGCCACTTCCTCCTGTACCACTATCCCCTCCCTCCTAGATTGTAAGCTCGAAAGAGCAGGGCCCTCGAACCCCTCGTGTATTGTATTGTTACTGTATTGTCCCCCACTATAATGTACAGCGCTGAGCAAACCTTTTGGCGCTATATAAATACTGTATAATAATATAATAATAATAATATCGTTGCCAAAATTAAAAATAAATAATAAAAAAATCACTATTTCTCCTATCTCCTACACTGACTAATCAACGTTCCTGAAGGATTTGTTTAGAGTTGCAGTTGGGAGGTGGCATTAAAACGCGTGGTTGAGCTGTGTTTTTAGTGCCCCACAACCTCCATGCTTGAACTGCAAAAGTATCAGATGGGGGTGTGCACATGCCTTAGTTGTGATGCTTTGCTTCTTGTCTACAGCAAGAAATTCTGCTTCTGTTGCATTCGGCAGGCAGTACTGCCACCGAACGCAACACATTCAAGTGAGTAACGACATGCCACAAATGTCCTACAACTGAATGCAATGCATGTGATTATGTGCAATTACAGGGTTAAAATAGGTGGTGAGGAGGTCATGTGACACCTCCTCACCGCCTATTATAACTGTATAAAAAAGCGACCTGAACACTTTTCAGAGGGTCTGCAGTTTAAACTCAAACACACTGAGCCCACCCTTTTATACAAAAGGGGGATGGGTTATCCATTCCTTCAAATTATTATTTGTGACTCAACTGAGCAGGGAAAAAGCTATGCACTTCATTATAGGTAGTTCCATATTTCTGGCGTTGAACTTGCAAACTTTTTTGACAAAAGTTGGCAATTCATGGACTTTGTGCATCCTGCGGATTCACCATAAAGCTTAATGTCATCCCTATTAAGAACCTACAGCTGGTGTTTTCATAAGCTTCTAGAAACTAACTGGAAACCAATATTGGAGACTTTGTGTCGGGGATCGCCGCAGCGCTGGGCTCGGCGCAGATGCAGTGCACCGCCCTGTGCAGGGACGCGGGCACTGGGACCTGGCCGACCGTGGCAATCGAGTTCGCGCATGCGCGGTAGAGACCGCGGGTGCACGCCTGGCACCAATGACAGCGCAGGGCGGGATATTTAAATGACCAGACCAAATGCCTTCTGGTCTCCTTGTATCCTGTGAACCTGTGAACCTGTGAATAGTGAGTTGCTGACCCGGATTGTGCCCTGACCTTGCTGTTTTCTCCTGTCCTGACCCTTGCTTGCCTGACCTCTCTCCTGGATGCCCCCTATTGGACCTGACCTGCTGTTGCTGACCTGGCGTGTGACCCGACTATCCTCTGCCCGCTGCCTTGTACCTCACCGTCCCCATAGTTACCGACCCGGCCTGCCTGACTTTGCACTTGCTCAGCCATCAATCCATCCATCTATCCATCTCTCTCAACGGGGTCTCCAGACCTCCTCATATCAGGCTCTCTCCCGTGGGAGCCCCTGGCGAATACCCCTACCACTGACGGGTATCCTCAGTAGTCACGACCTGGTCCCGGGGTGCTCCAAGTCCATCCCCACCATCAGGGGCTCTGGTGAACAAGTACTCTGGGGCTTAGACTCCATACGCTGGGGACGCCTGATCAGTGGAGTGCTAGTGGTACCGCCGGGCAGTCCCTTACACTTTGTTGTGATCTATAAGGATATTTGAGAATGGATTACTGCACAGTACATGCAGCTAGAGAGGTTAAGGATTACTTGTTTTAAAGCTCTTTTACTTCTAGTTAGTAATGAGTAAATGATTTAATTAGGGATGCACTGATAGCCTTTTTTTCTGGCAAATTCAAGTACCGATACTTCTGTTAAGTACTAGCCGATACCGATTACCAATACTTCGCAGTGTGATTTGTGTCATTATAAAATGTACGCAAGTGTGCATTCATGCCTGATGAAGGGGTCCTGCGAGATTCCAAAAGGTTGCCTTGCTGTAACTATGTGATCATTCATTAAAACTTTTGGACCCATATTGGTGATCCTCGGTGTGCTGGTGACATTCTCCCTTTATTATAAAATGTATGGACGCAGATTACACCGCAAAGGATAGCATGCGATTTGAACAGGAATGCGATTCCTCTCCAAATCACATGCGGTTTCCCCACTGCTCCTGTGTGAACCCAGGCTTATACAAGGGCAGTGCAGGGAGGTTTCCCGCAGTGGAGAGAGAGACAGTGGGCATGTGCAGATGTATACTATGGCGGAAGATGCTCTATATTCTCAGTAGAAGAGGAGAGAAAGCAGCGGGGATTTCAAATCCCCAGACCTGTGAAGCGGCTTTCTCTACTCTCCTTGCAGGGATGATAGTTAAGGCTAGAGGCATCTGATTGGTCAACATCATCCATGTGATGTGCTGATCACTCAAAAACCCCGCTGCTTTCTCTCCTCTCCTTGCAGCAATGACAGTACAGGCTAAACGGCATCTGATTGGTCAGCACCACATTTACCAAATTTCTAATCCCTGCAGTTTTCTGTTCTCTCCTGCTGCTGAGAATATGGACCTTCTGCTTCCATAGTATTCATCCCCAAAAGCCCACTCTCCTCTCAGCACTGGATCCCTGCAGGGAGGTTTCACGCACTGCTCCTGTGTGAACTTAGGCTATGACAAGCCTCGGTTCACAAAGGAGTACCGGGGAAACCGCATGCAATTTGGATGGGAGTCGCATTTCTGTTCAAATCGCATGCTAATCTTTGTGGTGCAATCTATATTGACTCAAATCGCACCGCAAATTATTGGTTTCCGGTATCAGGAGCATTTTTATGAGTACTTGTGAAAATACAGGTAAAAATACCGGTACCGGTGCATCCCTACATTTAAGAGATTGTAGTCTGGGCCTCTGGGCTGCGGGCCTGGAGGAGATTGCTGATGGACTTTTTTTGCTGAAGTTCACTGTCCTGAAGTTCTGGCTGAAGGGTCTTTTATCTTCCCCACTGAGGATCTTCCTGTAGATGCTTTGTGGCATACAGCTCTGTTGGTTATGTGTTAGAGAAGACACTAGTAGCTTGTGATGAGGCAGAACTTGGTTTACTTGTGTGGCTTAAGTTGCAAACATACAAAGCATTTCAGCAAACTGTAACGGCAGACATCTTGATTATGAAGTGAGAGAGAAGAGAGAGAATCAACAAGTTTTACAGATATGCACAACTGGTAACCTTAGTGTACAGTGCCATCTACTGGTCAAGTGATATTAACACACAATACTGTATATAGTACATGCTGTTGCATCCCCAACACCCCTTCTCAAAGGCATGTGCATAATTATATGACATTTAGTCTCTTTTGTAGAAAACAATGACGTTCCCTTGGCAAAGGTTTGGTGAGTGCATCTGCAGTCATCTCCTCTGATGGGCAGTACTGGATGTCGATAACCCCTTGTTCTTGCATGTCTCTGAGCAGATGATATCTTACATCAATGTGCTTGGTTCTTGGGTTAATCTTCTCAGAGTGTGTAAGCTTTATGCATCCCTGATTGTCTTCAAACATGGGTGTGGGTTGTGACATATTCAGTCCCATGTCTAGTAGAAGTTGACGAATCCAAATGGCTTCTTGACATGCATGTGCTGCTGCTATGTATTCCGCTTCAGTTGAAGAGAGTGCAACAGTCACTTGTTTCCGACTAGACCAGCTTATGGTTCCTTGTCCATACTGGAAGATGTAACCACTTGTAGATTTGCGGTCAGTGGTGTCACCAGCCCAATCGGCGTCCACATATCCAATCAGTTTTGGGTTTGATGATGCTGGAAGTCGCAGCTTCATCCGATTTGTTCCCTTTAGGTACTGCATTACCCTCTTTACTGCATTCCAGTCGCATTGACACGGTGTTGCGACTTTCCTGCAAAGTATTCCCACTGCTACGGCGATGTCTGGTCTTGTCACGGTGGCGATGTATAGCAATTTTCTGATTGCCCTGCGGTAATAATCATTGTTAGGTAACAAGTTTTCTGTTTCATTGTTTTTTGGATAATCTGGTTCCATTGGTGTTTTCGCTTCCTTTGCATCTTGCATGTGAAACTGTTCTAACATTTCTGTAATTTTCTGACTTTGGTTAAGAAGATAGCTTCCATCCTCTTCCCACTCTATTTGAATTCTTAGGTAGTGAGTAATGTTCCCCAACTCTTTAATTTCAAAATTTTGTTTCAGTTTGTGAACTATTTGGTCAAACTCCCCTTCTTGTTCAAAACACGTCAAGATGTCATCGAAGTATATTAGGATGTATGTCCATTTGTTCTCTTGATTCTTTGAATACTGACATGGATCTGCTTTATTTTTGAGAACCCTTCCTTTCTGAGTATTTCTGGGAGTATCCCTTGGCAACTAATCTTGCTTTGTATCTATAGATGTTTCCTTCTGTATCATATTTCACTTTAAAAGTCCATCTGCTTCCGATGGTTTTGCGACCAGGAGGGAGTTCTGTTAGTGACCAAGTTTTATTTTCTTGAAGTGATTTTATTTCTTCTTCAGCTGCTTTTCTCCACTGATCGGCTTCCCTTCTCGGCAAAGTTTCTATGTCTTCCCAGGATGTTGGCTCCCGTGTTTGATGTGTTTTAGCAGCGTATGATAACCTGCGGGGTGGTATCCCTTCTGTCATTCGAGAGGATCTTCTGATTTCTTGTTGTTCAGTGGGTTCTATTGGCTCGTTGATTGTAAGTTCCACTTCTTGTTCTGGCTCTTGTCCTGCTTTGCCGATTCAGCGCGTAAATCCTCTCCACATTTTTCAAGAATTGTATTATCTGGTGCTTCACTTTCATCAAAATAAACACTGCGGCTTACTGTGACCTTGTTGGTCTTTGGACAAAGGATTCTATATCCCTTACTCTGCTCACTGTAGCCCACCAGAATGCCTTCTATGGCTTTGTTCTCCGACTTGGAGCGATTCTGACTTGGAATGTAGGCATATGCTTTACAGCCAAACACCCTGATGTGTCCTATGTTAGGTTTTGATCCATTCCACATTTCATATGGTGTACTCTCAATAGCTTTTGATGGGAGCCTGTTTTGTAGGTATGTTGCAGTCATTATTGCTTCTCCCCAGTATTTGTTAGGTAAGGCAGCATCCAAAATCATACATCTTGTCATTTCTACAAGAGTGCGATTCTTTCTTTCCGCTACACTGTTTTGCTCAGGAGTGTATGGTACGGTTGTTTGGTGTATAATACCTTGTTTCTTTAGGTATGATTCCATCTCTTTATTCATATATTCCCCTCCATTGTCAGTGCGTATTATTCCAGGTTTCCTTTGAAACTTGTTGCTTGTCATAGCTACAAACTCTTGAAGTTTTTCTAATGTCTCACTTTTGTGCTTCATTAGATACGTTATTGTGTACCTGGAATAATCGTCGATGAAAGTCAGTAAATATCTGTTCCCGCCAGGTGTGATGGTTTTCATTGGTCCGCACACATCACTGTGTATCAGTTCCATGGGTTTAATGGTTTTACTCTGACTGGTCTGTGGAAGAGAGGTTCGGGTGGCCTTTGCTTTGATGCAACACGTGCACTTGCTGAGTGTGTGGCAAGGCAATATTTTCATGTCTTCTGATAGACCTCCCTTTGCAAAGTTCTTTATAGCTTCTGGGTTTCGATGCCCCAATCTTCTATGCCATAGGTGGATGCACTTGTCATGTGGGTTATGAGTTGCCGCATTAGCCTTCTCACTTTCAGTGACGATTTAGTACAGATGTTCATTTAACCTTCCTCTTGCTAGAATTTGCTTTCCATTTTGAATTGTGCATTCATTACCTCTGAACTGGACAGTGAGCCCATTGCTTGCAAGGGTTTTAACTGATAGGAGGCTTCCTTCTATGCTTGGAACATATAGAACATTCTTTACAAGGATGTTCTGCTTGCCCCCTGATGGCGTTTTGCAGTTCAGAAATCCCTGACCATTACCTTCCGCTGTAATACTTTTCCCATTTGCTAGGAAGACTTTATCTTTTACACTAAAATCAATTTCAGTGAAGAATGTCTTGTCGCTTGTCATGTGACTTGTTGCCCCTGAATCAATGTACCATCCATGTGAGGTACTATTCTGAGTCACTTTAAAAGTACCACTCCATGATGCACTTTCATTTTCTTTCATGACGCTTTAGCTCTTTCTCTTGTGGGTAGCTCCCCGCTTTCGCTGCTCAGCTTTCCAGATTGAACAGTTCTTTTTCAAGTGACCAGCCTTTTTGCAGCGAAAACATACCCTGGTTTCTTTGCTTTGTCTTATGCCTTCATGCACCTTCAGAGCTGCCTCTGGTCTCTCGTTCTCTTCACTATGCAAATTTTCCTTTCTTCTGCTGTATTCATCAATTAATTTTCCCTTACCATATTCTAGCATCAGTTCAGTTTCCAGTCTAGTTTCTAGAGCATTTATAAGGGCACTGTATGATTCTGGAAGACTGCATAGCAGTAGTGCTACTACATGATTGTCTTTCATTTCTTCACCTATTGCACCCAGCTGGTCCACAATTTCTAGCATAGCATTTACATGTTCACCCATTTCCTGCCCTTTTTCCAACCTCATCTTATACAGTTTGCACAGCAGATATAGTTTACTGTTTAGGTTTGCACGTTCATGCAGTTTTTGTAATGCAGTCCACATACCTTTAGCTGTGTGTTCTTTCCTTATATGAATGACTTGATCATCCTCCACTAACAGGCTTATGACTGCTTTTGCTTGTCTGTTTTTTCTGTCCCATTCTTCCGGGTTGTCATTGGGTCTGTTTGTATCTAGTACCTGCCACAAGTCATCTTTGGATAACAGCATTTCAAGCTTAAACTTCCATAGCTGGTAGTTGGTATTGTTGAGCTTTGCTATTGTAAACTTCATATCTGAAGCACTTGCCATCTTTCAGTGAATTGGATACAGCTCTTGTTTCCTCACACAGGATTTGGTAGGATTGTAAATGCAGCACTTACTTGTTTGTAGTTTTCCTTTTTCCAGTGTCTGGAGCTGGGCCCATAACCTGTTGGTTATGTGTTAGAGAAGACACTAGTAGCTTGTGATGAGGCAGAACTTGGTTTACTTGTGTGGCTTAAGTTGCAAACATACAAAGCATTTCAGCAAACTGTAACAGCAGACATCTTGATTATGAAGAGAGAGAGAAGAGAGAGAACCAACAAGTTTTACAGATATGCACAACTGGTAACCTTAGTGTACAGTGCCATCTACTGGTCAAGTGATATTAACACACAATACTGTATATAGTACATGCTGTTGCATCCCCAACAAGCTCTTGGGACATTGTGAGTAAAACCTGATTTAGGACTGTAAAGTGTGCCTGCTCCTGTGAGGACTTTTCACTAAGACGTTTGTCCACCCATTTGTGACCCCAAACTCCTCTCCTGTTTCAGTTCTTCAGGAAAATTCCAAAAATACATCCCCTATACTGAGCCTGAAATGTCAGTGTGCATGGACCTGTGCTTGTGGTTGGCAACCTCTATACTAGTGTAGCATCCTCCTAGAATAGGTTGCTAGAGAGGTTCAGGAAAACTTAGTTCTTTGGCTCCTTTGTAATCATTGGAGTGGTGTTTGATTATTTTTGGTTGTTCTGGGCCTCACTGGCTGAAGGCTCAACTACTTCCCGCTGCCTTCTAGTGGTTTATGGAATGTAGTGGGTTGGAAGAAGATCTTGGCCTGAATATTTATGAGGTCTCATCCAATCCCTGGGGGGGGGGGGGGGTAATTCCCAATAGGATGCTCTATATTCTCAGTAGTAGAAGAGCAGAGAAAGCAGCGAGGATTTCAAATCCCCAGACCTGTGAAGCGGCTTTCCCAATAGGTTTCTGGGGAATGTACAAAATGGTTTGGGGCCTGAAGCAGCAAGGTTCTTATCAAGGGTAAGAAAAACCCAGCCTGGAGGGCTGCAGCCTTGCTGGGCAGTGTAGCTGGAATCTGTAGGAGTTGACCGAGGTCCCAGCTCATTGAAAGCTAGGGGGACCCATTTCTTGGAAATAGCTGGAGCCAAATTAAGGGGATTCACTAATAATCTGGCCTAGAGATTCACCAGGCAAGTGTCTGGCCTATATTGGATGGAGGAATCCACATACATTGTGAGTATAGGCCTGAGTGTAGGACCCTAGTGCCTGTTTGCTGCTCTAACCCTTTAAGCATCTGCTCCAGTGCTGCTGAATTGGGACCTTTCCTTTGCTTGGAGCCTTAGAGTTGTTCATTCTCCTATTGTCTGCCAAGAGTAGAATAATCCTGAAGAGCATAGACAAGGCAAAAAGTGTCCTCTAGTTTCTTTGTGCAATAAATTTGGTGTAACCCAAACCTCATCTTGCACACCAACTAAGTTCAAAGATCATCAAAGCATAAAAAGACATTTCTTGCCTGTTCATTGAATTGTGAGATTGTCCATGTTATTGTGTGCCTGGCTGCTTGTGCACCCATTTGGGAAGACAACTTGGGGCTAATCAGCGGGGCCCTTGAGGGGTCTACGCTACATGAGTAAGGGAAACCTGGGTACATTCTCAGCGGCCCCTCTGGGGGTCCACTGGAGGAATTATGTAGTGTATCTAAAATGAACTAGAAGAGAAGAAGTAATATTTCAGTTCATACCTGAAAATGAACGGTGTTGTAAAAAAGATGCAAATTAAATTGCAATGTGAGGAATATATGGAGCAATAATGAGTTGGTAATTGGTTTTAACAACAACATTTTCTCTGTCTCTCTGGAATTTTTAAGAGTAGAGATATTTGTGAAATAGCAATTCTGTAATGAGTTAGATTAGGTGCAGACAGGAGCCGGACCATTGACATTTTAATGCCCTTTTTGACAAACATTAAAGTCTATGACTAGCAATTGCCGCCTCATAAAGAATTTCTTCCCAGCGACTCGCTTGCTGTTTAACGTAGATCTCCAGGCAGATATAAAATCCCACCCTTTTGTCTCGGCATGAATTTATTAAAAATGACTAAATGACATTTAAAAAAAAATATTTCTACTATAATTTCCTTAAATCTCTTTTAACCTCCCATAATCCCACACAGGAAATCAGGATAAAAGAGGGATTGTCAGTGAACTATGAACCAAACAGGCTCTATTGCATTGACCAGTTCTGAAATCCTAACATGTTTCAGGCAATGGAGGATAGAGTGAGAGGTGATTAAATCGTTTTTTTCCCTTTTTGGAAATTACTTGCTAGCGCCCGATGATTACTGAGCATCTCCAACGGGGAGGAAGATTGTTTTGTTTACAATCTTCCTCCCTGTCAGCTCAAGCACACTGCTCAGGATGGCTGTGCACAGTACAGCCATCCGGATCAGTGTGCTT
Source organism: Staurois parvus (assembly GCF_062004578.1). NCBI lineage: Eukaryota > Metazoa > Chordata > Amphibia > Anura > Ranidae > Staurois > Staurois parvus. The sequence continues at coordinate 916,687 of NW_028318374.1, forward strand.
ACAGTGAAGAACACCCCCCCGCCCCCTAGTAAAACACTGCCAGCACATAGTTAACCCTTTGATTGCCCCTCACAATAACTCCTTCCTGCCCAGTGCCATTAGTACAGTGTCAGTGCTTTTTTTACCACTGATCACTGTATTGGTGTCACTGGATATGTCAGTGACACCAAGTTAGTTCCTTCCAGTGTCAGAATGTCCGCCACAGTCCTGCAATCCCGCTAAAAGTCACTGATCGCCATTACTAGTAGAAAAGAAAAAAATCCCATTATCTATACCGCCATTTGTAAATACTATAACTTTCACGTAAACCAATTAATTTACATGTATTGGGATTTATTTTAGCAAAGACATGGAGCAGAATACATTTTGGCCTAAATTTATGATGAAATTAAATTTTTCATTTTTTTTCTGGGCATATTTAATATCAAAAAGTCAAAAATATTGTTTTTTTTCCCCAAAATTGGCAGTTTTTTTTTTATTTATAGCGCAGCGCAAAAAATAAAAAGCGCACAGGTAATCAAATACCATCGAAAGAAAGCTCAATTTGTGGGAAAAAAGGATGTAAATTTCATTTGGGTGCAGCGTTGCATGACCGCACAATTGTCAGTTAAAATAACGCAGCGCCGTAACACAAAAAATGGCCTGGTCAGGAAGGGGGGTAAATCCTCAGGAGGGCAAGTGGTTAAATTGCTAGCAAATGAGAGCTTCCGGACGCTTCTCTCTGTTTGTAAACAAAGTGGCCAGGGATTATCCTTTCTGAAGGCCTTGTATAGATGTTAATGGGGGACCTTCCCAAAAAATTGGGGTTTTCATTAAATATGCATACCATACACTTATCCATGATGAGGGTCTGGTACGGTTGTCAAGGGGGGGCCCCATACAAAAAAAGAAAAAAGAAGCAACAAAATTGGAGACTGGTTCACCTCCAAATTTCTCTACTATATTCTTTGGAACTAGTGTAAATTCTAAGGAGGAATCTCATGGAAAAACAAAACATAAAAGTATGAGGTTCCCCCCGAATTCATACGAAACCGTTATGCAGCCTGAAAAAGGAGGGGGGGGATGAGTACACACCCCCTACCTTCTGAACCATACCAGGTCACTTGTCCTCAATCTAGGGATCCTTTTACAAGTCTGGTATAAATGGTATACACAAAAAAAAGGTGTGGCGTTCCATTAAAGACATATACCATACCCTTATCCTTAATGAGGGTTAGGCATGAATGTCAAGGGGGACCCCATGCAAATATAAAAAGAAAAAAAATGGAGCATGGACCCCCTCAAATTCCATACCAGACCTTTGGACCCTAGTATAAACTTTAAGGAAGGATCCCATGCAAAAACAAAGAAAAAAAGCATAAGGTCCACCCCCTAGGGTTGCCACCTCATCCTTTTAAAACCAAACACATATTAATTATACAGGTTCTGAGGCTAGTTTAATGCAGATAAGTCACTGAGTGAGTGTAATTACCACCTTAGTCAGCCACAGAACCGGAGTAATTAATATATGTTTGGTTTTAAAGGGATGAGGTGGCAACCCTTCCGCCCCCCCCCCCCCCACACACACACCAAATCCATACCAGACCCATATCCAAGCATGCAGCCTAGGGTATGAAAATGCAGCTGGAGAAAGAAAATAATTAGTTGGGAAAATAGTAGGAATGAATGGGAATACATAAATTTGAAAAAGTAATGTAGATAGCCCTAAAGGAAGAAATAAGAAAGATCTTAATGGACAGAGGGAGGGGATGGGTGGAATGGGGGGGTTAGATGGGTGGGAATGGAACAATATGTATGGCTTATAATGAGATAATGTTAATGTGATTTATTTTTGTAATAAAATTTAATAAAAGATATAAATAATAATAATAAAAAAAAAAGAGAATGCGGCCGTCCTCTCCTGAGCCATACCAGGCCGCATGCCCTCAACTTGGAGAAGGGGGTACATTAATCACATGCTGATGACAAGGGTCTCTGTCCCACAACTATGATCTGATGGTTGTAAGGTTCTGCAAGCAGGGGGCTTATGAGAATCTGGAAGCCCCATTTTACACTTGATTACTGCAACTCCCTCCTCACTGGCCTGCCTCACAGCAGGCTATCCCCACTTCAGTCGATCCTGAATACGGCGGCCAGACTCATCCACCTTACCAACCGCTCCATTTCCGCCACCTTCCTCTGCCAATCCCTCCACTGGCTTCCGATTGCCCAACGGATCAAATTCAAACTGCTAAAACTGACATACAAAGCTGTCCATCATACTGCCCCAAACTACATCACCGACCTAATATCCAAATAACACCCAAAACGTACTCTCCGCTCTTCACAAGACCTCCTACTCTCTAGTTCCCTGGTCTCCTCCTCCCATGCCTGCCTCCAGGACTTCTCCAGGGCATCACCCCTCCTCTGGAACTCCCTACCCCAATCCATCAGACTATCACCCACTCTCCTCTCCTTTAGGTGCACCCTAAAAACCCACCTCTTCAGGGAAGCCTACCTCACTCCCTGCTAACTGCCGATCTCCTCCACTCTTCCTACCACTCCATCCCGCACAGCTTTTCCTCCCGTACCACTCTTCCCTCCCTCCTAGATTGTAAGCTCCAAGGAGCATAGCCCTCGAACCCCTCATGTATCGCACTGTATTGTTATTGTACTGTCTCATGTATTGTCCCCCATTGTAATGTACAGCGCTGATCAAACTGTTGGCGCTATATAAATACTGTATAATAATAATAATAATAATATTACACTAAGATTCCACCCTCACACTCCCAGGTGAATGAGTAAGGGTATATAGTATCTTTATTCATTCACACAAAAAACAGTAAACAATAAAGATTAAAAACAGCAAAGAACAGCAGACTATTAAAAAACTTTATCATAATAATTTACTAAACAAACTAGTTTCCCTTTGAGGTTTCCATTAGGTCTCCTGGACTGTTAAGAGGGGCTGTTCACAAGGTCAGTCTTGCTGCCTGTAGGAGCTCACGACTGCAGCGTTGGCTGTTCATCTGCTCCGCGTGTCACCCAGCCAGCCCATATATCACACAATACAAATGGCTTCCACCAAGCAATTTGATTTCTAAAAGGGAACTTTTATGCAAATGTTTGATTTAACCGTTAGCACTTGGCACTGTAGTATTACGTTTTAGAACTGATAAATTATCCCCGTATTCTCATCATGATCTCTAATGCCTTTTTGACCTGATTTGCTCTTAAGCAGCTCGCCTCTCGAAGACTATAATTCTACTAAATGATTTTCCCAAATGTGGGGTGGCCCTACTGTGCGATCCTAGACAAACTTCAAACTGTGCCGAATGATATTACATAGAGGCTCCAGAGCCGGAAATTTGCATTTTTCAGCACACGCAGGGCAGGCTTGTAATTAAGTAGCAGATATGTTCGGGACAAATGTCAAACCATTCCACTGTTTTTGCATAAATAATGCATATGTTAAGATATCATTGATAGTGAAGGATCGCTGCGGTAATAAATACAGTACAATGACTGACAGCAAGATTGTAATTGTTCAGGAAAAAAACAGGCAGATGACAAGCCATAGAATGGATAAAGCCAGCTTTTCTTTTATAACAATCAGCTGTTGAAATCGTTTTGAAGTGATTGTAAAGGATTTTTCTTTTAAAATTGCAAACATGTTATACTTACCTGCTGCATGCAATGGTTTTGCACAAATTAGCCCTGATCCTCCTCTTCTAGGGTCGCCCACTGGCTCCTCCTGCCTTCTGAGTGCCCCAATAGCAAGCCGCTCTTATGGGGGCACGCCTGTGAGTTCACTCCCGAGCCGGGCTGTGTGTGTCTATTGCCACAAATAGTGCAGCTATCACTGGTTTCGATTGATAGCAGCAGGAGCCAATTGCTATCACTGAATCCTGTGAAGAGGGAGAGCGAGAGAGAGAGAGATAGAGAGCGTTTCTGCTCTTGTGCACATCGCTGGATCAAGATTGGACTCAGGTATATATTTAGGGGGTAAGAAGGAGCTGAAAGTAAAAGGTTTTTTACTTTATTGAAGAAAATTCATTAAGGTAAAAATAAAACTTTAGCATTTACAACCACTTTAAGTATATTCAAATTCAAGAACAAAAATGTAATACATTGCAGCTTACCAGTCCTTAGATATCGTGGCTTCTTTGGTTTTCCTTTTTCTCTTATCTGCCCAGCCACCACCACCAATACAGCTACATAGCTTTATTAACTATACAGTTCAAGAAATCAGGAATGACCTTCCCTTGGCTGGGATGGGAAAAATTGGTGGCACCCTAAAATTTTGTGTGTAGGACCTCTTGGCAGCCTTACCAACGATCAAGAATAGAGATGAGCGAAGTATTCAAAAATTCGATTCGACTGATTCAGCGAATTCGTGGAAAAATTTTGATTCGAGTCGAATATATTCGCTGCAAATTTAACTTATAAAAGGGTGTTTCTAGGCTTCAGAGAGCCTTTATATTAGTGCAGAACACTGTACCTTTAATTTAAATGCCCTTGGAGTCTGCTTGGGAAGAGAAATAATACTGACAGTCAGTATGACATGCAGATGAGTGCCGTCGATCTTAGAATCACCGCACACTTCACTCATTTGGGCAGTCACGGGGCCAAAACCAGAGTGTGGAGCCACAGTGTGGCGGTGGAGGCAGCAGCAATGGGAGGCCATACAGCACCCTATGACAAAAATGGAAACCACCAGCAGTGTGAGGAGACCTGAAAGTGGCACATGGCAGAGTGTGGCGATGGAGACAGCAGCAATGGGAGGCCGCACAGGGACCCATGACACACTCTGGACCTGGCAGCAGCATGAGGAAGCGGTACAGGGGCCCATGACAGATTATGGGCCTGGCAGCAGCATGAGGAGTTGGTACGGGGGCCCATGGCAGATTACGGGCCTGGCAGCAGCAATGGGAGGCCGTACAGGGACCCATGACACACTCTGGACCTGGCAGCAGCATGAGGAGGCGGTACAGGGGCCCATGACAGATTACGGGCCTGGCAGCAGCATGAGGAGGCGGTACAGGGGCGCATGACAGATTACGAACCTGGCAGCAGCAACTTGGACAGGAGGACGTTCAGCTTCTGCACCGTCGGGTGCGTGCTCGCAAACTGTTGTCTCTTGGAAACGGATTCCAAGAAAGACTGCTGACGGAATCCGTGAAGAGGAGTAGCAGGAGAAGGAGCATCTGAACGAGCGGAATATGCCAACAAGCGACAACAGGGGACCATGACAGATTACGGGCCTGGCAGCAGCATGAGGAGTCGGTACGGGGGCCCATGGCAGATTACGGGCCTGGCAGCAGCAATGGGAGGCCCGTAATCTGCCAGCACCCTATGACAAAAAATGGAACACACCAGCAGTGTGTGAGGAGACCTGAAAGTGGCACATGGCAGAGTGTGGCGATGGAGACAGCAGCAATGGGAGGCCGTACAGGGACCCATGACACACTCTGGACCTGGAAGCAGCATGAGGAGGTGGTACAGGGGCCCATGGCAGATTACGGGCCTGGCAGCAGCAATGGGAGGCCCGTAATCTGCCAGCACCCTATGACAAAAAATGGAACACACCAGCAGTGTGTGAGGAGACCTGAAAGTGGCACATGGCAGAGTGTGGCGATGGAGACAGCAGCAATGGGAGGCCGTACAGGGACCCATGAGACACTGTGGACCTGGCAGCAGCATGATGAGGCGGTACTGGGGCCCATGGCAGATTACGGGCCTGGCAGCAGCAATGGGAGGCCCGTAATCTGCCAGCACCCTATGACAAAAAATGTAACACACCAGCAGTGTGAGGAGACCTGAAAGTGGCACATGGCAGAGTGTGGCGATGGAGACAGCAGCAATGGGAGGCCGTACAGGGACCCATGAGAGACTGTGGACCTGGCAGCAGCATGATGAGGCGGTACTGGGGCCCATGGCAGATTACGGGCCTGGCAGCAGCAATGGGAGGCCCGTAATCTGCCAGCACCCTATGACAAAAAATGGAACACACCAGCAGTGTGAGGAGACCTGAAAGTGGCACATGGCATGAGACACTGTGGACCTGGCAGCAGCATGAGGAGGCGGTACAGGGGCCCATGGCAGATTAGGGGCCTGGCAGCAGCTATGGGAGGCCCGTAATCTGCCAGCACCCTATGACAAAAAATGGAACACACCAGCAGTGTGTGAGGAGACCTGAAAGTGGCACATGGCAGAGTGTGGCGATAGAGACAGCAGCAATGGGAGGCCGTACAGGGACCCATGACACACTCTGGACCTGGAAGCAGCATGAGGAGGCGGTACAGGGGCCCATGGCAGATTACGGGCCTGGCAGCAGCAATGGGAGGCCCGTAATCTGCCAGCACCCTATGACAAAAAATGGAACACACCAGCAGTGTGAGGAGACCTGAAAGTGGCACATGTTTGGGGCATGATTCATGGCGGATTTAGTCAGTTGTGTCAGGAACTGGTGGTTTGAAATCCAGACTAATCCACGCCTGATTCATTTTCACAAACGTGAGTCTCTCCACACTTTGGGTGGACAGTCGTGTCCTCCGCGGAGTTACAATACCTCCTGCCGCACTAAACACGCGCTCCGATGCCACGCTACTGGCCGGGCATGACAGCCTTTCAAGGGCAAATTCAGCTAGTTGGGGCCAAAGGTCAAGTTTCGTTGCCCAGTAGTCAAGGGGATTGTCTACCTCGGTTGGCAGGGTGCTGTCCAAGTAGGCCTAAGCCTGTTGTTTGAGGTCCTGCTCCAGGTCCACCTGATGCTGCTGCTGCTGCGGCTGGTTAGTAGTTTCCTCACTGCGCTGGTGAAGAAAGCTACTCATCGACTGCAGACTGAGGCAGCCGCTGCTGGTGGAGCTACCACTGCTCCTACCACCCCACCCCTCCCCTGCTGCCATGGCAGCGGAACGCGAGCGCACAGGGCCCACAGTGTCTGAGGATGGACGTTGGCGCAGAAAGGCAGAGACCAGCTGACTACATAGGTGGTTTTTATAGTACGTTATTTTGGCCTCCCTCTCAGCAGGTGTGAAAAAGGCCACGATTTTTGAACGGTAGCGAGGGTCCAACAAGGTGGACAGCCAAAAGTCATCCCTCTGTCTGATGGTTATTTTTCGTCTGTCGCTACGCAAGCAAGCGAGCATGCTATGGGCCATTTGTGCCAAGGAATGCGAGGGACTCCCTGCCTCCATCTCCACAGCATACTGCCACGGTGCGTCTGGGTCCTCTGTCTCCTCTTCCTCCTCCTCTACCAGATGCTCCTGCTCCTCCACTCCTGTCCGCTGAGTGGAAAAACCACCCATTTCACTCAATAATTCCTGAGCACCAATGTCCTCCTCTACCTCCTCCTCTTCTTCCTGTCCTGCCCCCACAGGGGTCATGTGGCGTTGAGATCTGTGCGCCACGTCTACCGCACCCTGACCAGCCATTGTTAACAGCATTTGTTCCAGGACGTGCAACAGAGGAATGACATCGTTCATCCCATAGTCCTGCCGACTCACGAATAGCGTGGCATCCTCAAAGGGCCTGAGCAAGCGCAGGTGTCACGCATGAGCTGCCAATGGCTGACATCTAAGTTACACAGGGAGTACCTTTATCCGCTTGTAACATCAGGAAATCTGTGATGGCCTTTCGCTGTTCGTAAAGGCGGTCTAACATATGTAGGGTTGAATTCCACCTTGTTGCAACGTCACAGCATGAGGAGTCGGTACAGGGGCCCATGGCAGATTAGGGGCCTGGCAGCAGCTATGGGAGGCCCGTAATCTGCCAGCACCCTATGTCAAAAAATTGAACACACCAGCAGTGTGAGGATACCTGAAAGTGGCACATGGCATGAGACACTGTGGACCTGGCAGCAGCATGAGGAGGCGGTACAGGGGCCCATGGCAGATTAGGGGCCTGGCAGCAGCTATGGGAGGCCCGTAATCTGCCAGCACCCTATGACAAAAAATTGAACACACCAGCAGTGTGAGGAGACCTAAAAGTGGCACATGGCATGAGAGACTGTGGACCTGGCAGCAGCATGAGGAGGCGGTACAGGGGCCCATGGCAGATTAGGGGCCTGGCAGCAGCTATGGGAGGCCCGTAATCTGCCAGCACCCTATGACAAAAAATGGAACACACCAGCAGTGTGAGGAGACGTGAAAGTGGCACATGTTTGGGGCATGATTCATGGCGGATTTAGTCAGTTGTGTCAGGAACTGGTGGTTTGAAATCCAGACTAATCCACGCCTGATTCATTTTCACAAACGTGAGTCTCTCCACACTTTGGGTGGACAGTCGTGTCCTCCGCGGAGTTACAATACCTCCTGCCGCACTAAACACGCGCTTTGATGCCACGCTACTGGCCGGGCATGACAGCCTTTCAAGGGCAAATTCAGCTAGTTGGGGCCAAAGATCAAGTTTCGTTGCCCAGTAGTCAAGGGGATTGTCTACCTCGGTTGGCAGGGTGCTGTCCAAGTAGGCCCAAGCCTGTTGTTTGAGGTCCTGCTCCAGGTCCACCTGATGCTGCTGCTTCTGCGGCTGGTTAGTAGTTTCCTCACTGCGCTGGTGAAAAAAGCTACTCATCATCGACTGCAGACTGAGGCAGCCGCTGCTGGTGGAGCTACCACTGCTCCTACCACCCCACCCCTCCCCTGCTGCCATGGCAGCGGAACGCGAGCGCACAGGGCCCACAGTGTCTGAGGATGGACGTTGGCGCACAAAGGCAGAGACCAGCTGACTACATAGGTGGTTTTTATAGTACGTTATTTTGGCCTCCCTCTCAGCAGGTGTGAAAAAGGCCACCATTTTTGAACGGTAGCGAGGGTCCAACAAGGTGGACAGCCAAAAGTCATCCCTCTGTCTGATGGTTATTATTCGGCTGTCGCTACGCAAGCAAGCGAGCATGCTATGGGCCATTTGTGACAAGGAATGTGAGGGACTCCCTGCCTCCATCTCCACAGCATACTGCCACGGTGCGTCTGGGTCCTCTGTCTCCTCCTCCTCCTCCTCTACCACATGCTCCTGCTCCTCCACTCCTGTCCGCTGAGTGGAAAAACCACCCATTTCACTCAATAATTCCTGAGCACAAATGTCCTCCTCTACCTCCTCCTCTTCTTCCTGTCCTGCCCCCACAGGGGTCATGTGGCGTTGAGATCTGTGCGCCACGTCTACCGCACCCTGACCAGCCATTGTTAACAGCATTTGTTCCAGGACGTGCAACAGAGGAATGATGTCGTTCATCCCATAGTCCTGCTGACTCACGAATAGCGTGGCCTCCTCATAGGGCCTGAGCAAGCGGCAGGTGTCACGCATGAGCTGCCAATGGCTGACATCTAAGTTACACAGGGGAGTACCTTTATCCGCTTGTAACATCAGGAAATCGGTGATGGCCTTTCGCTGTTCGTAAAGGCGGTCTAACATGTGTAGGGTTGAATTCCACCTTGTTGCAACGTCGCAGATCAGGCGATGCTGTGGAATTCCGTTCTGCCGCTGCAGCTCAAGGAGGGTGTGCTTTGCGGTGTAGGAATGGCTGAAATGCATGCAAAGTTTACGTGACATTTTAAGGATGTCTTGCAGTGGGATGGTGGATTTTAGGAACCGCTTGACAACCAGATTGAACACGTGAGCCATGCATGGCGCATGGCACAACCTTCCTTGACGCAGAGCAGACACCATGTTCTTTCCGTTGTCAGTCAACATGGTTCCGATTTTCAGTTTGCGCGGAGACAGCCATCTGTCGATTTCTCTGTTCAGTAAACTGAGAAGTTCCTCCCCTGTGTGACTACGTTTGCCAAGGCATACCAGGTGCAGCACAGCGTGACACCGTTGTGCCCTGCACATGTGATATGCCGGTCGGGTAATGGGACTTGGCACAGGGGTGGCGGCTGAGGACACGAAGGAAGAAGAGGTGGTAGAGGCGGACATCTTTTGTGGACCAAGGACGTGCAAACGTGGAGGCAAAAGCGGCGTGACCTGTCCAAGTTGCTGGTGCGGCTGTGACGGCACCACGTTCACCCAGTGGGCCGTAAATGACATGTACTGTCCCTGACCGTAGTTACAGCTCCACACGTCGGCGCTGCCGTGCACTTTGGCAGAGACCGACATGCTCAAAGACTGGCCCACCATCTCTTCTACATGTGAATGCAGGGCTGGCACTGCCTTTTTGGCGAAGAAATGACGGCTTGGCACTCTCCACCGCGGCTCGGCACAAGCCATCATTTCTCGGAAAGGTGCTGAGTCCACCACTTGGAAAGGGAGGGACTGCAGCACCAGCAACTTGGACAGGAGGACGTTCAGCTTTTGCACCGTCGGGTGCGTGCTCGCAAACTGTTGTCTCTTGGAAACGGATTCCAAGAAAGACTGCTGACGGAATCCGTGAAGAGGAGTAGCAGGAGAAGGAGCATCTGAACGAGCGGAAGATGGCAACGAGCGACAACTCCCCTCAGCAGAGGTGTTGGAGCCTTGACTGGCTGATAGAGGGCGATTGACGTCGGGTGACGGAGCAAGTAACGGAGCGGGTGATGGAGCGGGGGCTGGGGCGGGCAGAACCGCCGTATCTTTATCACGGTTTTCCCAGGCCACCAAATGGCGACGCTGCATATGCTGCCGCAACGCTGTAGTCCCAACATGGGCCCCCTGGCCACGCTTGACTTTCTGGCCACATAGTCAATATACGGCTACGTTTACTTCCTCGGGCGGCTTGACAAAAAATTGCCACACCGCCGAGTAGGAAACTTTGCCCCCGATACTCCTCACTGGCTGACTGCTGCTTCCTCCGTGCACACCGGCACCACTACTGGCCGTGGTGGTAGGCTGCAGTGGAGCTGGTGCTCTACTCCGTGGCCGTTTGCCTCCACTGACACTGCTCTGCGACCCTGCTGCCTCCTGGGCAACCCACCGACTGTTTTGCTCGCTGCCAAGCTGCCACCCTCTTCTCCTGATGATGCGGAAGCAATAGCCTGATGACGACGAGGCTGCCAAGTGCGATCAGCCTCATCATCATCAATTAGGGTCTCCGCCTCACTACTAGCCCCCTCGGCTGCGTGTGGGTCAGGAGACAGACCTGTCTCTAGACCGGCTACCGAGCCACTCTCCTCGCCACTACTTCTTCGCCTGGCTGCTGAAGAGGCGGATGTCTCCCCCCGTTCCTGACCGCCCTCTGTTAGCTCTTCTTCACTGTACAGTGGGGCTGAGCCCACAGCATGCGATACTTCGCTTGGTGAGGGAACACCAAAGGACAGGGGCAGGTAGAGGACACGTGATTTCAGTGGGCTTGCTCCCGGGCCATGCCAACTAACGGTTGTGTCTGACGTACCCACCGACCGTTGGCTGTAGGTGTCAGAGGTGACCTGGGAAGAGGAAGACGACCGAGCCAACCAATCGATGACGGCAGGGTTGTCGGTGGAGACACGACCGCTGGATGACACCGGGAGCACTGGCCTCTGGCTGCGAATAGTGTTGCCTCGACCCCTTCCTCTGCTGCCACGTCTGCTCGCTCCTAAAACATTGCCTCCTCTGCCACTCCTCTGCATGTTGTCTGACATACTCTTTAATTAAACGATTCTGTGTCCCTGAGTAACAATTCTGTGTCTGTCCCTGAGTAACAATTCTGTGTCCCTCAATAACAATTCTGTGTCTGTCCCTAAGTAACGTTTCTGTGGCCCTAAGTAACGTTTCTGTGGCCCTAAGTAACGTTTCTGTGGCCCTCAGTAACGTTTCTGTGGCCCTCAGTAACGTTTCTGTGGCCCTCAGTAACGTTTCTGTGGCCCTCAGTAACAATTCTGTATCCCTCAGTAACAATTCTGTCTGTCCCTGAGTAACAATTCTGTGTCCCTAAGTAACGTTTCTGTGGCCCTAACTAACAATTCTGTGGCCCTAACTAACGATTCTGTGGCCCTAAGTAACGTTTCTCTGTCCCTAACTCTCTCCCTGAATACAGCCAGGTCTGCCTCTGTTGAATGACTGGAGGCAAATGGAGAATTCTAAAATGGCCGCCATTTATAGCTCGACCATTACACTGTGCTGGCTGGCTGGCTGCTGATTGGCTAATGCGATCACATATCATGAATGAATGCATTATGGGTCAGCGCGCCTTGTCTGCGCGCCTTCCCAGACATCCCCGCTCCGTCGCCGCACATGTCGCCGCCATTTTAGGAAAAATTTTGATTCGCGCATCCGAAGTCTGCTTATTTTCGGATTCGACGCGAATCGAAATTTTCCTAATATTCAAAACGAATTCCACTTCGCCTACTTCGATTCGCTCATCTCTAATCAAGAACGTAATGGAGTTCACTGAAAAGACAAAAAGCTTGCAAATGGCCATTGACAAGGTTCTGGCTGTGGTGTGGTGCTGCATCTGCTTATAAAAATGATAATTTTATTAATTTTTTTGTTTATATTTGGTTTTCTCACCTGTTACTTACCACTGCGGATGTTCAGGGATGGCTAAGGGTTGTACTGAGATAAAGGGGTTTACTTAAGCATGGACTGGAAATTCTGATTTTGGACTTCAGTGGCTATTTTGGAGTAGACCAAGTGACATGTGTTGCAAGAAATTAAGCAGCCCATAGATAATGCAATTTTCTTTCCATATGTCTGCAAGTCATTATAAATGTCACCACAGATACCCTTCTCAACTTACTACTAAACAAATTACCAAGGACTCAATCTTGAGAAAATTGGCCAGCTTGGCCATTTATTAACAAATAACCAAAGATAACATTCCTTAAAAAAACCCCATACTCATAAACCAATAACCATAACATAGGTTGCTGGTCTTGGGAGGCACTTGAGAACCAACATCAGGTTGTGTATCCCTAGCCGCAAAACACTGGCTCGGGGTCAAACCAACTTCTCTGCAGATACCTACCTGTTATCACTTCCCAGATAAGACCCCATTAACTGGGATCCAACAGAGGACGCCATACCTTAGATGGGTCATTACTATGAACTGTTCTGAAAATGTTAACACCTCCAAAGGCCCTAGAGCCCAAATGAAACGAAACAACTGCAGGGCGGGAAGATTCCTTCACATCCGCTGCTCCAAGGGATTTGCCGCTCTTTGGATCTCTTTCTCATATACCCCTCAGCAGCTCCTTCTACTCTCCGTAAACTCGCCAATCTGGTAAGTGACTGCCCTTATAACAAACTATGCCTTAACCCTGTCCTGCCATGTATCCCCTGTCCCTCTGGTCATGTAGCCCTTTGTCTATTTTTTTTTTTTTTGCTTTGGGCTTATCTTTTCTTCCACCAAGGTGGAAGGAAATCAAATTGCCCTATCAACCCAGTCAGTGTTGATGGGGGAATCTCTCCTGCAGCATGATTGGCAAAATACGATGATCACTGTTGTTGGTTACAGCCAGAGGTAGTGATTGCATGAAACAAAATCCAACAGGCTGGTTTTACTGAAGTGGATTGATGGATTGACTTTTTTACAACTAACCTGCCTATGAGTGGATCAAATCTCGGCCAGTTCAATCCATCTATGGTCAGCTTTAGGATCTGCAGGGAAAAAGGGCAGCTGGGGACATGTGTGTCTCTGGTGCTATTTTCGTTGGCCTGGAATTGAAGCGTGACACCTAAATATTTGGGTCTGAAATTACCTTTATTCCAAATATTTATTAAGCACAGAAGTCAACACGTTTCGGGGGCCACACATCACGTCCTTTACCAGGGCTAAGACAGTACTAGAGGAGTAGAGCGGTACCTCGGTTTACGAATTTAACGCGTCCTCCGGGACGTTTCGTATTGCGAAAAATTTGTAAATCGAAAAGCGGTTTACCATAGGAATGCATTGAAAATGAATTAATCCATTCTGGAGGTCCGAAAAAAAGTAAAAAAAAAAGTCTTTTATCTGTTCAAAACTCTTTATAAAGTGCACTTTAAAGGCATAAATACTGTACAGGGACATGATTCAAAAATTTCCAGAATGGCTCCAAAACTTGATGGAAAAAATGCTCCTACACCTCCGCACTTGACGCCATGTGCTACCCACGGACTCCAGTATTCATGGGGGTGGTGCTATAAACCTCCCAGGCGCAATGCATCCTGGGGAAACTTGCTTCATATTGTGAAAACAATTTGTAAACCGAGGCCTTATTTTCAATAGATTTTCATTCGTAAACCGAAAATTACATTAATTGAGGCGGTCTTAAACCGAGGTACACCTGTATTCCTATTTTACCATTCATGTTATGTTTTAGCCCTGCTGAAGGGGGAGATGTGTGGTCCCTGAAACATATTGGCTTCTCTACCTGATCAGTATCTTGGAGTGAACCTCATTCTGGACTGAAATATTTTAGTATGGCGGTTATGCCCCTACAACTCAGCGTGACTGTGAAAACCTCTTGGTTTGCGGAAGCTGCCTACCTATCATTCAGATGCCCCAGAGAGACACAATTAGCATAATATTAATAACAACCTGAGCACAAGTGGTGCTATTTATTGGGCAGAACACGGTAGGGATAGAGACCTGTCTAGGGACAGTGTAGGAGAAGACCTCTTAGAAGAAAGGAGCAAACCGTTGTAGGAGACCATGCTGGAATACCTACATATATCAAGCTGCAGAGCATTTAAAGGTACAGCATACCCAACTGACTTTTCTCAGAAGACTATTACTGTGTTGCTGAATTTTGATGATACAGACAGAACACAAGTGTCATTTATCTAAGAGTAATTCAGAAGGTGTCATCCTGCATGTCCCTGGTGTCGTTGTGCCACTATAGGTATATTATTCACCAAAGTGCCATGACAGAACGTGTCAAACACATTTATCTTCTTGCTGTGTTCTGGATGATAAAATCAAGAACACGTGGACAGACATGCCCTCAAACTGGCAGAAGGAAAGTTCGATACCAATCTTACAAAGTATTTACCCGAAAGAGTAGCTGATGTTTGGAACAGATTTCCAGCAGAGTTAGTGAGTCAGTCAGCAATAAGTGAATTTAAACATGCTTGGAACAAACATAGATCTATACTGAAATAAAAAGGTTAAAAAAAAACAAACAAACAATCTACGACTTGTTTTTTTTTTTTTTTTGTTTTGTTTTTGTTTTTTTTTAGCTATCATCCTTTTTTGTTGTTATGATGTGCTCCATGTTCAACAGATTGTGACTGAATACAAGATTTTATGGAAGTTTCTTTTGTGTTTGAAGCTGTCCTTACATATAATGCAGTAAAATGGGCGGCACAGTGGCTTAGTGGTTAGCACATCTGCCTTGCAGTAAATGGGTCATGGGTTCGATTCCTGACCATGGCACCTCCTGCATGGAGTTTGCATGTTCTCCCTGTGCTTGTGTGGGTTTCCTCCCCCACTCCAAAGACATGCTGGTAGGTTAATTGGATCCTGTCTAAATTGTCCCTAGTATGTGTATGTATGAATGTGAGTTAGGGACCTTAGATTGTACACCCCTTGAGGGTTAGGGACTGAAGTGAATGTTCAATATATATATGTGTAAAGCACTGCGTAAATTGACAGTGCTATATAAGTACCTAAAATAAATAATAAAAGGAAGAATTAAATCTGATTGCTGTTTTTTTGCCAACCAATGGTTACATGTGTGATGGCTTTTTTTTTTAACTAAAAAAAAAGCTTTAAAGTGTTACTAAACCAAGGACCCTGCATTTAGTATATATCTGGCCTCCCACAGTACACAGAACATGGAAATACAATTATTTTAGTAAATATAAACAGCTAAATACCTCTCCTCATCAGCAGTTAGAGCAGTCTTGTCACTTCTATCAGTGTCCAGCATAGCATTGATTAAAGCTTGTAGGAGGAGTTTTCTTTCTGCTCTAAGAGGATGCAAAACCCCTGACCTCTGTCTGGACAGCGCTGATTGGCCCTGTGCTGATCACATGCACTCTTCCAAGAAAAAAACAAAAAATCTCTCTAGCAATAGACACTAAACTGCGCATGTGCAGAATGGCTACGGTTCAGTCTGTCTTATCAGGAGATAAGACATGGACATTTGAACAAGAGGAGGAGCAGAGAAGTCAAGATCAAATGGTCTTTTTACACAATACAGAGGATTAACCCCTTAGGTTCCACAGCGACAAGCACACTTTACTGCATATACAGACTGATTTTACTGTTGTGGGTTTAGTAACACTTTAAATAATTCTAGTTTTAAGCCCTCTGTGAGCTTAGGCTAGTTGGATGCCTTGCTGGAACTTGTGGTGAAATCTAGTGAAGAGCTTGGGTTCGGTCCAAGATTGGGTTCAGCAGAACCCCAGACTTAGCTGTCATTCCTGGGCCAGTTAGCTTGTGGTGAGGTGCAGCATGGTGCGGGCAGTAATTACACACAGTCCAATCATAGCAAAACTTCAAACTTGTATTAAGCAGAATGCCAAAATTACAAGCCCCCCAGTGGAAGAGTTCTGCTTGCAGGACAATGCATATGAGTTCAGTTCAAATGCAGACATGCAGCGGGAGGAAATGCACCAACAGTGTCTGTTTCAGAGGGCGGAGTGCTGCCCTGCTGGTCTGGTCCCAAAAAGGGAGGCTTCCTAGCAGGATAAAAATTCCATAGCCAGGACATACTCATCTGGAACCTTTTCCTTCTGCTAATGTCAGACAGGGTCTCTCTCCTTACACTATCCACTTCCAAAATTCCGTCCACTGCAGTGAGCCAGAGCTTTTTGTAAGCTCTGCCCTCGCTAAAGATGGCCACCGGAGTCATATGGGATAGTAACATCCAACCAGATCACTTCCTAGTGACCCAGGAAACCATAGAGAAACCTGTGGTACCACTCAGGTTGAGCGCCATCTACAATAAAGAAAACAGACTGTGCCTGTCTACAAGCTTCTGCCAGGAATTCCCTGCTCTGCAGCTTTATGTACACAAAGAAGCGGATGCTCGTGACATCATTTCGCTAATATGGCCATATTAGGTCAACGATAATGTGATCATATTAGGTCAATGATGTCATGAACATCCCTGCCCTGTTGTGTATGAACAGATGCAGGGCAGGGAATGTCCCAACTACTGTTGACTGGCTCAGGAATGACAGATGACTCTCGAGTTCAGCTAAACATGGGTTCAGACCGAATACAGATCCAAATCAAGCTCATCCCTAGTGAAGACAGATATTTAGCAAATGTAATGATTATATAGCCATATTGAGTGCTCATAGTCTAAGCTGTGATTGGCACAGAGTTGTGTTAATAAAGCGTATCTCAAGGCAAAATAAAACAATATTTAGCACATTTGGAATACATGCACATTTCACAGTGTTATATCCCTTTAAACATGCTGCATGTACAGAAAAATAGATATTTATGTGTCAAAATATAATGATCTCCAACCTTCTGACACCTCTGGCATGACAACACAGCTCTAAATTCACAAGAATGTGGTGTCAGCCCTGCCTACTTCATTTCTGATAGTTTACAAAGAACACAGACCTCTCCCCATTTCTATAACCTCTTCCTATCTCCCTTCCCTCTCCCATCTCCATAACTCCTTACTGTGCCCAGGCAAAGAGCAGCGGAAGTTACCAGTTCACAAGATTTCTGTCAAAATCAATAGGTCATTTTTGAACATATTGAACAAATATAATAAAACACTTTCAATTATCTACAGTATTTAGCAGGCAAGAAGTGAGCAAGTAGGAGTAATTAATTGTTTAGGGTTTGTTTTATTCTAATAAAGCTATAGGGTTGACCTTACAGCGCAAAATATCTTGTGTATCTCTTGGGCAGGGCTCAGATTTGTATATAAATGGGCTAAGGTCAACCCCAAAAGACCTTCTCCCTATGTAATAGAGATGAGGAGAGGGGAAAGTGTGTGCAGTTCAATTCAGGAGACCAGAGTGGGGAATAGTTAGATAAATAAACTGGTACCCATGTATTACAATTTAGAGGGGATCAAGGTCTTCACCCAGTAACTAAAAGATAGCAAAAAAGGGCGTTTAAACTGTTAAACTGAAAGAACATGTCCATTATTTAAGAATAAACCAAGAGGTAAAATAAAGGAATCAGAACATTTACTAACATATTAATAGCAGAAATCAGGTACTTATTTATTTCAGGTACTTATATAGTGCCGTCAATTTACGCAGCGCTTTACATACAGTATATATAATACATTCACATCAGTCCCTAACCCTTAAGGGGCGTACAATCTAAGGTCCCTAACTCACATTCATACATACACATACTAGGGACAATTTAGACAGGAGCCAATTAACCTACCAGCATGTCTGTCACGGTCTGGGTCAGGTTCAGAGACCAGTTGCTATAGCAGTGTAAGGCTTACCTTAAACCAGCAGGATAGGTACACAGGCAGATCCCCCTGGGAAATCACGCAGGCTCACCTGAGGTGCGGGGTCTAAGCATTAACCGGTTTTCACCAGAGCTCCTAATGGTGGAGATGGATTTGGCTGCGTGTCAATACCAGGTCGCAGATCTCAGGATCACCCCACCAGGGAATGAGCAAGCTGGTAACCGATAGCGGATCAAACAGATTAGGGATAAGCAGAAGCAGAGTCAAAAAAGCCAAGGGTCGGTCACAGATGGTAGTGGATGAGAATGAGACAAAATCGCGGTCAGGAACAAGCCAAAGGTCGGTAGCGGAGGTATAGACGGCAGCAGGAACAATAAGCAGGATATTGGCTGGTAAGGCACAATAATCTGGCAACCAGGAAGTGCAGAGACATGGCTTTTATAGGAAGTTCATGGGAGGAGCAAGGAGTTCAAGGTTCAAGACAAAACAGGATCATCCAAAGAATTGTCAAGGGAGCTGGCCAGCATTCCAGGTGGCTCAGTGAGAAGAAACACTGTCTCTCACTACAGAAGGCCCAGGTTTGATTCCAGGCTCTGACAATGTCTTTGGTGTGTGGGAGGAAACTGGAGTACCTGCAGGAAATCCATGCAGGCACAGGGAGAGCATGCAAACTCTGGGCAGGTGGTGCCATGGCTGGGATTCAAACCAATGACCCTAATACTGCCAGGTGGAAGTGCTAACCATTTAGCCACTGTACTGTCCCTTAGCATTTAGAAGTCCTAAAAACATCAGATCACAGATTTGTGTATGTTATTGGCCCAAAGGAGGATGTACCACTGAGGCTCAATGCAGGATTGGTCCACTAACAGCTGGACAAAATACATTTGAAAACAGCACCTTGGCCAGATAGTTTTCACCCATGAGTCCTTAAGGAGGTGAGATCAATTATTTCCAAACCATAGTTTTGAAATCTTAGATAACCAATGAACTGATGTAAAACAAAAGTGGTAGCTATATTTTAAAAGGTGTTGTGGTCTTCACCCAGTAACTGTAGACCTTTAAGTTGAAATGTTGCAAGATACATACTTACCATGATTAAGTAACTTCAGGGATGAATAGAAATAATGCCACCCTTTCAAAGAAGATGCTACATACCTAACATTCCAGTGGCTCCTGACTTAAAGTCCATCTCTGGGCAAAAAAGTTTTACCATGCAGTGTGGTTGTGCCCACACTGCACGGGTTAGCTGCTCATTTTTCCCTAGGAGAGAGAAGAGAGGAGATACGCTTACCTAATTCTCCGATCCTCTCAGCACAAGATCAGTCCGGCACCCCCGCACTCCAGCGGTCTTGAGTTGTGGACTGTTCCTGATGTCATCAATCCCAGAGCAGACTCCATAGACCAGGAGCAGCCAACTGCTGAATCATGGGGGGGGGGGGGGGGCACTGTTTTCCAGTGGAATGAAGGATCTGCTGTCTATAAGCTTTCTTCTCACCCTTAGACAAAACGAGCAGTTGGCCCACAGCATTGGAAAACGTTTTTGTCCAGAGTTGGGCTTTAAAAGTCTGCCATGTTGCTTGTCTCCACTACTTTAGTTTCTCCTGCTAGCTCATCAGTCTTGTAGTCTTTGATGTGGTTTTTTACACATAAGATCCCTTATGTGTAAATGAACGTTGAGTGTTGGTTTAAAAAACAGAATATACAAATTAACATTCAGTTCACAAACAATGGCACTAATTGCATGTAGTGAACTTTTATTAAGAAACTAGATATTTAAAGAAATAAAATGGAAATTGTAAGCAGATCCATCTGAAAAAAAAAGTACTTTAAATTCGAAGTCTTCATTTTGTTATTTTTATTTCTAAGGCAATCAAACCAAACAGTTTTTAATCAGTTTCACCTGTAGCTGGAACAAAGACAGCATGAATGAGAAGCTTGTCGTTAAAAGGTGAAAAATTTCATTCTCGATCTCAAGTGCAACACAAAAGGTGTTCAAATGCCTTCATCTCTTTTCTGTCTGTACATAATTGCAATAATTTAACAATCATCATTGGCGCTCCAAGCTGTGCGCTAAATGGAGGACACAACAGTAGCGCAAAATCAATAAGCATTTTTAAAGAACAAAGAAATATTAATATCATTTCCTTCCAGATGTTCCCTGTACCAGGCTGTGCGAAACTAACTACTGGGGTGTTATCAGAAAGGGACGTGACAGCAGAAGAAAAACATTTAATTTTGTTCTTTTTTGTTTTTTTGTGTACTGCACACTTTGACAAATACAATTTACTTGTCAGTAATTTAGAAATGGAAGAGGCTGTGCCTAAAACAAAGTGGACGAAATACAGTGTTATTAACTGCTATCAACCAGTCATGGGCTCAACTCTGCAAGACATGTTTTTTTTTCTTTCCTGGACTCTAAGTTTTACTTTAACAATAAACTTTAAAAATAAAGAAAAAAAGACTAACGCCTTTAACATGAGGGTAAAGAAGTTAGCCAATAAATTTTGAAAGAACAGGATTTTTAAGGTGTCATCTCTACATGAACGCTACGTACATTTCGTTTCATAAAATACCGTATTTTCCGGCGTATAAGGTGACTGGATGTATAAGACGACCCCCTAATTTTCCAGTTAAAACATAGGTTTGGGCTATACTCACCGTATAAGACTACCCCCCTTCCGAGGCAACAGCATTTAAAAACATCAGATTTTTTAATTGAAATGGTTATGACTTACCGGTACTTAAAATCCTTCAAAATCCTCATGTTCATCCTCTGACATCATAAGTTCACGAATGACATCTTATGATACATTTGTAAGAGTCATCATATGGATCAAATTCCAAATCAGATGGTTACTTCTTGATGTGCGGTAATACGGCAGCTTCGGCTACATAGAGTATACAGTATATATACAGCCCTCTGGATGTGCAGTAATGTACATACAGTATACCGCGCTGAGCCAAGCTGGCTCAAAACAAATGTCCCTATGACAGATGAATCTGCCAGCCCGCTGGATGTGCGGTATATACAGTATACTGAGCCAAGCTGTTTCAAAACGTACCGGTACGTCCCTACGGTAATCAGACCACTGGATGCGTGTATGTACAGTAGCTGAGGCTACATACAGTATACGCTGGGCCAATCACGGCGAGCGATGTATTCTACTAATGAATACAAAGCCTGCTCGGATTGGCTGAGGTTGTGACATCATCAGCCCACCTCTCTGACTCAGCCAATCCGAGTAGGCTTTGTATTCATTAGTAGAATACATCACTCGCCATGATTGGCCCAGTGTATACTGTATGTAGCCGCAGCTACTGTACATACACGCATCCAGCGGGCTGATTACCGTAGGGACGTACCGGTACGTTTTGAAACCGCTTGTCTCATTGCAGTATACTGTATATACCGCACATCCAGCGGGCTGACAGATTAATCTGTCATAGGGACATTTGTTTTGAGCCAGCTTGGCTCAGCACGGTATACTGTATGTACAGTATTACTACACATCCAACCAGCTTGACCCAAACAAACTCAAGGTTCACATTTTATACCCCGCGTATAAGACAACCCCCAATTTTTGGGGTATATTTTTAAATATAAAAAGTAGTCTTATACGCCAGAAAATACTGTAATTAAAACGTTTATTTACATCTTAATACAAAAATATTTCATAAACACATCATAGAATATGTGTAAAATCAATGCTGGGGTGACTTTTATGTATATTCTATGATGTGTTTATGGAACTTTTTTTATTAAATTGTAAATAATAAAAATTTTATTTTTTTATGGAATTAAATGTACGTAGGGTCCATGTAGAGGTGACACCTACCTGTCATTTGGAAATCTATTGGCTAACCTGCTACTATGGGAATGTGGTGTCAGTATATATTGTAGAGGGACATAACTTTTTTACAGTCATACCACAATCCAATCCAACCAAGCTGTCCAACGAATCCTTCTTTGTCTACATGTGACTCTTTGAGATCCCCCACATCTCTCATCACAGCCACCACCACAGAGGATGAGATCAGCAAACATACCCAGCTCAATCCCAGCCAAAACTTTTTGGCAAATATTTGGGAAGAATAAATATTTTTGTAAATTGTTTTCTCTAATGTAACCCCTTTGGGGAAATTTCACTTCACCAGTTGATAACAGGGACAGGAAGGCACAGACAGTAATAACCCATCTAGGGCCCTTTAACACTAATCAATTTTTCAGTTAAAAAAAAGCAGAAGAAAAATACATAAAAAATACAACCCTTTAAATCTTATGAAACTCTTCACACTGATCAGTTGCGTTTCAGTCGCATTTTTAAAAGTCGTGTTTGCTGAGTTTTTGGTGCATGTGATATGAAGACCGTTTGTCTGTTTTTCATCCATCCTTTGATGGATGAAAAATGGAAATCATTGCCAGGGGCGGACTGAAAACTCATAGGGCCCCCGGGCGATAGGGGATCATGGGGCCCCTGTGTCCTTGCCCAAACTCAAAAAAGCCTATGAAAAAGGTACCAGGGGCATCTCATGGGGCCCCCTACTGACCCTGGGCCCTCGGGCAGTGCCCGAGTTTCCAAATAGTCAGTCTGCCCCTGATCAATGCATCTCTATAGAAAAATGGATGTAAATGGATAATCATCTGTTTACATCCGTTTTTTTGAACTGGATAAAAGCCCTATGGCCCCTTTCAGATGGGGTGGACCCATCGGCAGGGGATCTCTCCTCTGGTCCTACCTGAGCAAGTGGATGATAGGTCTGTGTCTGCTCCACTGATACAGAGTGGACACAGCCCCCTGTTTCTATGGGGCAGTTGGATGGAAACGGACCGCCCGTCTGTTTCCATCCGACTGTCATCCAATCCGATCCGCCATACAGTTTTTAGTGTACAAAATCGTACAGAATAGGAACGGATGGCGGAAGGTGTCAGCAGACACATGTCCACTGATACCCGCCGCTCCATAGAGAGCTATGGATGGTCCGATCGGGTCCACCTGAAAAATTAACAGGTGGACCTGATCAGACCGTCAGTGTAAAAGGGGCTTATTTGTGTTCTATTAAAAAAAAACAGAATGAATGAAAAACAGATGTAAACTGACAAATTGTCAGTTTTTGCATCTGTTTTTGCTTTAGTAGTGGATGTAAAAGGCCCCTTTCAGAAGGGGAGGACCTGTCAACGGATCTGCTTGCTCAGCGGAGTATCTCTCCGCTGATCCCTGCTGAGCAAGCGGATGACAGGTCCGTGTCTGCTCCTTTGCTGCAGAGTGGACACAGACACAGCCCGCTGTCCTCTATGGGCGGTCGGATGGAAACGGACCGCCTGTCTGGGACTGTCCACCTGAAAGTGATATTTCACAATTTGATTGACGCTGGAGAGATAAACCATCTGAGAGTTTCTTTTATCTTTCAGGGTTCTATTGCTGAGATGTCTATTGTGGGTGTGGGGTGTGCACATCTAACATGACCACTATGACAGGCTCCCCACATTCCTAATGTATTTGTTATTTTAACAGGAGGAACTGGAACACTCAGAAGTCCTAGGTGGACCAGAACCTTAAAGCACAAAGATCTCAATGATCTAATTTCTGAGACTATAACTAAAATATCACTTTAAAGTAGACTAGCTCTTGAACAATTTGTTTTTTCTTCAGGGAGTTATAGGATAGTTGAACCCATAATGGACATACCATTTGTTAAGATGGGTCCTTAGGGGCTTAGTGGTTTAAATATACAAGCTATAGGTCCAGATGGTACCCCCTTCTGCTGTCACATAGAACTGGATGCATCTAGAATCTTATAGCACAACGCTCAGTGATCTCAATGATCTAATTTCTGAAATTATAACAAAAATATTTATCTTTAGGTGGACAGATCCTTTAATTTTTTTTTTTTGGGGGGGGGAGGGGAATTTAGAATAGGATAGTTGCACCCGGAGAAAGAAATACCATTTCTGGACACTGTGCAGCTGCACATGGGTCCTCTGGGACTTAGTGCTTAACATATACAAGGTATGGATCAGGCTAGTACCCGTTTCTTCCATTGTATAGAGAGGACATGTCCAGAACCTTATGGTATGAAGATCGCAATGATCTAATTTGTGAGACTATACCTAAAATATCACCTTTAGGTGGACTAATTCTTTAGGAATTTGTTTTTCTTTGGATAGTTTTCCTAGAGAGTATACCATTTGTAAGAACTGCACAGATGCACATGGGCACTCTGGGACTTGGTGATTAATAAATACAAGATATAGGTCGGGCTGGGACCCCTTTCTGCTGTCACATAGAGCTGGTCATGTCTTCCTTACAGTTGGTTGACATGTAGGTACATGAAGGTCCTGTGGGAGATTCACAGACTTGCTGTGGACATATTTGCTCCCTTGTATTAAGCCTCTTCCACTTTTCTTCACTATCATCAACCATTTAGAGTAGCTATCATGCTCCTCTTTGTCTCACTTGCAGTCCCCTACTGACTTCTTGTGCTTTATTGGTGACCTTTTCAGGTTCATGTTTGCTGGTCTTCACTGGTATTCTCAACATAGCATGGAATATCTTTATTTCTTACCTGTATCTTTCTGAAGAAGCCTATGGCGAAACGCGTTGAAGATCAACTTACCATTTTCATCATGTGTATTTAGTCTAAACTGTGCGCTTGCCAAAGGTTGACTCGAACCATTTTCAGTAATGAGATTTACATGTGATATGATATGGATGTACAAGACAGTGTTAACTTAAGATATATATATATATATATATATATATATATATATCAGGGGCGGATTGACAACTTATGGAGCCCCCGGGCAATAGGAGATCATGGGGCCCCTGTGTCCTTGCCCAAACTCAAAAAAGCCCATGAAAAAGGTACCAGGGGCATCTCACGGGGGCCCCCTACTGACCCCGGGCCCTCGGGCAGTGCCCGAGTTTCCAAATGGTCAGTCCGTCCCTGATATATATATATATAATAAGGTCAAGAGAAATATTTGGTACACTAAGCAGAAAAAAACAGATGTAAACTGTGATGGCTAGTATATTAACCACACAAGTGAAGTCCTTAAAATCTAAAGGTGGTTAAGGGATATTCCAACAATGCTTGACTCAGTGGCAGCCAATTCAAAAAGAGCAAGAAGAGACTCTGTGTGAACCATAAAATAGAGAGATGCAGTGCCATCTAAGTGCAGAAATATAAACAAATAATTTAATCCACAAAATTGGCAACTCACAATAGTAGTAGTCAAATGAGCGCTTGTTAAACTGGTGTCAACCGCTGTGCAACTCTTGGCTGGTCCTGCTACAGGCAAGTCTCCAAAGCACTGTCCTTGGCTGTGCTGGTGGTTCCCAGTAATTCCTGGTCGGTGTGAATCGTCAAGGCAGGCTTGATGAAGGAGCATGCATGTTCCGAATTTGGGCTATGCTCACTGCTGCTGTACCTTGGGCTGACATCACTCCTGCCTGCCCTGAAGATCCACACCGACCAGGAAGTACTGGGAACCACCAGCACAGCCAAGGACAGTGCCTGGAGACTTGCCAGCAGCGGGTGCAGCCAGGAGTTGCACAGCGGTTGACACCAGTTTGACAAGCACTCATTTGACTACTACTATTGTGAGCTGCCAATTTTGTGGAATAAATCATTTGCTTATATTGCTGCACTTAGATGGCGCTGCTTCTCTCTCTTTTATATAATAAGGTGTGTCTTTGCTAACGTGAAACTGGTGATACTATACTTAAGTCCATGGTGACTTTTATTAATCACATATATTCCTCCAATAAAGAAGTTCTTTTAACATATATTGTTGTCCCATTTTCATGGTACCTTAAAAAGCCCATGTGTTGGTATTTTTTTTGTTTTTATCTCCTTACAAAACAGGTGGGGAGCTATGGATACACAATGAATACGTTTTTATTTGGTTATAGTTGATTGGGAACCCAAAAAATGTTCTCCATCAGGGACCCTTTCATGACTTTGTCCTCCATCTATTGCTACACATTATATCAGAGTTGATTTCATTTTTCACATTTCAGTTGAACAAACCTGCAGTCGGAATATCAAATGTGAATATTCAAATGCGCTCCTTCGCTGTTGACACTTCATTAATGTAATCATTGTATCAAAGTCATCATGTAAATTAATATTACAGAAACCCGAGACATTAAAAATGCATCTGATTGGAGAACTCTGCAGAGACCTAGCTGTGGAAGAAGGGGGGAGCACAAAAACACCAACACACAAAAAAACCCCCCAAAACTATCCATTGGAGGCTTTGTCTTGCCAAGTAATACACAAACACGGATAGAGATGTGATTAGACATTTCCTCAAATACTCAGCACAGCACACTGCTGTTGATCTGAGCTAGTTTCATTCCGAAATACTAACAAGATGAGTAATTAAGCCTGACATGCTCTTTACATAAAGCAAAAGTTCATAATTAAGGTAAGCACCCTTGAAATTGTCAGAAGTATCATTATTTGGGCATTATCCAGAAAATTAGTATTAACGGCCTATGATTAAGCACTGTGGCGTAATGTTAATTCACTTGTAGTGCAGTTCTGTGATTTCTACACAATTTTTGTTTAATGAACTGCAACCCGGGATTCCAAATATATAACATTAGCATTTGCAACTATTGCATTGTTGGAAATCAAATTCTTTTTGCTGGAACCGTTTGCCATAACATTGTTTTTGTATCTAACAAAACTCCGGAGATCAATGTATAGGTCCAGAATGGGTCTCAATCATATATAATGAGCTATTAGGAGTTATAAAAGTGCGGCTTTGCAAAATAGAAGAACTACGGGCATGTGTTCGGGGACGAATCAGCGCACATATGCTGATGGAGTTTAATGAAATAAGTGGAAATTTACATTTTTATGGAAGTGAAATAATAGTAAAGAGCATATCCTTGTTTAAAGGGGGGGAGATGTTGTGTTTTCAGAAGGTGTATGTGTTGTATCATTACTGTAACATATACTTCATAGTCATTTTTGGGATAGGACTTTCACATTTTTAATATCTTGTTCCATATTTTAATTGTTTCATTTCATGTGCATTGTAGCACTACCCACTTAGGAGTTGCTGAAGAATTGGGTCCCCCTATAGTTCTGAGCAGCTAGGCATCACACATCTTCATCAATACTTGCACCAGGAGACAGAAAAACAGTCCTTGATCTTTGTTTTGAAGTTTTATTAGGGATGTAGAACTTTGATGGGGTAAGGGGTATATGGGATTCCCAAGGAAATGGCAACTAAGGACAAACTTCCTGAACTATATTACAAGTCCAAAGATAGAACTTCTCTTCTAGGAGAGCTCTCCAGCCTCTCCTGGTGTACCACCCCACTCCCCAGATAAATCATCTTCTTTTCCCAGCTGTCTGGAGGAATTCCTGGGCAAGGGAATCCAAAGTTGCCACTTGAAGTGTAACAGTCCTGGGTGTAGAGCTAGTCAGGATTCAATCCCAAATGCTCTCTCCCCTCTCTGGCCCAGGGGGTGCAGGTGTACTCGTTGAGTCCTTCTGTGCTGCTGTTGGGTAGGTGGCTGTTACCAGGTCTATCAGCTGGGCCGATCCTTCCTTGCCGCCAAGTGGTCCTCTCTCAGGGGGCCAGTGAAGTCCACCGCTTTCTTCATTTTAAGGTTTCTCTGCCTGGAGGTGAGCCCCTTCCATCCTGGGCTTTCTCCCAGATAGCTGCATCTCAACCTCACATTTCCATCTTCCACCCGCACTCAACTTGCTACTGAGCAGGTTCTCTTACGTTTAAGGGTTTTCCTGGAACCTTTCCAACCTCCTGCTGGGGATTGGCCAGGTTCCCTCAAGAGTACAAGCCAACTACTCCTCAGATCCACCCACTGCCTCTAGGCCTTCCTACAAAGCTCTAGGGTAAGGGGAAACTCCAGAGGGGCTGGCCTGCATTGCCTCTCAGCCCTGACCATAATTTCACCCCACTCTGGCTTTACACCTGGGCTGCTGCTCAGCCCCTAAGCATTAGAGTCTAGCTCCCTTTACCTACCTAGGAGGGCACTACAGCATATTTTGCAAATACCTCATCTAGAGGACATCTGTATATCAGGGAATCAGAAATGTATGACATTTGTGTTGAAATGGGGAGATTTCCCTTCACTTTCTGCCCCATAGCCACAACAGGAAGCAAGAAGAAATTTCTCCAAAGTTAGGGAAGTCCTTGGTTGTCACCAGGGTCACTGATATCCCCAATGGAAAATTTTAGATTTTCTTTCGCTTTTACTTTCGGTAATATTGATTACTAGGACAAACATGGAGGGTGAATCTCCCTAACGGATGCACAGACAGCAATAAAAATCTAACAGGTGCTTTATTCCCTCTCCACAATATCCAGAACTAAAACTGTAAACCCCATGCCCCAGTTATACTTAACTTACTAGTGCTTCCTTACAGCTTATGTCTCCACCACAGCAGGTACAGAAAGCTGAGGTGTAGGGGGAGCGATAATTGGTAAGTGGGAGTAGTAGCTAGAGGTGAAGCTGTGGCATTGACTCTGGTGTGAAGCAAAGAGGCAGGGCAGTGACACAGACTTTGCAGTGCAAAGAAGGGATGGGGTCATGGCACACACTCTGCAGAGTAGGTAAGAGGTTAGGATGTGATATACTCTTATGAGAAGGAGAAAAGTGAAGCAATGGAATAGACTCTGAGGAATGGGGAAGAAACAGGGAGTGGAACAGACTATGATGAGGAGAGAAGAGGCAGTGCACTGTTACAAACCCAGCAGAATAGGGAAGAGGAGGGACAATGTCACAGACTCAGCAGGAAAGAGAAGAGGCAGTACAGTGTCACAGACTCAGCAGAACATGGAAGAGGTGGGACAGTGTCAAAGACTCAACAGAATATGGAAGAGGCGAGCAGAACAGGGAAAAGGTGGGGAAGTGTCACAGACTCAGCAGAAAAGGAAGAGGCAGGGCAGTGTCACAGACTCAGTGGAACAGGAAGAGGCAGGGCAGTGTCACAGACTCAGCAGAACAGGAAGAGGCAGGGCAGTGTCACAGACTCAGTGGAACAGGAAGAGGCAGGGCAGTATCACAGACTCAGTGGAACAGGAAGAGGCAGGGCAGTGTCACAGACTCAGTGGAACAGAAAGAGGCAGGGCAGTGTCACAGACTCAGTGGAACAGGAAGAAGCAGGGCAGTGTCACAGACTTAGAAACCGTCAGGTGATAAAAAATGTAAAGACTGCGCACTCACCAGATACGCAATCTTTATGCGCATTTGTGTGAAATATCACCGGACCTCCTGTGTCATCATCCTGGTCTGGTCAGATCTGGTCAGCATATCCTCCCTTGCCTGGTACCCGGATAGATGCAGCTATTCCATGGATCTGGCTGGCTCCCACCAGAACTCAAATAAACAGAAAAGGCCACATAGTGTGATATCCTCAGGTATCTTTATTGTAGGCAAAGGATAGCAGGAAAACCAACATGCAAAATATTACTGACCCAGATACAAATCAAAGATGGCCGCCGGGGCCCCTCGTGGTGCCGGCGGTGAGGCGTCCAACCTGCTGTAGCTCTCCCTGACGCGTTTCGAGCGAAGGCTCGTACTCATAGGGGTGCAGCTTGGTAAGCTGCACCCCTATGAGTACGAGCCTTCGCTCGAAACGCGTCAGAGAGAGCTACAGCAGGTTGGACGCCTCACCGCCGGCACCACGAGGGGCCCCGGCGGCCATCTTTGATTTGTATCTGGGTCAGTAATATTTTGCATGTTGGTTTTCCTGCTATCCTTTGCCTACAATAAAGATACCTGAGGATATCACACTATGTGGCCTTTTCTGTTTATTTGAGTTCTGGTGGGAGCCAGCCAGATCCATGGAATAGCTGCATCTATCCGGGTACCAGGCAAGGGAGGATATGCTGACCAGATCTGACCAGACCAGGATGATGACACAGGAGGTCCGGTGATATTTCACACAAATGCGCATAAAGATTGCGTAGGTGAGTGCGCAGTCTTTACATTTTTTATCACCTGACGGTTCCTAATATTGGACGTCTGAGGATCATCCTGGATCTTAAGAGCACTCCTCCATTGGACTGTTTCACTTCCTTCACTTCATAGCCACCATCCAGTGGCTTTATTAGCACATAGTCACTGTTTTATTGTTTATCATCTGTGTCTGATTTATCATTTTGCCAAGTTATGTAGCGCTGCACCCCCCCTTTTTATATTTATGTCCCTTAAGGTTTGATACGGTGCCTTTTTGGTGTACAGCCGCTGCTCATTATATCTATTTCAAGCGCTCACTTATTTCTGTTTTTCTTGATTAAGTGTCACAGACTCAGTGGAACAGGGAAGAGGTGGAGCATTGTCACAGACTCAGTGGAACAGGAAGAGGCAGGACAGTTTCACAGACTCAGCAGAACAGGAAGAGGCAGGGCAGTGTCACAGACTCAGCAGAACAGGAAGAGGCAGGGCATTGTCACAGACTCAGTGGAACAGGAAGAGGCAGGGCAGTGTCACAGACTCAGTGGAACAGGAAGAGGTGGAGCATTGTCACAAACTCAGTGGAACAGGAAGAGGCAGGACAGTGTCACAGACTCATTGGAACAGGGAAGAGGTAGGGAAGAACATGGAAGAGGCAGGGCAATGTCAATGGAACAGAGAAGAGGTGGGACAGTGTCACAGACTCAGCAGAACAGGAAAAAGATGGGGCAAGGATACAGACAGAATAGGGAAGATGCAGGGAAGAGTCACAGACCTGCAGAACAGGAAAGAGACAGGACAGTGTCACAAACCTGCAGAACAGGGAAGACATGGGGCAGTTCAACAGACTCAGTAGAAGAGGAAAGAGGCGGGGCAGTTCACAGACCTGCAGAACAGGGAAGAGGCGGGGCAGTGCCACAGATCTGCAAAACAGGGAAGAGGCAGGGCAATGTCACAGACCTGCAGAACAGGGAAGAGGTGGGACAGTGTCACAAACCTGCAGAACAGGGAAGAGGCGGGACAGTGTCACAAACCTGCAGAACAGGGAAGAGGTGGGACAGTGTCACAAACCTGCAGAACAGGGAAGAGGCGGGACAGTGTCACAAACCTGCAGAACAGGGAAGAGGTGGGACAGTGTCACAGACCTGCAGAACAGGGAAGAGGTGGGACAGTGTCACAGACCTGCAGAACAGGGAAGAGGTGGGACAGACAAACCTGCAGAACAGGGAAGAGGTGGGACAGTGTCACAGACCTGCAGAACAGGGAAGAGGTGGGACAGTGTCACAGACCTGCAGAACAGGGAAGAGGTGGGACAGACAAACCTGCAGAACAGGGAAGAGGTGGGACAGTGTCACAAACCTGCAGAACAGGGAAGAGGTGGGACAGTGTCAAAGACCTGCAGAACAGGGAAGAGACGGGGCAGTTCAACAGACTCACCAGAAGAGGAAAGAGGCGGGGCAGTTCACAGACCTGCAGAACAGGGAAGAGGCGGGGCAGTGCCACAGATCTGCAAAACAGGGAAGAGGCAGGGCAATGTCACAGACCTGCAGAACAGGGAAGAGGCGGGACAGTGTCACAGACCTGCAGAACAGGGAAGAGGCGGGACAGTGTCACAAACCTGGAGAACAGGGAAGAGGCGGGACAGTGTCACAAACCTGCAGAACAGGGAAGAGGTGGGACAGTGTCACAAACCTGCAGAACAGGGAAGAGGTGGGGCAGTGTCACAAACCTGCAGAACAGGGAAGAGGTGGGACAGTGTCACAAACCTGCAGAACAGGGAAGAGGTGGGACAGACAAACCTGCAGAACAGCGAAGAGGTGGGACAGACAAACCTGCAGAACAGGGAAGAGGTGGGACAGTGTCACAGACCTGCAGAACAGGGAAGAGGCGGGACAGTGTCACAAACCTGCAGAACAGGGAAGAGGCGGGACAGTGTCACAAACCTGCAGAACAGGGAAGAGGTGGAACAGTGTCACAAACCTGCAGAACAGGGAAGAGGCGGGACAGTGTCACAAACCTGCAGAACAGGGAAGAGGTGGGACAGTGTCACAAACCTGCAGAACAGGGAAGAGGCGGGACAGTGTCACAAACCTGCAGAACAGGAAAGAGGTGGGACAGTGTCACAGACTTGCAGAACAGGGAAGAGGTGGGACAGTGTCACAGACCTGCAGAACAGGGAAGAGGTGGGACAGACAAACCTGCAGAACAGGGAAGAGGTGGGACAGTGTCACAGACCTGCAGAACAGGGAAGAGGTGGGACAGTGTCACAGACCTGCAGAACAGGGAAGAGGTGGGACAGACAAACCTGCAGAACAGGGAAGAGGTGGGACAGTGTCACAAACCTGCAGAACAGGGAAGAGGTGGGACAGTGTCACAGACCTGCAGAACAGGGAAGAGACGGGGCAGTTCAACAGACTCACCAGAAGAGGAAAGAGGCGGGGCAGTTCACAGACCTGCAGAACAGGGAAGAGGCGGGGCAGTGCCACAGATCTGCAAAACAGGGAAGAGGCAGGGCAATGTCACAGACCTGCAGAACAGGGAAGAGGCGGGACAGTGTCAC
Source organism: Staurois parvus (assembly GCF_062004578.1). Lineage (NCBI taxonomy): Eukaryota > Metazoa > Chordata > Amphibia > Anura > Ranidae > Staurois > Staurois parvus. Next base: position 949,383 of record NW_028318374.1, read on the forward strand.
AGACCTGCAGAACAGGGAAGAGGCGGGACAGTGTCACAAACCTGGAGAACAGGGAAGAGGCGGGACAGTGTCACAAACCTGCAGAACAGGGAAGAGGTGGGACAGTGTCACAAACCTGCAGAACAGGGAAGAGGTGGGACAGTGTCACAAACCTGCAGAACAGGGAAGAGGTGGGACAGACAAACCTGCAGAACAGGGAAGAGGTGGGACAGACAAACCTGCAGAACAGGGAAGAGGTGGGACAGTGTCACAGACCTGCAGAACAGGGAAGAGGCGGGACAGTGTCACAAACCTGCAGAACAGGGAAGAGGCGGGACAGTGTCACAAACCTGCAGAACAGGGAAGAGGTGGGACAGTGTCACAGACCTGCAGAACAGGGAAGAGGTGGGACAGACAAACCTGCAGAACAGGGAAGAGGTGGGACAGACAAACCTGCAGAACAGGGAAGAGGTGGGACAGTGTCACAGACCTGCAGAACAGGGAAGAGGCAGGACAGACAAACCTGCAGAACAGGGAAGAGGTGGGACAGACAAACCTGCAGAACAGGGAAGAGGCAGGACAGACAAACCTGCAGAACAGGGAAGAGGCAGGACAGACAAACCTGCAGAACCAGGCTGCACTTGAAATGTTATCAACTTGCTTATTCCACGCAGCCATATATCCCAGCATTCAATCACCATAGCTTTAGAAATCTGTTGGCAAACAAGAAGAGTTCCTGTAAATGTGCATTTAGCTTTTTGGCCTGTATTTAGTGACTTTGGCAGCTTGTCCATGCTAAGCTGTATCCCTCAATAGTGTGTCACATTTTGCCGTCCATTTGCTGAGAACACCAATATTCTGAATTTCACAAAGCGTGTCTAATCCGGCTGCCTCGTGACCGCTGCATTCCCCGGTTTCAGCACCGGTAAAGTAATATTTCACACCTCTCTACCGACACAACAAAAAGGTGATCCAAAACTGCCCGGGGTTTTCTAGCTTTATTGTTTGTTTTTTTTTTTGTATTTTCTCTGTGCTCAATAAACATTATTTATTACCCTAATAAATCTTATTAAGAGAAATACCCTCACCACCTGCTCAACGCCGCATTTCAAAAAAATATATTTACAGCGCGATGGCCAGATGGTCGCTGTCTTCGAACATTTTCAGGTTGCCGAGCAGTTTACTTTTATTTGAAATCCCAAATGTAATAAGGCTGTAAGCACGCTGTAAGCTGTGTGCTTTAACCCCTGCGAGCGCTCTGATCAAAGCCCGTGGAAGACTGCCTTTTGAAAAGCAGAGACATTTGGCCTGTACTGCAGCGCTACATCGGTTCACCGTGTCTCTTTTTTTCTTTTTTCTTTTTTTTCAGGCCGCGGCTGCTTGTAATTTCAGTCACGCATTTAATGCGCAGTGAAGAACACAAAATATATTTCTTAGACTAATAGCATAAGCCATTAGACTTCGGAACGTTCGACGAGCACATGTACGCCGTGTCTGCCGCTGAGTGTCATCCGTCGGGGCGGGATCCGGCAAGCATCACTAAACCAAAGAGAATTCGCACATATTGTACGATATCATTGCTCCGGCTACATGCAGGGTCCCCTATAGAGTTTTTATTTTCTCCTCGCAGGAACTGAATTAATGGGACTGACTCCTCCACCCAGACGATTTTAATTATATATACGCAAGGCCGTGTTCTATAGGCAAACATACCGCACATAGTTACAATGGACTAAGCATTAAAGCGTTTACCGTTTAATAAAAGGATAAGTATCTTTAGTTTAGCCATTTGACTTTTGTCTTCAAATCTCATTGGACCTAACTGAAAAGAACTGTCACTTTTTGGCAACTAAGTACAGTATACTTAACCACTTGCCAACCAAGTGACGGCTACAGCGCGGTTGTCCGGTCCTGGGAGGGCGTCATATGATGTCCTCCCTGAACGCGCCCTCCCGCACGTCACCGGGGGCGCGCACCTGGCGATCTCCGTGATCGCGGTGTCCTACTGACACAGCTGATCACGTTATCTGGTAAAAGGCCAATCACAGCGGCCTTTTACCACGGGATCAGCCGATCACCGGTAAATGCAGTTGCCGGTTATTGGCTGCACTTTCCTTACACTGTCACAGTGTGAGGAAAGAACTGCCGATAACCGGCAATTGTCAGAGGACGGATCGGCACCGATCATCAGGACACTAATGATCAGTGCCCTGATGACCAGTGCCCAGCAGTGCCACACACCTGTGACGCCCATAAGTACCCAGCAGTGCCACACACCTGTTCCCAGCAGTGCCACTCACCAGTGCCCAGCAGTACCCTCCATCACTGCCACCCATAGTGCTGCCCAGTAGTGATACTCACCAGTGCCCAGCAGTGCTGCCAGTCAGTGCCCAGCAGTGCTGCCTATCAGTGCCCATCATTGTTGCATATCAGTGCTGCCTCATCAGTGCCAACTCATCCGTGCTGCCTATCAGTGCCCATCAGTGCCACCTATCAGTGCCATCAGTGCTGCTTATCAGTGCCCATCAGTGCCACCTATTAGTGCCCAGCAGTGCTACTTATCAGTGCCCATCAGTGCTGTCTATCAGTGCCCCCTATCAGTCCTGCCTATCAGTGCCACCTACCAGTGCCCATCAGTGCTGCTTATCAGTGCTCATCAGTGCCCATCAGTGCTGCTTATCAGTGCCCATCAGTGCTGTCTATAAGTGCAGCCTCATCAGCGCACATCAGTGAAGGAGAAAAATTACCTGTTTGCAAAATTTCATGATAGAAACAAAGAAAAGCTTTTTTTTTTTTTAACATTTTGCTCTTTTTTTGTTTATATCGCAAAAAATAAAACACCCAACAGTGACTACATACCACGAAAAGAAAGTTCTATTTGTGTAAAAAAAAGTATAAAAAAAATGTCATATGGGTACAGTGTTGCATGACCGCGCAATTTTTATTCATAGTGTGACAGCGCTGAAAGCTGAAAATTGGCCTGGACAGGAAGGGGGTATAAGTGCCCGGCAGGCAAGGGGTTAAAGTGTTACTAAACCCACAACAGTACAATCAGTCTGTATATGCAGTAAAGCATGCTTGTTATACTCACTGTAGAACCTAAGGGGTTAATCCTCTGCATTGTGTAAAAAGGCTGTTTGATCCTGTCTTCTCTGCCCCTCCTCTTGTTGAAATGACCAACTGATACGGACTGAACCCGTGGTCACAGGTCCTGTCTTCTCTGATCCTCCCCTTCTTCTACTGTCCCCAATCCATCTGATGATAGTACAGAGCCCTAGGAGGCACTCTGCACATGCTCAGTTTGGTGTGTATTGCTAGACTGGATCTTTTTTTTCTTGGGAGGGTGCATGTGATCAGCACAAGGCCAATCAGCACTGTCCAGACAGAGGTCAGGGGTTTCACATCCTCCAAGAGCAGAAAGAAAACTCCTTCTACAAGCTTTAGCTAGTGCTCTGCTGAAGTCACAAGACTAACTTCTGATGGGAAAAGGTATATAGCAGTTTATTTACTAAACTAATTGCATTCCCATGTTCTGTGTACTGTGGGAGACCAGATATAGAAAATGTGAGGTCCTGGGAGAATGGATATAGTGAATGAAGGGTCCAGGGAGACCAGATATAGTGAATGCAGGGTCCGGAGAGACCAGATATAGTGAATACAGGGTCCGGGGAGACCAGATATAGTGAATGCAGGGTCCGGAGAGACCAGATATAGTGAATGCAGGGTCCTGGGAGACCAGATATAGTGAATGCAGGGTCCAGGAGACCAGATATAGTGAATGCAGGGTCCGGGGAGACCAGATATAGTAAATGCAGGGTCTGGGGAGACCTGATATAGTGAATGCAGGGTCCGGGGAGACCAGATATAGTGAATGTAGGGTCCTGGGAGACCAGATATAGTGATTGCAGGATCCGTTGAGAGCGGATATAGTGAATGCAGGGTCCGGGGAGACCAGATATAGTGAATGCAGGGTCTGAGGAGACCAGATATAGTGAATGCAGGGTCCGGGGAGACCAGATATAGTGAATGCAGGGTCTGGAGAGACCAGATATAATGAATACAGGGTCCGGGGAGACCAGATATAGTGAATGCAGGGTCCGGAGAGACCAGATATAATGAATACAGGGTCCGGGGAGACCAGATATAGTGAATGCAGGGTCTGGAGAGACCAGATATAGTGAATGCGGGGTCCGGGGAGACCAGATATAGTGAATGCAGGGTCTGGAGAGAATCACTGTGAGAGCTGTAATTGGTCACAGCTTACCACATGGTACAAGGCTGCTGTGAATGGCCTTGTACCATGTGACCTCTGTGATCATTCACAGAATCCACAAGTAGTAAACAATGATGTCAGAAGTGACATCTTCTTTACTACTGTTCATGTGATCACTCATTGGCCAATCACTGATCACATGAATCGGGACCTCACACATCGGTCCCATACAGCAATCTGTGTTCCACACAGCAGGCACAGATCGCAGTGCTGCGCGTTCCCAGAGAGCACGCACAGGCAATGGTCCCATCCAGTCATTTATTGGCATGGGCCAGATGGGAAGAGGTTAAAGTGGTTGTAAACCCTTACATATACCCAGTGACAGGGGCGGACTGGCAACTCATGCGGCCCCTGGGCAATAGGGGATCATGGGGCCCCTGTGTCCCTGCCCAAACTCAAAAAAGCCTATGAAAAAGGTACCAGGGGGATCTCATGGGGCCCTTGGGCAGTGCCCGAGTTTCCAAATGGTCAGTCCGCCCCTGCCCAGTGACGTGGCTGTCTGATAAACAGAGATGAAATAAATCCTCATATATAAGTATTCTCTTCTCTACATCTGTTCAAAATCCAGAATTTCATAAAGCTTGTCTGAGCTTTCAAAAATCAGTGGGAGGAAAGCTGAAATTAAACACTGCAAAGCTCAGTGAGGAGAGCTCTGAGAGCTGATTGGAAAGAAAAGTCACACCCCCCTTCACACAGCTCACAGGACCAGAGCTGAGGCTGTCAATCACAGGCTGTGTCCTGGAGCTCCCTCCCCTGTCACCTTTTTCCTTTGGTGTCAGATAAACTTGTCAGAAGTGATTTATGCTGAGGAATGAGGCAGCAGAGAGGAATGACAGTGCTCTGGATAGAGACAAGTACACACTATAGAGTGATAGGCTTTGTTCATATTTCATGTCTGAGATTTACAACCACTTTAAAGTGGACCAATCGTTATAATTATTTTTCATCTGAAGTGTATGCATACTAAATATGTTTTGCAGGATACAACATTCAAGTTTGAATACAAGAAAATGTATCCTATTTTTAGCCATTTGACCTTAGTGTTTATATCGTATTGGATTTAAAGCCACAATGTTCATTTTTACCTACAGACAGGTAATAAAGCTTACCTGTAGGAAAAATGAATATCTCCCAAACGTTCACTGTTTAGGAGATATTGTAGGTGTGACATCACTGGAGCATGCGTTCTGAAGGAATGGCATACCTGTGCGGTTCCTTCATCACTGTGTGCTGTGGCCCAGACTCCCGTGTGCATGTCTGGGAATATCAGTAGACAGCGCAGTCTCCAGCCAGGTTGATAGAAGGGGGGGACAGGGGAGTTCCTTGCCATCCTAGGCTATTAGGCTCTGTGTTTTTAGTGATACACAGTGTACGGAGATACAACTCTCATCTCTGAATGCAAGGATGGCTCCATGCAAGAGAAAGGACTTTCAATGCACCTTGCCCCTGCTTTCTCAGTTCTGCTTCCCTGAACTTCCAGCCCTCCTAGGAAAATGTTAAAAGTGGACAGTGCAGTCTTCAGCCAGGCTGTTAGAGGGGGAGGGAGCAGGGGGGTGCCTTGCCATCCTAAGGTATGGAGCTATGTGTTTCTATTGATCTACACAGTGTAGGGAGACTCTGCATGCAAGGGTGGCTCCATTGGACACTGCAGGAGAATGGAGCCACCCTGAAACAGGAAACCTGGGACAGTTGTCATGGCACCAGTTTAAACTAGAACACAGACAAGGATTAAAAGTGATTAAATCAACTGCTGAAAGTGTCTAAAAAAAGGAGACTTTAAAGTATTACTAAACCCAGGCCCCTGAATTCACTATATCTGGTCTCCCACAGTACATAGAACCACAGAACATGGAAATGCAAATATTTACTGCTAAATACCTTTTTTCATCAGCATTAACTAGCAGTCTTGTGACTTATATCAGTGTCTGGTTAAGCACTGTTAATCTTGTAGGAGTTTTCATTCTCCTCTGACTGTCCTGTGAGGCTACATGACCTTGACCCTCTGTCTGGACAGTGCTGATTGGCCCTGTGCCGATCACATGCACCCCCCCCCAAAAAAAAAAAAAACCTTCTCTAGCAATACACACCAAACTGAGCATGTGCAGAATGCCTCCTAGGGCTCTGTAATATCAGCAGATGGATTGAGGACTGTGTACAGTAGAGAACTCTGTCCATGGTGCTGATAGGAAAGCTTTCCACTAAAGCCCTACTATCCTTTCATTGTAGAATATCATTCAGATTTTAAAAAAATTTGAAATAATATTCAGGTTGGTGAGTAATGGTACTAAAGAACGACTCTGAGAACCAATACTGAATCATCTCCAAATCAATAAGCCTTCAGTGAGGAGTCATGGTTGCTAAGAGGTAAATGACGACTGTACTAAGAACCAAGCAACCCTATGACTCTGCCTTGTTAGTGTAAGTGATCTGTGGAGCGCTCTTCATAGCATATCTAAATCCAGAACTAACATTGCAATATACCACAGCTTGTCAGTCCGTAGACGTGAGGACAGCATTTGTTTTTTGTTTTTTTAACGGTTTTTTTGCTTTGCAGCACTGAGTTCCCTGGTTTGAATCCCGACCAGAACATCACATGCATGGCGTTTGCATGTCCTCCTTGTACTTGTGTGGGTTTCCTCCGAGTACTCCAGTTTCCTCCGACACCCCAAAGACATGCTGTTAGGGTATTGGCTCAGTTAACCCCTTCACAGCCAGTGCCGTTTGTGCGTTTTTTGCAAACGTTAGAAAAAAATCATTTTAGGCCTGAAGATTAGTGAAAACCCCCAAACAATATATATGTTTTCTGAAAGCAACCACCCTTAAAATGAAAATAGTGGTAGTTCCAATTTTATATGTCGTGATATTTGCCCAACGTTTATCAAGCACAAAATGTCAGTAAAACAATGCATTTAAGTTAACTTTAGGGCACAGAAACACAAAATATTATATAGTTAGGTCCATATATATTTGGACACAGGTACAACTTTCATACTTTTGGATCTGTATGCCACCAGAATAAATTAAAATGAAACAATCCAAATGAATTGGAAGTGCAGACTTTCAGCTTTAATTCAAGGGGTTGAACATAAATATCAAGTACCAATTTTAGGAACTGCAACCATTTTTATACACAGTCCCTCCATTTTCAGGGGCTCAAATGTAATTGGACAATCGAATATAATCATAAATAAAATGTTAATTTTTAATATTTTGTTGAGAATCCTTTGCTGGCAATGACTGCCTGAAGTCTGGAACCCATGGACATTACCAAGACTGGGTTTCCCCATTTCTGATGCTTTGCCAGGCTCTAACTGCAGCTGTCTTCAGTTGTTCTTTGTTTGTGGGTCTTTCTGTCTTTAGTTTTGCCTTCAGCAAGTGAAATACATGCTCAATTGGGCTGAGATCGGGTGATTGACTCGGCCATTGCAGAATATTCCACTTCTTCTTTTGCTTCAAAAGCTCCCGGGTTGCTTTTGCAGTGTGTTTTGGATCATTGTCCATCTGTACTGTGAAGCGCCGTCTAATCAACTTTGCTGCATTTGGCTGAATCTGGGCTGACAGTATATCTCTAAACAATGCAGAATTCATCTGGGTGCTTCTGTTTTCTGTCACATCATCAGTAAAGACAATGACCTAGTGCCACTGGAAGCCATGCATGCCCATGCCATCACACTGCCGCCACCATGTTTTACAGATGACGTTGTGTGCTTTGGATCATGAGCTGTTCCAAGCTTTCTCCACACTTTTCTTCCTGTCATTCTGGTATAGATTAATCTTAGTTTCATCCTTACAAAGAATGTTTTTCCAGAACTGGTCTGGCTTCTTTAGATGTTTTTTGGCAAAGTCTAATCTGGCTTTTCAATTCTTCAGACTTATGAATGGTTTGCACCTTGTGGTGAACCCTGTTTGCTCTCGTGAAGTCTTCTCTTGATTGTAGACTTTGACAATGATACGCCCACTTCCTGGAGAGTGTCCTTCACTTGTCTGGATGTTGGGAATGGGTTTTTCTTTACCATATAGAGCAGCAGTTCTCAACCTGTGGGTCGCGACCCCTTTGGGGGTCGAAAGACCCTTTCACAGGGTTTGCCTAAGACCATCGGAAAACACATATTTCCGATGGTCTTAGTAACCTAGACACCGCTCCTCTATCCATCTCTTGGCAGATCCGCCCACATGCAGATATGCCCACATACAAGTACCCAGCGTGATGACATCATCACGCCAACCCCATCACATACACCCCATACAAATACAGGTGTATGTGACTGGGTTGGCGCCATAATGTACTTATGTGGACCAGTCTTCTTCCATTTCAACAACATATCTTTGTGAAACAGGGTTTTCCAGCTTGATGGTTATCAAGTCTAAATACAGAAGTAGACTTGTTGTGGAAGATGATCTTCGTTGTGCTCTTGCAAAGACTTCCCTGAGATTTTCCGATCTGGTGAGAAAGAAGCAATCTCAACCTTCGCACTGATGTTGGCTTTTTCCGCATACTGTCGCAAAATGTAGCAATGTAGTTTACTGTTGTTATATTAAGACTGTTACCCATGCTACACCATGCTTCAAGACAAAATTTCATTTATTTGTAGTTAGAAATAAATATTTCACAATATATAATTACATATTGTTTTTGTGATAAATCACTATGCTTTAATTATGTTCAATTTGTAACAATGAAAATACATCCTGCATATCAGATATTTACATTACGATTCATAATAGTAGCAAAATTACAGTTATGAAGTAGCAGTGAAAATAATTTTATAGTTGGGGGTCACCACAACATGAGGAACTGTATTAAAGGGTCACGGCATTAGGAAGGTTGGGAACCACTGATATAGAGGATCCTGCGATCATCCACCACTGTTGTCTCTAGAGATGAGCGAATTATTCAAAAATTCGATTCGGCTGATTCGGCGAATTCGTGGAATAAATTCGATTCGAGTCGAATATATTCGCTGCGAATTTAACTTATAAAAAGGGTGTTTCTAGGCTTCAGAGAGCCTTTATATTAGTGCAGAACACTGTACCTTTAATTTAAATGCCCTTGGAGTCTGCTGGGAGAAATAATACTGTCAGTCAGTATGACATGCAGATGAGTGCCGTCGATCTTAGAATCACCGCACACTTCACTCATTTGGGCAGTCACGGGGCCAAAGCCAGAGTGTGGAGCCACAGTGTGGCGGTGGAGGCAGCAGCAATGGGAGGCCATACAGCACCCTATGAAAAAATGGAAACCACCAGCAGTGTGAGGAGACCTGAAAGTGGCACATGGCAGAGTGTGGCGATGGAGACAGCAGCAATGGGAGGCCGTACAGGGACCCATGACACACTCTGGACCTGGCAGCAGCATGAGGAGGCGGTACAGGGGCCCATGACAGATTACGGGCCTGGCAGCAGCATGAGGAGTCGGTACGGGGGCCCATGGCAGATTACGGGCCTGGCAGCAGCAATGGGAGGCCGTACAGGGACGCATGACACACTCTGGACCTGGCAGCAGCATGAGGAGGTGGTACAGGGGCCCATGACAGATTACGGGCCTGGCAGCAGCATGAGGAGTCGGTACGGGGGCCCATGGCAGATTACGGGCCTGGCAGCAGCAATGGGAGGCCATACAGCACCCTATGACAAAATGGAACCCACCAGCAGTGTGAGGAGACCTGAAAGTGGCACATGGCAGAGTGTGGCGATGGAGACAGCAGCAATGGGAGGCCGTACAGGGACCCATGACACACTCTGGACCTGGCAGCAGCATGAGGAGGCGGTACAGGGGCCCATGACAGATTACGGGCCTGGCAGCAGCATGAGGAGTCGGTACGGGGGCCCATGGCAGATTACGGGCCTGGCAGCAGCAATGGGAGGCCCGTAATCTGCCAGCACCCTATGACAAAATGGAACCCACCAGCAGTGTGAGGAGACCTGAAAGTGGCACATGGCAGAGTGTGGCGATAGAGACAGCAGCAATGGGAGGCCGTACAGGGACCCATGACACACTCTGGACCTGGCAGCAGCATGAGGAGGCGGTACAGGGGCCCATGACAGATTACGGGCCTGGCAGCAGCATGAGGAGTCGGTACGGGGGCCCATGGCAGATTACGGGCCTGGCAGCAGCAATGGGAGGCCATACAGGGACCCATGACACACTCTGGACCTGGCAGCAGCATGAGGAGGCGGTACAGGGGCCCATGACAGATTACGGGCCTGGCAGCAGCATGAGGAGTCGGTACGGGGGCCCATGACAGATTACGGGCCTGGCAGCAGCAATGGGAGGCCATACAGGGACCCATGACACACTCTGGACCTGGCAGCAGCAAGAGGAGGCGGTAGAGGGGCCCATGGCAGAGTGGCGAAGCGTAAGCAGCTTAAATTGAAGGCCATACAGAGGCCTATGTTAAAAATAATAACATGTTTGGGGCATGATTCATGGCGGATTTAGTCAGTTGTGTCAGGAACTGGTGGTTTGAAATCCAGACTAATCCACGCCTGATTCATTTTCACAAACGTGAGTCTCTCCACACTTTGGGTGGACAGTCGTGTCCTCGCGGAGTTACAATACCTCCTGCCGCACTAAACACGCGCTCCGATGCCACGCTACTGGCCGGGCATGACAGCCTTTCAAGGGCAAATTCAGCTAGTTGGGGCCAAAGGTCAAGTTTCGTTGCCCAGTAGTCAAGGGGATTGTCTACCTCGGTTGGCAGGGTGCTGTCCAAGTAGGCCCAAGTCTGTTGTTTGAGGTCCTGCTCCAGGTCCACCTGATGCTGCTGCTGCTGTGGCTGGTTAGTAGTTTCCTCACTGCGCTGGTGAAGAAAGCTACTCATCATCGACTGCAGACTGAGGCAGCCGCTGCTGGTGGAGCTGCCACTGCTCCTACCACCCCACCCCTCCCCTGCTGCCATGGCAGCAGAACGCGAGCGCACAGGGCCCACAGTGTCTGAGGATGGACGTTGGCGCAGAAAGGCAGAGACCAACTGACTACATAGGTGGTTTTTATAGTACGTTATTTTGGCCTCCCTCTCAGCAGGTGTGAAAAAGGCCACCATTTTTGAACGGTAGCGAGGGTCCAACAAGGTGGACAGCCAAAAGTCATCCCTCTGTCTGATGGTTATTATTCGGCTGTCGCTACGCAAGCAACCGAGCATGCTATGGGCCATTTGTGCCAAGGAATGCGAGGGACTCCCTGCCTCCATCTCCACAGCATACTGCCACGGTGCGTCTGGGTCCTCTGTCTCCTCCTCCTCTACCAGATGCTCCTGCTCCTCCACTCCTGTCCGCTGAGTGGAAAAACCACCCATTTCACTCAATAATTCCTGAGCACCAATGTCCTCCTCTACCTCCTCCTCTTCTTCCTGTCCTGCCCCCACAGGGGTCATGTGGCGTTGAGATCTGTGCGCCACGTCTACCGCACCCTGACCAGCCATTGTTAACAGCATTTGTTCCAGGACGTGCAACAGAGGAATGACGTCGTTCATCCCATAGTCCTGCCGACTCACGAATAGCGTGGCCTCCTCAAAGGGCCTGAGCAAGCGGCAGGTGTCACGCATGAGCTGCCAATGGCTGACATCTAAGTTACACAGGGGAGTACCTTTATCCGCTTGTAACATCAGGAAATCGGTGATGGCCTTTCGCTGTTCGTAAAGGCGGTCTAACATATGTAGGGTTGAATTCCACCTTGTTGCAACGTCGCAGATCAGGCGATGCTGTGGAATTCCGTTCTGCCGCTGCAGCTCAAGGAGGGTGTGCTTTGCGGTGTAGGAATGGCTGAAATGCATGCAAAGTTTACGTGACATTTTAAGGATGTCTTGCAGTGGGATGGTGGATTTTAGGAACCGCTTGACAACCAGATTGAACACGTGAGCCATGCATGGCGCATGGCACAACCTTCCTTGACGCAGAGCAGACACCATGTTCTTTCCGTTGTCGGTCAACATGGTTCCGATTTTCAGTTTGCGCGGAGACAGCCATCTGTCGATTTCTCTGTTCATTACACTCAGAAGTTCCTCCCCTGTGTGACTACGTTCGCCAAGGCATACCAGGTGCAGCACAGCGTGACACCGTTGCGCCCTGCACATGTGATATGCCGGTCGGGTAATTGGACTTGGCACGGGGGTGGCGGCTGAGGACACGGCGGAAGAAGAGGTGGTAGAGGCGGACATCTTTGCTGGACCAAGGACGTGCAAACGTGGAGGCAAAAGCGGCGTGACCTGTCCAAGTTGCTGGTGCGGCTGTGCCGGCACCACGTTCACCCAGTGGGCCGTAAATGACATGTACCGTCCCTGACCGTAGTTACAGCTCCACACGTCGGCGCTGCCGTGCACTTTGGCAGAGACCGACATGCTCAAAGACTGGCCCACCATCACTTCTACATGTGAATGCAGGGCTGGCACTGCCTTTTTGGCGAAGAAATGCCGGCTTGGCACTCTCCACCGCGGCTCGGCACAAGCCATCATTTCTCGGAAAGGTGCTGAGTCCACCACTTGGAAAGGGAGGGACTGCAGCACCAGCAACTTGGACAGGAGGACGTTCAGCTTCTGCACCGTCGGGTGCGTGCTCGCAAACTGTTGTCTCTTGGAAACGGATTCCAAGAAAGACTGCTGACGGAATCCGTGAAGAGGAGTAGCAGGAGAAGGAGCATCTGAACGAGCGGAAGATGCCAACGAGCGACAACTCCCCTCAGCAGAGGTGTTGGAGCCTTGACTGGCTGATAGAGGGCGATTGACGTCGGGTGACGGAGCAAGTAACGGAGCGGGTGATGGAGCGGGGGCTGGGGCAGGCAGAACCGCCGTATCTTTATCACGGTTTTCCCAGGCCACCGAATGGCGACGCTGCATATGCTGACGCAACGCTGTAGTCCCAACATGGGCCCCCTGGCCACGCTTGACTTTCTGGCCACATAGTCGACATACGGCTACGTTTACTTCCTCGGGCGGCTTGACGAAAAATTGCCACACCGCCGAGTAGGAAACTTTGCCCCCGCTACTCCTCACTGGCTGACTGCTACTTCCTCCGTGCACACTGGCACCACTACTGGCCGTGGTGGTAGGCTGCAGTGGAGCTGGTGCTCTACTCCGTGGCCGTTTGCCTCCACTGATACTGCTGCGACCCTGCTGCCTCCTGGGCAACCCACCGACTGTTTTGCTCGCTGCCAAGCTGGCACCCTCTTCTCCTGATGATGCGGAAGCAATAGCCTGATGACGACGAGGCTGCCAAGTGCGATCAGCCTCATCATCATCAATTAGGGTCTCCGCCTCACTACTAGCCCCCTCGGCTGCGTGTGGGTCAGGAGACAGACCTGTCTCTAGACCGGCTACCAAGCCACTCTCCTCGCCAGTACTTCTTCGCCTGGCTGCTGAAGAGGCGGATGTCTCCCCCCGTTCCTGACCGCCCTCTGTTAGCTCTTCCTCACTGTACAGTGGGGCTGAGCCCACAGCATGCGATACTTCGCTTGGTGAAGGAACACCAAAGGACAGGGGCAGGTAGAGGACACGTGATTTCAGTGGGCTTGCTCCCGGGCCATGCCAACTAACGGTTGTGTCTGACGTACCCACCGACCGTTGGCTGTAGGTGTCAGAGGTGACCTGGGAAGAGGAAGACGACCGAGCCAACCAATCGATGACGGCAGGGTTGTCGGTGGAGACACGACCGCTGGATGACACCGGGAGCACTGGCCTCTGGCTGCGACTAGTGCTGCCTCGACCCCTTCCTCTGCTGCCACGTCTGCTCGCTCCTGAAACATTGCCTCCTCTGCCACTCCTCTGCGTGTTGTCTGACATACTCTTTAATTCAACGATTCTGTGTCCCTGAGTAACGATTCTGTGTCCCTGAGTAACAATTCTGTGTCCCTGAGTAACAATTCTGTGTCCCTCAGTAACGATTCTGTGTCCCTCAGTAACAATTCTGTGTCCCTGAGTAACGATTCTGTGTCCCTGAGTAACGATTCTGTGTCCCTGAGTAACAATTCTGTGTCCCTGAGTAACAATTCTGTGTCCCTCAGTAACGATTCTGTGTCCCTCAGTAACGATTCTGTGTCCCTGAGTAACGATTCTGTGTCCCTGAGTAACGATTCTGTGTCCCTCAGTAACGATTCTGTGTCCCTTAGTAACGATTCTGTGTCCCTGAGTAACAATTCTGTGTCCCTGAGTAACGATTCTGTGTCCCTGAGTAACGATTCTGTGTCCCTGAGTAACGATTCTGTGTCCCTCAGTAACAATTCTGTGTCCCTGAGTAACGATTCTGTGTCCCTGAGTAACAATTCTGTGTCCCTGAGTAACAATTATGTGTCCCTGAGTAACGATTCTGTGTCCCTGAGTAACGATTCTGTGTCCCTGAGTAACAATTCTGTGTCCCTGAGTAACAATTCTGTGTCTGTCCCTGAGTAACAATTCTGTGTCCCTGAGTAACAATTCTGTGTCTGTCCCTGAGTAACAATTCTGTGTCCCTGAGTAACAATTCTGTGTCCCTGAGTAACAATTCTGTGTCCCTCAGTAACGATTCTGTGTCCCTCAGTAACGATTCTGTGTCCCTGAGTAACAATTCTGTGTCCCTGAGTAACAATTCTGTGTCCCTCAGTAACGATTCTGTGTCCCTCAGTAACGATTCTGTGTCCCTGAGTAACGATTCTGTGTCCCTGAGTAACAATTCTGTGTCCCTGAGTAACAATTCTGTGTCTGTCCCTGAGTAACAATTCTGTGTCCCTGAGTAACAATTCTGTGTCCCTGAGTAACGATTCTGTGTCCCTCAGTAACAATTCTGTGTCCCTGAGTAACAATTCTGTGTCCCTGAGTAACAATTCTGTGTCTGTCCCTGAGTAACAATTGTGTCCCTGAGTAACAATTCTGTGTCCCTCAGTAACGATTCTGTGTCCCTCAGTAACAATTCTGTGTCCCTGAGTAACAATTCTGTGTCCCTGAGTAACAATTCTGTGTCTGTCCCTGAGTAACAATTCTGTGTCCCTCAGTAACAATTCTGTGTCCCTGAGTAACAATTCTGTGTCCCTGAGTAACAATTCTGTGTCCCTCAGTAACGATTCTGTGTCCCTCAGTAACAATTCTGTGTCCCTGAGTAACAATTCTGTGTCCCTGAGTAACAATTCTGTGTCCCTCGGTAACGATTCTGTGTCCCTGAGTAACAATTCTGTGTCCCTGAGTAACAATTCTGTGTCCCTGAGTAACAATTCTGTGTCCCTCGGTAACGATTCTGTGTCCCTCAGTAACGATTCTGTGTCCCTGAGTAACGATTCTGTGTCCCTGAGTAACAATTCTGTGTCCCTGAGTAACAATTCTGTGTCCCTGAGTAACGATTCTGTGTCCCTCAGTAACAATTCTGTGTCCCTGAGTAACAATTCTGTGTCCCTGAGTAACAATTCTGTGTCTGTCCCTGAGTAACAATTGTGTCCCTGAGTAACAATTCTGTGTCCCTCAGTAACGATTCTGTGTCCCTCAGTATCAATTCTGTGTCCCTGAGTAACAATTCTGTGTCCCTGAGTAACAATTCTGTGTCTGTCCCTGAGTAACAATTCTGTGTCCCTCAGTAACAATTCTGTGTCCCTGAGTAACAATTCTGTGTCCCTGAGTAACAATTCTGTGTCCCTCAGTAACGATTCTGTGTCCCTCAGTAACAATTCTGTGTCCCTCAGTAACAATTCTGTGTCCCTGAGTAACAATTCTGTGTCCCTCAGTAACGATTCTGTGTCCCTGAGTAACAATTCTGTGTCCCTGAGTAACGATTCTGTGTCCCTGAGTAACGATTCTGTGTCCCTCAGTAACAATTCTGTGTCCCTGAGTAACAATTCTGTGTCCCTGAGTAACGATTCTGTGTCCCTCAGTAACAATTCTGTGTCCCTGAGTAACAATTCTGTGTCCCTGAGTAACGATTCTGTGTCCCTGAGTAACGATTCTGTGTCCCTGAGTAACGATTCTGTGTCCCTCAGTAACAATTCTGTGTCCCTGAGTAACAATTCTATGTCCCTGAGTAACAATTCTGTGTCTGTCCCTGAGTAACAATTCTGTGTCCCTGAGTAACAATTCTGTGTCCCTGAGTAACAATTCTGTGTCCCTGAGTAACGATTCTGTGTCCCTCAGTAACAATTCTGTGTCCCTGAGTAACGATTCTGTGTCCCTGAGTAACAATTCTGTGTCTGTCCCTGAGTAACGATTCTGTGTCCCTGAGTAACAATTCTGTGTCCCTGAGTAACAATTCTGTGTCCCTGAGTAACGATTCTGTGTCCCTAAGTCACGATTCTGTGTCCCTAAGTAACGATTCTGTGGCCCTAACTCTGTCCCTAATACAGAGAGGTCTGTCTCTCTTGAATGACCGGAGGCTAATGGAGAATTCTAAGATGGCCGCGATTTATAGCTCCACCATTACACAGTGCTGGCTGGCTGGCTGCTGATTGGCTAATGCGATTACATGTCATGAATGAATGAATTATGGGTCAGCGCGCCTTGTCTGCGCGCCTTCCCAGAGATCCCCGCTCCGTCACCACACATGTCGCCGCCATTTTTGGGAAAATTCGATTCGTGCATCCGAAGTTTGCTAATTTTCGGATTCGGCGCGAATCGAACATTTCCTAATCTTCGAAACGAATTCCACTTCGTCATGTTCGATTCGCTCATCTCTAGTTGTCTCCCATGGATGTCCATGCCTTTTTATGTTGCTGAGCTCTTCTTTCCTCAGAATGTAACAAACTGTTGATTTGGCAACTCCTAATGTTCCTACTATCTCTCTGATGGATTTGTTTCATTTTTGAAGCCTTACAATGGCCTGTTTCATTTGCATGGGCAGCTCCTTTGAACGCACGATGTAGGTTCACAGCAATAGATTTCAAATGCAAATACCGCACTTAGAATCATCTCCAGACCTTTTACCTGCTTAATTGATGAAGACGTAATGAAGGAGTAGCCCACACCTGGCCAAGAAACAGCTTTTGATTGCCCAATTACTTTTGGTCCCTTGAAAAAGGGGGGATGACTACTCTTAAGAGCTGTAATTCCTAAACCCTTCCTCCAATTTGGATGTACATACCCTCAAATTAAACCTGAGAGTGTGCACTTTCAGCCCATAGCTATTATATAATTCTAGCTTGAATATGTTTTAGTAAATACCTGAAAAATACCTGTTTTCAAATGTATATGGTCCTAAATGTATACCCGATGTTTGGTAAAATATAAAAGAAGTTGCGCTGAATAAATAGATACCCAACATGTCAAGCTTTAAAGTGGTTGTAAAGTCTCAAGGTTTTTTGCCTTCATGCAATCTATTCATGAAGGTAAAAAACCTTCTGTGTGCAGCAACCCCCCCAGCTACCCTAATACTCACCTAAGCTCCCTCTCGATCCAGCGATGTGCACTGGTGTCTCGGCTATCCCGGGACTCTCTCTCCTCATTGGCTGAGACAGAAGCAGGAGCCATTGGCTCCCACTGCTGTCAATCACAGCCAGTGAGCCAATGAGAAGGGAGGGGGTGGGGCCAAGCTGCAGCTCTGTGTGTGAATAGACACACGGAGCAGCAGGTGCCCCCATAGCAAGCTGCTTGCTGTGGGGGCACCCGACAGGAGGGAGGGGCCAGGACCCCAACAGGTGCATTTACATTCATGTTTTCTTGCATGTGGGGGCAGGCTCAAATAAAAAATGGGGAGGGGGGGGTTAAGTGCTTGTGTGTAATTTTAATTGTTGACTTTTTTTACTCTTTATCACATGGGGACCAAAACGTTCCCTGTGTGATATAATATTTTTATAGTGGTTCTAAAAGATTAAAGCCAATCTCCAGGCAATTTTTTTTCTGCATGCAGTGGGGCTGTGCCAGCACTGCATGGGTCAACTGTTCGTTTTGTCTTGGGGAAAGCAGAAAGCTTATACTTACCTGATCCTTCGATCCTCTGGCAAACAGCTTCCCCACCATCCGGCAGTAGACTGTTCCTGGTCTATGGAGCCTGCTCTAGACGTGATAACACCAGGAACAGTCCACTATTGAAGACCGCTGGAGCGCTGAGGTGCCAGCCCGGTCTTTTGCTGGGAGGATTGGAGAATCAGGTAAGTATATCTCCACCCTCCTCTCCTCTAGATAGAAACAGGGGCGGACTGACCATTTGGAAACTCGGGCACTGCCCGAGGGCCCGGGGTCAGTAGGGGGCCCCATGAGATGCCCCTGGTACCTTTTTCATATGCTTTTTTGAGTTTGGTCAAGGACACAGGGGCCCTATGATCCTCTATTGCCCAGGGGGCCCATGAGTTGTCAGTCCACCCCTGCCTGGTACCTTTTTCATAGGCTTTTTTGAGTTTGGGCAAGGACACAGGGGCCCCATGATCTCCTATTGCCCGGGGGCCCCATGAGTTGTCAGTCCGCCCCTGGATAGAAATGAGCAGTTAACCTGTGCAATGTGGGCACAGCCCCACTGCATGGTACATTTTTTTTTTGCTCAGAGTTGGGCTTCAGGATTCCCTCCAACACCCCCCGCCCCCACCTCATACTTACCTGAGCCCAATCTCGATCCTGTACTGTGCCCAAGAGCAGCGGCTCTCTCCTCTACTCCCGGATTTCAAAGGCTTTGCTGAGAGCAACGGGAGCCATTGGAGCTGCTGCTGTTGTCAACCAAATCTTTTAATGAAGGAGAAGAGGGCTACGTTTTTGATGTCTATAGATGCAGGCAGCTTGACATCAAGCCAGTACCAAGCTGAGGAGGAGCCAGGAATACTGGTGGAGGACCTGAGAAGAGAAGGATCGGGGCTGCTCTGTGCAGGTAAGTATCATTTTTTTTATTTATTTTTTAAAGGTTTAAAATTACTTTAAGACAGGTTTTCTTGAAGCTAATGGAGCACAGCAGTCCAGATCCTCCTCCTGAATGAATCAGCTTCAATATATGTCTATACATTATATATGTATTTAACTAATTACCTGGAGTGCAGCACTAAGTGTGCCTGCATTATGCTATTTCAAAATGAGATGGAACTGAAAATTCTACATCTATTTCCAATCTGTCCATACAGACAAATTACATTATTAGGCTTTTAAGTGTTGAAGACTATACCTGAATTTCAAAGTAGCAACGGCTGATTGTATTGTATCATTTTCTCACCGATGTAGCCCTTCTTGGAAGGTGCTTTTTGCCCTTCAAGCTCGAATAATAAAGAAAACAGCAGGCAATAGACACAGAAGAACATAGAATATATTTACAAGCCGAGCTGGAGGTACATATAAATATAAGATGTCACGCAGGAACTGTGATGTCCATGAGTCTAGTTGCCTATGGAGGGGGTATAAAAGACCAGAGAACATGGCCTTGGGGCAGCTACATTATTTTAAAGTTGAACTCCAGGTATGATCTTTATTGCATATTTACATTGGTCCAGCTTGGCACAATGTAAGAATGCTTATCTTCTACATGAGGGGCCCTTGGGGAAGCTTATTATCACTGTAGTAGTTGGCACCACAATATTCTGTGAATGGCAGCACTACCAAGCGAGCGGCTCTCTGTGGTCAGTGGGTAGAGCGAATCTTCTCGGAACAGGATCCAAAAGATTATGGCTATCACTATAATATCGCTGACTACTACAGTGATTGTTAGCTTCCACAGCAGTCCCTCCAGTATGAGATATGCATACAGTACTTAGTTTGTGCCAAGTTGGACCAATGTAAGTATGCCATGAAGCAGGGGCAGACTGACAACTCATGGGGCCCCCGGGCAATAGGGGATCATGGGGCCCCTGTGTCCTTGCCCAAACTCAAAAAAGCCTATGAAAAAGGTACCAGGGGCATCTCATGGGGCCCCCTACTGACCCCAGGCCCTCGGGCAGTGCCCGAGTTTCCAAATGGTCAGTCCGCCCCTGCCATGAAGATCATACCTGGTGTAGCTGGGTACTGCAGCCGACTTCTCTCCCCTCTCTCACTGCTGCTAACAGGGAGGATCTGTGTGAAATCCCCAGCTCCTGCTCTCCCCCCACTCCCCACACAGACTTCGGCCAATCAGGGAGCAGGTGAGCTGGAATGAATCAGAGTTGGGGAGAGGACTTGCAGGCAGACACCAGAGGATGCTGGGAAATGAAGTCTTAAACTGGCATTGTACAATATAATTTATTGGCTGGAAAACTACAGGAGCCACAATTCCCTGTTTTCAGAAGAGAGAGGACTGCTTTTCCTGTACAAAATTAGTGGAGCTAGGGGATTCTAAGACTGGAAGCAGGGGTGTATTTACCACAAGGCAAACAAGGCACTTGCCTAGGGCGGCATTTTTCAGGGGGGCAGCACTTCCACCCAGAAGAAGGGATAGAAGAAGGGACATGCGTGCCATGGGAACCAGGTGGGATCCGAGAGAGGCTGCGGGCTGCTTGATGGTGTATTAAGAGCCTGACTCTCATTTCCGGGGATGTCCGGAGCTGTGAAGATGGGTGTCTCTCTATCACCGGGAAGGGGGGATAGTGGAAGGCTCTCACAGGTGGGGGGGCAGGGGTGTTGTTGGTCAGGCTCTCTCCGCGGAAATGGGGTGGTGTTGGTTGGAGTCCATGGGGGCAGACGATTTATGTATTGCCTAGGGCAGCGCAAAACCTAAATACACCACTGGCTGGAAGTGAGTTGAGATGGAACTGCTTCTGAGACTGCCAGAGTCTGAGAGATACTGGGCCAGGGTGTGAGAGAGACAGAGTCACTGCACTCTGTGAGGACCAAGCCAAGAGAATGCGAAGACCTGGAGTACAGAAGACCCATCGCTAGTGTGTCTTTGTCAAGGGACTGAGACACCAAGACCTTTCTTGCTATACGGGAGCCTAAAGTTGGAGGGACCTCTTGCTGAGAGAACCTACAGTCAAGGAGATCCAGAGAGTGTCCATTCAGGAGGGTGGGGACTTCTGAAACAGCTGACAGCCAAGTGCATGGGACAAGGCCTTCTACCTACCAGGAGTGGTGAGCTGAACTATGTATCCCAAACTCATGCCACACACAGTTAATGCTATAGAGAATGATCTTACCTAGCAGCTCATCAGTCCCTTATCACCCATATTCTTATAGGGACAGTGCACCAACGATAGAAGGGCCCCACCAAAAGCCAGCTGCTATTGTTAAGCTGAATATAAATTTATCATATTACTCCCAGTAAATCTGGCACAGGCAAGCAGATCTTCTTGGTGTTTATGTTCTTTATATCAAGGCTCTACTTAGCACTATTAACTAAACAGGTGCCTTGTACTTTAGTCAACATGAACCCACCTATTAAAGGGCTGCAAGCTCAGGGTGTACCGAAGATCACTATTATTATGTTAGCTGATTCTGACTCTGCCAGTTTCTGGTTACATCAGCTGAACTTGATTTAACAGTGCCACAGTTCAGTTAGATAACACTGTTATAGGCTAGTATTCACTTATCTAGTTTTTCAGCTTTGAAAGTGTTCTCTTGTTTGCCCATTTACAGACTGTTTAACTGCCTTGATATAATACATTTAATGAATTTACTTTTCATTTGTTGTGGCTTAGTTTCTGTGTGCTGATATAGAGTGCAGGTATACTAAAGCATAGCTCCCAACTGTCACTGATTTCGAGGGACTATCCCTCATTTTGAACAAAGTCCCTCTGTCCTTCTTTCCTTCTCATATGTCCCTCATTTTTGTCTGATCTATATAGCTGTATATAAAATGCACTATTTATCTGTCAAAAATTAGTTTTACACTGCTAAACCTTTCATTCAGTCTCTAAATTTCTGCAATTGTAAATTTACAAACCCAATATAAAGGAATAGTAGCGGCCAAAAAATGACTTGTGGGTTTAAACAGCTATTTTTATTTTGTATAATTCTCCTTTAAAGGGGCGTGGCAAGGGTGTGTGTCCTATGGCTACATACTTTTGCTAATAGGTGCCCCTCATTCCCATCTCAAAAAGTTGGGAGGTATGCTAATGCTTACCTCAAGCCACAACCAGGTGTATCAGTGAGCAGTTTGCAGATTCGTGGCAGAATAGAGAACCTATCATCACCAGTGGCTCCTGCGAGGGTAAGCGCTACACTAGAGTTCAGTTATAATTGCAAAAGAAGACAGTGTTATGGGCTCATACAATTTTGATACCATGAAATTGCATACCTCAAAAATGATGTAGTAAAACTGCAGGTGCCAATTTACATTGGCACATCAAGGTAATGCTGAATGGAACTCTAATTTTGTAATTTTCTAATTTTTCATACACATGTTAAAATCTGTAGAGACCCTGGAGGTTAAAATAGTAGCAGTTGCAATTGAAATAGTGGCAGGAACAGGAAAGCCCGGGAACTCCAGCAGGGGCTTCCAGCAGGATGGAGGTGGGGTGCTATTTCTGATCCCCATGATGTGCCATTGGGGTCACTTTTATCTGAAAGCCCTTGGTTGACTATAAAAATTGCATTAACCCCTTGAATACCAATCCAATTAGAAATGTACTTTGGTAGGCAAGGGTTTAATGCATTGCACTCTCTTCTTGTTACATCTGCTGGATCCTAACTTCTCCTGTCTAAGCACAATAGTCTTTCTGTATCTGATACCCCGAGGTGGGGCAATCACAGGGACTGCGACCGGTTGGCATTTGCAGCGAAGAGTTCCAGAGACAAAGAATTTCCAGCCCATCGCCACTATCTGCAGATTTTGTGAAGACCAACTGGTACTCTGCTTCTGCCCTTTGGGAGAGCCTGCATCACCTGCCAGTGGGTATCATAACACATATACATAGACCAGGAGCACCAAACTAAGTGGTGAAAGAGTCCAAAATCACTTTGATTGTTCAGAAAAATGATCAAATAAAACAGTCAATGCATTTCGGGGCAAACACGTTCCCCATACATCATGGCTCAATGTAAATAGACTCAGTAAAGTAGACCACCACATGGATCGTTGCTTTGCGGAGATTTGAGAATTCAATGAGGCAGATTAGATATCAGGCAACAACAAACTGTCAAAGCAAAAAAGCCACAGGGTTAGCAGGACAATCACGCTATCAGCATTTTCAGTAGTAAAGATGAGTAATAATAACCAGGGCTTTTTTTCAGCGGGAACGCGGTGGAGCGCACCTCCAGCACTGAATGTATGTAATGGCAAAAGGTGCTGGGGTGTACTAGAAGGTCTACTGATGTTGAGGGATCTATTGACACTGGAGGTGATATATTTTTGCATGGTGGTCTTCTGTTGCTGGGGAGGTCTGTTGTGGCTGGTGAGGGATCTATTGTTGCTGGAAAGGATCTATTGTTGAGGAAGGGTCTATTGTTGCTGTAAAGAATCTATTGTTGAGGAAGGGTGTGTATTGATGCTGGCTTCTTGGAGATCTGTTCATGCTGCTGGGGGCCTGTTGTTGCTGCTGGGGTCTGTTGTTGCTGGCATGGTATTTGTTGCTTGGGGGGACTATTGCTGCTGGCTTCAGGGGATCTATTTTACTGATTTTCTTGTTATTAACAAATTCCATACAAATTACTTTGCACCACAAAATTATACTTGGCTCTGTATTCTCTATAACAGAGGTTCTCAACCTGTGGGTCGCGACCCCTTAGTTTAATCTTAGTTTTATCCATCCAAAGAATGCTTTTCCAGAGCTGGTCTGGCTTCTTTAGATGTTTTTTGGCAAAGTCTAATCTGGCTTTTCAATTCTTCAGACTTATGAATGGTTTGCACCTTGTGGTGAACCCTATTTACTCTTGTGAAGTCTTCTCTTGATTGTAGACTTTGACAATGATACGCCCACCTCCTGGAGAGTATCCTTCACTTGTCTGGATGTTGGGAATGGGTTTTTCTTTACCATATAGACCAGTGGTTCTCAACCTGTGGGTCGCGACCCCTTTGGGGGTCGCAAGACCCTTTCACAGGGGTTGCCTAAAACCATCGGAAAACACATATTTCCGATGTTCTTAGTAACCGAGACACCACTCCTCTATCCGTCTCTTGGCAGGTCCGCCCACTTCAGATACGCCCACATACGAGTACCCAGCGTGATGACATCATCACGCCAACCCCATCAAATACACCCCATACAAATACAGGTGTATGTGACTGGGTTGCTGCCATAATATACTTATGTGGACCAGTCTTCTTCCATCTCAACCTTCGCACTGACGTTGGATTTTTACGCATACTGTCATAAAATGTAGCAATGTAGTTTACTGTTGTTATATTAAGACTGTTACCCATGCTACACCATGCTTCAAGACAAAATTTCATTTATTTGTAATTAGAAATAAATATTTCACAATATATAATTACATATTGTTTTTGTGATTAATCACTATGCTTTAATTATGTTCAATTTGTAACAATGAAAATACATCCTGCATATCAGATATTTACATTAGGATTCATAATAGTAGCAAAATTACAGTTATGAAGTAGCAACGAAAATAATTTTATGGTTGGGGGTCACCACAACATGAGGAACTGTATTCAAGGGTCACGGCATTAGGAAGGTTGAGAACCACTGTTTTATAAGGAGCGGTACTGGGAGGTGGGTAGGGGTGGAACCAAGGGACTGTGCTTGGAGGTGGGTAGAGGGGGAGGATACAAGAAATGATTCAGAAGGGGGGGGGGGGTTCCTGTACATATTAAAAGCCCTGATATTAATGAATATACTTCCGTCAGTGCAAGGTTCTTGAACATATCATGTACTATAAGGAAACCCAATCTAAGTGAATTTATGAATTGTAAAATTTGATGGATACCTTGTTCAAACCCAGGAAGGATATACACTTCTTCATTCATGTAATTTACAAGACTCTCTGCCATTTCTAGGTTTGTGTATGTGAACCTTCAGAAAAATTTTATACTTCTTGCACGAATCTGCGACAATTTCTAGCGTGCAACTCTGACGGTAGCAGATACGAGAAGACAAACATCTGCAGAGTTATTATGTGAGTCACGGCATAATTTCTCCCGCTTGTTGTGTTGGTGTCAGGGAACAGCCAATGCTGTCATATTTATTAATATGTTCTCCATCTTTCACCTCCTACAGTAATGTTTGCCTTTTTAGAAATGAACATATGGTACATAAGGTACAACTGAGATTACTTTAACATGTCATTTCAAAAGTTAATATTTAAGAGCTGAACTCCGGGTTAAACAAATATTGTCTAAATACAAGACTCATGTGTATTCTTCCTTGAATCTTAGTGTGCGTTGTGTATTTCTTCCAGATCTGTGCAGTAATCCAGTGTGAAACGTTATCTCTGTGCAGGAACTTCCTTTAATAAAGACCGCTCATTGCTGCTCTCTCTCCTTGCGCAGGGTGACTGGTCTTGTCTCCGCCCCCTCCTGTAGTTTTCTCCAGGTAGCCTGTAGGGGGAAAAGGGGGGTGCCTGTTGAGTTCCTGCGCTCTTTGCGCAGGCTATGTACAGCACATAAGTTCAGCTTTAAAATCTACAGCTTTTATTAAAATCCCTGGTGATCCAGCCAAGAAAGCCCTTGTTTGGGCACTTTCTGTTATGGATTAATAACGTTCTTTCCCTATGCAGGAAAAGGAAGGCACTGCACACCGGTGGGATCTCTAGTATCCAGATTTATTGTGTAGGACATCTGTAAGCATAGCCATGACAGTAGCCGCACTAGGATCGCTCTTCTAAAGCATTTCACTCAAATAGGGCTTAGTAATAGAGACTCTTAACAACTAAGCTCTATTGGGTGAAATGCATTGGAGGGGCAATCCTAGGGCAGAGGATGTCATAGCTATGCTTGTGGATGTCCTGCACAATAAAGACAGATACTAGTGGTCTCTCCAGTATGCAGTGGCTTTCTTTTCCTGCATTGAATCTGTGAGCAGAGATGGCTCATTTTGCATTCTGGCACCTGTGTTCGAGTGGTGGTGGGGAGGGTTAGCTAAGAATGGAGAACTCTCCTGTACAACAGTCTGTCCCTGTCCCTCAAATGTTATCTTGTGTTGTCACCCTGTAGGCAGGTGTTGGACTGAAGTTTGTCCCCCAACCGGAAAATGGAACTGTGTTGCTTCTTCAGGCTGGAAGGAAACCAATAGGTACTAATCTGTCCCCTACTATGGGCTCCAGGCAGCCAACTTGGGGAGGCTGGTATTAACTATGCCAAAATCCCACAAGATTTTAGCAGTCATCTTGACACAGAAGTGTTTAAATAGCAGTTTCTGCATCATCTGACATGCCTGCAGTGTGGAAGTTGGGCAGGGATAGAGCCTCACTGGTTAGGTAGAGATTAAGAGCAGTGTTAGGGAGAGGCACCTGACAAGGAGTGAAATTGTGGGTTTCCCCTTACAAGGTGCCTCTTCTGCCAACTTCCTGGAGTCCTCCACCATCAGTTGGATAACTGCAAGGACTTTTGGGATCCCAGGAAAATTCAACAATCTTATACCTCCTCCAATTAAAGTGCTCCTCAGATAGTCTGTGGTCTGCAAGGGAATTACTCCTCAGGCATTCTGTGTTCTGCAAGGGAAGTGTTCCTCTGGCATTCTGTGGTCTGTAAGGAAAGTGATCCTCTGGCATTCTGTGGTCTGTAAGGAAAGTGATCCTCAGGCATTCTGTGGTCTGTAAGGAAAGTGATCCTCAGGCATTCTGTGGTCTGTAAGGAAAGTGCTCCTAAGGCATTCTGTGGTCTGTAAATGAAGTGATCCTCAGGCACTCTGTGGACTGTATGGGAAGTGATCCTCAGGCATTCTGTGGTCTGTAAGGGAAGTGCTCCTCGGGCATTCTGTGGTCTGTAAGGGAAGTGCTCCTCAGGCATTCCGTGGTCTGTAAGGGAAGTGCTCCTCAGGCATTCTTTGGTCTGTAAGGGAAGCGATCTTCAAGAATTTTGCGGTATGTAAGGGAAGTGCTCCTAAGGCATTCTGTGGTCTGTAAGGGAATTGCTCCTCAAGCATTTTGTGGTCTGTAAGGGATGTGCTCCTCGGGCATTCTGTGGTCTGTAAAGGACGTGCTTCTCAGGCATTCTGTGGTCTGTAAGGGAAGTGCTCCTCAGGCATTCTGTGGTCTGTAAGGTAAGTGCTCCTCGGGCATTCTGTGGTCTGTAAGGGAAGTGCTTCTCACGCATTCTTTGGTCTGTAAGGGAAGCGATCTTCAAGAATTTTGCGGTATGTAAGGGAAGTGCTCCTAAGGCATTCTGTGGTCTGTAAGGGAATTGCTCCTCAAGCATTCTGTGGTCTGTAAGGGAAGTGATCCTCAGGCATTTTGCGGTCTGTAAGGCAAGTGCTCCTCAGGCATTCTGTGGTCTGTAAGCTTGTGTTATATTGCTATTGAAATGTGCCTTGATGACAGAGATTAACTTTCTGTAACCAGCAACATATTTTCAAAAACTACCTTACATCTGTGATCACTCAATTACTATAATATCAAGTAATGTTTAAGTCATGTGCTTTTAGGTACACTGGTTAAGCCCTGCCGACAAGCCTGTTATATTGGCTTGTAATGGAGACTTCAAGTGGCAATTTTAACATGCATTACACAGATATGGTCTTGTTGTCAACATCAGGAAACGTGACCTGAGAAATGCCATGCAGCCATTACTGAAGTGAATATACAAAGGCAGGGACTGCAAAGGGCCTTCAGTAGATGAGCAGCACCAAAGCATGAAAAAAGGTGAAAATAAATATTTTAGTAAAAAACGGCAAGTGTTTATGATACATGGTGTTTGAAATCAAAGAAGTATACAGAGGATTCTTCTCTGGCTAATGAATGTAAAATTGGGCAGCTTGTACAGGGATAGAGCCTCACTGGTTAGGTAGAGATTAAGAGCAGTGTTAGGGAGAGGCACCTGACAAGGAGTGAAATTGTGGGTTTCCCCTTACAAGGTGCCTCTTCTGCCAACTTCCTGGAGTCCTCCACCATCAGTTGGATAACTGCAAGGACTTTTGGGATCCCAGGAAAATTCAACAATCTTATACCTCCTCCAATTAAAGTGCTCCTCAGATAGTCTGTGGTCTGCAAGGGAATTACTCCTCAGGCATTCTGTGTTCTGCAAGGGAAGTGTTCCTCTGGCATTCTGTGGTCTGTAAGGAAAGTGATCCTCTGGCATTCTGTGGTCTGTAAGGAAAGTGATCCTCAGGCATTCTGTGGTCTGTAAGGAAAGTGATCCTCAGGCATTCTGTGGTCTGTAAGGAAAGTGCTCCTAAGGCATTCTGTGGTCTGTAAATGAAGTGATCCTCAGGCACTCTGTGGACTGTAAGGGAAGTGCTCCTCAGGCATTCTGTGGTCTGTAAGGGAAGTGCTCCTCGGGCATTCTGTGGTCTGTAAGGGAAGTGCTCCTCAGGCATTCCGTGGTCTGTAAGGGAAGTGCTCCTCAGGCATTCTTTGGTCTGTAAGGGAAGCGATCTTCAAGAATTTTGCGGTATGTAAGGGAAGTGCTCCTAAGGCATTCTGTGGTCTGTAAGGGAATT
The DNA here is from genome assembly GCF_062004578.1 of Staurois parvus. NCBI lineage: Eukaryota > Metazoa > Chordata > Amphibia > Anura > Ranidae > Staurois > Staurois parvus. Next base: position 977,948 of record NW_028318374.1, read on the forward strand.
GCTCCTCAAGCATTCTGTGGTCTGTAAGGGATGTGCTCCTCGGGCATTCTGTGGTCTGTAAAGGACGTGCTTCTCAGGCATTCTGTGGTCTGTAAGGGAAGTGCTCCTCAGGCATTCTGTGGTCTGTAAGGTAAGTGCTCCTCGGGCATTCTGTGGTCTGTAAGGGAAGTGCTTCTCACGCATTCTGTGGTCTGTAAGCTTGTGTTATATTGCTATTGAAATGTGCCTTGATGACAGAGATTAACTTTCTGTAACCAGCAACATATTTTCAAAAACTACCTTACATCTGTGATCACTCAATTACTATAATATCAAGTAATGTTTAAGTCATGTGCTTTTAGGTACACTGGTTAAGCCCTGCCGACAAGCCTGTTATATTGGCTTGTAATGGAGACTTCAAGTGGCAATTTTAACATGCATTACACAGATATGGTCTTGTTGTCAACATCAGGAAACGTGACCTGAGAAATGCCATGCAGCCATTACTGAAGTGAATATACAAAGGCAGGGACTGCAAAGGGCCTTCAGTAGATGAGCAGCACCAAAGCATGAAAAAAGGTGAAAATAAATATTTTAGTAAAAAACGGCAAGTGTTTATGATACATGGTGTTTGAAATCAAAGAAGTATACAGAGGATTCTTCTCTGGCTAATGAATGTAAAATTGGGCAGCTTGTACAGTCTCTTAGTATTTGACAAGTTTAAAATGGAGTACATGTTCACTTTCACTTTACAGGCACTAAATGGCCAGAATTTGTAGACATTCCTCAAAATGATTGCGTTCCGGTGTTTCTAGTGAAGGATACTGTTAATACTACAACATACAAAGACATTTTAGACCAGCCTTTCACAGACATTTTATGCCAGAGGAACTCTTGCATTAACCTTTAGGTCGCAGGGAAGTTAGCCCCTGTCAAAAATAATTGAGAGGTCAGTTGGAATAATGTCTCTCACATTGGTGGTCATGGATGAATGCTCTCCTTACAGACAGCTCAAAGATAATTTCTGTCAAAGCACTGGTGTTGGACTAAGAAATATGCAATCATGATCAGATGGGAGGTCAACCATGCACAGATCAAACAAACTCTGTAGGAATCCTAGGGTTCCATGAAAACCTGGTTAATAATGGCTAAGTTAGACAATTGTGCACATCCAACCTTGTGGCAATAGTTTGGTGAAGAACTTTTTTTGTTCCAACATGACTAATTGATTATGCTCCTTTGTACCAAGCTAGCTCCATAAAGACATGATTTGAGTTTGGTGTGGTGGACCTCAAGTGGCGTAAGCAGATCCCTGACCTCATCCCTATTGAACACCTTTGGGATGAATTGGAACACCAATTATGAGCTAGGTCTTCTCATCCAACATCAGTACTTGATCTCACAAATGCTCTTTTGGAGGAATGGGCACACATTCCCATAGACCCACTCCAAAATCTTATGGCAAGCTGTTCTAACTGAAAGGTGAAGAGACCCCATATTAAAAAGCCAATGTTTTAGAATTGGATGTCTAACAAGCTCATATAGGTGTAGTGGTCAGGTGCCCACAAATTTGGCCATATGGGGTACGCCTGAAAATAATGAAGCATGCACTGTAATTTTATCACAGATAGAAAACGTCAAAGGATGTGCTGTTGAACTTCAAAGCAACATTTACCCTGAAACCTCTTGGAACATTACTGACAGTTTTACTTTCAAGCAGATGACACTCTGCTAAAAGTAAAAAACCAGCGATAACACGGCACACTCAGTCCTCTCGAAAAGGCTGGCGAAGAGCCTTAGCGCTTCCGCCGCCACTTCATCGTAAAAAACCCGCACAAACAGAAAAGTATTTACTGTTTGGACACAGCTCAAAGCACCACGTCCAAAGTGAGGAGAAGCAAAGCGAACAAGGCGAACAGAGAACGCTTTCAAACGACGAGACCTATCGCCGACGCAGCCGCATGTGTCCGTCGCCTCGCTGAGTGAAGTGGCATCCTTCATCGCTTCACAATTCCCTATTTAACGGGGTAATGAATCGTTTTATAAGAGAGATAAAAGGCAATGCTAATTTCTATTGTGCTATTGTCCAATGCCACACATTCATTATCTCTTTCTTTTGAGTCGTAGATGTGTTTCTCTCACCCTTTGTAACAGGTCTTCTTCTGTGTCTCTATAGCATTTCTATGTTTTTCCGCGGCTATGTTTTCCTGCCTCTGTTGGATTTGTTCCAAGCATCCATGACACATCATATACAGTATGCCTTTTGTGTTCGGCCTACCACCACCACCCCCTTCCTCTTCTACTCTCTTCTCTCTAATTGCCTCCTGCTTCCTATCACATATTTTGCAACAATTTTGGGGTAATTAACCTTTTACCTCCGGGGCTTGTTTTGCAAAAAGTTATCTTGAGTTAAGGACTTGCATGTAATCAGTGGAAGGAAAAAACAACTTAATGTGTGTAGGCAAGACAACAAGGCGCTGACAACGAATCCATTGTAGGAGGAATAATGTCTGCTTTGGCGCCAACCTATGCTACTTTTATTTTTTTGCATTTTAAGACTCCGTTCTGGCCAAACGCTAATATGTTTAATGAACCCTTCTGAGCAAATGCTTTCCCAGAGCCTAATCATGAACCAGCATCTGGAAAGGCATACAAAACAAGCTGATTATTTTGTAAATATCTGTACATTTTCAAGTAGGACATCCGTGTTCTTCTTTGGTAGATGGAGTTTAGCAATAACCATGAAAATACCATCTGTAATAAATGCATTGATTAACTTGATAAAAGGAGAACTACCATTAAAAAAAAAAAAAAATTATCAGTAAACATTTTTGTAATCAGGTTATGGTATTTTCTTTAATGAATATCAAAAGAAAATTTTATTTGTTTTGGATATAGTAGATAGTGATGAGCGAATATGCCAGGGTTTGAATCACCAAGGGTTCAAGGAATCTTGTTTGAAATTCAGAAGACCCAAACATAGAGGAAAATTCCATTGAAGTCTAAGAGGATGAATCTTCTTAAATTTTGGACATTTTAAGGGCTAATGGGCAATTACTAGAAAAAAACGCTTGGGAAGATGAACATTTTTTAAATACCATACAGTGGGGATCGAAAGTTTGGGCACCCCAGCTAAAAATCTGTATTAATGTGCTTAAAGAAGCCAAGGAAAGATGGAAGAATCTCTAAAAGGCATCAAATTACAGATTAGACATTCTTATAATATGTCAACAAAAGTTAGATTTTATTTCCATCATTTACACTTTCAAAATAACAGAAAACAAAAAAATGGCGTCTGCAAAAGTTTGGGCACCCTGCAGAATTTATAGCATGCACTGCCCTCTTTGCCAAGCTGAGACCTGCCAGTGTCATGGATTGTTCTCAATCATTGTCTGGGAAGACCAGGTGATGTCAATCTCAAAGGTTTTAAATGCCCAGACTCATCTGACCTTGCCCCAACAATCAGCACCATGGGTTCTTCTAAGCAGTTGTCTAGAAAACTTAAACTGAAAATAGTTGACGCCCAGAAAGCTGGAGAAGGCTATAAGAAGATAGCAAAGCGTTTTCAGATGTCAATATCCTCTGTTCGGAATGTAATTAGGAAATGGCAGTCATGAGGAACAGTGGAAGTTAAAGCAAGATCTGGAAGACCAAGAAAAATATCAGACAGAACAGCTCGCAGGATTGTGAGAAAAACAATTCAAAACCCACGTTTTATTGCACCATCCCTCCAGAAAGATCTAGCAGACACTGGAGTTGTGGTACACTATTCTACTATAAAGAGATACTTGTACAAATATGGTCTTCATGGAAGAGTCATCAGAAGAAAACCTCTTCTACGTCCTCACCACAAAAATCATCGTTTGAACTTTGCAAATGAACATATAGACAAAAGTGATGCATTTTGGAAACAAGTTCTGTGGACCGATGAGGTTAAAATTGAACTTTTTGGCCGGAATGAGCAAAGGTACGTTTGGAGAAGAAGGGGCACAGAATTTAATGAAAAGAACCTCTGTCCAACTGTTAAGCATGGGGTTGGATCAATCATGCTTTGGAGTTGTGTTGCAGCCAGTGGCACAGGGAACATCTCACGAGTAGAAGGAAAAATGGATTCAATAAAATTTCAGCAAATTTTGGATGGTAACTTGATGCCATCTGTGAAAAAGCTGAAGTTAAAGAGAGGATGGCTTCTACAAATGGATAATGATCCTAAACACACCTCGAAATCCATGGGGGATTACATCAAGAGGCGTAAACTGAAGGTTTTACCATGGCCTTCACAATCTCCTGACCTCAACATAATTGAAAATCTATGGATAGACCTTAAAAGAGCAGTGCGTGACAGACAGCCCAGAAATCTCAAAGAACTGGAAGACTTTTGTAAGGAAGAATAGGCAAAGATACCTCAAACAAGAATTGAAAGACTCTTGGCTGGCTACAAAAAGCGTTTACAAGCTGTGATACTTGCCAAAGGGGGCAGTACAAGGTATTAACTCTGCAGGGTGCCCAAACTTTTGCAGACGCCATTTTTTTGTTTTCTGTTATTTTGAAAGTGTAAATGATGGAAATAAAATCTAACTTTTGTTGACATATTATACGAATGTCTAATCTGTAATTTGATGCCTTTTGGAGATTTTTCCATCTTTCCTTGGCTTCTTTATGCACGTTAATACAAATTTTTAGCTGGGGTGCCCAAACTTTCGATCCCCACTGTACAGTGGGAGAAGGTCTTTTCATGTGACTTCAAGGGAAACATTAAAAATACAAAAAATGTTTAACAAACAAGCTTGGGGGATGCCTTATGGAAAAGTACAATCATAAAAGACTTAGTGACACACAGTAGCAACACCCCATTCTGACTAATCTGAGTTTGAAAAATTAGGTAAATTTAGCAGCGACACATGCTTTTTCATCAAATGCTAACAGACCTACCTTTACCAGAAGATAAAAATTAGTTTACTGTGGCTGCCCTTGTTCATGCTAATGCAAAACTGTAATGTTACTTGCCAATTTTTTTACCAAGCTCTCATTAACAGTTAGGAGGCCATAGATGACACAACAGTGTAAAATTGGCCAGCAGCAAGACAATTTTAAATAGCAAGGTTAGGCCCAAATTTACTAGCGACAAAGAGCACAAGCTGGGGCTTTTCTACAAGAATTAAGGATATTTCAAAGGATACAGCAGTTTAAAATTGCAGACAGCAAGAGAGTTTTTTATCAGGGATAATAAGCCACAATTCACTACAGGCAGCAAGTACAGGCTAGTGTTTACTACAGGAATTAAGAAAGTTCAGATGATATAGTAGTGTGAAATTGTCCAGCAGCAGAACAACTTTATTAAGCAAGGCCAAGCCCAAATTTACTAGAGACAAGGAGAACAGACTGGTTTCATTACCAGAATTAAGCTACTGTAGAGGATACAGCAAGGTAAAATTTATCAGTAGCAGGACAGTTTAAATTAGAAATAATAGACCTAAATTGTGTAGCCCTAACTATTATTTCATCCATGGGCAAGGGCGGACTGACCATTTGGGCATTGCCCAAGGGGGCCCGGAGAAAGGCTCACTGGGCACAATTCAATAAGCGGTATCTTACCATCCGAGTATGCGGTAGGATACCGCATAGCATTTTTAAAAAAAAAAAAGTTTGAATTCGCAAAAAAATGCTACTAAAATACCGCATTAGTTATTTGATCAAATCATACGGTATTTTAGTAGTGGAAAGCATGCGTTAATGTTTCAGCTGTCAGCGGGTTCCTCACTGACAGCTGAATGTAAAAGAAATAATTGCCGGCAATTAAAAAAATTATTTAGGAAAATGGCGTAGGGTCCCCTCTCCATCCATACCAAGCCCTTAAGGTCTGGTATGGATTTTGAGGGGAACCCCCGCGCCAAAATTAAAAAAAAAAATGTTGTAGGGGTCCCCCCTCCAACCATACCAGACCCTTATTCAAGCATGCAGCCCAGCAGGTCAGGAAAGGGCGGGGGGGCTTATCAGAATCTGGAAGCCCCCTTTAACAATGGGGTCCCCATATCCCGCCCCCCCCATGTGAATGAGTATGGGGTACATGGTACTGCTACCCATTCACAAAAAATACCTGTAGTGTAAAAAAAGACAGAAGACAGTCTTTGACAAGTCCTTTATTAAAAGAAGGAAAATAAAAGAATATTTTAAGGATAAGGGTCTGGTATGGATTTTGGGTTCCCCTGAAAACCCATACCAGACCCAAAGGGCTTGGTATGAATGGAGGGGGGTCCCCACAATGTTGTTTTATTATTTTTCTAATTATTTTTACTGCCCTTTCTATGAAGCTGAGCTGCAATATGTAGGTGGGGTGTTGTGTGGGTGTGGCTTTGGCTTGAGTGTAGACGGAGACACAGGGGGCCCCATTATTTACTATTGCCCGAGGGCCCCATGAGTTGTCAGTCCATCCCTGTCCATGGAGATAGGGGTATGTTAAATGTAAGTGATGCAATGGGGTTGATTTACTAAAAACCATGCATACATTATGGTTTGAAAAAGATTTGGGTGAATCTGCACATAAATTCTCTAAGGCCATGAATTTAGAAACCCGAAGAATTCGTCAGTGACCCCAAATCTCATCCTCACTAATAGGAGATGGTTAAAACACCTGTCATTTTATTTTTTCTTTTCTGTTCTGCATCCTAGAGATTTTCCTTCACTTCCTGTCCAGAGACACAACAGGAAATGAGAGAAAAAGTTGGAAGATTTGCTTTATATTGCTGTTCTGTTGATAACTGTCAAATCTTCAATTTCCCATCACTTTCTGTCACAGCGTGTAGAACACCAACCTTCCCCAGTTCCATATAACTCTGTTGACTGTCATAGCTAATTTATGTTACATAGATTTGCAGTGGCTAGAATGGTCCTGAATATACACAGAAACTGTCATTTTGTAAACAGACCTTTTAAGACTAGGAATCAAGATCTGCAAAGTATCACTCGCTTATTTTCTCACATGTTTTGTTTTCATGATCTTTTTTTTTTTGCAACTGTCTATTATATCACTAAAACTGAATTAAACTTGTGAAGGGGTCCCTCAGAGCCTTACACATCTCAAGAGCACTTCATCCTGAGCAGTCTAACCCTTGAGTGAGCTAACCAAGGGGCACCCATTGGCAGGGGTGTATTTACCATAAGGCAAACAAGGCATTTGCCTAGGGTGGCATTTTTCAGTGGGGGCAGCACTGCGGCATGGGGACCTGGTGGGTTCCGAGAGATGCTGTGGGTTTCATGACGGTGTATGCATAGCCCGACTCTCATTCCTGGGGATGTCTGGAGCTGTGAAGGTGAGTGTCTTTCTCTCTCTCGCCATGGGGGATGGTGGCTGATGTATGGGGGGCAATGGTAGTGGAAAGCTTTGGTGGAGGGCAGGGGTGTTCTTGGTCAATGTCAGGCTCTTTCTGTGTGGAGCACCAATTTTTGTGTTGCCTAGGACAGCACAAAACCTAAATACACCACTGCCCATAGGGACTGAGCCTCTATGCAAGAGCTTTCTGTAATAAAGACCAGTCACTGCTGCTCTCTCTCCCTGTTGCAAGGTTACCATTGCAGTTTCTGTAGGCAGCCTGTAGTGAGTAGGGTCTTCTGGTCCCTTCCACCAGTCACTGCTGCTCTCTCTCCCTGTTGCAAGGTTACCATTACAGTTTCTGTAGGCAGCCTGTAGTGTGTAGGGTCTTCTGGTCCCTTCCACCAGTCACTGCTGCTCTCTCCTTGTGCAGGGTGACTGGTCTTGTCTCCACCCCTCCTGTAGTTTTCTGCAGGCAGAATGTAGGCAGGTGCCCACAAGGAGATTGTTGTATATAGATGAGTTAGTTGGTCTGCCCAGGCTGGTAAGGAGGTAAGTATTGGGCTGCCAGGTTCCTGGGTTTTGAGTCCTGCCTTCTTTTCCAGTTCACACATAAATAAAGGGAAGATGGGGCCCGAAGAGAGGGAACAGGAAAAAGGAAGGAAGAGAAAGAGAAGCCTGCATGGGACACTGGTGAGGGGCTGCTGCGACGTGTAGTACCACAAGACACCGGAGTTCTGGTGGAATCTACCAGTTTTGGAGAACACCAGTCATGGGCTTGCACCTTTCGAAGGTATGCTTGGGCAGCCACAATGTAGTTAGTTAGGAGTGAACTGTGTTGAACTTGTATTTATACCACTATGAACGTTTCAAGTAAAGTTTCTAAATTGGTTTGAAGGTACTGTAAAGGGGTGCATGATGGTTTCTAGTGCATGAAAGAACGAGGCCAGCAAAGCACATGGGGTACAAAAGCAAGGCAACTACAAAGAGTTAAGTTGGCAGAAGGTGTGGAAGAAGAGAGCAGTTGCCACGGGTAACCAATGACTGGTGGAAGCAGCCTGCTATGATGCGTGAACATGCAGTAGAGAGACCCATGGTCTAGCCACATGGTACGGGAGAGCAGAAGTAGTTATCTAAGTGAATGCATGAGGTCCACGCTAGTGTACAGGGGGACCCTGTTCTGTCACTGGGAGTGAGGTGACAGAGGTATGCCGGACGGGTGGAGAAGGCATAGGCTCCGGGGTGTCCCCCCTAAATGCAGCAACTCACAGACAAGGCGTGTAGTAATACATGATAGCACATTTTACAGATGGACAATTAACTACTGCACCTGGTGTATGGCTTGTCTCTAAGTCGGGGTACCGCCATAATGTTCATGTCATATAAGCGAGGCCCCGCCTGGGCCTGGGCATTGACAACCATGCACACTCAAAAGGTACCCTCACATGCATGGGTGAGGTGGCCCTGCCCTGTAGTGGGTGGGACCTGCTGGCTCTTTTCACAGGATATGTACAGTTGTGTTCAAAATAATAGCAGTCAGACATCACTAACCTGATCAATCACTGTTTTTGGTAGAAATTATGTTTCTACGTGGCAAATAATTTACCAGCAGGTGTAGTAGAGTAATAGAAATCCAACAGACCCAACAGTCATGACATGCATGCTGCTGATTCTGTGTAATTGAATCACTAATTGAAAGGGGCGTGTTCAAAATAATAGCAGTGTGGAGTTCTATTAGTGAGGTCATTCATTCTATGAAAAACAGGTGGCAATTATTGCCCTTATTTAAGGAAGGAAGGCAGCAAATGTTGTACATGCTGGTTACAGTGCATTTCTCTCTGAAATTCTGAGGAAAATGGGTCGTTCCAGACATTGTTCAGAAGAACAGTGTACCTTGATTAAAAAGTTGATTGGAGAGGGGAAAACATATAAAGAAGTGCAGAAAATGATAGGCTGCTCAGCTAAAATGATCGCAAATGCTTTAAAATGGCAACCAAAACCTGAAAGAAAAAGCAGTAACATAAAGGACAACACGATACTCAACTTGTAATCAAAATATGCTTTTATTAGCAAAGTAGCAATGTGAAACATTGAGTAAGAACTGCTAATAGCCATCGTCTCAATATATGACAGTACAAAAAACAACATAAAACCAAAAAATAAACATAAAAAAGAGACATCATGGCTAGGCCATACATATGTTGTAGAGGCAATGACTCAGTCTTTTGCTCATACAGCAAAACACACTGTGGTGCACCACCGTGGTGGGGATATATGTATCAAACATAAATTCAAAATCAATGCATAGACCAATCTTCAAAGTTGAACAAGTGTAACCTCTACTGTCATGAAAATAGAAGCCCAGCAAGGAAGGATACACAGTAGGAAAGTAGATTGCATTGCAAGTAGATTGCATGTCCGTATAATGGATATATTCCACATGTGAATGCCTGTATCAAGATAATGGTGATTAAGGCACTAATTGCAATCCGGTTATACTTACCTGTTCTGTGTAATGGTTTTGCACAGAGCATCCCTGATCCTCTTCTTCTGGGGTCCCTCGCCGGCACTCCTGGCTCTTATCCCCTGCCGAGAACGCCCATAGCAAGCCACTTGCTACAGAGGCACTCAAACTGGCTCGATCCCAAGCCATGCTCTGTGTGTCTATTGACACACAGAAAGCAGACTGACTTCCTCCCCCTCCCCCTCCTCACTGGCTGTGATTGACAGCAGCAGGAGCCAATGGCAAGGTTACCATTACAGTTTCTGTAGGCAGCCTGTAGTGGGTAGGGTCCTCTGGTTCCTCCCACCAGTCACTGCTGCTCTCTCCTTGTTCAGGGTGACTGGTCTTGTCTCCACCCCTCCTGTAGTTTTTTGCAGGCAGCATGTAGGCAGGTACACACAAGGGGATTGCTGTATATAGATGAGTTAGTTGGTCTGCTCAGGCTAGTAAGGAGTTAAGCATTGGGCTGCCAGGTTCCTGGGTTTTTGAGTCATGACTTCTTTTTCGGTTCACACATAAATAGAGAGAAGATGGGGCCCGAAGAGAGGGAACAGGAAAAAGGAAGGAAGGGAGAGAATCATGAATGGGACTCTGCTAAGGGGCTGCTGCGACGTCTAGTACCACAAGACACCAGAGTTCTGGAGGAATCTACCAGTTTTGGAGAACACCAGTCATGGACTTGCACCTTTTTAAGGTATGCCTGGGCAGCCACAATATAGTTAACCTCCCTGGCGGTATTCCCGAGTGTAGCTCAGGGTAAAGTTTCAGCACCACAAGCAGTAACCCCGACCTACACTCAGGAATACCCTGCAGCACTGCTCTGGGATCCCTTCTGCACCTTACCTTGTCCTTCAGATGTCCCTCCTGCAGTGTCCCCGGCAATGTCCTCCGGCCGATGCTGGCATCTGTCTTCTGGGTTCTGTTCCCTGCAATGGTTTTGCACAGAGCCTCCCTGATCCTCTTCTTCTGGGGTCCCCCGCCGGCACTCCTGGCTCTTACCCCCCGCCGAGCGCTCCTATAGCAAGCCGCTTGCTACGGAGGCACTCGTACTGGCTCGATCCCAAGCCATGTTCTGTGTGTCTATTGACTCACAGAAAGCAGATTGATTTCCTCCCCCTCCCCCCTCTCCCTCCTCACTGGCTGTGATTGACAGCAGCAGGAGCCATTGGCTCCTGCTGCTGCTTCTCTGTGCAATGAAGAGAGAGAGAAAGCAGAAAGAGCTGCTGCTCTCGTGCACATCGCTGAATCGAGATCAGGCAGGTATAAGGGGGGCTGGGGGCTGCACACAGAAGGATTTTTACCTTAATGCAGAGAAGGTAAAAAAACAAAACCTTGAGCCTTTAGAACCACTTTAAATTACATTTTTTTCTGCACAAAGTTCAGCTTTAATATCACTTTTGGTGTTAAAAGTTTATGTTGAAAAACACAGTCTGGGGGAGGAGGCTGCTTTCCCCCGTGTATACCCCCCCTTCCTTCCCCGTGCCCCCGTTATGGCTTTTCTTGCCTTTTAACAGACTGCTCTCTGTCTTTCTCCAGTGGGATGTGATTATTATAAAAAGCAGCATCAAAAGAGCATGTTGTATCTGCTTACAGAGATCTACTGTTACATTATCTTGACAATATTCTAAAGATGTACACAACCTCGAGCAAAGAAAATCAAGCCAGATGGTACAATAGAACATTGCCGGGCTCATTCTTTCCATTATCCTAAAGATACAAAGTAACATCACTTATCTGTGGGAATATTGTTATGCCGAACAAAAAAAAGAGCCAAACTGCATCTCCCAGCCTGGCCAGATAATGCGGGCCTCTGCTTCTCTGCAAGGCGATCGCTATTCAACCCGTCGCAGTCAGGCCATGTTTTCTCCAACATCACTTTCTGTCAAACACATTTATCAATGGGAAGATCTCTCTGCAAATCTTGATTGATACTAGCGACAGACATGCAGGCTTCTCCGCAGCTGGGTCCTATCCAGCATAAAACATTCCTCCGTACAACCAGTCTATTCACTGGATATATTTCTTCATGAAAAGTCTTTTACCCAATATACATGATGTTATATTATTAAGATTGTTTGTGTTTTCCAGTTGGTTAACCCCTTCCCGTCCAGTCCTGGCATACCAGGGGGGGCGGTAAGGATCAGCGATCGTGCGACCACTGTAATTGGCTGTCACAATGATCACAAGACTGGGAGCCAATTCCATCGGCTACTGAATGTTAGTACATTTGATGACTTGACAAATGGCGTTTGGTACTTCAAAAATTTGTTTCTTCTTGATTTTGGAATAAATGTGTAGTGGTTCATATAGTGAACTCGGTGTAGGGTTATTCACCCTGAGGTCATCACAGAGGACAAGAGGGCAGTCTTTACGTCTGGAGGAAAAGAAATTTAATCTCCAAACATGGAAAGGTTTCTTCACAGTGAGAGCTGTGAGAATGTGGAATAGACTCCCTCAAGAGTTGGATTGCTTCAAAAAAGTCCTGGATTATTTCCTAGATACACAGAATATAACTGGATCAGGGGCGGACTGACAACTCATGCGGCCCCCGGGCAATCGGGGATCATGGGGCCCCTGTGTCCTTGCCCAAACTCAAAAAAGCCTATGAAAAAGGTACCAGGGGCATCTCATGGGGCACCCTACTGACCCCGGGCCCTCGGGCAGTGCCCGAGTTTCCAAATGGTCAGTCCGCCCCTGAACTGGATATAACATTTATAGGTAAAGTTGATCCAGGGAATATCCGATTGCCTATCGGGGGATCAGGAAGGATTTTTTTTCTCAGCAGGAGCAAAATGGATCATGCTTACTGGGTTTTTTTTACCTTTCCTCTGGATTAACTGTGGGTATAGGATTATAATTTTTTTTTTTCAATGGTTGAACTGGATGGACTTTTAGCATTTTTCAGTCAGACTAATTATGTAACTATGTAGCTACCCACTAGAGGGCCGCTGGATTTTTGGGTCCCCCTATTCCTGCACAGCCAGGCAACACACATTTCCAATTTGAATCTGCAGTCAATGTGGTTTGTTTTTGTTGTTTTATTGAGGGGAAGAAAACATGGATGGGGATAAGGGAATATGGGATACTCAACTTCACTTGGTAGAACAATCTGAGGACAAACTTCCTTCTGTATGCACACAAAAATATGCAGATTCTGAACTGTACTCCCTCCGGAATAACATCAGTCTCTAAAAGACAAATAGAAAAAGCTTCTCTTTCAGATCTCTATGTCCCCTGGGTGAAACTCACACAGTCCCAATACTTTGCCACCTGGCTTCCTTGTGTAGTACTACCCCTTTAGGAGTCGCTGAGTTTTGGGTCCCCCTTAAGCCCTGTGTAGCCAGGCAACATGCATTTTTCCCAATTTGCACACTGCAGCCAAAGAACAGTCCTTGAGCTTGGTTATGTGATTTCATTAAGAGGTTAAGAACTTGGATGGGGTCTAGGGGTCCATGGGATGCCTGAGGTGGATGCCCAAGGTACTGTAGAATTTGAGGACAAACTCCTTAGCAGCTATGTACAAAAATGTGAATAACAACAGTTTCTCTTTAAGGGGTGGGAAAGCTCCTTTGGTGTACCTCCTCAGACCTTGGATGATTCCTCCTCTTCACCCAGCTGCCTTGAGAGTATCTGTGGGCAAGAGGGCCCAGAAGCTGCCATTCTAAAACAGCAGTCCCAGATGAGAAGCTAGTTAGGTTCTCCACCTAACTGCCCTCTCCTCTTATCCAGCTCATGGGGTGCAAGAATACTCACAATGTCCTTTCCTGTCAGCTTGGTGGGTTGGTGGTGAACTTCAGGCCTTTCTCTGGGCTGGCTCCTTATCTTTGGCTCAGGATGTCCTCCCAAGAAGATGTGGCATAGTAGAGATGTGAGCATAGTAGAGATCCTCTTCTCCAGCAACTGCCCATAGGTAGGCCCCTCCCTGGGGCCCCCTCCCAGGCTCCAAGCTCCAGCTCCTCACTGCATCTTTCACCTGACGCTCACTCACTCTACTCCCAAGTTCTGTGATACTTAAGGGTTGCTCTAGTCACCATGCCCAGCCTTCTGCCAGGGATTGGCAAGGGTCCCTCAAGCATGCAGATCTGAGCCTCATCTCCTCCTCTTCCAGAAAGCTCTCAGGTTTCTGGAGAGGAGGGAAGGGCTCCAGAAGCTCTGACCTTCAGAACCTTCCTAGCCTATCCTGAGGTGAACTCCTGCCTCACTCACAGGCTGACTCATCCCCAGGCTGCTACTCAGTCACTATCTAACAAAACTACCTAAATAACTTGGAGGGTGTTACATCTGTAAAGTGTCCCAGAGCAAGGGATTTAGGTTAACTGTGACACTGTCCCTATGAAAGCATGCTGGATATTGCATCTGGCAGCCTTCTCCCTTGTAGGACCTGGGGGTGTAGACGTACTCACGCTGTCCCTTGTATCCTGCTGCTTTGGATAAGACTGCTGTTTAGGCCTTCTTCTGTGCTAGTCTTCCCATGCTAGGCAAGGTATGTATTGAATCAGAGTAGTGAAGATCCCTCTCTCCAGCTTCCTCTCTTTCCCTCCTCAGCTCCAGCCTGGAGGCAGAGCCCCCCTCCCTTCCCTGGGGTCCCCTCTCAGGTCTCAAGATCCTCAACACTCCATCTTGCACCTGACCACAGGCCAGACTAACTTACTGGCCAGACTCTTCAATATTTATGGGCCCATCTGCCTGGGGATTGGTCAAACTACCATAAATATTTAAATCGCATTGGGCAGACGCATGGGTGGCTTTGTATGTTGTTAGTATTTTATTTGTTTGGCAAGCAGAATCCAATGGAGGGATTGGCAGAGGTGGTGGAGGACACTAAATGGTTGGTAAGGTGGATGAATCTGGCAGTAGCATTCATGATGGACTGAGACAGTATGTATAGAAGTAATGAGGAGGGAGTTTCGATTTTCGATATTATCTTGGTAATGTCATTGGTTAAGGGGGGGTATTTTGGAAATCTTATGGAGATAAAGGTGGCAGAATTTGGACAGTGATTGGATGCGGGGCCGAAAGAAGAGGTCAGAGTCCAAGATTACACCTAGCATGACGAGAGTTGTTTCTAGTTGTGCTGTTGATCTTGATGGAAAACCGATGGTGCACTGAGCGATACTAACTTTCAAGGCAATATTTGTCCAGGGACAAATGTCCATTACACAGACTGCCTGCATTCTGGGCATCTGTCCCTGGGAGCATGCTGCCTTAAACATTAGTACTTCTTGGTGCATCGTCCAACCCAATCAAGCCACAGCAGCTGTCAGTCTCTCATAGAGGAGGGAAGGTTGGAATTGTGCGCCCGTGCCTTGTGCTTGCCCCTCACCTGGTGTCCTGCACTGAGCCTAAATGCCTAATGTGTAGGAGGCCTCGGAAAGAAAGCATCTAAAGGGCACAACTGGATAAACTAGGACTGTATTCTACAAGAGACAAAGTGTAACTAAAGGCAAATCTTTGTTTTCATTTGGATAGAGTAAGGGAGAGTTATAACCCCCATCAGTTTTTTTCTGCCATCTGTGTCCCATTGGGGAGATTTCCCTTCACTTCCTGTCCCATAGCCAAACAAAAAGTGAGAGGAAATCCCTCCAAAATTAGAGAATCCCACCATGTCACCATGGGTCGTGGATGGGTGTTCCAGCATGACAATGACCCAAAACACACAGCCAAGGCAACAAAGGAGTGGCTCAAGAAGAAGCACATGAAGGACCTGGAGTGGCCTAGCCAGTCTCCAGACCTTAATCTGATTGAAAATCTGTGGAGGGAGCTGAAAGTTCGAGTTGTCAAATGTCAGCCACCAAACCTTAATGACTTGGAGAGGATCTGCCAAGAGGAGTGGGCCAAAATCCCTCCTGAGATGTGTGCAAAACTGGTGGCCAACCACAGGAAACGTCTGACTTCTGTGTTTGCCAGCAAGGGATTTGACACCAAGTACTAAGTCATGTTTTGTGAAGGGGATCAAATACTTATTTCCCTCATGAACATGCAAATCAGTCATCATTTGTTAGACATGCATTTCTTTTGAATTTTTGTTGCTATTCTGTCTCTCAGTGTTACAATACACCGAACATTCGATTTTCTGACCGATAATTTCTTTGTGAGTGGGCAAATATTCAATATCAGCCGCGGAGCAAATACTTATTTCCTTCACTGTACGTTCCAGTCTCATGGTGAAGCTGCCTACTCTGTGTTACCTTTTATTATTGACTATATTTATGATTATAGACTATATTGATTCATTCAGCCTACTCCCCTTTCTTTGGTTTAGGCTTTATTTTTTATAGTAGGAATAGTTTATGTGAATCAGGGAATTGCGCCACATATCTTCAGTTTCATCAGCTGGGACTGAACAAATTTCAGTGTGGGTAAGGTGGTTGTACAGACGGACCTCTGTACAACTGCCCTCTCGGATTTTCCTCATTCGTTCAGTGCTGCCGGCTATAGCTTGATTGATGGGACATAGAAATACATGTGCTTTGTCTTCTGGGGAACAGAGCACATTAAAGTAATTGTAAACCTCTAACATGAACCATGAACAAAGTATACCCCTCTTTAGTGTGTACTTGTCTCAATCCAGAGCACTAAGTGTAATTTCTGTCTGCTGCCTTGTTCCTCTGCTGTCAGCATAAGTCACTTCTGACAGGTTTCCCTGACACCAAGAGAAAAAAGGTGACAGGGGAGGGAGCTCCAGGACACAGCCTGTATGTGACAGCCTCAGCTCTGTTCCTGTGTGCTGTGTGAATGGGGGGGGGGGGTTCTTTCTTCCATTCAGTTCTCAGAGCTCTCCTCACTGAGTTCTGCAGTGTTTAACTTCAGCTGTCTGCCCCCTGCTTTCTGAAATCTCAGACAAGCTTTATAAATTCAGGACTAAGTATAATTTTCTGTCTCCTGACTGGTTTGTCTGCTACCTGCATGAGTTACTCCTGACAAGTTTTCCTGACACCAAGAGAAAAAAGGTGACAGAGGAAGGAGCTCTAGCACACTGTGATTGACAGCCTCAGCTCTGTTCCTGTGTGCTGTGGGCGTGTGTGTGTGTGTGTGTGGGGAGGGGGGGGGGGTGTTCTCTGAGCTCTCTTCACTGATCTCTGCAAAGTGTAACTTCAGCGCTCCACCCTCTGCTTTCTGAAAGCTCAGACAAGCTGTATAGATTCTGGACTTTGAACAGATGTAGAGAAGGTCAGATAAACAGGTACAACTTAGGAGAGGATTTGTTTAATTCCTGTGCATCACCTGAGGCCAGTCACTTCACTGGGACAACAAAAGAAAAAAGGTAACAGGGGAAGGAGCTCTAGCACACAGCCTGGAATTGACAGCCTCAGCTCTGTTCCTGTGTTCTGTTTGGGGGGGGGGGGAAGGTTCTGAGCTCTCTTCACTGATCTCTGCAAAGTGTAACTTCAGCTCTCCATCCCCTGCTTTCTGAAATCTCAGACAAGCTGTGTAAATTCTGGACTTTGAACAGATGTAGAGCAGAGAAGTGCTCATAAACAGGTACAACTTAGGAGAGGATTTGTTTCATTTCTGTGTATCACCTGAGGCCAGTCACTTCACTGGGTATATGCGAGGGTTTACAACCATTTTAACAAAATTTGAAGTGAGACTTCTCCTTTAAACTTCATCTGGAACTTTTTTACAGAATCTTAATGTGTGTTTTGTCTGGAAAATATGAAACACATTTCATGCATATGATACTTTATAGAAGTCATTTCTTCTGTTTATTGAGTTTCACAGGAGGCAGTTCTACAAATAGAATTGTATTTATTACTCACATCTCACCATCTGCAATATGACTATGATATAACACGTGTTTACTTTATCACACACTAATCTGATGAATTCTAATTTTATCAAATTCCATGCTGTTTTCAGTGGAGGATGTTTCAAATGGACACAGAGTACAAAATAAACTTCAAATTGCATTAATATGCAACCTATACGCTATGAAAGAGAAAAAAAAATCACTGAAAATTGGAACGCTTTCTGTAAGAATACTGAGATTCCTACATCAACCAAGGCCGGTCATGTGACCTGTGCTAAGGCCTAGGTCATGAGATTGGTGTTGATGTAAAAACCTTTGGGGACTGTTTAAAGGAGACTGTTAACGCCTTTTAACCCTTTTGCTGCCAGGGCTATTTTTGCTATTTTTTTTGTACACACATGTAAAAAATCATTTTAGGTCTGAAGATTAC
Organism: Staurois parvus; assembly: GCF_062004578.1. Classification (NCBI taxonomy): domain Eukaryota; kingdom Metazoa; phylum Chordata; class Amphibia; order Anura; family Ranidae; genus Staurois; species Staurois parvus. The sequence continues at coordinate 995,919 of NW_028318374.1, forward strand.
ACAAAACCCCCAAACATGATACATTTTCTGAAAGCGGACACCCTAGAGAATAAAATAGTGGTAGTTCCCCCACCATCAGAAGACAAGAGTCCCCCACCCTCTCTTACATCAGATTTCAAGACTCCTCCCACCATCAGAAGACAAGAGCCCCCCACCCTCCCTTACATGACAGTGCACCTCCTTTACCTTGTGCTGCTGCCGGGAAGAAGCTGGGGATGGAGCTGGGAAGTAGAAAGTGTTGTGTCTGGAGGAGGACCAGAGAAGGGTCAAGTCTGCAGAGAGGGAGGTAGGGGATGGGGACAGTGAGGAGCCTCTCCGGAGCTGCACTTAGTAGCACAGGATCTGGCAGAGTTCTGTCCTCCTCTCTGCTGCCAACTGCTATTGCAATGTGGGGGGTGCAGCAGCTGCAGAAGGGATACAAGGGCCAAATGAAATGAAAAGTCATGCATAAGTCATGTTGTGAGATGAATAGAACAAGCAGATTGGCACCCAAGTGCTCAGAAGCAGACAGAGGAACCCATCATATGACTGTGATAACCAGTCTAGTAGCAACCAGGGTAGCCCTCCTCAGATCAGGGGAATCAAACTGCAGCCGCTGTAATTTTCTGTAAAATGCAATATGGCAACCTGGAGGCGTTCTGTCATTTTCTGCTTGTGTGACTGACTTACTGATTTTACCGGAAGTCTTCACTAAGACCTCAGACATGAAATATGAGCAAAGCATATCCCTCTATAGTGCGTACTTGTCTCAATCCAGAGCACTAAGTGTCATTTCTGTCTATCTGCATGAGTCACTTCTGAAAAGTTTTCCTGACACCAAGAGAAAAATGGTGACAGGGGAGAGACCTCCAGCAGATTGACAGCTTCAGCTCTGTTTCTGTGAGCTATGTGGAGGGGGGTGTGTCCCTTCCCTCCAATCAACTCTCAGAACTCTCTTCACTGAGCTCTGCAGTGTGTAATTTAAGCTCATTGCCCTCTTTTTTCTGAACGCTCAGACAAGCTTTATAAATTCAGAACTTTGAATGGATGTAGAGAAGAGAAGACTGAAAGAGAAGATAGATGCAACTCATATAGGATAATTTATTTCATCTCTGTGTATCACTTGAGATCAGTCACTTTACTAGGTATATGTACCAGCTTACAACCACTTTAACATTCTCCAGTTCATTTTATAACTCAGATAAGGTGGGTGCCTGACATACAGGTAGTCACTAGAGGGCGCACCTACCTGTATATGAAATATGTTCATTAAAATGTGGAGGAACATCAGATCACAATGTGACTGTCACAGCAAAAATCACTCTCAGGTCAACTTAACAATGAAATCTGAAAATAAATGCCGGTCTTCTTCTAAATTTTGGGTGGCTTGAATGAATTGCTGGTCCCATTGGAGACCCCGGGCTGCCATCAACCCAGCCAGGGTCACAGTCCCTCGTAATTTGGGAGAATGGAGTATAGATGTGTGTCTGCAGTATACAAGGTGAGAGCGTGGACCTGCCATCTACCCGGAGATACACACAGGCTGTACACAGGATTATTGCTGGTGATAAAAGCAGACTTGACAGCTGAAGAAAACCACTTAAGGTATAATCTTCCCCGGGATCTCTTCCTGCTCCATCCCGACACATTTATTATTTCTGATAAGTAACATTCTGCTATGAAAGGTCTCATACATTATCTCTGGCCACAGCAAAATGTTGTCTCTAAGCAAAATATACACTATATATGAGTCTGCATCCACCTATCCACTCTATCTATCTAGCTATCTATCTATCTATCTATCTATCTATCTATCTATCTATCTATCCAAAATAATTATTTGATCCCATTCAGATTTTGTACATTTGTCCACTTACAAAGAAATGAAGAGTCTATAATTTTTATCATAGGTGTATTTGAAATGATGAGACAGAATCAACCAAAAATCCAGAAAAAAACATGATACAAATGTTATAAATTGAGTTGTAATTCATTGAGTAAAATAAGAATTTGATCCCCAAGCAAAACATGACTTAGTAGTTGGTGGAGAAACCCTTGTTGGCAAGCACAGAGGTAAAACGTTTCTTGTAGTTGGTTACCAGGCTTGCACACATCCCAGGAGGGATTTTGGTCCACTCTTCATTACTGATCTTCTTGGCTGTTGCTTGGCAACTCGATGTTTCAGATCCCTCCATAAATTTTCTATAGGATTAAAGTCTGGAAACTTGCTAGGCCACTCTATGACCTTAATGTGCTTCTTCTTGAGCCACTCCTTTGTTGCCTTGGCAGTATGTTTTGGGTCATTGTCATGCTGGAAGACCCATTTATGACCCATCTTCAGTGTTCTGGCTGAAGGAAGAAGGTTCTCATCTAAGATTTTACAATACATGACCCCGTCCATTAGCCCCTCAATGCGGCAAAGTCGGCCTATACCTTTATCAGAGAAACAGCCCCAAAGCATAACATTTGCACCTTCGTGATTCAATGTGGGGATGGTCTTTTTAGTGTCATAGTCAGCATTTTTCTTCCTTCAAACATGGCGAGTCAAGTTAATGCCACAGAGCTCAATTTTGGTTTCATCTGACCACAACACTTTCTCCCAATCCTTCTCTGAGTCATTTAGATATTCAGTGACAAACTTCAGAGGGCCTCTACATGTGCCTTCTTGAGGAGGGGAACCTTGCGGGTGCTGCAGGATTTCAATCCAAGGTTTGGTATGGTGTTACCAATGGTTTGTTTGGTGACTGTGGTCCCAACTGCCTTGAGATCATTCATAAGCTCCTCCCGTGTAGTTCTGGGCCGATCCCTCACTTTTCTCATGATCATCCTTACCCCATGAGGCGAAAACTTGCATGGAGCTCCAGACCGAGGGCGATTGATGGTTATTTTGTGTCTCCTCCATTTGCGAATAATCACTCCAACAGTTGTCTCCTTCTCACCAAGCTTCTTGCTGATGGTCTTGTAGCCCATTCCAGCCTTGTGCAGGTCTACAATCTTGCCCCTGATGTCCTTTGATTTTGTCCATGATGGTGAAAGAGATTCTGTGGACAGGTGTCTTTTATACACAACGAGTTGTCATTTATTGCTCCTTCTTAAATTGACAGGACTCATCTGTGTACCACATGAGCACATAGCCAGTCTGTGGGAGCCAGAATTATTGTTGGTTTGTAGGGGATCAAACACCTATATTTCTCACTGAATTGCTACTCAATTTATAACATTTGCATTGTGTTTTCCTGGATTTTTGGTTGACATTCTGTCTCTACCATTTAAAATACATCTATGATAAAAATTATAAACCCTTAGTTTCTTTGTAAGTGGGCAAACTTACAAAATCGATAGGGGATCAAATTGTTTTTTCTCCACTGTATACAGTATATATATATATTTTATATATAGTTTTTTTCAGTGGGAACACAGGGGAACGCAATTCCGGCACCTCCAGCACTAAATGTATGTAAAGGCTAGGGATGCTGGGTGTGCTGGAATGTCTATTGATGCTGGCTGCTGGGGGATCTATTGTCACTTGAGGGGATCTATTTTTGCATGGTGGTTTATTGTTTCAGAAGAGGAATCTATTGTTGCTGGGAGATAAGTTGTCGGAAGTGATCTACTGTTGAGGGATGGGTCTATTGTTGCTTGATGATGGGAGATCTGTTGTTGTTGCTGGGGGTCTATTTTTGCTGGGGTGGTATTTTGTTGTTGGGGTCCATTGTTGCTGGGGGAATCTATTGTTGCTGGGGGAGGGAGGCTATTGTTGCTGGCTGCGGGGATCCATTTTACTGCATTTCTTGTTATCACTACCAAACCCCATACAAAATGATACTTGGCTCTGTATTCTCTAAAGAGAGCGGTACTGGGATTTGGGTAGGGGGTGGAACCAGGGGAGAGTGCTTGGAGGTGGGTAGCGGGCCAAAACAAGGGATTACTCAGCAGGGGGGAGTTCCTGCACCTATTCTCTGAGAAAAAACACACACACACATACATACTGTATATATATATATATATATATATATATATGGAGATATATATATATTTATATATATATATATATATTTATCCAATATCTATCTATCTCTATTATATTTGCTGCGTGTCTTATTAAATAAAATATTGTGTGTTATAAACATCAATCACAATCACAACTGCTCTTTGTATAACCTTGAAGAACACAATCACAATGAAATCATGATAATACAATTCATTAAAATAACATCAAATTAATCTTAAAACAGTGTATAAGTAAATGACAATAACATTAATTTCTAATCAGTCGTCTCCCCATGTGAACAATTTATATTCATGGCATTAATATGATAAACCCACGTGAAGGCTGCATGTAGAATATCATTGTGTCGTGTTTTTGTTTTTCACAATTACAATCCAGACACAATTCTAAGAACCTCTATTGGCATTATCTTCTATTATAACACATTTGCTGAGCTTTACGAATGGCAGAGGACACAATACAAAGGTTTGCTATTCAGTCACACTGTGTTCAATATGGAGGGCTATGTTCTGATGAAGTGGAGCACTCATGGCAAATCTCTACAGGCTGATTTCGGCTTCTTGTCTGACGTATGTCTGTCACATAGGTCGTTATGTGTAAAGTCCCACTTTAAGAGGGGATATGATCGCAATATACACATTTTTAAATGGGGAATCTAGCATTGGGAGGAAATTATTTCATCTTAGGCCTCTAAAGAAAACACAAGACCAGACAATGAAGTTGGATGAGAAGCGGTTTGATCTTAAACCGTGGAAGGGGTTTTCTATTGTTAGACCAGTAAGGATGTGGAACTCTCTTCCACAGTTGGTGGTGTCAGTGAGGAGTGTAGTTCAGTTCATAACACTTTTAGATGTGTTCCTTAGAGATCATATTGTACAAGACAAATAGTAACATACACACTATTCAACCTTACCAACTATATGTAACACTAGTCCTGCATAGATACAGAACAGTGAGTGAGCTTTGTCACCCTAGGACACAAGGGGGTTGATTTACTAAAAGTGGAGAGTATAAAATCTGGTGCAGCTCCGCATAGAAACCAATCAGCTTCCAGGTTTTATTGTCAAAGCTTAACCACTTGAGCACCAGAGGATTTACCCCCCTTAATGACCAGGCCTCTTTTTGCTACTCGGCGCTGCACTAATTCAACTGATAATTGCGCGGTCATGCAATGCTGCACCCAAACGAAATTTACGTCCTTTTTTTCACACAAATAGAGCTTTCTTTCGGTGTAATTTGATCACCTGTGCGCTTTTTATTTTTCACGCTATAAACAAAAAAAGGCCAAAAATTTTGAAGAAAAACATTTTTTATTTTCAGCTATAAAAAATATATAGTAAACTCAAAGTTGTTTATAAATTTAGGCCAAAATGTATTCTGCTTCTGTTTTTGGTAAAAAAAAATCCCAATAAGTGTATATTGATTGCTTTGTGTGGAAGTCTATAAACTATGGTATAAATACTGCAATTTACGCCATTTTTCTGCTATACAGCGCTGTGCTAGTTTAACGGACAATTGCGCAGTCATGCAATACGGTTTTTATTTTTTGCGCTATAAAAAAAAAGTCTGACAATTTTGAGGAAAAAAAAACAATATTTTGGACTTTTTGCTATAAAACATGTCCAGTAAAAAAAAAATGCAAAAATCAAATTTAGTCATAAATTTCTGCCAAAATGCATTCTGCGACATGTCTTTGCTAAAAAAAAAACCCAATACGTGTAAATTAATTGGTTTACGTGAAAGTTATAGCGTTTACAAATGGCGGGAAAGATACTGGGATTTTTAGGGTTTTTTTTATACTAATAATGGCGGCGATCAGGGACTTATGGCAGCGACCAGCGACTTATGGCGGGACTGCGGCTGACATTCTGACATTGGGGGTACTGACTTGGGGTCACTGACATCCCCAAAAACACTAATACAGTGATCAGTGCAAAAAAAAAAAACTGACACTGTACTAATGGCAATGGGGAGGAAGGGGTTAACTTTATTTTGCAGGGAATGGTTATAGGAGTGAGGGGAGTGTTTTACTAGGGGGAGAGGTGTGTGCTGGGCGGGACAAGGCTGATCGAGAAAGAGAAACTGTTCTTTCTCGATCAACTCATCCTCGAGCTGACAGGGAAGTGACAGACAGCACAGCTACTGCAGCTGTGCTCTCTGCCACTGTTTGCCGCCGATCGCCGGGACATAGCCGCTAAGGAGCCGCTGTGACCCGGCGACTGACATCTGCGGCAGTGATCCGTGGGACAGATAGGGCGGCGGCGCGCCTCGCACGCGCCCCCTATTTGTTTACAAAACACACGTTTTAAAACGTGGTTTTGCCTGCGAGTGCCGCCCTGCCGCCGTATATGTACAGTGGCTGGGCGGCATGTAGTTAATTGAATAAGCTGAAGTTAGAAGCTGATTGGCTACCATGCACAGCTGCACCAGATTCTGAGTGTTCCAGTTTTAGTCCTCATGCACACTTGACGTTTTTACAGCGGCTGGTATTGGCTTTTGACTTTTTTTCTACAGCCAGTAAACTCCTCAGCATGTTATCCTATGTGTCCATGCACACATAGACTGTAATCAACGTTTGGCTGGGACGTTTTTTTCAACAGCTAGTAAACCCCCCAGCATGTTATCCTATGTGTCCATGCACACATTGACTGTAATCAACATTTTTTGGCTGAGACATTTTTTGGCAGGAAAAAAACCCCAGGATTAGTGGGATTCTAGAGGAGTTCTTCAGCTGTAAAAACGCTCTAACACTGAAAAATGCGTGAAAATGACGCTAAACATGGCAAAACGCCTCTAAATGCTAATTAAAAAATGCTAAAAAAAGCTGAAAAACTCATGTTTTTAACATGACTTTCCACAGCTAATGTTACCAGCGTTATCAAAACGTCAAGTGTGCATGAGGACTTAGTAAATCAACCCCAAGATGTGTTGGTGGTAGGATCACCAGGTAAAAATAAAGGAGAAAAGCCTGAAAATGCAGACACCATATCTAAGGACTGGTAAACTGCAATGTATTACATATTGGTTCTTGGGTTTAGAAGCACTTTAAAGTGGTGCACTAGGAACATAACAAGACACTGCTGAAATACATATACTATACATCTACTGTTAACATAGTTACATAGTTAGTCTGGCTGAAAAAAGACAAAAGTCCATCCAGTTCAACCATTAAAAAAAAAAAGTTATAATTCTACACCCACAGTTGATCTAGAGGAAGGCAAAAAAACCCAGCAAAGCATGATCCAATTTGCTCCTGCAGGGAAAAAAAATTCTTTCCTGATCCCCCGAGAGGCAATTGGATATTCCCTAGATCAACCTGACAAAGGATTCACAGTTTCAGCCAGCCATGCTTAGGAGTGCACACCACTGTTCACCACTGAAATGATGCTACTATATCCTGGTTTTATGTTACACCTTCTAGGTCAGCTTTCTGCTTTCTAGAAAGAGGCGAAGATGCTGATTCACCATCCAATGAGGAGTTAGTGAGGTGACATAGAAAGCTCAGTTGCTTGACCAGAAGGATGAATTGCTTAATCAGAGATTACGAGTGTATATATATGAAAATCACATGACTGACCAAACAGAATTACAAATACTTTGGTAGATAGAAAATATAATCAGACAAGTTATGGTAAGTTAGGCTAAAAGGAACCAAAAACTCCTCCACTGAGACAGTCTGAGCAAAGAAAAAAGCCATCTACAACATGACTTTATGCCTCTGGGTCAACTGTGCTTCCATATACAGCCTAATATTATAAAGCCATTTATTTCAAACTACATACAGCTGTTTCAGGCAAGTTGGCCATCATCAGTGCCATGTATGGAAACCAGTAATAAGGGGGCTAAGAATATGCATGCATCATTCTTACTGGGGGGGGGGGTTACAACTGGGGGAATCAATGGTGGAGAAGGATCACAGAGTTCTGGGAGTTCACAAGCTTAATAATGGCATGCAATACCAAGCTGCGGGTACTAAAGCGAGCAAAATTCTCTCTTGTATTAAAAGAGGTATAGACTCCAGAGAGAGAGATATCATTTCCCCGGTACAAATCATTAGTAACACCTCATCTGGAATATGCAGTTCAATTTTGGGCACCAATTCACAAAAAGAACATTGGGGAACTGGAGAAAGTACAGAGAAGGGCAACCAAACTGATAAGAGGCATGGAGGAGATCAGCTATGAGGAAAGATTAGAGGAACTGAATTTATTCTCTCTTGAGAAGAGAAGATTAGGGGGGGTTAGATCAACATGTATAATACATAAGGGGGGTATGATCTCCATGTATAATACATAAGGGGGGATATGATCTCCATGTATAATACATAAAGGTGATATGATCTCCATGTATAATACATAAGGGGGGATATGATCTCCATGTATAATACATAAGGGGGGATATGATCACCATGTATAATACATAAGGGGGGATATGATCACCATGTGTAATACATAAGGGGGGATATGATCTCCATGTATAATACATAAGGGGGATATGATCTCCATGTATAATACATAAGGGGGATATGATCTCCATGTATAATACATAAGGGGGGATATGATCACCATGTATAATACATAAGGGGGAAATGATCTCCATGTATAACACATAAGGGGGGATATGATCTCCATGTATAATACATAAGGGGGGATATGATCTCCATGTATAATACATAAGGGGGGGATATGATCACCATGTATAATACATAAGGGGGATATGATCAACATGTATAATACATAAGGGGGGATATGATCTCCATGTATAATATATAAGGGGGGATATGATCTCCATGTATAATACATAAGGAGGGATATGATCTCCATGTATAATACATAAGGGGGATATGATCTCCATGTATAATACATAAGGGGGATATGATCTCCATGTATAATACATAAGGGGGGATATGATCTCCATGTATAATACATAAGGGGGGATATGATCTCCATGTATAATACATAAGGGGGGATATGATCTCCATGTATAATACATAAAGGTGATATGATCTTCATGTATATTACATAAGGGGAATATGATCTCCATGTATAATACATAAGGGGGGATATGATCTCCATGTATAATACATAAGGGGGGATATAATCAACATGTATAATACATAAGGGGGGATATGATCTCCATGTATAATACATAAGGGGGGATATGATCTCCATGTATAATACATAAGGGGGGATATGAACTCCATGTAGAATACATAAGGGGGGATATGATCACCATGTACAATACATAAGGGGGGATATGATCACCATGTATGATACATAAGGGGGATATGATCACCATGTATAATACATAAGGGGGGATATGATCACCATATATAATACATAAGGGGGGATATGATCTCCATGTATAATACATAAAGGTGATATGATCTCCATGTATAGTACATAAGGGGGATATGATCTCCATGTATAATACATAAGGGGGATATGATCTCCATGTATAATACATAAGGGGGGATATGATCTCCATGTATGTTACATAAGGGGGATATGATCTCCATGTATAATACATAAGGGGGATATGATCTCCATGTATAATACATAAGGAGGGATATGATCTCCATGTATAATACATAAAGGTGATATGATCTCCATGTATAATACATAAGGGGGATATGATCTCCATGTATAATACATAAAGGTGATATGATCTCCATGTATAGTACATAAGGGGGATATGATCTCCATGTATAATACATAAGGGGGATATGATCTCCATGTATAATACATAAGGGGGGATATGATCTCCATGTATAATACATAAGGGGGATATGATCTCCATGTATAATACATAAGGGGGATATGATCTCCATGTATAATACATAAGGAGGGATATGATCTCCATGTATAATACATAAAGGTGATATGATCTCCATGTATAATACATAAGGGGGATATGATCTCCATGTATAATACATAAGGGGGGATATGATCTCCATGTACAATACATAAGGGGGGATATGATCTCCATGTACAATACATAAGGGGGGATATGATCTCCATGTATAATACATAAGGGTGGGTATGATCTCCATGTATAATACATAAGGGGGGGGGGGGTATGATCTCCATGTATAATACATAAGGGGGGATGTGATCTCCATGTATAATACATAAGGGGGATATGATCTCCATGTATAATACATAAGGGGGATATGATCACCATGTATAATACATAAGGGGGGATATGATCGCCATGTATAATACATAAGGGGGGATATGATCTCCATGTATAATACATAAGGGGGGATATGATCTCCATGTATAATACATAAGGGGGGGATATGATCTCCATGTATAATACATAAGGGGGATATGATCTCCATGTATAATACATAAGGGGGATATGATCTCCATGTATAATACATAAGGGGGGATATGATCTCCATGTATAATACATAAGGGGGGATATGATCTCCATGTATAATACATAAGGGGGGATATGATCACCATGTATAATACATAAGGGGGGATATGATCTCCATATACAGTATAATACATAAGAGGGGATGTGATCTCCATGTATAATACATAAGGGGGGATATGATATAATTTGTTACTATTGTCATTCGGAATTCGGATACATCCGAATCTCCAAATAGCGGAAAATTTTTCTGAATTTTGATTCGGAACGAAACGAACTGCACATGTCTACTGGTGGTACTCCCTTATCCATGGCCCTGCTATGTCCTTAGATACAGAGACTTTTAATAAGCAATTTTTGGGTACATTGGGACCACTGGTAGATTCCAGAAACAGTGCATCAAAAACACAGTAAAGGGAGTGCCAGTCAAATGTTATAGTCCAGAAGTAGTAGTGTTTGCTAAAAAGCCAGCATGTTTCAGGCTTACTAAAGTAACCCCTTCATCTGAATACTGTTGGACTGAGAGATCTTATTGAAGACAGTTGATGTAATCTGGGCAGCATAATCTATTACTTTAGGTCAGCCTTTCTCAACCAGGGTGCCCAGGCACCCTGGGGTGCCTTGATGTTTCTTCAGGGGTGCCTTGGCAAAATGTCTAAAAATTGCACAAAAGCTTGTATACAAGCCAGCGGGTGGAACAAGCTTGCCTTTTAGTTAAACAAGGCCACCGATTTTTATTGTGCAGCATTACGACCTTCTAGCGGCCAGCATCTTGACAACCAATGACATTGACAATTGATAAGGATGATGTCAGCTGCCTACACAGCATCCTAGTTTGACACTCCCCTGCCCCTCTCCATCAGTGCTGGGGTCACATTAGCTCAGCGATGGAGAAAAACTGCAGGAGAAGAGAAACACTGGCATACTAGTCAGTACCAGTGTGCAAAAGTGTATTTGCTTTGGAAGAGTAAATTGCCTCTAATGTTGGGTGTCCTACATGTGTGGATGTTGCTGGGTTATATAAAACTATTAGAATAGTTTTTCGCATTTTAGAATGGGGTGCCTCGGGACTTTCCATAATTTTAAAGGGTGCCTCAGGACTGTCCATAATTTTAGAGGGTGCCTTGACTGAAAAAAGATGGGGAAACACTGCTTTAGGGGCATGATTGCCTGTTCCAGTTGCTGATTTGGCAGCTAGTTAAATGGAAATCCATGGTCCTACAGTCCAAAAGTATTGAGCTCTGATTAAGGGGGTTCCTCAGTACCTCAACATGCATTGGATTTGTAAAGCATATGGCAATAAATAAATTACTATTTAAATTGTGCATTTAGATGCTTGCCTGAACATATGCTCTCCAAGCCTTCTATAGAAAATCCAGTAGGCTACACTGGGAATGGGAATACTGTATTTCCTCCAAGGATGCAACAAGTAGTAAGAGTAAATCTCCAAAAAACTGTGAAATTATTTCCCCTCCACTCTTGTTCTAATGACCACTGTAAAATTTTAGATTTCCCAAAGCTTTCTGTCTCGATGACAGCGGTAACCGGGACATATGTAGAAGAGTGAATGTACCAAATGGAGACACCAACAGCAGAAAAACACTATTACTAGAAAAAGCAAGTACATCATGTTCAAATGCAACATATTTTAGTAGTCACTAAGTCACTTATGAAACATGGCCAATCTTTTGGAGACACAAAGGTTCCCTTTTATCAAGGTGATGACACAGAACAACTATGGTCATCTTGATGAAGTGGACCTTTGTTTCTCCAAAACATTGGTGGCTGAGTTCCACTGCTCCTCCCTTTAAATGCAAGTCTTTGGGTCTGGTCTGACATGGCTGTAAAAGCAAACTGTCTGTAAAGATAATATTCTTAGTTTTGAATACAGAAGGTGAAAATTAGAACCCTTGTTAGGTCCTCATTGCTCCAAATCTTCTTTTCATACCATACTGTCTCCAGTTGTCAAGAAGATGTCATTGGTGCTCAGCCAACAGTAGTGCCATCAACTATTCATTATTGGAAAAAGCCAACACACCATGTTCACATGCAACATATTTTACTGAAATTCCATATAAAATATGGCCAATGTTTTGAAGACACAAAAGTAATGTTTATGTAGGACCTTCGTTTCTTGAAAACATTGGTCATGTTTTGTATGGGACTGTAGAAAAATATGTTGCATGTTGCACATGGTGTGCTGGCTTTTTCTAGTAAGGAACACTTGATGGAACTGCCACTGGACAAACACCCAGAAAATGTATATTATATAGGGCGCTCTTGTTGGAGCCCAACCTCTGTAGCTGTAAAATAAGTGGTCTGAAGAAGGAGCCTATTGAGCATGCTCCGAAATGCATTACCGCCCCTTTCACCTGCTACATCTGACTCTGCTCTCCAAGCTTCATTTTTGATGCACAGGCACATCCTGGACTCTACTATCTGATCCTATAGGCATAGCTTGCTGCTGGACAGCTGGATGTCCCACCTGGATCCAATTACCACACGATGAGTCTTTTTAACCGTTTATCTTGTAAGTGCAAATTTTCCATTGTCTACTAATAAATTGTTAATACTGCACTTAGAGGCGCCTTCCTCTCTTTTTCTTGCCACTGGCCAAACACCCACTACATCTTCTTGATGATTGAGTGACTTGAGACAGTGTGGTATGGATTAGTGATATAGAGCAATAAAGACCTGGCAATGGCTCTAATTTCCTCCTACTGTATTCAAAACTAGGAAAGTTTGCTTTTTCAGCCATGTCAGACCACACCAGGGACGGATTGACCATTCAAGCACTCGGGCACTGCCTGAGGGCCTGGGGTCAGTATGGGGCCCCATGAAATGCTCCTGGTACCTAATATAGGCTTTTTTTGAGTGTGGGCAAGGACAAAGGGGCCCCATGATCCCCTATTGTCCGGGGGCCCCATGAGTTGTCAGTCCGCCCCTGGACCACACCCATATACTTGAACAGAAGAGAGGAGCAGTGAAGCACACCCACTGTGCAGCACTACTAAGCAGAAAGCAGAGCCTGCACATGTACTGATATAATTACTAACTATACACAGGTTTTATATTAATACCCATTGGGAAAATCGGCAGTACTGAGAACACACAGAGAAGTGCCTTCTCCATGCGCTGTTACATTGGCTATATTCGGGGGCCATGCAGTTATCCTTAATCACTTTGTAATTTCTACCTTCATGATATAAATGTAATGTGTTATAGCTGCTCGTAAATTGAAAACCACCGCTGACTTTAATCTAATTGAAGCCAGCAAGCAACCAATTAAAATTATACATTTTTTTCTTTTATGCTGTATGATGCCACTTTCCATTACAAGAAAAATGAAACCTTGGTCTGAGGTCACTAACCATTTAAAGCCAAGGATTAGGAAAATGGTTTAAAAAGCTGGCCCTTGACCCAAGGTCGCAGAGATTGAAAGGTCAGTGGTTGTTGAAGAATTAATACTAGAAAATATTCATATTTGAGTAGGATCTACACAATTTAAAAAACAAACTTGTTCACAGTTATAGGAAAACCAACCATACAGACAGGTAAAAGGCAATTCAATATTTATGCCAGTTAACCCTAAAACTATGCAGGCACCATCATATGGGAGGTCAATCAGCTACAGCTCACTGACCCCCTAAAAACCTCCTAGAAGAACCCTAGGGTTCCACTGAGTCCTAGATTAGAATCCCCACATATACAATCCAACAAAAGCACCAAACAAATGCCCAAGAGTCGAAGGAAATTAAATGATAAAATTGATTCATAGCAGAATAGAACTAATGCATTTCGGGGGCCAAACGCACTCTTCCCTTCATCAGGGCTATAAAACAAGTACAAATATAAAGGTCAAAAACCTAAAGATAAAAGGTCATAATATTAAAAAAAAAAAACAAGATGAGGGCAATGGCTGCTTTAAAATAAGTCTAAAATCGAGAACAAAATGATAATATATATATTCAACTTAGCAGTCCTTAGATGTGTCTTTTTTCAGCCAGACTAACTATGTAACTATGTGGTGGCTGCGTTTTTAGGATTTTTTCCCTTTATTTTTCACCTGGTGATCCTGCCGGTAACACATTTTCTGTCTTGGAGAGTGCCATGTTGTCACCCTAGAACAGGACTATAGGACACTTCCCTTTATAAAATAGAACGGGCTCTGTAGTCCATAGTAAGAACTGCCCAGGGGACTAGCTGTCTCATAGACAGGGGTCTTGACACTGTTGTAAGGGGTTTTTGAGGTTGGGCCAAGGGAACAGGGGGCATAATAGGCGACCCCAGTGACATCCTGGGTTTAACTATTTGGGTTGTATTATATTTAGACTTGTGTGTCCCCTTATTTGCCTAGTGGTGTGCGATAAGCCCCCCCCCCATGGGCTGCGTGGGCTCCTTAGCTGCCCTTCAGACCCATTCCTCTGCTTGGAGTAGCATCTGTGGGATTGGTTGGTGAGTCCTGTGATATGCCTACAGTATGAAACCGGAAGGGTCCTGAAGAAGCGGGAGATCCCGCAAAACAGGCAAACTTTGGTCTTCATTTTGAGCATTTCAGAACACATTCAGATTCTCTAACACAAACATTTATCCATTGTCATATCTAAGATGATGTGTTTTTAATGCCCTAGTGGGCGGCTATCATTCAGATTTTGTAATAAAACTTGTGATTGTTTTCATTAAAGTGTGCTTGTCTAAGTCACTATTGGGGGCATGTCGAACGTCCCCTTTTCTGTTAAAGTGCTTTTGGTCAGAACTGCCCAGGACTGATAATATCATTTGCGGTATCAATGCAGAGTGCACAGGACACAGAAAAATGCTGGATTTCTCGTGGGATTTTTTTTTTTATTTATCAAACAGATATAATAAAATATGTTCATTTGTACATTTAACAGATCAAAATGGAACAAATAGGAGAAGTTTAGTGTTAGGGCCTATTTACATTTCTGCACACAAATGTGTGGCAGCACAAATTACATACTGTATGCTGCTGTTTTCCTGTTTCATTCATTGTGAATGGCACCCCAATTAACTAGGGAAATGCATTCGTGTTGCAAAGCATCTCAAGTAGTGCATCACATTACAAAAGAAGGGTCACGTCCAATTTTTTGGCACATCAAGGAACGTTGGCAGCCTATTCGTTATAATGGACTTGATGTAACACACATTAACAGGTAACATAGCGTGCACAAACATACATGTGTTAATGCAAAGATTTAAATAGGCCCTCAGGGTTTATATACAGTACAAGTCAAGTGTTGCTTTCATGAGATAAACATGGGCAGTGCCATTGCTGTCCTCTTTAAAATATGCTGGATGCAGACCCTTGGGCTTGATCAGAAAAGCCATAAGTCCCTATCTGTATATTTGTTCTGGGCCAATGACTCCAACTACTGAAGCGAGACAAGTCAGAATCATAGGCAAGCAGCTAGAATCTTCAGAAGAAGAGATGAGTAAAAGAAGCCTCTAAGTTTTTTTAAATGACTTTGTCACTTCTGTAAAAAAAAAAACCTTGAGTTTGTCAAAACTCCTGCAAGTTAAGTTTAGAAGACCTATACATGGATCTCCAGATATAAAAGACACAAATTAAAGGTTAGTCCACATTTTGTAAAACGTAGTAAATGCAGCAACATTGATCCAATAATGAATGTGCATTTACTGATTTTTACATTTGTAGCACTACCCTTGTAAGGTCTGCTGGATTTGCTTTGGGTCCCCCTATGCTCTGCACAGCCAGGCAACAATAATTTTTTACATTTTTCATGCTTGGAGTCAGTAAACAGTCCTTGAGCTGTTTTTTTTTGTTGTTTTTATTAACCTCCTTAGCGGTAATCCTGAGTGTAGCTCGGGGTAAAATTTCTATACCAAAAGCGGTAACCCCGAGATACACTCGGGCTTACCATGCAGCGTTGCTCTGGGGGTCCCTGCAGCACTTACCTTGTCCTTCGCTCCCGCGATGTGTCCCCTGCAGCGTCCCCGGCCATCTCCTCCGGCTGATGCCGGCATCCGGCTCCTGTGTTCCGGTCCCTGTGACATCGGGACGTACGGGCGCCGGAACCGGCGGGAAATTTGAAATTTTTAAAAAATGTCATTTTTGCTGTCATTGCTGTTTCAGTGCATTTCACATACATTTTGTCCCTAGTGCTTTGTCCTGTGCCCTGCCTGCATTTTGAATGTTCTTTCTGCCTGGAAACTTAGAAAAGTCCATGGCGTCCAAAAAGCGTCCCTTTACGTCAAAAGCGGTTTTAAAACAGCGATAGTAAATCAGAACCACTTGCAGAATTGAGTGATAATGATTCGTGGGGGAAATTCGTCATCAGACACTGAAAACGATTTTGCGAATTTGCCTCTGTATTTCAAATTTCAGTGTTTTTGGTTTGATTATATTATTGAATTAAATTTATTATTATTATATTATTATTTTTTATGATTATTTATTAAATTATAATTTATGATTTCGTGTTTCAAATTTTATCATACCCGGGATGTTTACTAGACTCTTGTTCGGACAGATTTCAGTGAGTTATTCCTAAAAATTACAGCCTACAATAAAAAACTACATATTTCCATGCAAAAAAATGGTACCGCTTTCAGCACAAAAAATCGGAAAGAATCATACCGCCAAGGAGGTTAAGGGGTTAACAACTTGGATGGGGTCTAGGGGTATATGGGATGCCCAAGGAACTGCAAAACTTGAGGACAAACATCTTAGCAAAAAAAAACTGTACAAATATGTGGATCAGACTAAAAGTACTGAGGGAGCACTGAAGTCCCCTTGATGTTCCGCCTTAGACCCCAGATGAATCCTCCTCTTCGCCCAGCTGCACTGAGGGTATCCCTGGGCAAGAGGTCCCAAGACCTAACAATGAAGTATTCCTGGATGAGAACTAGTTGGATCTTGCTAAACAATATGATAGTGTGACGAGAACACACCTATCTAAAAAAGAAGGTTTCTAAGTAATCCACGCGGAGTAGTGTGAATTCAAATGAATTTAACAATACTTTATTTGATCACATAGATCATAGGGAGGTTAAACATGAGCACGGTGTACATATGAAAAAAATAAAATCATGTTAAAAAACACTTAGCGTCTTCAATTTAGGGTCATCTTAGCCAACAGAGCACCATATAAGGCAGAGTGGTGTAATGATGAAATAATTATCCTGGATTTCCGTAGGTTTCCTGCTTAATATTTGTGTGAGCCGTGTATTCAGTGGGTGTGTTCCCAGTATATATCAGGGACCTCCTGGAATGTACAAGCTGGAACACAAAAATACATGGTATGTATCTAGCAATATGGAGACCAAATCACATCCAAAATTAACCAGACCTCCCTCCACAATAGTCAATGGATACTGCTGTTACCTTCTCAAAGGTGAAACTATCATACCCGCCTCTCAAGTGTAGGGACTTCCTGGATAGCCACCCCAAATGGAACAAGGTCCACAGTACCAAATGATTCTGAGGATATATATAGAAAAAGTTAAAAGTGTAGATCTTAGGCATCAGGTACCCCGAAAACAAAACATATATAAAAATGTGGATATATTACCATCAATGAGGATCAAGAAGACTCTTGTCGACTTGAACTAAGATCAGGTCCTTGATGCTTTTTCACAGATGCATATGGGGGTGAGGGACCAGGTATACACGATGCGTGGATTTCAAGCACATATAATGTGTATATAGCATATAGCAGGCCGTAGATACCTGAGTTTAATATACCCAATAAAGGGTTTCCAAAAATTGCTCAATTTGAGAAGGTTATTTGCGGTTTTATAAGGATGTGGCTATGTCACAGCAAAAAATACCTGAGTAGGATAGCGTATATATGTATATATGTAGATTCTCCTCCTGAGAGGAATTCCAAAAAATTCCCCGAGTATACAGGGTAAATTAGGCCCATGAATCATGCCCTATTAACGCCATGTAGGCTCTGTAAATCTCAACAGCCGTAAGCTTTTAAATAACTTGCCACCGGTGGAAGATATGTTTCCCTGAGGGATTGCCGTTTGCGAACCGCTGTGATAGTAGCCCACTGGTAGTTCTCAGAGGGTCTTGGGCCTACCTAACAGGGAGCTGTGACACCGCCGTTCCTTCCCGCCTCGTGGGCGCCGCACCCTGTGAAGACGCCGAGCGTAGTGACGTCAATACGTTGACGCGTTTCGTCCGCCAATCACCGCAGACTTCGTCAGAACTGGGAGGGGACTTCAATCCTTTGCCTTATATGGTGCACTAATTGCATACCAGAAAGTCTCCACCTCGCCATCTTGTGTTGAAAGAATATCACTACATTGGGAATGTCCAAAAATGAATTAAAACACATATCTTGAATTTTAAAATGATTGCTGGATGTAGAAGAGGAGCCTAATTGCTATAGATCAAATTATCTTCCAAAAGAATGATAAACAGGAGATTATTATTAACATATTTCACGTTCACATAGGGAAACATCAAAACCAAGTCCAGCTACCAGAATTTCAAAATCAGTCCTATTATTCTATAAGCTCACCACCTAATAAGAGTAGAAAAGGTTGAACAATTAGGTTCATATTTTGTCCACAGAGGCCCATATTTAGTTCATATATAGGATATCGCAATGTGGATTATGACTCAGGGTATATAGAGAGTTCAGGGGAATTCATTTCAAAAACACCCCAAAGTTGAGTTCCGTGTTTAATCCAGATGGGACAAGTGCCCCTAGGGTATAGATCCAGAATTTTTCTTTTTGTAGGAGGACTTTATCAAAGTCACCCCGACGAGCCGAAATATTCAGCAGAAAGATCCCTTTTACTTTTAGACCATCTGTTTTCCGCCCGTGTACTTCTTTAAAGTGTTGTGCCAGTGGGTTCACTTTTTCTCCCTTTCTTACATTCCTATTTTCATTTCTAATGTCTCTCAGATGTTCGCCGATCCTAGTCCTAAGGCTTCTTTTGGTTTTACCTATATTTATCTTTTTACATGGGCATTCTATCATGTATATCATTTTACTACTAGAACAATTAATGAAGCTTCGTATTTGAAGTGTCCTAGAGTTATCATTGTTGAAAAACTGATTAGACTTATGTACAAATGGACAAATCTGACAATGACCACATGGAAACATACCATATACGCCAGTCTTCCTAGTTAGCCAGTTTCTCTGTGGTGCCCTCTGAAATTCTGATTGTACTAGTATATCATTTAAATTCCGAGTTCGTTTTGCCACCATGTGTGGGCTCTCTCCCACCACTTTCGCTATCTGCGGATTTTGAATTAGTAAATGCCAATGGGAGTCCAGGGCCTTCTTAACTTCATCCCATTGTTGTCCAAATTTAGTTATGAATCTTACCGGTTGGTTTTCAGTATTCGCAGCTGCCTTTGGTTTTGATTTATTAATTAATTCCTCTCTTGTTTTACCGAGGGCTTTTCTTTTTGCTCTTCTTAGGGTTCTATGTGAATAGCCCCTCTCTCTGAACCTTTTATAGAGCTGGATAGATTCATGTCTATATTCTAATTCTTCTGTACAGTTTCTTTTTATTCTCTGGAACTGACCAATAGGGATTCCCTGTTTCAGACTCCTTGGATGATAGCTATTAGCATGTAAAAGTGTATTGGCCGCTGTTTCCTTTCTAAATGTTTTAGTGACCAGTTCATTTTTGTGGACAGAGATTGACAAATCCAAAAAAGTTATCACCTCTCTATCTACTGTATAAGTGAGTTTGATATTCCTATCATTCTTGTTCAAAAGTTCCATAAAGCTTTTAAGCTCATCCATACCTCCATCCCATACCATTAGGACATCATCAATGTATCGCAACCAAGTTATTGCATATTGTTTATAGGGAGTGGAGGGATATACTAGTTCCTCCTCCCACAGACCTAGATGTAAACATGCGAATGCCGGGGCCCAGGGTGCTCCCATGGAGGTACCACATATTTGCTGATAGAAGGAGCCCAGAAACTGAAAACAGTTATGGGTCAGCATAAACTCAAGCAAATCCAATATAAATTCATTTTGAGCCCCCATTTCAGGAAAGTATATCCCCAGAAAATGGGCCACCGCTTTCTGTCCCCAAACGTGTGGGATGGAGGTATACAGTGATTCCACATCGATGCCCACCAGGAGTGCACCTTCTGGTACTTTTACATTTATAATCTTTTTAAGTACATCCCCCGTATCTCTTACATAAGATCTGAGTTCCAAGACCAAATCCTTGATTAAGTCGTCTACAAATTTACCTATTGGTTCCAGGGGGCCACCAATAGCAGATACTATAGGGCGTCCCGGTGGTTGAGAGGGATTTTTATGTATTTTTGGGATTACATAGAAGGTGGGGATATTATATGTTTCAACTGTCAGCATATCGCATTCCCGTTTGGTTAATAGATTTGCTTCACGTGCCAATCCCACTTTTTTATTTAAATCAACCACAAGTTTTGGGAACGGGTTATTATGTAGTTTGCGATATGTATCCAGACTCCTCAGCTGTCTAAGCACCTCCTTCTCATATTCTACACTCTCTAATAGTACTACATTCCCCCCTTTGTCACTCTTTTTAATCACAATGTTTTTAGCATTTCTAAGTTCCATAAGGGCTATTCTTTCACCCCTAGTGAGGTTATCAGCATTCCTCATTGTCCAGTCTATTTTTCCAAGGTCATCATGCACGAGATCTAAGAAAGTACTTAGCCATTTATTTTCCCTAATATTAGGCATTCTTTTGGAAGGAGTTTTTAGTCTAGTATGTCTTTTCCACTTGTTAGAAACATCCCCCTCCCCAAATTCACTGTCTGTGGGAGTCTCGTCAAAGAGACTAATGAGATCTCTTAATGCCTGTTGTTCCCTCTCTGAGTTCAGATCACAGGGATTCTGTTCTTCTCTAGATACATATGGAATTCTTAAAAGGATCTTTCTCAGAAACAAGTTCAAGTCTTTATAGACCTCAAACAAGTCCATTTTGTCCGTAGGAGAAAAGGTTAGACCTTTCCGCAGTAAATCATAGTGTCTTTTTTTTTTTTTTTTTCAATACAAAGTTAGATAGATTTATTACCTTAAGATCATTCGTTCCCCTCACTTGATTAGTCTTTATCTCTTGTGACTCCTGGTTCGATTTTGATTGGATGGTTTGAGGGCAATTGGGGTGTTTCTTTCTTCCTTTGTCCCATTCATTTGTTTGTTTATTTGTTTTAGTATTCCATGGTTCTCGCCATCTGTTTTTTCCTCTAAAAAACTGACAGATCTCTTATTACTTTCATCATCATCCTCACTCATTGATGAATATCCTCTATTATTTCTAGAAAAATGTTTTTTACGTTTTGATCGACTCCTTCCTCTACCAAATATCTCACCTTTCTCCCAGTCCTCTAAGTCTCTTCTAAATTTTTGTTGTTTCGTAAATTTCAGGTTTTTTTGTATTTTTTCTATCTCTTTTCTAAGGAAATCATTGTGTTTATCAAACTCAGGATCATTCTTTAGGGGATCAAGTGATTTTGCGCTCTCATTAATTTCATTAGAGAGTTCATTTAGTTGAACCTTCTCTTCTTCCACAATTAATCGCATAATCTCTATGCCATGTTTTATACAGACCTCTTTCCACCTTTCCAGAAATCTGGGGGTGTGAAGATGTTCTGCTGGAATTACCCTTTCTCTTAATCCCCTGGGAACAATCCCTCTTTCTATATATGATTCAAGGGATGTAATATCCCACTTTCTATTCAAATATTTAGTAGTTAGTTTCTTGTGTAGTTTAAACTTGGTCTTGATGTCTCCCTCGTTTCCCTCTCCTTGGGGGTCTAAGTTCTTAGTAAATGCAGATCTAATTTCCGCATCCATCTCCTCATTGATCTGATAGGCCATTACCTCTTTAGGTATTTTCCCTTCCACATAGGGGGAGGGAATTACACAATATCGTATAGATATAATCAAAAAATATTAATAATCCAGCAATCACTGTACACCATGCAGATGTTTAAGACTGAGTCCAACCCTCCAAGGTGGCAGAACAGGTTATAAGAACCTTTAAGGAGGTATATCACAACAACAAAGCAGGAGCAAGGCACCAGAAATGACACTAATTGTTAATGTCAAAGACACATCTCCGACTCACTTATATAAGTGTGGATACATAAACCGAGGGAACAGCATACTAAACAATATGATAGTGTGACGAGAACACACCTTAGACAGCTGAGGAGTCTGGATACATATCGCAAACTACATAATAACCCGTTCCCAAAACTTGTGGTTGATTTAAATAAAAAAGTGGGATTGGCACGTGAAGCAAATCTATTAACCAAACGGGAATGCGATATGCTGACAGTTGAAACATATAATATCCCCACCTTCTATGTAATCCCAAAAATACATAAAAATCCCTCTCAATTACCGGGACGCCCTATAGTATCTGCTATTGGTGGCCCCCTGGAACCAATAGGTAAATTTGTAGACGACTTAATCAAGGATTTGGTCTTGGAACTCAGATCTTATGTAAGAGATACGGGGGATGTACTTAAAAAGATTATAAATGTAAAAGTACCAGAAGGTGCACTCCTGGTGGGCATCGATGTGGAATCACTGTATACCTCCATCCCACACGTTTGGGGACAGAAAGCGGTGGCCCATTTTCTGGGGATATACTTTCCTGAAATGGGGGCTCAAAATGAATTTATATTGGATTTGCTTGAGTTTATGCTGACCCATAACTGTTTTCAGTTTCTGGGCTCCTTCTATCAGCAAATATGTGGTACCTCCATGGGAGCACCCTGGGCCCCGGCATTCGCATGTTTACATCTAGGTCTGTGGGAGGAGGAACTAGTATATCCCTCCACTCCCTATAAACAATATGCAATAACTTGGTTGCGATACATTGATGATGTCCTAATGGTATGGGATGGAGGTATGGATGAGCTTAAAAGCTTTATGGAACTTTTGAACAAGAATGATAGGAATATCAAACTCACTTATACAGTAGATAGAGAGGTGATAACTTTTTTGGATTTGTCAATCTCTGTCCACAAAAATGAACTGGTCACTAAAACATTTAGAAAGGAAACAGCGGCCAATACACTTTTACATGCTAATAGCTATCATCCAAGGAGTCTGAAACAGGGAATCCCTATTGGTCAGTTCCAGAGAATAAAAAGAAACTGTACAGAAGAATTAGAATATAGACATGAATCTATCCAGCTCTATAAAAGGTTCAGAGAGAGGGGCTATTCACATAGAACCCTAAGAAGAGCAAAAAGAAAAGCCCTCGGTAAAACAAGAGAGGAATTAATTAATAAATCAAAACCAAAGGCAGCTGCGAATACTGAAAACCAACCGGTAAGATTCATAACTGAATTTGGACAACAATGGGATGAAGTTAAGAAGGCCCTGGACTCCCATTGGCATTTACTAATTCAAAATCCGCAGATAGCGAAAGTGGTGGGAGAGAGCCCACACATGGTGGCAAAACGAACTCGGAATTTAAATGATATACTAGTACAATCAGAATTTCAGAGGGCACCACAGAGAAACTGGCTAACTAGGAAGACTGGCGTATATGGTATGTTTCCATGTGGTCATTGTCAGATTTGTCCATTTGTACATAAGTCTAATCAGTTTTTCAACAATGATAACTCTAGGACACTTCAAATACGAAGCTTCATTAATTGTTCTAGTAGTAAAATGATATACATGATAGAATGCCCATGTAAAAAGATAAATATAGGTAAAACCAAAAGAAGCCTTAGGACTAGGATCGGCGAACATCTGAGAGACATTAGAAATGAAAATAGGAATGTAAGAAAGGGAGAAAAAGTGAACCCACTGGCACAACACTTTAAAGAAGTACACGGGCGGAAAACAGATGGTCTAAAAGTAAAAGGGATCTTTCTGCTGAATATTTCGGCTCGTCGGGGTGACTTTGATAAAGTCCTCCTACAAAAAGAAAAATTCTGGATCTATACCCTAGGGGCACTTGTCCCATCTGGATTAAACACGGAACTCAACTTTGGGGTGTTTTTGAAATGAATTCCCCTGAACTCTCTATATACCCTGAGTCATAATCCACATTGCGATATCCTATATATGAACTAAATATGGGCCTCTGTGGACAAAATATGAACCTAATTGTTCAACCTTTTCTACTCTTATTAGGTGGTGAGCTTATAGAATAATAGGACTGATTTTGAAATTCTGGTAGCTGGACTTGGTTTTGATGTTTCCCTATGTGAACGTGAAATATGTTAATAATAATCTCCTGTTTATCATTCTTTTGGAAGATAATTTGATCTATAGCAATTAGGCTCCTCTTCTACATCCAGCAATCATTTTAAAATTCAAGATATGTGTTTTAATTCATTTTTGGACATTCCCAATGTAGTGATATTCTTTCAACACAAGATGGCGAGGTGGAGACTTTCTGGTATGCAATTAGTGCACCATATAAGGCAAAGGATTGAAGTCCCCTCCCAGTTCTGACGAAGTCTGCGGTGATTGGCGGACGAAACGCGTCAACGTATTGACGTCACTACGCTCGGCGTCTTCACAGGGTGCGGCGCCCACGAGGCGGGAAGGAACGGCGGTGTCACAGCTCCCTGTTAGGTAGGCCCAAGACCCTCTGAGAACTACCAGTGGGCTACTATCACAGCGGTTCGCAAACGGCAATCCCTCAGGGAAACATATCTTCCACCGGTGGCAAGTTATTTAAAAGCTTACGGCTGTTGAGATTTACAGAGCCTACATGGCGTTAATAGGGCATGATTCATGGGCCTAATTTACCCTGTATACTCGGGGAATTTTTTGGAATTCCTCTCAGGAGGAGAATCTACATATATACATATATACGCTATCCTACTCAGGTATTTTTTGCTGTGACATAGCCACATCCTTATAAAACCGCAAATAACCTTCTCAAATTGAGCAATTTTTGGAAACCCTTTATTGGGTATATTAAACTCAGGTATCTACGGCCTGCTATATGCTATATACACATTATATGTGCTTGAAATCCACGCATCGTGTATACCTGGTCCCTCACCCCCATATGCATCTGTGAAAAAGCATCAAGGACCTGATCTTAGTTCAAGTCGACAAGAGTCTTCTTGATCCTCATTGATGGTAATATATCCACATTTTTATATATGTTTTGTTTTCGGGGTACCTGATGCCTAAGATCTACACTTTTAACTTTTTCTATATATATCCTCAGAATCATTTGGTACTGTGGACCTTGTTCCATTTGGGGTGGCTATCCAGGAAGTCCCTACACTTGAGAGGCGGGTATGATAGTTTCACCTTTGAGAAGGTAACAGCAGTATCCATTGACTATTGTGGAGGGAGGTCTGGTTAATTTTGGATGTGATTTGGTCTCCATATTGCTAGATACATACCATGTATTTTTGTGTTCCAGCTTGTACATTCCAGGAGGTCCCTGATATATACTGGGAACACACCCACTGAATACACGGCTCACACAAATATTAAGCAGGAAACCTACGGAAATCCAGGATAATTATTTCATCATTACACCACTCTGCCTTATATGGTGCTCTGTTGGCTAAGATGACCCTAAATTGAAGACGCTAAGTGTTTTTTAACATGATTTTATTTTTTTCATATGTACACCGTGCTCATGTTTAACCTCCCTATGATCTATGTGATCAAATAAAGTATTGTTAAATTCATTTGAATTCACACTACTCCGCGTGGATTACTTAGAAACCTTCTTTTTTAGATAGGTGTGTTCTCGTCACACTATCATATTGTTTAGTATGCTGTTCCCTCGGTTTATGTATCCACACTTATATAAGTGAGTCGGAGATGTGTCTTTGACATTAACAATTAGTGTCATTTCTGGTGGCTTGCTCCTGCTTTGTAGTTGGATCTTGCACCTGACTGCCCTCTCTCTTGTTATCTGGTCCAGGGGGTGTAGGAGTACTCATACTGTCCTGTGAGCTTGGTGGGTTGGTGACTGCCTTTAGGCCTTATGCTGGACTGGCTCCTTCCCTGCTGCACTGGTTGTCCTCCCCAAGAGACGGTCGAACAGTGGAGATCCTGTTTTCCAGCAACCTGCCTGTAGGTAGGCTCCCCTTCCTGGGACCCCCTACCAGGCTCCTCACTCCAGCCTTCCTCTCAGTCCATCTTCCACCCAGGGGCGGACTGACAACTCATGGGGCCCCCGGGCAATAGGGGATCATGGGGCCCCTGTGTCCTTGCCCAAACTCAAAAAAGCCTATGAAAAAGGTATCAGGGGCATCTCATGGAGCTCCCTACTTATCCCGGGCCCTCGGGCAGTGCCCGAATTTCCATATGGTCAGTCCGCCCCTGCTTCCACCCAACACTGCACACTGCTCCCCAGGCTCTTTCATATTTTATACATATGCCTGGCTTCCCTTGGATTCTTTGGTCAAAGGTTTTCCGCTTCCACACATATCACAGGACAGGGCACTCCTTGGTTTGTGTTTTCTTCTTGATTACCATGCTCAGCCTCCTGCAAGGGGATTGGTCAAGGTCCCTCAAACATGCAGATCTGGGTCTCCTCTACCTCCTCCTCCCTGTTCCAGAAAGTTCTTTTAGTTTCTGGAAGGTTGGGAGGGCTCCAAAAGCCCTGACCTGTAGAACCTCCCAGCCTGTACTGAGGTGAACTCACAACCTCACTCTCAGGCTGACTCATCCCAGGCTGCTACCCAGCCTCTATCTAAAAAAAGCAAACAACAAAGCTAGCTTTTTCAGCATGGTGTGTGCGACCATTCTGTGTGATACACCCTAAATATGCATGTAACGCAAAATTTGCTCTAAAACATGTACCTAGCCTTTAAAAGAGAAGTAGGGGTTTCTTTATTTTCCCCAGTCTGTCCCCCCTGATGGCTCTAAGTGTGAGAACTCAGCAATCACATGACCACTGATTGCTGAGTTCTCACAGCCGCTCTGAGCAGAGAGTGGTGAATGTCAGTCACTACTCTCTGCTCCCCCTCCGCCCCTTGTGCTCACTGGAGTGCTGGTTGTGGAGAGGATGGGAGCAGCTGTTTCAGGCTCTCAGCTCTGAGCCAGGTTCTGCTCCAGACTCTGGGGTGGATCCCGTCTGTCAGGGAATGAGAGCATTGCCACGGCGCACGAATCTGCACATGCGCGGAATCCGGATATGAACAAGCATGCGGGTGCTAGGACATAGGCGCCCATGGCAACACTCACGGCCGCGCATGCGCACTCGCGCACACGGGTGCGCGCCTGGCACCAATGACGGTGCAGAGCGGGCTATTTAAACTGGCCATTACAATGTCCAAGTTGCCGTATGGTCTTAATTCTCTGCTTGTGTTTCTGATCCTGTGTGTGCTTTCATTGCCGAACCCAGCCTGCTTCTGATTACTGCTGACCGTCTCCTGCCCTGACCCCTGGCTTGCCTCTGCACCACTCTTCTGCCTGCTCCTGATCTTTTGACCTCCTGTTGCTGAACTTGGCCTGTGACCCGACTATCCTTTGCCTGCTGCTCTGATCCGTTCTGCCTCCACGGTTACTAACCCGGCCTGTCTGACTCCGCTACTTGCTTCACGGTGTGTCCTCATCCATCCATCCTGCACGGATCTATCCGTTTACCGCTCAGATCTTCCCTGCCTTTTCACATCAGGCTCTTACCAAGCTACGTTCCACTAGCGGTCCTCTCTACCACGGTTGGGTGTACCCGGGAGCCACGACCTGGTCTCAGCCTGCTCCAAGTCCATCCCCACCATCAGGGGCTCTGGTGAACAAGCAGACTGGGGCTTAGACTCAGCGTCCTGGGGAATCTCAGACTGTGGATCCATAGAGCTACCGTTACAGAGTTTGTGTGAATTTGTCCCCAGGCTGGACCAGCTGAGTAACAATAGTTGACAGTGGGCTTCGGACTGCTGTCAGCTGAAAACGAGTCACAGAAGTGCAGCCAAATGAGCTTTGGCTGTACTGCTCCTCTTTAAGGTGACCTTGCATGGAGTGTATGGACTTCTTTAGCCATGAGCTTGTAAAGGGCTTCAGTAAATGGACAAACTTAATAGGTGTTCAGCTAAGCCAAACCTCCGATATCAATGGAAAGATGAGTATTACTACTGCTTCCTAATGTGAAAGCTTTCCACTGAGGCTGCTTGTTACAACCATGGCTCATCCCTGCCCATCCCATTCAAATGTCAGCCTGGTATTCCTGGCTGACAGGTGAATGTAAACAAAGGGGCAGAGATAGTAACAAAAAGCACATCTGGTATTGATGTCAAACAGGAATGTCTGGAATCTTTGTTTATAAACTGAACAAAGAAGCTGGGAACTGTCATTTACTATCAATTTAAACTGCATTTTTTCATTATAAATGTCAGGTTTGCACAGCTGAGTTGAGGGCGTCCTGCCCCCCATATTTCTAATGTTGCCCTCTAAGAATTATTAAAATCACCTCTGCTTGCCAAAAGGAATTTTCTTGTTCAATTCATTTATAAACAGAGCAGCTGGGAACTGTCATTTACTATCAATTTAAACAGCATTTTTTCATTATAAATGTCAGATTTGCCACAGTAGGTTGTATACATCATACAGATGCCCCATTGCACAGGTGAGTTCAGGGCACCCTGCTACCCCCATTTTTAATGTTGCCCTTTAAGTCTTATTAAAATCACTGCTGCCCTGCAAAGAGAATTTTCTGAAACAATAGAGTACAAAAAGTACAAAGTAGTTGATTCAGATGAGACAGTTATCATAACAAAAGCCTTGGATAATGCAACAATCATTATGTTTTCTGTGCATTAGTCAAACAAATGTCTTAATTGTTGTCTAAGAGACATAGGGTTCCATTTATTTCATACTTCAATCAAAAAAGGAAAATTTCAGGAGAACATTAGAATAATCTAAAAAATATAAAAGAAAAGGTAGAGAGACAGGAAGAATAGGAGGACAGGGTGGAGTTAGCGATGGGGAGAGGATAGTTGGGTTGGAGGGTAGAGGGGTTCCCGGAGGTCACTCATATGCAGGACACCAACAATGTAAGACTGAAAAGACGCCTGACATAAGCCGGGTCAAGGCAGCAGCATGAAGGCGTTAAAATTCGGGGCTTGGAAGTGTCGCCAATGGGAAAGTTTTTGTTTTGGTGCATGTCTCCCGGGTCAGTGCCCAGCCCCCTATGCCATTTGGTTGACAACCCCTTTCCTTTTAACCTACCGTAGTAAATGGCCATTACCCATTTCTAACATCCAGCTACCATTTATTTGACATCCAAACTGCCGAACCCACCCTGAACCAAACCCAGAAATGATCGGCTCTTCCACAGTCTGCTGTGATATATTCATTAAAGAATATGTAAACCCAACATTTCCTATTCCTAGAGCTTTTATTTTCTCAGAGAATAGGTGCAGGAACTACCCCCCCCCCCTGTCTCCACCACTTACCCACCTCCAACCACCGTCCCTTGGTTCCACCCCCTACCCACCTCCTAGTACTGCCTGTTTTTTGAAAATATAGAACCAAGTATCACTTTATGTTGCTAAGTAATTTGTATAGAATTTGTTAATGATAGCAAAAAAAGCAGTCAAATAGATGCCTGCAGCCAGGAACAATAGATCCTCCCCCAGCAACAATAGACCCCCTTGCAATAATGGACCCCCTGCAAAAAAATACCACCCCAACAACAACAGATCTCCAAGCAGCCAGCAACAATAGACCTCTCCCTCAACAATAGATCCCTCCCAGCAACAACTGACCTCCACCAGCAATACAAGACCCCTTCAGTAACAATAGATCATGCACAAGCAACAATGGACCTCCCCTGCAACAATAGATCCCCCAATACCATTAATAGATCCTTCAGCACACCCCAGAATCCTTTTCCATTAACATACATTCAGTGCTGGAGGTGCTGGAACTGTGTTCCCCTGTGTTCCTGCTGAAAAATAGCCCTGCCTATTCCTGATATGTGCCTGCTGTACCATGTATGGAAAAGTTTCCTGTTCTCTTTGTATTGCTTCCTCTGTGTGAAATACTTGGTGTTACAGCCAGTCCCTCTGCATAAGCAGAGCCAGTCCCTCTGCTTATGGAAAAACTGACCACACTAAGCATGAGATCACAGCGTGGTCGATTTTCTGCTGTGCTGAGAACTTAGCCTGCTCTCCTCCAATGATCAGACTTCTTCTGACATGCTCCTCCCCCTACACAGTTATTCACTGAGAAGACCATTAGCAGCCAGTCCCTCTGCATAAGCAGAGCCAGTCCCTCTGCTTATGAAAAACTGACCACACTAAGCATGAGATCACAGCGTGGTTGGTTTTCTGCTGTGCTGAGAACTTAGCCTGCTCTCCTCCAATGATCAGACTTCTTCTGACATGCTCCTCCCCCTACACAGTCATTCACTGAGAAGACCAATAGCAGCCAGTCCCTCTGCATAAGCAGAGCCAGTCCCTCTGCTTATGAAAAACTGACCACACTAAGCATGAGATCACAGCATGGTCGATTTTCTGCTGTGCTGAGAACTTAGCCTGCTCTCCTCCAATGATCAGACTTCTTCTGACATGCTCCTCCCCCTACACAGTCATTCACTGAGAAGACCATTAGCAGTCAGTCCCTCTGCATAAGCAGAGCCAGTCCTTCTGCTTATGAAAAACTGACCACACTAAGCATGAGATCACAGCATGGTCGATTTTCTGCTGTGCTGAGAACTTAGCCTGCTCTCCTCCAATGATCAGACTTCTGCTGACATGCTCCTCCCCCTACACAGTCATTCACTGAGAAGACCATTATACTGCTGTTTCTCCTCCCCCAGCTCTTATGCAGCTAAGAACAGAGGGTATGTGGTCACTTATACAAAAGGGGAAAACATTTTTATATATGTTTTTTATATGAATACACAAATGTTTTGCCTTTCATTTCTATTTTAAATTGAATGGGTTGATTTACAAGGTGAAGGTTCACATACACTTTACAATAACAATACATTTTATTTTATCGTCGTGTTTATCGCTGTATTTTTTTAAGCAAGCAGTATATGTCTCTGAATCTGACTTGGTATAAGCCTCTAACAAAAAAAAATTAAAAAAATTGACCAGATGTGCTCGAAAATGTCGGACATGGTCTTTTCAGAGACAGATTCTGAAATGTAAGCAGAAGTCGTGTGTCTGCAAAGACCGTAATGCACTTGCGCTGCAAAGACAGATTACTTTTTTATTACTTAGATCATATTATTTAATAACTCGATTTAGGGTGATAGTCACTGGATGTTGCAAGATGACAATTCTCTCATAGTTAATGGAGCAGTCCAAATATTTTCCCGTCTAATGATCATTAAAGTGGAACTAAACTCTTTCAGTGAACATGAACTATTTTTAATCCTTATGCTGCTAGCATTAGTAAATTATTATTATTAATAATAATAATAATAATAATAATATACAGGATTTATATAGCGCCAACAGTTTGAGCAGCACTTTGCAAAACAGATAGGAAGGTACAGTTGCAAGAAAAAGTATGTGAACCCCTTGGGATTACGTGGAGTTTTGCATGAATTGGGCATAAAATGTGCTCTGAACATCATCTATGTCACAACAATAGAAGAACACAGTCTGCTGAACATAATACTACACAAACATTAGATGTTGCCATAGTTTAATTGCGCATAACATGTAAACATTCACAGTGCAGGGAGGAAAAAGTTTGTGAACCTTTGGACTTAATAACTGGTTGACCCTCCTTTGGCAGCAATAACCTCAACCAAACGTTTCCTGTAGTTGCAGATCAGACCTGCACAACGATCTGGAGTAATTTTGGACCACTCCTCTTCACAAAACTGTTTCAGTGTATCAATATTCTTGGGATGTCTGGTGTGAATCGCTCTCTTAAGGTCATGCCACAGCATTTCAATCGGGTTGAGGTCAGGACTGAGCCACTCCAGAAGGCGTATTCTGTGCTGTTGCAGCCATTAAGCCATTAAGCCATGAAGTCATTAAGCTAGGGCCTCACATACTTTTTCCTCCCTGCACTGTGAATGTTTACGTTATGTGCAATTAAACCATGGCAACATCTAATGTTTGTGTAGTATTATGTTCAGCAGACTGTGTTCTTCTATTGTTGTGACTTAGATGACGTTCAGAGCACATTTTATGCCCAATTCATGCAAAACTCCACGTAATCCCAAGGGGTTCACATACTTTTTCTTGCAACTGTATATTATAGTTACTTGTTTTAAACTTTTTTTTTTACATTTCTTCACTTACTTCCTAGTTTCTGGCCTAGGTCAAAAACATGTCATAAATCCCAGGAGTCTTCATCTGGAGGAGGGGCTTTCTCAACTAAGCACAACCTCCCATCTGCACGCCTGAGCTAAGGGCAGATGGATTTCAGGAAGTAAATGCTACATGAATCATCTGCCCTTACTCAAGATAGCCACAGCTAGAAATGCTAGGGACCGGGGGGGAGGGGGAATCAAAGTGATTTCTCAACAAAATAAAGCATGGAGACATAGATGGACAGGGGAGTTTGCTTTGAATATTACTTCCTAGTTTCTGGCCTAGGTCAAAATCATGTCATAAATCCCAGGACTCTTCATCTGGAGGAGGGGCTTTCTCAACTAAGCACAACCTCCCTTAAAACGTGAAAAAAGCAGCGTAAACACTTTACGGTATTGACCTCATATAAATATTACTGTCAAACGGGATGAGTAGACACAGAGAGGGACCTCAGTAATCTCTCTCTAAATACCCAAATCCATACATGACAGTCAATAGGAAAAAATAAATAAACTGTAAGTAATTATTATTATTTATTTCAGGTACTTATACAGTGCTGTCAATATACACAGCGCTTTACATATATATTGTACATTCACATCAGTCCCTAACCCTCAAGGGGCGTACAATCTAAGGTCCCTAACTCACATTTATATACAAGGGCCAATTTAGAAAGGATCCAACTAACCTACCAGCATGTCTTTGGAGTGTGGGAGGAAACTGGAATACTTGGAGGAAACCCACACAGGCACAGGGAGAACATGCAAACTCCAGGCAGGAGGTGCCATGGCTGGGATTCGAACCAATGACCCTAGTACTGCCAGGCAGAAGTGCTAACCACTTAGCCACTGTGCTGCTCATAGTGGTTTTTAGGGGGCCTTCAAGCCCCTAACCAATTTTTCAGGACATGTAGGTAAGAAATTTAGGCTAAAAAAATCAACACACCAGAAAGTCCTTTTTTTATCCTTTTTTATTTAATATTTATCCTTCATGGATTCCATCAATGTGTGAAGATGTATGGTGGTGTCTGATCCAGCATCTGTGTACTCCTCCTTCCTCTCTGCTAAAACTACAATGTCAAATTTCCCGAGCTGGATACAGTTTTATTATACCCAGGGGATGTAGTTCTCTGTGATGCCCTTGCCCATATTTAGATTTAGTCTGAATTTTACTTTTATTTTATTTATTATTGGTAGTTATATAGCATTGCCAATTTACGCAGCGCTTTACATATACATATTGCACATTCACATCAGTCACTGCCCTCAAAGAACTTACAATCTAAGGTCCCTAACTTATAGTCATATGCTAGAGACAATTTAGACAGGAGCCAATTAACTTCTTAGCATGTCTTTGGAGTGTGAGAGGAAACCGGAGTACCCAGTGGAAACCCACACAGGCACAGGGAGAACATAAACACTCCAGGCAGGTGGTGTTTGGGTTGGGATTCGAACCAATGACCCTAATGCTGCTAGGTCTATTAAAACACAGCAAAGTGCAAGTGCTAACCATTTAGCCACTGTGCTGCCCATATTATACCACACAAATGATAAAATGCAATAAATCATAAACATTAATAAAGTCCATATCCAAGAACAAAAAGTCCCATGGCGAAAGGAAATGGTGCTCAAAAAACTTCTTTCCGTGCTCTTAGTGTATCCCCCATCTGGGTGTAAACTCACCAAATAGATGATATATGCAAGGTAAGGTGAACTTCCAAACTAGGCAAGCCAGGAGATTATCCAGATATATTCCTCAATGATTATGGGCATACGATATAATCCTCCATATAAAGAATAGAGCTCTCTCAATCATATCATGTGGAGGAAACAAAAAACAAAACCGCTCCAGTGGTGCATTACCCAATATATATGGCGTTTATTGCGTAACCTCCTTTGCGGTATTCCTGAGTGTAGCTCGGGGTAAAATTTCTATACCAAGAGCGGTAACCCCGAGCTACACTCGGGCTTACCATGCGGCGCTGCTCTGGGGGTCCCTGCAGAGCTTACCTTGTCCTTCGCTCCCGCGATGTGTCCCCTGCAGCGTCCACGGCCATCTCCTCCGGCCGATGCCGGCATTCGGCTTCTGTGTTCCTATCCCTGTGACGTCGGGACGTACGGGCGCCGGAACCGGCAGTAAATTTGAAGTTTTTAAAAAATGTCATTTTTGCTGTCATTGCTGTTTCAAACCATTTCACATACATTTTGTCCCTAGTGCTTTGTCCTGTGCACTGCCTGCATTTTGAATGTTCTTTCTGCCTGGAAACTTAGAAAAGTCCATGGCGTCCAAAAAGCGTCCCTTTACGTCAAAAGCAGTTTTAGAACAGCAATAGTAAATCAGAACCACTTGCAGAATTGAGTGATAATGATTCGTGGGGGAAATTCGTCATCAGACACTGAAAACAATTTTGCGACTTTGCTCAGCGATGTGCGAATTTGCCTCTGTATTTCAAATTTCAGTGTTTTTGGTTTGATTATATTATTGAATTAAATTTATTATTTTTATATTATTATTTTTTATGATTATTTATTAAATTATAATTTATGATTTCGTGTTTCAAATTTTATCATACCCGGGATGTTTACTAGACTCTTGTTCGGACAGATTCCAGTGAGTTATTCCTAAAAATTACAGCCTACAATGAAAAACTACATATTTCCATGCAAAAAAATGGTACCGCTTTCAGCACAAAAAATCGGAAAGAATCATACCGCCAAGGAGGTTAAAAAATTGCACTTACAATGTGTAATTAAAAACCAAGCCCATATCAATATAGTGAAGGAGTCAGTTGGAACCACATGGTGCTCTCACCACCATCTGCTACTCCAGCGAACGCCGCCACGTCACTTCCGGTCTACGTCACTTCCGGTACACAAACATGCCACTTCCGGTCAGCCGCACTGCATCTCTGCATGCCTGAGCTAAGGGCAGATGGATTTCAAGAAGAAATGCTACATGAATCATCTGCCCTTACTCAAGATAGCCACGGCTATGGACTGGGGGGGGGAATCAAAGTGATTTCTCAACAAAATAACGCATGGAGACATGGATGGACCAGGGAGTTTGCTTTGAATATTAAAAATGAATGAAAGAGAGTTTTGAGTTTGTGGTGCTCAGATACACTTTATTTCTGCTTTAAATCTGTTTTGAAGCCTAGACTGTTGTCACTCTTTGTCCTGTAGACCACCAGAAGTCCCAGCAACCCAAACTGACCATAAGAACATTGGCAGAGGATTTTTGATTAGTTTGCTGTGGGTTGTTGCTCTTTGGACACTTTGGGCTATTAAATAAAGTCCTTTGTATATAAAACGGATAAAAGCTCTCCTAGATGTCAATCCTTTATAATCTAATTACAGAAAGTAGAGATCTTTAAACCCAATTTGCGGTACCTTTTTCTGAAAGGTGTTAAATCATTCTCATTCATCATACTGAAACGGCATGATTCCCAGTCTGAGCTCTGCATAAACGCTCCTGGAGAGTCCTGTACTGTACGGGTGGAATACTAAACACTCACCGTGTCAGACTGAGAATTAGCTGTAATTCAATTACGCCAGACAAAGACATCTCAAGACAGGAGTGTATTCAATAAAGCAGCAATGAAGCACAAAGTGTAAGAAGCCATAACGACCAATCAGATTTTAGTTTACCGGCTTCAGATCAAAAAAAGATCTGATTGGTATCAGTGGGTTGCTACACTTTTGATTGGTTAGGGTTTAAAGTTACCTTTGCAGTGCCCCTACCAGGGGCGGACTGACAACTCATGGGGACCCCGGGCAATAGCGGATCATGGGGCCCCTGTGTCCTTGCCCAAACTCAAAAAAGCCTATGAAAAAGGTACCAGGGGCATCTCATGGGGCCCCCTACTGACCCCGGACCCTCGGGCAGTACCCGAGTTTCCAAATGGTCAGTCCGCCCCTGGATCAGAGCCATACATTTTGTATGGCTCTATTCGCACCGCACCCGCACCAAAAAGATGCAGGACCCTTTTTTTGGGTCTGCACTAGAATCGGATCTCATAGGTATTCATACCTACGTGATCCAATTCTACACATTGCACCACGTTTTGTGGACCGCTTTCAGGGTGTTGTTAACTTAACATACCCTGTTTCCCCGAAAATAAGACCTACCCAGAAAATAAGACCTAGTTGTGATCCAGGCTTTTTTTCAGCCGAAATGTGGCGGAACACTGTTCTGCCACCTCCGGCACTGGCCCCGCGCACACCCATATCTACTGTCTCTTATAAACACAGAAGCGCGGCTTTTGTGTTTGCAAGTGACAGTCCCTCTTGCAGGGGGGGACTGACAACTCATGGGACCCCCGGGCAATAGGGGATCATGGGGCCCCTGTGTCCTCACCCACACTCAAACCACACCCAAAAAAGCCTATGAAAGGTACCAGGGGCATCTCATGGGGCACCCTACTGACCACAGGCCCTCGGGCAGTGCCCGAGTTCCCAAATGGTCAGTCCGCCCCTGCCCTCTTGTAAGTGACAGCACTATCCCCTCCCACAGAACTTCCCTACCTCTGTACTCACTGTGGGGCAAGGAAGGAACAGATATCTGCAGGCGCAGTGTGCAGTATGTTTAGGGTGGGGTGGGGTGGGGCAGGGCATCTCATCCTGCAGCCTAATGCATGGAAGCCGATGCCCCATTGGTGATCGCCGGCCAATGGGGAAGAGGCAGAGCGGTGAGTAAGTGTGCTTGGTGCACTGTGTGGGAAGATAGGACCCAAAATGGGAGTTACTATAGAGAGGGGCCGACTGCTGACAGCTGTGTTTTTGCAAAGCTAGCTAACCACATGAGGGCAGTGGGGGGGGGTGTAAAGGTGAGCTGTAGTCAGGTGTTGCAGAGGTAAATTGACAGGTGAATTGCAGACAGGGTGCATAGGTGAGCTGCGGCTGGGGGGGTGAAGAGGTGAGCTGAGCTGCAATCCATCTCTGCACCCCCCAGCCACAGCTCAGCTCTGCACCCCTTGGTCACAGCTCACCTCTGCACCCCCTGGTCACAGCTCACCTCTGCACCCCCTGGTCACAGCTCACCCCTGCACCTCCTGGTCACAGCTCACCTCTGCACCCCCTGGCCACAGCTCAGCTCTGCACCCCTTGGTCACAGCTCACCTCTGCACCCCCTGGTCACAGCTCACCTCTGCACCCCCTGGTCACAGCTCACCTCTCAAACCCCTGGTCACAGCTCACCTCTGCACCCCCTGGTCACAGCTCACCTCTGCACCCCCTGGCCACAGCTCAGCTCTGTACCCCCTGGCCACAGCTTGCCTCTGCACCCCCCAGCCACAGCTCACCTCTGCACACCTGTCCACAACTCACCCCTGCACCCTGTCTGTGTCTCATCTCTGCACCCTGTCTGAAACTCACCAGTCAATTCACCTCTGCAACACCTGACTGCAGCTCACAACTGTCATCAGCCGGCCCTCTCTATGGTAACCCTCATCCACAACTGCCTGCAGCTCACCTCTGCACCCCCTGTCCACACCTGGACATTTAAAAAATAAGACCTAACCTGAAAATAAGACCTACTGTGTTTTTTTTGAGCCAAAAAAAAATATAAGACAGTGTCTTATTTTCAGGGAAACACGATACACCCCTGCAGTGGATCGCATGAACGGGGTGCAATTCTGATGCAGTGCGGAATTCACACTGAAAATGCTCCAAATTCTGCACCACATCAGTGTGAACCAGGGCTTAGTATCACTTTAAAGGTCTACTGGGCTTTAAAATCTTACGAATATTGCTCAAGGTCCTGTGTCCGCTGCATTAACCTCCCTGGCGGTATTCCCGAGTGTAGCTCGGGGTAGAGTTTTAGTACCAAAAGCGGTAACCCCGAGCTACACTCGGGCTTACCATGCGGCGCTGCATAGGGAGTCCCTGCAGCACTTACCTTGCCCTTCGCTCCCGCGATGTGTCCCCTGAAGCGTCCCCGGCCATCTCCTCCGGCTGATGCCGGCATCCGGCTTCTGTGTTCCGGTCCCCGTGACGTCGGGACGTACGGGCGGCGGGAAATTTGAAAATTTTAAAAAATTTCATTTTTTTCAAAACACATTTTTCACAGTAAAACATTGCTGTTTCAACCCATTTCACATACATATTGTCCCTAGTGCTTTGTCCTGTGCCCTGCCTACATTTTGTCTGTCTTTCTGCCTGGAAACTTAGAAAAATCCATGGCGTCCAAAAAATGTCCCTTTAGGTCAAAAGCGGTTTTAGACCAGCTAGAGAACAGCGATAGTAAATCAGAACCACTTGCAGAATTGAGTGATAATGATTCATGGGGGAAATTCCTCATCAGACACTGAAAACGATTTTGCGACTTTGCTCAGCAATGTACAAACTTGGCGCTATATTTCAAATTTCAGTGTTTTCGGTTTGATTATATTATTGAATTAAATGTATTATTATTATATTATTATTTTTTATGATTATTTATTAAATTATAATTTATGATTTCGTGTTTCAAATTTTATCATACCTGGGATGTTTAATATACTCTTGTTCGGACAGATTTCAGTGAGTTATTCCTAAAAATTACAGCCTACAATAAAAAAACTACATATTTCCATGCAAAATAATGGTACCGCTTTCAGCACCAAAAATCTGAAATAATCATACCGCCAGGGAGGTTAAACCACGGTATTACGCTGCAAATTCAGTGTGAACCAGGGCTCAGTGGCAGTTAGGATCCTCAGCTTTCCCAGGATCCCGCCAGATACCGACTTCACCCTTGCCTAGGCGCAGTGTGTAGAAGCTGGGGTGCAAGACTACATGGATCGAACGATTGGTAAATGGCCTAAGAGCATTACATAAACCTATATCTACAGTGCTCTGGAGCTCCAGCTGTCCTGCCTTAGGCTACAGGCACAAGTATCATGTTCAGGAAAATATGGCCGTGCATGCGCATGTGTAATCAGGAGCAATGGTGTTTACATGAAATTTTAGATTTTGTGCGCTATAAACAAAAAAAGAGCAACACTTTTGAAAAAAAACAAAACAATATTTTTGACTTTTTGCTATAAAACATATCCAATAAAAAATTAAAAAAAACAAATTTCATCATAAATTTAGGACAAAATGTATTCTGCTCCATGTCTTTGCCAAAAAAAACCCAATACATGTAAATTAATTGGTTTATGTGAAAGTTATAGCATCTACAATTGGCAGTATATATACTGGAACTTTTATTTTTTTTTATACTATTATTTTTTTTTATACTACCAGGGTCATTGGGGAACTCAGCACTGCCCGAGGGCCCAGGGTCAGTAGGGGGCCCCATGAGATGTCCCTGGTACCTTTCATAGGCTTTTTTGGGTGTGCTTTGAGTGTGGGCGAGGACACAGGGGCCCCATGATCCCTTATTGCCTGGGGGCCCCATGAGTTGTCAGTCCGCCCCTGTATACTACTAATGGTGGTGATTAGTGACTTATAGGGGGACTGCCGGACTGCAGCAGGCATTCTGACACTGGGTGGGAACTAACGGCCACTGACATCCCCAGTGACACCAATACAGTGATCAGTGCTAATAAAAAGCACACAGAGCATTTGTTATACGGTAATATGGAGGGCTGGGGCACCCAGGCGCTGTACGGCCATACACCTGTATTTACACCCAAGTACATATAGCCTAAAGTAAGAATATTTTTCAATTTCTCCTCATTTTAATTTTTTTTTTTCATTTAACATGGACAGCGGGGCCTCTAAAAGATCTTGTATTTTCATGCTTTATAAAAAGTCTACATCGCGAAATGATTCTTTAAAACAAGAGCCAAAATCTTCAAAGTCGCTTTTTTTTCCAGAGGTTCCAGGAACATGGACCTCCGCCAGTATTACAGCCAAAGGCTTGGCTACCTGGCCTGTACTGGGAGTTCCTATACACACAGCTCTCAGCCCATTGATTAAACAAACATAGCTGAACACAAATCCATTCTATAGATGGCCACAAAATAGATACAATATGTACAATTCTGTAGACACACTCAGAAAACAAAAACAAAATGTTAATAAAGTGGTATTAAACCCCCAAATCAAAAATTGCATGTATTGAAGGTTACCACGCCTTAAAGCTGAAGTTTAGCTAAAATATATATCTTTTTTCCTCTATGGCTTTAGTTACATTTGTAGGCAGGTGCAGTCTATGTTCTCCACCACAGGGGGCGCCTAACCATAGCGGCAATTCAGATGGGAGAGGAAGTTGAGAGAAACTGGGTTTCTCTATGTCTTCTTTGGTCACATGGGGCAGTGT
Organism: Staurois parvus; assembly: GCF_062004578.1. Classification (NCBI taxonomy): domain Eukaryota; kingdom Metazoa; phylum Chordata; class Amphibia; order Anura; family Ranidae; genus Staurois; species Staurois parvus. Next base: position 1,036,727 of record NW_028318374.1, read on the forward strand.
TGGGTGCTCTTGAACCATGTGACGCTGGTGGCCATCTTGGGTCAGGCAGAGTCTATTTAAGTCTCTGACCCTGGATTTTAGCATGTTTTCCCACATGGAAGAAAAATACATTAGAAATATATTTTAAAAATATGCTTCCCAAACAGGGGCGGACTGACAACACATGGGGCCCCAGGCAATAGGGGATCATGGGGCCCCTGTGTCCTTGCCCAAACAAAAAAAAAAGCCTATGAAAAAGGTACCAGGGGCATCTCATGGGGCCCCCTACTGACCACGGCCCACCGGTAGTGCCCGAGTTTCCAAATGGTCAGTCCACCCCTGTTCCCAAATATATTGACAAATATTTGACATACAACAATTTTGGCCATATTCAATATATTTAAAAATATATTTATATATATATATATATATATATATATATATATATATATATATATATTATATTTTATATATATATATATATATGTTGAAATGCATTTTCATTACAAAATATAAGAAGAATATTTTTAAAAATACATTTTCAAATACACTGTACAGGTGAAACTCGAAAAATTAGAATATTGTGCAAAAGTTCATTTATTTCAGTAATGCAACTTAAAAGGTGAAACTAATATATGAGATAGACTCATTACATGCAAAGCAAGATAGTTCAATCCGTGATTTGTCATAATTGTGATGATTATGGCTTACAGCTCATGAAAACCCCAAATCCACAATCTCAGAAAATTAGAATATTGTGAAAAGGTGCAATATTCTAGGCTCAAAGTGTCCCACTCTAATCAGCTAATTAAGCCACAATATCTGCAAAGGGTTCCTGAGCCTTTAAATGGTCTCTCAGTCTGGTTCAGTAGGAATCACAATCATGGGAAAGACTGCTGACCTGACAGTTGTGCAGAAAACCATTATTGACACCCTCCAAAAGGAGGGAAAGCCTCAAAAGATAATTGCAAAAGAAGTTGGATGTTCCCAAAGTGCTGTATCAAAGCACATTAATAGAAAGTTATGTGGAAGGGAAAAGTGTGGAAGAAAAAGGTGCACAAGCAGCAGGGATGACTGCAGCCTGGAGAGGATTGTCAGGAAAAGGCCATTCAAAAGTGTTGGGGACTTTCACAAGGAGTGGACTGAGGCTGGAGTCAGTGCATCAAGAGCCACCTCACACAGACAGATCCTGGACATGGGCTTCAAATGTCGTATTCCTCTTGTCAAGACGCTCCTGAACAACAAACAATGTCAGAAACGTCTTACCTGGGCTAAAGAAAAACAGACCTGGTCTGTTGCTCAGTGGTCCAAAGTCCTCTTTTCTGATGAGAGCAACTTTTGCAACTCATTTGGAAACCAAGAACCCAGAGTATGGAGGAAGAATGAAGAGGCACACACTGCAAGATGCTTGAAGTCCAGTGTGAAGTTTCCACAGTCTGTGTTGATTTGGAGAGCCATGTCATCTGCTGGTGTTGGTCCACTGTGCTTCATTAAGTCCAGGGTCAACGCAGCCGTCTACCAGGAGATTTTGGAGCACTTCATGCTTGCTTCCGCAGACGAGCTTTATGGGGATGCTGACTTCATTTTCCAGCAGGACTTGGCACCTACCCACACTGCCAAAAGCACCAAAACCTGGTTCAATGACCGTGGGATTACTGTGCTTGATTGGCCAGCAAACTCGCCTGACCTGAACCCCATAGAGAATCTATGGGGCATTGCCAAGAGAAAGATGAGAGACATGAGACCGAACAATGCAGAAGAGCTGAAGGCCGCTATTGAAGCATCCTGGTCTTCCATAACACCTCAGCAGTGCCACAGGCTGATAGCTTCCATGCCACGCAGCATTGAGGCAGTAATTGCTGCAAAAGGGGCCCAAACCAAGTACTGAGTACATATGCATGCTTCTATTTTTCAGAGGTCCGATATTGTTCTATGTACAATCCTTGTTTTATTGATTGCATGTAATATTCAAATTTTTTGAGATTGTGGATTTGGGGTTTTCATGAGCTGTAAGCCATAATCATCACATGTATGACAAATCATGGCTTGAACTATCTTGCTTTGCATGTAATGAGTCTATCTCATATATTAGTTTCACCCTTTAAGTTGCATTACTGAAATAAATGAACTTTTGCACAATATTCTAATTTTTCGAGTTTCACCTGTATATCTTTAAAAATACAAATCTACATTTTTGGAATGTATTTACAAATATATGTAATATGGCATAATGCATATGAAAGAAGAATATATTTGCAATATATTTTAAAAATATACTCCCCAAATATATTGACATATATGTGAAATTCTACAATTTAGGTCATATTCACTTTCAATTTCAAAATATATTTCAATATAGAATATTTAAAAAAATAAATTTTCCGATCTACTGTATGTCTTTAAAATTACAAATCTAAATTTTTGGAATGCATTTACAAATATATGTAAAAATATATGTTAAAATCACTTTTTGATAAGTTAAAACAAATATGAAGAATATTTTTAAAAATGTATTTTTTAAATATATTCTTCAGATTTTTTTAACATACAAAAAAAAATTATTTTAACATATATTTTTACATATATTTGTAAATGCATTCCAGAAATGTAGATTTGTATTTTTAAAGACAGACAGTATATTTACAATGTATTTTAAAAAATATTTTTCATATATTTGGTAATAAAAACGCATTTCAACATGCAGTATATATATATATAAATATATTGAATATGACCAAAATTGTAGTATTTCAAATATATGTCAATATATTTGGGAAGAATATTTGTAAAATATATTGCAAATATAAAAAGCAAAAAAAAAAAAATGCACTCAACCAATGTCTTTACATAATCGAAAAAAAATGCATGTGAAAAGTGAAATTGAAAGAGAAGATTTTTCAACCATATAATGGTTCTTCAATTCATGTGTAATTTAAACACCACCACACCGTGCTATATATTGACATATATGTGAAATACTACACTTTTGGCCATATTCACTATATTTCAAAATATATAATATTTTTAAAAATAAATTTTCCAATCTACTGTATGTCTTTAAAATTACAAATCTACATTTTTGGAATGCATTTACAAATATATGTAAAAATATATGTTAAAATCACTTTTTGATATGTTAAAACAAATATGAAGAATATTTTTAAAAATGTATTTTTTAAATATATTCTTCAGATTTTTTTAACATACAAAAAAAAATTATTTTAACATATATTTTTACATATATTTGTAAATGCATTCCAGAAATGTAGATTTGTATTTTTAAAGACAGACAGTATATTTACAATGTATTTTAAAAATTATTTTTCATATATTTGGTAATAAAAACGCATTTCAACATGCAGTATATATATATATAAATATATTGAATATGACCAAAATTGTAGTATTTCAAATATATGTCAATATATTTGGAAAGAATATTTGTAAAATATATTGCAATATAAAAAGCAAAAAAAAAAAATGCACTCAACCAATGTCTTTACATAATCGAAAAAAAATGCATGTGAAAAGTGAAATTGAAAGAGAAGATTTTTCAACCATATAATGGTTCTTCAATTCATGTGTAATTTAAACCCCACCACACCGTGCTGATCCTCCACCCAAACGAATTGAATAAACTCTACACCGACACTGGTTACCGGAGTTCACCCGCTTCCATACACACGCTGTTTATACCAGTGCAGATTGTGAGTGAGATTCATTTTTTTAAAATGGAATAAAGCTATTTGCGGTTTTACACTATGGAGTTTCCTCTTCCTTTCTTCTTATGTAATTCCATCCATTTTCATGAGGATTGACCAGTCGAGTAGAAGTCAGAGATATTGCTGCAGATCGTTGCTCCCAGAGTCACTGTGTGTTAGCTGGTTTATGATTTGACCAGCCTGGAGCTCTGGTGAGTTTTTTCCATTTGTTTGGGTGGAGGATCAGCACGGTGTGGTGGTGTTTAAATTACACATGAATTGAAGAACCATTATATGGATGAAAAATCTTCTCTGTCAATTTCACTTTTCACATGGATTTTTTTTGATTATGTAAAGACATTGGTTGGGTGGATTTTTTATTTCTATTTTTTTTTGCTTTATGATCTATTTTGTATTAGTATATTATTCATTTTTTGTTTCATGTGGGATTTTTTTTGCTTGATATCTTTTATTATATACACATGTGAATATTTTCATATTGTTGTGATATACAATGTATTGATATTAGGTTTACACATTAGAGGTTATGCTCATATGTCCGTTGCATACACAGAGGAGGCTAATAGTTTGTAATAGAGAGGGTGTGGAGGAGCGCTGCACATGTCTTTGGATTCCAAAGAATACACGGCAGCTCGTCCTCTATCACTGTGTGAGTTTGTTTAGTTTAACTTAGTTTTTTGTGTTTTTTTAACACCTGACGTACAGTTGCAAGAAAAAGTATGTGAACCCCTTGGGATTACGTGGAGTTTTGCATGAATTGGGCATAAAATGTGCTCTGAACGTCATCTAAGTCACAACAATAGAAGAACACAGTCTGCTGAACATAATACTACACAAACATTAGATGTTGCCATGGTTTAATTGCATATAACATGTAAACATTCACAGAGCAGGGAGGAAAAAGTATGTGAGGCCCTAGCTTAATGACTTCTCCCAGAGCTAATTGGAGCCAGGAGTGAGCCAACCTTGACTCCAATCAGTGTGATGATATTGGATGTGTTGCTGACAGCTGTCCTGCCCTTAAAAAACACACACCTGTTTTGGGTTTACTGGTTTCAAGAAGCACTGTCTGATGTAAACCATGCCTCGCAGAAAAGAGCTCTCAGAAGACCTACGATCAAGAATTGTTGACTTGCATGAAGCTGGAAAGGGTTACAAAAGTGTCTTCAAAAGCCTTGATGTTCATGTGTCCACGGTAAGACAGACTGTCTACAAATGGAGAAAGTTTAGCACTGTTGCTACTCTCCCTAGGTGTGGTCGTCCTGTAAAAATGACTGCAAGAGCACAGCGCAGAATGCTGCATGAGGTAAAGAAGAATCCCAGAGTGTCAGCTAAAGACCTACAGAAATCTCTGGCACATGCTAACATTTTTGTTGACACATCTACAATAAGGAAAACATTAAACAAGAATAGAGTACATGGGAGGACACCACGGAAGAAGCCATTGCTGTCCAAAAAGAATATTGCAGCACGTTTGAAGTTTGCAAAAGAGCACCTGGATGTTCCACAGCACTACTGGCAAAATATACTGTGGACAGATGAAACCAAGATTGAGTTGTTTGGGAAGAACACACAACACTATGTGTGGAGAAAAAAAGGCACAGCACACCAACATCAAAACCTCATCCCCACTGTAAAACATGGCGGAGGGAGCATCATGGTTTGGGGCTGCTTTGCTGCCTCAGGGCCTGGACGGATTGTTGTCATTGATGGGAAAATGAATTCCAGAGTTTATCAAGACATTTTGCAGGAAAACGTACGACCATCTGTCCGCCAACTGAAGCTCCGCAGAGGATGGGTGATGCAACAGGACAATGACCCAAAGCATACAAGTAATTCAACAAAACAATGGCGGCAACAGCACAGAATACGCCTTCTGGAGTGGCCCAGTCAGAGTCCTGACCACAACCTGATTGAAATGCTGTGGCATGACCTTAAGAGAGCGATTCACACCAGACATCCCAAGAATATTGCTACACTGAAACAGTTTTGTGAGGAGGAGTGGTCCAAAATTACTCCAGGATCATTGTGCAGGTCTGATCTGCAACTACAGGAAACGTTTGGTTGAGGTTATTGCTGCCAAAGGAGGGTCGACCAGTTATTAAGTCCAAAGGTTCACATACTTTTTCCTCCCTGCACTGTGAATGTTTACATGTTATGTGCAATTAAACCATGGCAACATCTAATGTTTGTGTAGTATTATGTTCAGCAGACTGTGTTCTTCTATTGTTGTGACTTAGATGACGCTCAGAGCACATTTTATGCCCAATTCATGCAAAACTCCACGTAATCCCAAGGGGTTCACATACTTTTTCTTGCAACTGTATATCCAGTGGTGCTATTAGAGTGCAAGATACATGTTATACTGAACTTCTCTGTGCAGTAGTTTTGCACAGAGCAGCCGGGATCCTCCTCTTCTTGGGTCCCCTGGTGACGCTCCTGGCTCCTCCCTTCTGCTGGGTGCCCCCATAGCAAGCAGCTTACTATGGGGGCACCCAAGCAGGCATGATCTGTCCAGTAGTTTTTGCACAGAGCAGCCCGGATTCTCCTCTTCTTGGGACCCCTGCTGGCGCTCCTGGCTCCTCCCTCCTGCTGGGTGCCCCCATAGCAAGCAGCTTGCTATGGGGGCACCCAAGCAGGCATGATCTGTGCAGTAGTTTTTGCACAGAGCAGCCCGGATCCTCCTCTTCTTGGGTCCCCTGCTGACGCTCCTGGCTCCTCTCTCCTGCTGGGTGCCCCCATAGCAAGCAGCTTGCTATGGGGGCACCCAAGCAGGCATGATCTGTGCAGTAGTTTTTGCACAGAGCAGCCCGGATCCTCCTCTTCTTGGGTCCCCTGCCGGGACTCCTGGCTCCTCCCTCCTGCTGGGTGCCATCATAACAAGCAGCTTGCTATGGCGGCACCCAAGTAAGCATGCTCTAGAGCCACAGTTCTGTGTGTCCATTCACACACCGAGCCACAGCTCCCCCCTCCCTCTCCTGCGTGGCTCACTGGCTGTGATTGACAGCAGCGGGAGCCAATCCCTCAGCCAATCAGAAGTGAGAGTCCCCAGAGAACTGAGGCTCTTGTGGACATCGTTGGATCAAGAGGGGGCTCAGGTAAGTGTTAGAGCGGCTGCTACACACAGAGGGTTTTTTACCTTCATGCATAGAATGCATGAAGGTAAAAAACCTTGAGCTTTTAGATTGACTTTACTTATTATTACATTTTATCTTTTCCTTGTAGCTATTAATAAATATCACATTTAAATATAGTCACTTTTAAAGTGAAACATTACAAATGCAAAACTCCATTAAATAATATGTCTGTGAAGTAAGGGGGAATGTGACCAGCACACTGAGGATCACCAATATGGGTCCAAAAGTTTTAATGAACAATCCAGAGGCGTAGTTAGGGGGGGGCAGGGGGGTACAAGGTACAGGGGTGCCAAAATGAGGCTTACAACCAGAGGCGTATTTGCCACGAGGCTAACAAGGTGTTTGCCTAGGGTGGCACTTTTTAGGGGAGTGGCGCGGTGCCGCCGTCCCCCAACAGAAGGGACACTTAGTACAGGGGCGGGCAGCGGGCTGCTGTGTCCTACCTGGCTCCGTGTCCCAGTCCCACGACGATCCAGTCCAGGAGGCACTGCTGGAGGAGGGGTAGAGAGGTCCGCAGGTCTGGTGTCTTTTTTTCCCTGGACGCGATGTGTGGGCGGGATGACATGCCACCCCTGTCATCTGGCCACACCCTCGGGATCACTGGACAGCCTATGGCAGCTTGTACCTCCCTCTGTAACATCCGACTCCTCACCGGTGATTGGGCACCAGAACTGTAACTCAGAAAAGGCACACAGGGGGACAATCACCTGCGAGGAGGCGGAGCTTGGAGAGGAGGAGCCGATCGGCAGCGTGAAGATCGAGTGAGGGAGCAGCCGGAGCAAGTGAAGAAGACAGCTGACCGGTAAGTGTGCCCTGCAGATGGTGCTGCTGCAACCAGGTATGCTGGCTGTGGGTGGGAGAGGAAAGGAGCCTAGGCTGGAGCAGGGGTCAGCAAGGTAAGTGTCATTGGTGTCAGTGGGAGGAATAGTGCCCCCTCATTGGTGTCACTGATGTGATTAAACGGGGAGGAGGGCTGGGGCCCCAATCTTATAGTTCGTCCCCGGGCGCAAAATATCCTAGCTACGCCTCTGGAACGATCACATAGTTACAGCAAGGCAAGATTTCAAAGTCTCGCAGGACCCCTTCATCAGGCATGTGACGGTTGGTCTCCGAAATGTTTCCTTGCTGTAACTATGTGATCGTTCATTAAAACTTTTGGACCTATATTGGTGATCCTCTGTGTGCTGGTGACATTCTCCCTTGCTGATTCTGTTGGGTTCCAGCCGACGGTCGCTGCACCACCCACTTATACACACCGACATTTTTAATGCAGGAACGTGTGCGTTTGGATTGTACACTTGCTTCCTGCCTGTGAAGTGACGCATCTAAAATCAATTGGTCTAAAATTATTTGCTCAACATTTCTTTCGTTACTATATTCTTAAATAGTAAATACCTGGTTATTCCTGTCATTTTTCTTGACTTCTTTATTCAGGGAAAAACTGGAGCATGCACAGTGGCAACACTTTTCCAGCCAGTCCTCCAACTTCAGCGTTGCCACTCTCAATGCACTTGCTCCAGTTTTCCCACTGCTGAGGCCGACAGGACTGGGGCAGGGCCTGGCATCTCTCACTTGGGGATATAGGTGGGTGCTCTGAAGGTGGCAGGGAGTAGAGGTGTGTTAAGACTCAGAGACAGGTGTTGTCACCCTAGTAAAGGAAAGGTTCCTAGTCTGGAAATATGTTAAGGACCTGTCATGTGGCTTCTCCTTTGAAGTTCATCTCAATGGAAGGATGAACTGAAGATGTAACTCTGGGTTCTTGGACCACCATCACCTAAGATCGTGAAGTAGCCAAGTGCAGGTTCTGAGGCTTTGATGGAGCGCTAAAAAAGAGCCAAACCCAAAATCCTTTTTGGATGTGGATGTTTCTCATTGCTTGCTGCTGGGTGTTGTGGACATTAGCTGTGCAATGTTTCCCAGAAGCAGGTCTGATATCCACCACCCCTTCAGGGTTCATCTCTGTGGAGGGATAAACTGAAGGAGTGACTGATTTCCTGGACCCACCATCACCTACAATCATGAAGTAGCCCAGTACAGATTCTGAGGTTTTGATGGTGGTGCTACAGCCACTTCTCGAAACCCGAGCATTATAAAAAAGAACCCAACTCTGATATCCTTTTAGATCCTCATTGCTAGTCATTGGGTGTTGTGGACAGTGGTTGTGCAATCTTTTCTAGAAGCAGGTCTGATAGCCACCATGCAGCTTTCCCTTCGGGGTTCATCTTTGTGGAAGGATGAACCGAAGGAGTGGCTCTGGGTTCTTGGACCCGCCATCACCTACAGTCATGAAGTAGCCCAGCACAGATTCTGAGGCTTTGATGGTGGTGCTACAGCCATACACTTCTCGAAACCCAAGCATTATAAAAAAGATCCCAACCCTGATATCCTTTTAGATCCTCATTGTTAATCATTGGGTGTTGTGAACAGTGGTTGTGCAATCTTTTCTAGAAGCAGGTCTGATAGCCACCATGCAGCTTTCCCTTCGGGGTTCATCTTTGTGGAAGGATGAACTGAAGGAGTGGCTCTGGGTTCTTGGACCCATCATCACCTACAGTCATGAAGTAGCCCAGTACAAATTCTGAGGCTTTGATGTTGGTGCTACAGCCATACACTTCTCGAAACCCGAGCATTATAAAAAAGAAACCAACCCTGATATCCTTTTAGATCCTCATTGCTAGTCATTGGGTGTTGCGGACAGTGGTTGTGCAATCTTTTCTAGAAGCAGGTCTGATAGCCACCATGCAGCTTTCCCTTCAGGGTTCATCATTGTGGAAGGATGAACCGAAGGAGTGGCTCTGGGTTCTTGGACCCACCATCACCTACAGTCATGAAGTAGCCCAGTACAAATTCTGAGGCTTTGATGGTGGTGCTACAGCCATACATTTCTCGAAACCCGAGCATTATAAAAAAGAACCCAACCCTGATATCCTTTTAGATCCTCATTGCTAGTCATTGGGTGTTGTGGACAGTGGTTGTGCAATCTTTTCTAGAAGCAGGTCTGATAGCCACCATGCAGCTTTCCCTTCAGGGTTCATCTTTGTGGAAGGATGGAGTGGCTCTGGGTTCTTGGACCCTCCATCACCTACAGTCGTGAAGTAGCCCAGTGCAGATTCCGAGGCTTTGATGGGGGTGCTACAGCTATAATATTATCTGAGCTCAAGCATCTTCAAAAGAACCCACACAGTGGCTAAATGGTTAGCACTTTTGCCTGGCAGTACTAGGGTCGTTGATTCTAATCCCAGCCACAGCAACTCCTGCCTGGAGTTTGCATGTTCTCCCTGTGCCTGCATGGGTGTCCTCCAGTTTCCTCCCACACTCCAAAGACATGCTGGTAGGTTAATTGGATCCTGTCTAAATTGGCCCTTGTATATGAATGTGAGTTAGGGACCTTAGATTGTACACCACTTGAGAGTTAGGGACTGATGTGAATGTACAATATATATGTAAAGTGCTGCATAAATTGACAGAGCTATATAAGTATCTGAAATAAATAAATAAAATAACCCAATCCCAACATCCTTATTGCTGGCCATTGGGTGTTGTGGACACTAGCTGTGCAATTTTTTCCAGAAGCAGGTCTGGAAAAAGCAGAACAAAGGTCTGTCAAAGTGTAGTCAAGCAACTGATCAGAAGATTGCAAAGCTAAAGTTTGCTGCACTCAGTGGCCAGCAGGAAGGAACATGCATGTCTCAAAGGATGCCAGGAATGTGTTCTTTCTCAAAGCTGCACCTCACGCTAAAATTAATTTCTACTCATTATTGGTTATTTATGTTATATATGTTCATGGTCTACATTATGTGTAAGTTAAAAGAACAAAAAAAATGGGTATTTGTGAAATTATGCAATTTATGGCCAGTTGTTTTTAGGTCTTATTTAATGCTCCTATGCAATCTAAGTAATGGATTTACATAAGATTGCGTAACCAGGAAAAATATAGAAGTATCTTGGAAAACCACCAAAATCTTACAGTAAGTTGATTTTTTTCAACCGGTAAAATATAACTTGACATATTCCTACAAACCTGAAATACATTATCACCAGTAAATTGCAAAGTAACAAGATCGTGGCCCCATTTTTGTTCCGGAATTGCGACCCTCGTTGCCCTACTAGCTTCCACATTGTTCTGCAACACAATCTGCGTCACTGTTTTTCCTTTTGCTTAAAACCCGAGACGGAGTGAATATTTCATCTAAAGAATATTGACGTTCCCGTCTGTGTTTCAAGAAATGTTCTCTGGCTCAACGGAGAGCATACGTTTTCCTTTGCCTCAGCAGATGGGATGAGTTGAAAGCAAAATCTAAATTAAGACAGTTTATTTTATGATGAAAATTCCAGAATGCGTAAAAATATATTTCGGTTTCGCACGGCTCCGGTTCCAGCGCCGTACTAATTTCTGTATCGCGCTCTAACAATGATTTTATCTGAGGTTCGGCATCCAACGCCGTGCTGAAATGCCTCATTAGTTTTGTTATTAAATTTTAATGTGTAACCTTTCGAGACTGTAGCACTAGCTCACATCAAAGTCTTGTAGCTGGGCTACTTCATCCCGGCCTCTGCTGCCCAAACCAGGCAGCCAGTAACTATCTCATCAAATAAATCAGAGGTAGCAAGAAGATTCATGCAGATTACATAGCCGGGGGAGGGGACAGGCGTTCCAGAGGTAGTCTTGGTCTAGTATATATTTCGTGACCCTGTTATAGGAATTAAAGGTGAACTCCGTACAGATATAAAAGACAAATTATTACAGCTCTGTATTCATCAATACATTATTAAATGTATCTTTTTTTCAATGCAAGCAGTGTAAGTAGCAGAATTTGACCTGGTGTCAGCCTCTTTCTGTGCCTCTAAAGGACAGCTCAGACTATGGGAAGGTAAGGCAGCACAGTAACCAATCAGTTGTGTACTAGTCAGGGGCGGACTGACCATTTGGAAATGGGCCCGGGGCAGGGGCGGACTGACAACTTATGGGGCCCCCGGGCAATAGGGGATCATGGGGCCCCTGTGTCCTTGCCCAAACTCAAAAAAGCCTATACAAAAGGTACCAGGGGCATCTCATGGGGCCCCCTACTTACCCCGGGCCCTCGGGCAGTGCCCGAGTTTCCAAATCGTCAGTCCACCCCTGGTTCCGACAGAGAGATGACAGGAGCGCTGTGGAAGCCAGATCCAGGCAAATAACCACCACGGGAGACTCGAGGAAGGAGCTGTCAGATGCCACAGACACTGTAGCCAATCAGGGCTGATGAAGGAGGCATAGTTTGGCCTAAAAAATGCATTCCTGATTGGTTACAGAGTCTGTGGCATCTGACAGCTCCTTTGACAGCTCCTTTCTTGAGCCTCCCGTGACAGTTCTCTGGCGGTTTGCCTGGATCCCTATCTTCCACAGTGCTCCTGTCATCCCAGCTGTCTCTGTCAGGACTGGATTCGGTGCTGGAACTTGTTATTTGCCTGTTCCCCTGGCCCGCGGTCAGTAGGGGGCCCCATAAGATGCCCCTGGTACCTTTTTCATAGGCTTATTTGAGTTTGGGCAAGGACACAGGGGCCCCACGATCCCCTATTACCCGGGGGCCCCATGAGTTGTCAGTCCGCCCCCTGGTACTAGTGCAAGAAGGGTGTGCATAGGAGGAGAGAGCAGAGTGACAGGGGGATGAACTAATCAGTCAGCTGCTTCTCCTTTCACTGTCTGGTCACAGGCTGGGGGAGAGACAAGAGCTGTATGTTTTGTTTCAGATGCTGCTTTATGCATTGACACACCCAGTGGTGTATTTAGGTTTTGTGCTGCCCTAGGCAACACGAAAATTGCCCCCCCCCCCCCACGGAGAGACCCTGACACTGACAAAAAAAACCCTCCCCTACGAAAAGAGCCTGACATCGACCAACAACACCTCACCCGAGAAAGCCTTCCACTTCCACAGCCCCCCATACACTGGCAACCCCCCCAACCTGGCAAGAGAGAAGACACTCACCTTCACAGCTCCGGACATTCCCGGGAACAAGAGTCAGGCTCTACATACACCATCAAGCAGCCCCTCTCAGATCCTACCTGGTCCCCATGCTGCATGTGTCCTTTCTTCCATCCCTTCTTTTGGGGAGCGGCACTGCCCCCCAGAAAAATGCTGCCCTAGGCAAATGCCTTGTTTGCCTTGTGGTAAATATGCCCCTGGACATACCTCCTTACACCAAGTATGTCTGGACATAATGGTTACCTGCTGACTTGACACCAGCCACAGGCAGTTTAACTCTTCAATAAGACACAGAAGGTGAACCCAACACCATTTTACCTCAACTAATTGCAGTATAGAGGATGTTTTTCCAGTCTTTTAAAGTGTAAGAAGATAATGATATTCTTCAGCCCTGTCTTTGCAAAGTTCTAACACTGACTGGGAGAACATGGAAGAAATGGGGAGGTCTAGCTCAGACTAAAACAGGGGTGGGAGCAGAGGGAAAAACCAAAATCACATAGTAAAGTTGCAGTGGCCAAAAAATGCCACCAGAAGTCATCATACTTTTGAACAATAATAACCTGATGCAGTTCAATATGACACACAAAAATGAATATACGTGGGACAGAACACTGTATGATTTACCTAACTGCAGCAGAGAAAAAGCATGTCTTCTCCCTGCCAGACAGGACAGGCATTCCCCACATTAAGGTAAAAAATGTCCCAGCTGTTGTATCACCTCTCTCCCCACCTCCCTAAAAACGTACCTTAGTCCTATTTCCATCCAGCGCTGTGCCCGTCTGCAGCAGCGCTCTCCTCTCTCTCTCTTTCTCTCCCTCTGCTGTCAATCAAATCCTGCGAAGAAGGGATGGGGGGGAAGCCATGCTTTGTGCATTGATGGATGTACATAGTTTAGCTCGGCAGCAAACCTGCAGGTCCGCCTAAAGGAGGTGGCTAATTAATAACAAAATCAGTATAAATGGTTTCCAAATTCTGACAAGCCCAGAGGCAGACTGACAACTCATGGGGCCCCCGGGCAATAGGGGATCATGGGGCCCCTGAGTCCTTGCCCAAACTCAAAAAAGCCTATGAGAAGGGTACCAGGGGCATCTCATGGGGCCCCCTACTGACCCCGGGCCCTCGAGCAGTGCCCGAGTTTCCAAATGGTCAGTCCGCCCCTGTACAAGCCCCCCCCACACCCACACAGACCATCGCAATCACCGGGCCAGGGTTGTGAGGAAGAGGTCCTTGTCCCTATCAACATTCACCCTGAGGTCATCACAGAGGACAAGGGGGCACTCTTTACATCTGGAGGAAAAAGAAATTTAATCTCCAAATACGGAAAGGTTTCTTCACAGTAAGAGCTGTGAAAATGTGGAATAGACTCCCTCAAAAGTTGGTTCTGGCCAGCTCAGTGGATTGCTTCAAAAAAGTCCTGGATTGTTTCTTAGATACACAGAATATAACTGGATACTAACATTTATAGGTAAACGTGATCCAGAGAATATCCGATTACCTCTTGGGGATCAGGAAAGTTTTTTTTTCCCAGCAGGAGCAAATTGGATCATGCTTTGCTGGGTTTTTTCTGCCTTCCTCTGGATCAACTGTGGGTGTAGGATTATAACTTTTTTTTTTTTTTTAATGGTTGAACTGGATAGACTTTTGTCTTTTTTCAGCCAGACTAACTATGTAACATGGTACCCCCCCATGTGGCCTGGTATGGTTCAGGAGATGGTGTGCACACACTTGTACCACCCGACTTTCATGGCCTGCCAGGCTGTATGCTTGGATAAGGGTCTGGGATGAAATTGTGGGGGGGGGGTATCTCACACCGTTTTTTGGATTGTGGGAGAACCCCCACACCATTTATTTTCTTTATTTTAAACACTGTTCTAGCGTCTTTGTTTAAATTCCCCTGTCAGCCGGGAATCTCCAACTGACAGCTCAATGAACCGGACAGGGATAAGTCCCTGGTAGTTAGGATGCTGGCAGGTGCTGGCTCCCTGACAAGTATCCCTGAGCAGGAGCTCTCACTTTTAGCAGCGGTAGTAATATCACTGCTAAATGTTACACTTCCTACTGCAGCCGGAGGTCCGGTTTGTGAGACAAAGAGGCGCTTAAAATCGCACAATTTAAATAGTAACATATGCGTTAATTAAAAATGGTTTCCTGACCACCCTATAGAAGATAGACTGCTACAGGGTGGCACGGGTGCGCAAAATCACGTATACATACATGATTTTGCCTTTCCGGGTAGGGGGTGTGCGCGCCCTACCCGTGCCGCCATTCGCTGCTGTCAATCACCGGTTCCCAGCCGGTGATTACTCGTCGCCGCCCAGTGATTGCCAAGCATCTCCGATGGGGAGGAGGACTGTATGTAAACAATACAGTTCTCCTCCCTGTCAGCTCCTGCACACTGCTTTTGGTGGCTGCGCACAGCACAGCCATGCAAATCAGTGTGCTTACAGAGAAGCACACACACACCCCAATGTAAAAAAGCACACGGTTAACCCTTTGATCGACCCTTATGTTAACCCCTCCCTGCCCAGTGCCATTGGAACAGGGGATGTCAGTGACACCAAGTCAGTTACCCCCATGTGTCAGAATGCCCACCGCCAGAGGCGTAGCTGGGGGGGGGGGGGGCAGGGGGGTACATATGTACCTGGGCGCCAAGGTACAGGGGCACCAAAATGAGGCTTACAAAGTTACATTATAATAAGTGAACAAGGGTAATAAATCGGTCACAAGATCACTGCAGCGGCTGCAGCAGACGTGTCATCTGATACGTCTGCCATCCACAGTGATGATGCTGCCTGCCAGCCACTGCAGCCAGCCGAGATACGGATTCTGCGTACAGCCGGTTCCGTCTGCACGTCTTCAATGAGACAGGATCATTTCAGCGATCTTGCTCTAATTAGCGTTGAATGAGAAACATTGGAAAAAACAGATTTTGATTACGTGATTGACCAGCTTGCAACTGTGAAATCAAGAAAAATAAATCTTTTGTAGACTATGTAAACCAGTCTGTGACAGTGACTGAGTGAGTCATGTAATATCATTTCTATAAATTTGCTTCTTTAAATACAATGTTTCATTAAAATTGAAATTGTTTTTCCTATCCAATGTAATAGAAAAATGTGATTAAACGGGAAGGGGGGCTGGGGCACCAATTTTATAGTTCGTCCCCGGGCACAAAATATCTTAGCTACGCCTCTGCCCACCGCAGTCCCGCTATAAGTCGCTGATCACCGCCATTACTAGTAAAAATGTAAAAAAATTAAAAAATCCCAGTATATATACCACCATTTGTAAACCCTATAACTTTCACGTAAACCAATTAATTTGCACGTATTGGGATTTTTTTTAGCAAAGACATGGAGCAGAATACATTTTGGCCTAAATTTATGACGAAATTTGATTTTTTAAAATTTATTTACTGGACATGTTTAACCTCCTTAGCGGTAATCCCAAGTGTAGCTCGGGGTAAAATTTCAATACCAAGAGCGGTAACCCCGAGCTACACTCGGGCTTACCATGTGGCGTTGCTCTGGGGGTCCCTGCAGCACTTACCTTGTCCTTCGCTCCCGCGATGTGTCCCCTGCAGCGTCCCCGGCCATCTCCTCCAACTGATGCCAGCATCCGGCTTCCGTGTTCCGGTCCCTGTGACGTCGGGACGTACGGGCGCCGGAACCGGCGGGGAAATTTGAAATTTTTTAAAAATGTAATTTTTGCTGTCATTGCTGTTTCAATGCATTTCACATACATTTTGTCCCTACTGCTTTGTCCTGCGCCCTGCCTGCATTTTGAACGTTCTTTCTGCCTGGAAACTTAGAAAAGTCCATGGCGTCCAAAAAGCGTCCCTTTACGTCAAAAGCGGTTTTAGAACAGCGATAGTAAATCAGAACCACTTGCAGAATTGAGTGATAATGATTCGTGGGGGAAATTCTTCATCAGACACTGAAAACGATTCTGCGACTTTGCTCAGCGATGTGCGAATTTGCCTCTGTATTTCAAATTTCAGTGTTTTTGGTTTGATTATATTATTGAAATAAATTTATTATTATTATATTATTATTTTTTATGATTATTTATTAAATTATAATTTATGATTTTGTGTTTCAAATTTTATCATATCCGGAATGTTTAAAAGACTCTTGTTCGGACAGATTTCAGTGAGTTATTCCTAAAAATTACAGCCTACAATAAAAAACTACATATTTCCATGCAAAAAAATGGTACCGCTTTCAAAAAATCGTAAAGAATCATATCGCCAAGGAGGTTAATAGCAAAAAGTCAAAAATATTGTTTTTTTTTCTCAAAATTGTCGGTCTTTTTTTTAAAGTGCAAAAAATAAAAAACACAGATACGATCAAATACCACTGAAAGAGAGCTCAAATCGTGGGAAAAAAGGACGTAAATTTCATTTTGGTGCAGTTTTTGTAGCTGCTGACTTTTATTTTTTTTACACTGGAAAAACTGGAACTCCGCCTTAATTGCTAATGGAGATTTACTAAAACTAGAGCACATAGAATCACAGGGAGCACTGAGAAAGGCTCATACAGCTTGTATTCTTTTCAGAAGTCCACACCGCATCCTAGCACAGATACATGTGTGCAGCCCCTCGTGATTGATGACATAGTTATATAATTACATAGTCTGGCTGAAAAAAAGACAAAAGTCCATCCGGTTCAACCATTAAAAAAAAAATAAAATTATGATCCTACACCCACAGTTGATCCAGAGGAAGGCAAAAAACCCAGCAAACCCTGATCCAATTTGCTCCTGTAGGGGAAAAATTGCTTCCTGATCCCCGGAGAGGCAATCGGATATTCCCTGGATCAACTTTACCTATAAATGTTAGTATCCAGTTATATTTTGTGTATCCAAGAAAGAATCCATCATAAGGTCCCAACTCTTCCTAACGTGTTCCGTCCAAATGACTTAACTATGTAACTGTCAAACTGATACGAGGCATGGAGGAGTTCAGCTATGAGGAAAGAGGAGATTAAGGGGGGATATGATCTCCATGTATAATACATAAGGGGGGATATGATCACAATGCATAATACATAAGGGGGGATATGATCTCCATGTATAATACATAAGGGGGGATATGATCTCCATGTATAATACATAAGGGGGGACATGATCACCATGTATAATACATAAGGGGGATATGATCTCCATGTATAATACATAAGGGGGGATATGATCTCCATGTATAATACATAAGGGGGGATATGATCTCCATGTATAATACATAAGGGGGATATGAGCACCATGTACAATACATAAGGGGGGATATGATCTCCATGTATAATACATAAGGGGGGATATGATCTCCATGTATAATACATAAGGGGGGGATATGATCTCCATGTATAATACATAAGGGGGATATGATCACCATGTACAGGGGCAGAATCACCATTTGGAAACTGCCCGAGGGCCCGGGGTCAGTGGGGGGCACCATCAGATGCCCCTAGTACCTTTTTCATAGGCTTTTTTGAGTTTGGGCAAGGACACAGGGGCCCCATGATCCCCTATTTCCCAGGGGCCCCATGAGTTGTCAGTCCGCCTCTGACCATATATAATACATAAGGGGGGATATGATCAAGATGTATAATACGTAAGGGGGGATATGACCCCCATGTATAATACATAAGGGGGGATATGATCTCCATGTATAATACATAAGGGGGGATATGATCTCCATGTATAATACATAAGGGGGATATGATCTCCATGTATAATACATAAGGGGGGATATGATCTCCATGTATAATACATAAGGGGGGATATGATGTCCATGTATAATACATAAGGGGGGATATGATCTCCATGTATAATACATAAGGGGGGATATGATCTCCATGTATAATACATAAGGGGGGATATGATCTCCATGTATAATACATAAGGGGGGATATGATCTCCATGTATAATACATAAGGGGGGGATATGATCACCATGTATAATACATAAGGGGGATATGATCTCCATGTATAATACATAAGGGGAGGATATGATCTCCATGTATAATACATAAGGGGGGATATGATCTCCATGTATAATACATAAGGGGGGATATGATCTCCATGTATAATACATAAGGAGGGATATGATCTCCCTGTATAATACATAAGGGGGGATATGATCTCCATGTATAATACATAAGGGGGGATATGATCACCATGTATAATACATAAGGGGGGATATGATCTCCATGTATTTAAAAAAGTCCTGGATTCTTTCTTGGATACACAGAATATAACTGGATGTAACATTTATAGGTAAAGTTGATCCAGGGAATATCCGATTGCCTCTCGGTTGATCAGGAAGGAATTTTTTTCCCAGCAGGAGCAAATTGGATCATGCTTTGCTGTTTTTTTTCCTTCCTCTGGATCAACTGTGGGTATGGGATAATAACTTTTTTTTTTAATAGTTGAACTGGATGGACTTTTTGTCTATTTTCAGCCAGACTAACTATGTAACTATGTATGTAACTTCATAAGCATCAACGAACCAAAACGGTGCATGTATTTCCTCCGTGTATTTAGCCGTTTAGTAGATCAGGAACATGTGTCACACACAGCCGACTTTACACATTTATACATCAGCCGACTTCACTGTTCTGACATTCATCATAATGGTTTGCAAAATATGCAATAATATAATGGCATTGTTATATTTGTACACATAGTTTGTCACTCTTACTCTATTGCCCTTGGTTAGGCATACTGTACAGGTTAATGCTGTATCTATTATACAGTTCACTTGGCGGAGTGAACCACAGCATTACAGCTCATAAAATCGGCCGCCATTTATGAATAGTCGCACAATGGAAACATCGGAGATATTCCTTCGCTTTACTGTTAACTCAGCATCAGCAATGCGGCCTATACAAATGAACAATTGGCTTTTATGTTTGCATAACATTTTGCAACCTCTATGCTTCCTCCTCTGTACGCTTCCTCATGGCATGTCGGAATTTATTTTATGCTATTAAAAAATGTTTGGAAAGATTACAGCAACGTACATATAATACTGTTGAGCCCAGCTTCCCACAGGGGCAAGAAAAAGACATTATAGCAACAAACAAAGAGGCAAAGCTGCTTTTATTGACAACCGTTTTAGTAACTCATCCTCATAAATCAGGCATTCTTAACCTTCCCCCCCTCCCCCCCCCCGGTCACACAAACCCGACTTTGAAATCGTGTAACTTCCAGTGAAGCCGCACGATTTCAAAGTTGGATGTTGTTCCGACTTGAGGTGCGACTTGCGAGGCATCTGCCTAGATGTCTATGCAAGTCGCACCTAAGGTAGTGCATGCACTACTTTAGAAATCGGTGCAGGCTCCGACCAAGTCGGAATCGCACTGATATGACCGCTTTAATTGCGGACAGAGGGGTGCGACTTGCAATGCGATTTGCAACTCGCATAGCATGGCAAATCGTATGGCATATTGCACCCGGTGTGCTCGGGGTGTAAATGTTTTAACCTCAATCACTTATTAACCTCCCTAGCAGTCTGATTATGTAAATATTTCTGTGCTCAAAGCTGTACTTTTTTTGCATGGAAATATGTAGTTTTTTTATTGTAGGCTGTAATTTTTAGGAATAACTCACTGAAATCTTACTGAACAAGAGTCTAGTAAACATCCCGGGTATGATAAAATTTGAAACACAAAATCATAAATTCTAATATAATAAATAATCATAAAAAATAATAATATAATAATAAATTTAATTCAATAATATAATCAAACCAAAAACACTGAAATTTGAAATATAGCGCCAAGTTCGCACATCACTGAGCAAAGTCGCAAATCGTTTTCAGTGTCTGATGATGAATTTCCCCCACAAATCATTATCACTCAATTCTGCAAGTGGTTCTGATTTACGATCGCTGTTCTCTAGCTGGTCTAAACCGCTTTTGACCTAAAGGGACGCTTTTTGGACGCCATGGACGTTTCTCAGTTTCCAGGCAGAAAGAACAGTAAAAATGCAGGCAGGGCACATGACAAAGCACTCGGGACAAAATGTATGTAAAATGGTTTGATGTAGTAATGTTATACTATCAGATTTTAGTATATTTAGTGAATGTCATATTTAAAAATGTTTTAATCTTCCGCCGGTTCTGTCCCCTGTACATCCCGACGCTCGCAGGGAAAAGAACCCGGAAGACAGATGCCGGCATCGGCCGGAGGAGATGGCTGGGGACGCTGCAGGCGGGACATCGAGGGAGCGCAGGACAAGGTAAGTGCTGCAGACCAAATGTTTGGTAAAAGATGAGGTTGCGCCGAGTAAGTAGATACCCAACATGTCAAACCTTAAATTTGCGTGTGCCTGTGAAATGGCGACAAACTTCAGTACCCTATATTTTCTATAGGCAATGCTTCAAAAATCCCTACAGGTCAGTTTAATGTTACAGAGGTCTTGTGCTAGAATTATTGCTCTGACTCCGGCATGTGCGATGATATGTAACAGGTGTATCGTAATCAACGTTTTCATGTGTAGGTGCCCCCCGGCGAGTGCATTTACGCTCGTATCTGCATATATGTGGGAGTCTCAAAATTTTGGGGGGGATGTAATGTGCTTGAGTGTAACTTTATTTTTTAGCAAAAAAAATAAATATTTTATATAATATATATTAAAACACACAGGCGATCAAATACCACCGAAAGAAAGCTCAATTTGTGGAAAAAAAAGGATGTAAATTTCATTTATGTACTGTATTGCATGACCGCGCAATTGTCCGTTAAACTAGCGCAGCGCTGTATAGCAAAATAATGGCGTAAATTGCAGTATCTATACCATAGTTTGTAGACACTATAACTTTCATACAAAGCAATCAATATACACTTATTGGGATTTTTTTTAGCAAAAACATGGAGCAGAATACATTTTGGCCTAAATTTATAACTAACTTTGAGTTTACTATATATTTTTTATAGCTGAAAGTAAAAAATTGTTTTTTTTCAAAATTTTTGGTCTTTTTTTGTTTATAGCGTGAAGAATAAAAAGCGCACAGGTGATCAAATACCAACGAAAGAAAACTCTTTGTGTGAAAAAAAGAACGTAAATTTCGTTTGGAAGCAACATTGCATGACCGCGCAATTATCAGTTGAATTAGTGCAGCGTCGAGTAGCAAAAAGAGGCCTGGTCATTAAGGAGGGTAAATCCTCAGGAGGGCAAGAAGTTAAAAGAGATCATTACCTTGAAAACGGAGTGGAGGATGGCCCACATTTGAACAAATGACCCTATAGACCCTATTGTTTGCTTTGTTCGCAATCTGATTAATATAAATTAATTATTATTAGTAGGATTATTGTCAACACTGCACATCAAAAATCACACAAGAACAGTAATGTGTAATTACCACCCTAGCCTCCAGAACTATTTGGGAAAGTTGGTAAACTACTGTGCAAAATTTAGTAATGCACACAAATCCAAAGGAAACAACTAATGAGGAGCCATTGTCCAAAATGTTATCATTATCTTGGCAACCAGAAGTAATCACACATTTAATTAGTCTCCATGGACCAACCACTGATAACACAGAGCTGAGTTAACAAGGCTCAGTTTAAAATTAATTAGGTAGATACACTTTGTAGACGTAAGAGTGGCCAAGAGTGAAAAACAGGGGGCTGCTCAATCAGTTTATAACTAGCAAGGGAGGGGCACAACACAGGGGTAAAACACTACAAACACCATATAATACAATATGCTCCAATACTCAGCTTTGCCAGCCAGAAAAGGTCTTACCAAAAGTGCTTCATGTGATTTAAACAAAGTTCTCATGTGGACACATTTGCAAAGTATCTTGAAGCCACATGCTGAATTCAAATGTTTCTCGTTTTTATTGCTATGGTATAAAAGACATTTTAGAAAATTGTGCATTTCCAACCTTGTGGCAACAACTGGGGGAAGGACCTTTTCTGTCCTGGTATGGCTGTGCCCCTGTGTACAAAGCAAGCTCCATAAAGACATGATTTGATGAGTTTGCCCACATGGAAGAAAAATATATTTGAAATATATTTAAAAAATATTCTTCCCAAATATATTGACATATATTTGAAATGCTACAATTCTGGCCATATTCAATATATATATATATATATATATATATATATATATATACTATATTTATTTCAGATACTTATATAGCGCCATAAATTCACACAGCGCTTTACATATATATATATATATATATATATATATATTGTACATTCATATCAGTCCCTAACCTCAAGGGGCGTACAATCTACGGTCCCTAACTCACATTCATACATACACATACTTGGGACAATTTAGACAGGATCCAATTAACCTACCAGCATGTCTTTGGAGTGTGGGAGGAAACCGGAGTACCCAGAGGAAACCCACGCAGGCACAGGGAGAACATGCAAGGCAGGGGGTGCTGTGGCTGGGATTCGAACCAATAACATAGTACTGCCAGGCGGAAGTGCTAACCATTTAGCATATGCTGAAATGTGTTTTTATTATAGATCACTCGTATCATATGCCTGTGGTCTACAGTATCATGGATTCTGCTTTTAGTCATCATGTTCTTCCTGTTTTGACGATTATAGATCTATAAGGAAAATATATCAATAAAATATGGTAATAAAAAGCTTTTTCTTACCATATTTTATTGATATATTTTCCTTATAGAGCAGTATATCGGAGATAAGGCTTTTACTTTTATACTAATAGCAATATATTTATACATGGATTCTGGTTTTAGTCATCATGTTCTTTCTGTTTTGATGATTATAGATCACTGGTATCATATGCCTGTGGTCTACAGTATCATGGATCCCTGTATTTGTTTGGGGTCCACGGGAAAATGGAGGATCGGTATTTGCTGCCTCATATACTGGATTATAATTAGCCGTTTTTTCACATTAAGGTTATTTTGATACTAACACATCTTTCCTGATCCTTGGTAGAGAGGTGGTAATGATTATACCACTCTCTACTTACGAGGTACGGAGCTGCCTGGTTCTCCATCTGCTCTGCTGGACACTCTGTATGCGGCTTCAGTAAAATGGCCGCATGCAGGTAAACCAAGATGGCGTTACGCCACTGTTCTGCGCATGCGCGAGGATCGGTATTTATACCTCTTCACTGGCCATGACAAGGTCCCTTTGAATACGTGCAAGTGCACGAAATGCATTAGGGAGGAGCCAAGCCAGTGTGTCAGGAATGGACTCAGCACTGGTGGTGGGATTCACCTGCCATGTGGGCTGCAGTACCAGGGCTGACTAGCGGGTGCTCTCAGCAGCCAGAAGCTCACTCCTGTAGTCAGCCAACACCTGGGGCTGATTGCAGGAGGTGTATTTAAGGAATGACCAGGCCTGTGATCAGGGCCTTGGTGTATGTTTCCCATGAGCCCCTGTACCTGGTATCCTGTGTTTCTGCCTCGTTGCTGACCCTGCTTTGATCCTGACCTCTGCTGACCGTCTCCTGTTGAACCCCTGGCTTGCCTGACCATCCTTCTGCCTGATCCTCGGTACCGTGCTGCCCGCTACCTGCTGAACCTGGCTTGTGACCCCGACCGTTCTCTGCTTGCTCCTCCTGTACCACGCTGCCCGCACGATACCGACCCGGCCTGTCTGACTACGCTTACTTCACCCGATGATCCATCCATCCCGCACAGATCACCTTTAGTAAGTCTGCCTGCCTCTTCCCATCAGACTCCGTTCCTGCACTCCCCTGCCAGTACTCTCTACCACAGCTGGAAGCACTCAGGGGTCGCGACCTGGTTCCAGTCTGCACCAAGTCCATCCCCACCATCAGGGGCCCTGGTGAATAGCAGGCTGGGACTTAGACCCCGCGCCCTGAAGAAATCCGTGCTGTGGGCTGCTAGAGACACTGCCAGGTGGCACCTGACAGTACCTTACGGCCTGCCTGACCATTCCACCTCTCCAGCCTGACTACGCCTGTGTTCCTGAAGCCTGCTAGTTCCTTGTGTCAGTCCACACATTTCTGGTCATACCCGGATCCCTAACACAGTGATACTAGACTGCCTGAGCCACGACGGAGGCTGGCGGCCATCTTGGATTTGTGTTTACATTCCTGTACACCATAGCTGCATTCCTATGGTCCAGATGTGAGTTCACTATGTTCATATTATGATTTTGCTTCTGATTTAATAAACGTACTGCACTATATAGCACTTTTTTCTCTGGCTCATTTATTTTGAGCCACTAAGGTGGATCCCTTTAAGTGCTTATCATTGGGTGCGTAAGAGTGAAATGGAATCTTCCCTGTGATCTGGAGAGTGTTAGTGGAGAAGAGGCTGTTTGCAGACGTGTTACCAGACGTACCCCATGTTTTCCAGCATGATGATGACCAGGAGTGGTCTTGATTACTCAAAAGCGCTGTCTGGTTAGTGCAACTTACCCTCTTTTCCACTTGCACCTGACGCACGGATCTGCACCATTTTGGAGTTTTTGATTGTCACTGATACAGCATGTTGCGCCTTTCAAACGCAATTTTGCACCCTTGTGTGACACTTCTTAGAATCTAAATTATTTTACATTGGTTTTCATACTGGACTGAGCACTAGCTCATCTCACATGCGTTTATAAAAACGCTATACACATATGTGTTTTAGACTTATACAGTCAGGTCCATAAATATTGGGACATCGACACAATTCTAACATTTTTGGCTCTATACACCACCAAAATGGATTTGAAATGAAATGAACAAGATGTGCTTTAACTGCAGACTGTCAGCTTTCATTTGAGGGTATTTACATCCAAATCAGGTGAAGGGTGTAGGAATTACAACAGTTTGCATATGTGCCTCCCACTTGTTAAGGGACCAAAAGTAATGGGACAGAATAATAATCATAAATCAAACTTTCACTTTTTAATATTTGGTTGCAAATCCTTTGCAGTCAATTACAGCCTGAAGTCTGGAACGCATAGACATCACCAGACGCTGGGTTTCATCCCTGGTGATGCTCTGCCAGGCCTCTACTGCAACTCTCTTCAGTTCCTGCTTGTTCTTGGGGCATTTTCCCTTCAGTTTTGTCTTCAAATAGGATGTTGTTCCAGAACTGTGAAGATGTCGTTTGGCAAACTCTAATCTGGCCTTCCTGTTTTTGAGGCTCACCAATGGTTTACATCTTGTGGTGAACTCTCTGTATTCACTCTGGTGAAGTCTTCTCTTGATTGTTGACTTTGACACACATACACCTACCTCCTGGAGAGTGTTCTTGATCTGGCCAACTGTTGTGAAGGGTGTTTTCTTCACCAGGGAAAGAATTCTTCGGTCATCCACCACAGTTGTTTTCCATGGTCTTCCGGGTGTTTAGGTGTTGCTGAGCTCACTTGTGCGTTCCTTCTTTTTAAGAACGTTCCAAATGGCTGTTTTGGCCACGCCTAATGTTTTTGCTATCTCTTTGATGGGTTTGTTTTGTTTTTTCAGCCTAACGATGGCTTGCTTCACTGATAGTGACAGCTCTTTGGATCTTATCTTGAGAGTTGACAGCAACAGATTCCAAATGCAAATAGCACACTTGAAATGAACTCTGGACCTTTTATCTGCTCATTGTAATTGGGATAATGAGGGAATAACACACACCTGGCCATGGAACAGCTGAGAATCCAATTGTCCCATTACCTTTGGTCCCTTAACAAGTGGGAGGCACATATGCAAACTGTTGTAATTCCTACACCGTTCACCTGATTTGGATGTAAATAAAATCAAATGAAAGCTGACAGTCTGCAGTTAAAGCACATCTTGTTCGTTTCATTTCAAATCCATTGTGGTGGTGTATAGAGCCAAAAATGTTAGAATTGTGTCGATGTCCCAATATTTATGGACCTGACTGTATATGTTTGATTTATGGTCTTATAAGAGACCTGTTCATTTGAGCGCTGCATTTTTTTGAGAATATTGTTTAGAGGTTTAACCTTTTATGCCAGCTGCTATTTGCATATTTTTAGCGCTCGTTTACCATTTTTATCGATTTTACCCATAACATATAACTGCACTTAAGTAGTACCCACTTCCCCCAATACCCTCTCTTTATCTATGAGTCCCCCTCCCCCAACCATATATGCGCCAGTCTTATCCTTCATTGTCCCCAATTCAGGCGCAATACCAATGTGCAGTTTGTCTTAATTCCTTCCTTCTTAATCCCTTCTTAATTCCTTCTAGATTCCTTCAGCTATGCTAAACAATACATATGGACTAATTTCCCCAGCCATTCTATTCTGACAGCCTGCACCCAGTGGAATACAATCTTTATATAGGAGAATGGAGAGTGCAGAGTGCATGTGCAGCTTCAGCCAGGAAGAATTGTGCGGCCCAACAATCTGTGAAAACACAGAAAAGGGGGGTGTTCATGGGTGACCCACCGATATATATATATATATATATATATATATATATATATATATATGAATGAATGTATGTATGTATGTCTCAAATAACCAGTTCTACAAATATAATAAAAACTTACCAACAATTTTTATTAGTCATGTATTAAAAACACAAATCATCAAATACAATTGTTGGATGATTTGTGTTTTTAATACATGACTAATAAAAATTGTTAGTAAGTTTTCATTATATTTGTAGAAATGGTTATTTTTTATATAATGGTGGGTCACCCTTGAGCACCCCCCTTTTAGACAACATTATTACATAATAAGAAATACTCCAACAATGAGCTGTACTATCCAGGATGGTGAAAAGGGGCATCGTCTTGGCAGGCCAGTCAGGAAGAAGACTGTAGACGGTCCTCACGAAGAGTAGATGGGTATATCTTTGCTTTTGGTGATACGTGCCTATACAATGCCAGTGGCAGTTTCTAAGACCCATGGGGGTACTAAAAAAGTTCTACATTTAAATTCATACTTTTTGACTCTAAATGTAAAGTCAATTTCAGCTTTGTAAGTCTTTAGATCTTTAGAAGTCAGCCTTTGTATTATTCTCAGTAAAGTGTAACTTAACCCCAAACCAAAAATGTAATATATTACAGCCAACAAGTCCTTAGATGTGGTGGCTACACTAGTTTTTGTTTTTAGGCCTTTTTCTCCTTTATGGTGACAATAGTCACTCACTAGAATGTATCTATGGAGGAGCCATGGTCATCATCTAGGCTGCTTTCCTAATTTGGACTACAAAGAGGTCTTCATCTCCGTTACATAGTGGGAATTTGTAGTTGAAAGAAGATAGCTTGGAAGAAGATAAGATTGTCCATGTTTTCAGGTCAGTTCAGGAACAAGGAAGAACAAGGACATGGGATATCTGACAAGATTAACAGGTATTTTCTGTATTTACTGAACATGTTATTAGCCTGAACATTTAAATGTAATGCAGCCACTACATCATAGGCCTGGTAACCTGCAATATATTACATATTTGGTGGGTTTAGGTATCCTTTAGGTCTCCAAATTACGGCCTGTGGGCCTGATGTGGCCCTTTGCTTGCTTTATCTGGTCCTTGGGTCACTATTCCTTCCAGGAAGAGGGACTACTGCTCCCACTGGCAACAGTGATGGGACACTATTTCTTCCACTGACACCAGAGATGGGAAACTATTTCTTTCACTGACACCAAGTAAGGGGGTACTCTTCCTCCAACTGACACCAAAGATGTAATTGTTTTATTTCCACTGAGTACCAAGCCTATAGTATTGTTTACTCCTACTGATGCCATTTTCTACTGCCACTGGCCACTATCTAAAGTTTGAAGTGCAGTAAGCTGACCCTTTGTCTTGAAAGTTTGGAGATCCCTGCTTTAGGATAATCAAGCAATCACACAAAATATGGATGCACCCTACCTGTACCCGGAAGTAGCTGGAAGCACTGATCCCAAGTTGTCTGGCACTGCAAACAACATACTCATGGGAGGACTGGGAACTTTTGACCTTTGGGGGGGAAGCCCAACCTTTTTATGGTAAGGCAGGCTAAAAATGTGCCATTCAAAATTGTGCAATTGTGTTGCATTGATTGATGGGCATAGTGAAAGGTGAGTGTTCCTAAAGGGCATGTTTTTTTTAGTAGTGGTTGTAAACAGATGAGGTGTGGGGCCTCAATTGTAGACCATGACAACACCAAAGGGCCACATAAAATATTAAATATATCTAATGCTAGAGAGACTGCAAATGTAGCACAGGGGACAGTCAGAGACTGTAGATGTGCTACAGATGTGGTTAGAGATTGGAGGCATACTACAAGAGACAGGTAGAAGCCAGAGCATGTTACATGAGACTGCTAGAGATCGCTGCCATTACAGCCCTTTACAAATGAATGCTACCAATGATGATAGTTGGGCCTGCTAAGGGCCACGTGTAGTTCCGTTATTGCTGTCAGCATTTGGTCACATGGTCAGATGACACCTCAGAGCTACATTAGAAGTTGACACTGAAAGACTTTCCTCTACCCAAAACTGTAATCCTAGTTTTAACTGCTTAAGATTCAATTTAAAATTCACATATTGTATTTTGAATCCTTCAGGAATGCTTCAATAATCTATGAAATCAGTAAGACACAAATGTCCATTTACATTGACCATTATGTATAATCCCATTAAACTGGCCAGAGGGCCATAAATTGAAAACAACCTGGGGGCTACAGTGCAATCAATCCACCACTGAGCATTGCAGATCCTATCATTCAGAAACAGATTGCAGTAAATGATCATTTGTACGTAAACAATCGAAGAAAGGAATGATTCATCCTAAAGAACAGCCAATCTAATTCTACCAAATCGATCTTTTCTATGTTGTATCTCTATTTTTGAGTTAATGGATCATTTGAAACAATTGCATCTATGATTGATTATGTCTCATTCCATGTATGGTCAGTAAAAGGCTTTCTCTTGTTATCTATTCATTTGTACTCATCTTGATATCCCTTCTACAGAATCATCCCAGATGGTCTTTGCAAAGTGTGAAAATGAAAACATTTTGAGTTACTTTGGGTTTTTATAAGTTACATGCCGGTGCCTTTCTCGGTTACATAATTTGAGATCAGAAAGAATAGAACTATCCTTTCAAATTTTACAGCTTTCAAATCCTAATGAAGCATTGCTACCTCCTGCGGTGCCTATAAACTTCAGACTTCTGCAATAAACCGGCTCATTAACATGAAGGGGACGCAGGAAACTCTCAGGTCTGTGATCCAAAACACTTTCACCGTGGAATCTATTTCTGTGATGTGGAGGTCTTAAAGTGGGAATGTAGAAAGATGGCAAAATGTACAAATTAAAAAAAAATTATATATTTATGCCTGTAGGCTGTAAACTCCATCTAATTGAAGACAGATGGAATCCTCTGACCCAGAGAGTTTATGCTTGGTGACTCAAATAATGGACTCACCAACCCAACTGGTATCTGTTGTGTTGGGACCTGGATCACCTGCTGGTGGCACTGTGGTTCCCTGGGCAAAGGGTTATAATTCTGGTGTCCACCAGTAGGTGTCTCCCAGCAGGCAGCAGACCCCAGTAATCAGTTTCCACCTGACGCTGGCTAACCCTCAAGATAGCCTACTGGTGAAGGAAAGTGCTTTTTGGTGGTCCACCCAGGAGCACAGCTGATGCACTGAGATGGGGTCTGCAGACAGGTGGCGCCTGTGCGAGGTATGCAAGCCCTTTCCGGGAATAGAGGATTACTGAATAACCGGTTCAAGCCAAGGTCAGGTACCAGGTGGGAATCAGAGCAGATGTAGTCAGATGGGATAGCCGAGGTCATACACAGAGGAGCGAGAGAGAGTATCCGTTAGCCAAGCCGAGGTCAGATCAGGGGTTAAGCAGAGTAGACAGGTCCAAGAGCAAGCCGAGTCGGTATCAGGAAATCACAGGTCACAATAACACAGGAAACAGGAACAAGGTATGGGGAGCTAGAGATTATCCAGAAACTTGAGGAAGTGATGAGCCTCCTTATAAAGGCCGTCTGGCACCAAACTGAGTCTGATGCATGCTTCTGCGGCCATGCAGGATACTGGCAGAAATGCCAGATCTTTCAGAACATCTGCTGTGGATAGGACACTGATAATTTCCCAGAAGAGCTAGCTGATGGCAGACGCAGATAAATACAGGAGCTCGGGAACCAGAGGACAGGAAGTGGACGGAGAGAGAGCTGGAGAGCAAGTGTATGGAGAGGATGGTGTGGGATGCAGGTGTGGGTCCCAGGTGGGACAGACTGTGGAGAGTGGAGGAGAGAGGGAAAGTTGCTGACACTGCTGACAAGTTGAGCGACAGCCCTGGGAGCAGGTGAGCTGGATTGTTGCTGTCCTGAGTGATCTTTGAAGAAGGAACCACAAGGAAATGGGAGCTCTCGTCTACAGAGAGACTTTCTACCACCTGACCAAGACCACTGACCGGGTGAGAGAATTCCATATTCAAGCCATCTAAGTTGCACTTGACATTACCAAGTTCAATCCTTTTCTACTCAGCTTGATTACTATTTTT
Source organism: Staurois parvus (assembly GCF_062004578.1). NCBI lineage: Eukaryota > Metazoa > Chordata > Amphibia > Anura > Ranidae > Staurois > Staurois parvus. The sequence goes on from NW_028318374.1 coordinate 1,067,943, forward strand.
CCTCAAATTACATGTGTTAAGGCCTAAGGTGGTCGGTCTACTAGTTATTACAGTTCCAGCGTATCCAATCACATAAGCCTATTGCACTATCTGCCATCTGCAGGCCCAGCTACATTATTGCTCCCATTACAGCCTGCCCATTCACCAAGGAGCTCCTTCATTGCTGTAGTTTGCCACTGTGGTCTAAGGAAGAACCCAACTCCACAGCAGTGTGTTTTGACTATTTCTACTTACTGCTAAATTTTACACCTTATCCTGTGTGTCAAAGGAGACACCATCCAAATTCAACATCCTTTAAAGGGGTGCTGGCCAAGCTGAATTTCACTTAAAGGGCAGCTCTTTTCTTTTGTATTCACCCTTGATTAAGGAACATCCACCTTTGCTCCCAAAGAGATTTGAATCCTTAACGTGCAACAACTAGAGCTCCACTGAGTGCACAGAAGACCTTGTACTGAAGTTTAAAGGCTTTCTTGGCTTACCATTGGGGTGGAGCCAAACCTAACGGTAGGCTGACATGATGAGCCTCCATGAATGGAAAATTATGATAAGAATTTTCCATATTCCTGTAGTGTCATCCTGGATATTCCTCGCTCAGCGACAAACCCCAATGGTAGGCTGACAGGATGAGCCTCCAGGAAAGGAAAATTACGGGAAGTATGGTTAGCAATTTTCTAAGATCACTGGAGGGGGGTGCAGTTCTTAGCTTGTGCCCTCAGCCATCTATCGTCCTGTAGAGCATCCAGTTATAATACTGTGGGGTGCTGGGTCTAGGTGGCAGGGTTTTATTAGGAGAACTCGTTTGGCACACTGAAGCAGGCTTTAGCATGGGGCATCATCAAATCGGAGGTAAGCATTGCACTCCTTCCACAGAAGGAAAATGATTTTGCTGAAGTTCTCATTAAAAGGTATTCATACTAATAAAATAGGTGAATGACAAAATAATTAAACAGACACTTCTATAGGTTTTAAGGGCAGATCTCTAAATTTCTATAAATGTATACTATTAACAATACAGTCTCTACTTTTGAACCAGGGATAACATCAAATATGCAGTTGAGCTGCTCCCTTAAGCCAGCCACACAAAATGTGGTGTCTGTACTCACCCCACCTTAAGATCAGCGGGAGTCAGCAAAGCATGTACTATGGTCTCCCTCCATCTACATGATGAACCCGTGAAACAAGCCATCTCTAGGGTCATAGAAGGTGAACGTTCATTTATTTTATTTCCTTAATTCAGACAGACATGTAGCCATATGGAGTTGGAATAGCCACATCGAACTCCAGTTTTATGTTTTTCTTTCATACTTGTACAGTTGTGCAATCACCCCAACCAAATTCTCCCCCAGAAAGGGTCCGTGTTCAAAAACTCCAGTACAGTTGGATTTGGTAATATTAATGTAAATGCTTATAGAGTTTTTTTTAAAATAGAAACTTAAGAATACCTTCTGTCCAATACATCTTTCTCCAGATATGCCACTAAGAAACAGGGATTTGGCAGCTTACAATTGGTTAAACTCAGAGGAAAACTCTCATTTTGATCGTTTTGTTTCCTGGGGGAGAGAACGTCAAAACAAAGTACATGTAATACTTTTCCTCCTGTTGCTACAGTGCTGTGAAAAAGTATTTGCCCCTGATTTGTTTTTGGTTTTTTTGCATATTTTTTTTTTATTTTATTTTTTTTATTTTTATTTGTCACAGTTAAATGATTAAAATTAACAAACAAATTTTAATATTACACAAAGATAACACAAGTAAATACAAAATGCAGTTTTAAATGATTTTATTTACGAAGGGAAAAAAAAGCTGTCCAAATCTGCCTTGCCCCATCTGAAAAAGTAATTGCCCCCTCTTGCTAAATCATGAATGAACTGTAATTAAGCACATTTTTTTGGAAAGCAAAGTTAAATTTCACTTGCCACACCCAGGCCTGATTACTGCCAGACCTTTTGAATCAAGAAATCACTTCAAGGATAAATTCACCTTTTGGACAAAAATAATAAATGTACATTTTTTTTTGCAAGTAAAAAAAAATGTGCATTTATTAATTTTTGTCTAAAGGAGCCTGTAAAGCATTGCACCAGCACGCAGTAGATCGCTGATGCCATGCCAGTCTCCTACAGACCTGTCAGAATATCTGCTTGTTGTACGAGATGTATGGCCAAGCAGATATACTGACAGGAAGCCTCAATGAAGCACCACGGTCCTCCACAGCACTGTGATAGTTCATTGAAAACTACACCCATAGCTGCTAAGGCTTTCGGGACTTGTAGGCACTCATTCACAGAACACTGAGTAATGGAGCTGTGTGGGCAAAGCCCCACTGTTTTCAAATCTGACAGATGGTACGGGGAGAGGTTTTCCCATACTGTCTGTCAGAGAGAGGGAGGCAGCAGCTGTGGGAACATGTTACATGTTTCACCCGTTGGTGAAACATGTTCCAAAGGTAAACTTATCCTTTAAACAGCAGCTGTTTGACAAAGTGCAGCACGCTAAAAGATCTCGAAAAGCAACACATGCTGCAATCTAAAGAAATTCAAGAACAGATGAGAAACAAAGTAATTGATACATATCAGTCTGGAAAAGGTTACAGAGACATTTCTCTAAGGCAGGGGTAGGCAACCTGTGGCTTTCTAGCTGTTGTGGAACTACATTTCCCATGAGGCATTGCAACATTACAAAACTGACAGTTAGAGCTATGACTTGCAGAGGCATGATGGAACTTGTAGTCCTGCAACAGCTGGAGAGCCGCAGGTTGCCTACCCCTGCTCTAAGGCTTTAGGACTCCAGCAAATCACAGTGAGCCATTATCCACAAATGGAAAAATGTGGAACAATGGTGAACCTTCCCAGGAGTGGCAGCCTACCAAAATTACTCAACAAGGACTCATGCAGGAGGTCATAAAAGAACCCAGAACATCTAAAGAACTGCAGGCCTCACTTGCCTCAATTAAGGTCAATGTTCATGATTCCACAATATGAAACAGACTGGGCAAAAATGGCCTCCATGGGAGAGTTCCAAGGAGAAAGACACGGCTGACCAAAAAGAACACAAAGGTTCATCTCACATTTGCAAAAAAAAACTCTTGATTATCCCCAAGACTTTTGGGCAAATATTCTGTGGACTAACGAGACAAAAGTTGAACTTTTTGGAAGGTGAGTGTCTCATTACATCTGGTCTAAAACTAACACAGCATTTCATAGAAAGAACATTATACCAACAGTCAAACATGGTGGTGGTAGTGTGATGGTCTGGAGCTGCTTCGCAGTTTCAGGACCTGAATCAATTTTCATAATTGGTGGAACCATGAATTCTGAGTTCTACCAAAAAATCCTGAAGGAGAATGTCCAGCCATCAGTTTGTGAGCTCAAGTGCAGCAGCAGGATTTAGGGGGCAATTACTTTTTCACACAGGGCCAGGAAGGTTTGGGCAGCTTTTTTTTCCCTTAATACAATTTGTTTGATCATCTGAATCATTTGAATGTGACAAATATTTAAAAAAAACAAAAAACACAGGAAGGGGGAAATATGTTTTTATATTACTGTATATGCTTTGTAGATCTAGTTACAAGGTTGGACAGGACTGCCCCACCCCTCCCCTTGCCGCTGTCTGACAACATACCTAGCAAGGAGTTGGCCCCTTGTCTAGAAGCAGGAAAAGGATTGATTTTAATTTTTTTTTGGGGGGGGGGGGGGTCATGTGCCTCTGCATTTCTCTTGCTGCCACTTGTCTTGGGCAGGTGCTTGGAGCCAAGGCAAGCGTCGATTATTAAGCAGCCACCCTCTTGCTAGCTACATTGTTAGACAGCCATTAGGGAAAGGGGGGTGCCCTGTTTGACCTCATAGCTAGGCATACAAAGCAAGTAGGAACATGGGACAAAGTAGTACATACATTTTGTCCCCTGCGAAAAAGAGCACTGAAACATTTAATGTGAGTTATTCTTTCAAATGGTTGAAAAGGTTAGTTTTTTGTTTTTTTACCTTAATGCACTCTATGACTGCAAACTGTACAGATTTACATAGAAAAAAAGTCCTGAAATAGACACGCTAGTTCCCTGGTTGTCTCACAGTTTCAATACCTTCTGATGCACAGAACAAGCATACAGCCATTTGTGTCAAACGTTATGATCTGCATGCTTGTTCTCAGTCGGTAATTAAAAGTACTGAAGTCACTGGAGCAGCAAGTTGGCATTGCAAATGGCCTTTTTATATTTTTTTGAAGGAGCAATCAGAAACCACCAGCTCCATATTTCCTTTAATAAATTATAATTTTTGGGGTCTGGTTTATCACAGAAAGGCCCTTGTGCTGCCCATACTATCACAGAAAGGCCCTTGTGCTGCCCATACTCTGCGCCGTTTTTCTCCTTTCAGCTTTCTGCTACAGGTTAATAAAGTGGAAGGAAGACAACATGAAATTTACAAATGGGACTCAAGTGGAACTGGATGATGAAACCATATGATTGGTGCCTGTGGGAGAAACACATTTGATGCAGTTTTTCAGAACTAGGCTTAATTTTTGGTGGTTTATGAAAACAGATGTGGAGCTCTCGCCGATAGCCACCAAAACAGTTGGTCTGGACAAACAGTAGGGTTAGCAAAGACCACTGGGACAATTACCCATACAGACCAGGTTCCTGGCTTTGTCCGAGTGTTCCTATAGATACATTTTTCTGTTTTACATTTGTAAATCAGCCCCAATGATCCCACTTATGCTCCAGGTTCCATTAGTCTGCTACCCTTTTTTTCTATACATGTGAACAGTGATGCATCATTTATCAAACAGGATTTTGCACAACTGTGTTGTGTTAGTTCTTAATGAACTCACCTCCCATTACAACTTGGTTATAGGTACATTTCATGCAGGAAACAGTGTTTTTTCTGAGCTAACCAGGTAAGTTGCTGTACTTAGGTGTGTACACCCCAAATACAGCAACAAGAGACAAGGTCTGCTCAGTTACAACATGACAGTTTTACACGGTCAAGAAGTCTAGTATGAGTATTGAACATTGCTATGAATTATTTTCTAAAACTTTATAGCTGCAGTAATGTAGCTTTACTTGTCTCCAGCAAGATGTATGCATTTTTCACTGGCTACAGGAGTGCATCTGATTTTTAAACTGAACCTGTGCCCAGACTATGCAGGATTAAAGTATTTACTTATTTGGAAGAAGTAGGAAATGCACAAACAAACCCTCATTCATCTCTGTATCTACAAGCATTGGGGAGAAAATGGTTTTCAATTTCACTGAAATATTAGCTATTATTTCTACTACAACAGAACCTTGGTGACCTACCAAACCTTTAATGTAAACAATTAGCAGGTGTTTCTGAACTGTTAGAAACAGTCTGAAACACACTATGGAAGCCTGCAGCCCTCACAGTCCCAGCAGACAGTAGTCTGGGTTTTGGGAATATTCTAGCCAGTGAAGAAAAATATGAATAACAACTTTTAGACTGGCTTTCAGTAGTTTTACGTTTTCGATCAGTTCCTTTGCACCGTCATATAGTTTTTCCTGCTCTATCACTTTTCTCCTTTTAGTGCTCATTCCTACCAGCTGCCGCATTGCAACGCAGTGGCTGTTGTGCAGTGCTGTCCGGCCAAACCAGTGCAGTGTTGATGAGCTGATACTGGCGCATTGCACTGTTTACTTTTGGTTTAAGTGAAGTTTATTGAAATGTCACTGTGTGAGTTCTACCAGCTGGCATGCAGTGCTTTTTTTTTCCAGCACACAATGCAGTGGTGTGCACCGGCCACACCAGACACAAGACATTTTGGTTTGTCTTACGGTGCTGCGATGTGACTGCTCTGGAATAGCTGCGTAACATAATCCCACCGCATCTGGTGTGAATAATCCTTGAGGTTTTAATTTTTTTGATAAGATCATTTATAATTGATCTTGCTGAGAAAATATGAGATGAGGTCAAATTAAATAATAAGGGGCTGTTGGAAGAAGAATCATTGATTATTTATAAAGGGGCTGTAAGAGCTGTCACATGTAATGTGCCTCCATTCTCCAACACGCTCCCACAGCATTTCCCATGATTAAGCTCCAGGGGCTCGAGAGTGAAACCCGTTAAGGCCATGGCCTACTTGGAGCCCAGGCTGAGGCTGTCATACATCTCCTCGCAGGGTTTTGTTGTGATGTGGACTCTTTCCTACTGGATGTTTTGAGCTTTAACAAGCTCTGTCCTTGTCAATACTCCTAGTGGTTTGTCATGCAAGAGGACCTGGAAACAGGCAGGCCAGATTAGAGTTTGCCAATCGACATCTAAAAAAGCCTTCACAGTTCTGGAACAACATCCTATGGACAGATGAGACCAATATCAACTTGTACCAGAGTGATGGGAAGAGAAGACTATGGAGAAGGAAAGGAACTGCTCATGATCCTAAGCATACCACCTCATCAGTGAAGCATGGTGGTGGTAGTGTCATGGCGTGGGCATGTATGGCTGCCAATGGAACTGGTTCTCTTGTATTTATTGATGATGTGACTGCTGACAAAAGCAGCAGGATGAATTCTGAAGTGTTTCGGGCAATATTATCTGCTCATATTCAGCCAAATGCTTCAGAACCCATTGGACGCCACTTCACAGTGCAGATGGACAATGACCCAAAGCATACTGCAAAAGCAACCAAAGAGTTTTTTAAGGGAAAGAAGTGGAATGTTATGCAATGGCCAAGTCAATCACCTGACCTGAATCCGATTGAGCATGCATTTCACTTGCTGAAGACAAAACTGAAGGGAAAATGCCCCAAGAACAAGCAGGAACTGAAGAGAGTTGCAGTAGAGGCCTGGCAGAGCATCACCAGGGATGAAACCCAGCGTCCGGTGATGTCTATGCATTCCAGACTTCAGGCTGTAATGGACTACAAAGGATTTGCAACCAAGTATTAAAAAGTGAAAGTTTGATTTATGATTATTATTCTGTCCCATTACTTTTGGTCCCTTAACAAGTGGAAGGCACATATGCAAACTGTTGTAATTCCTACACCGTTCACTTGATTTGGATGTAAATACCCTCAAATTAAAGCTAACAGTCTGCAGTTAAAGCACATCTTGTTCGTTTCATTTCAAAGCCATTGTGGTGGTGTATAGAGCCAAAAATGTTAGAATTGTGTCGATGTCCCAATATTTATGGACCTGACTGTAAATACAAGACATAAACCAAAATAAAATACTTTCCTTAAATCTCAAAAAACGTAAAGCGGAGCCCCACCCAAAAGGGGAAGTTCTGCTTTAAGGACTGCTCCCCCGCTCCCGATTAAAGATTGGCACCTTTGAGGAGCGGGTACCCGAATTTGACGGGTACCCGCTCCCACTTCCGGTCCGATCGCCTAGGTGTCCTCCCTCCCTCCTTGAGGTCTTTTGGGACACATGACAGGTCCCAGAAGACTACAGGACCATTCACGAGTGCAGTGCTGCTCGCGCATGCGCAGTGGGTACCTGGCTGTGAAGCCGCAAGCTATCACAGCCGGGTGCCCACACTAAAGATATCTGCCTCCTATAATACAGGATGTCTGGTGAAACGAGCTGCGGGGGATGCACCACGGGACCGAGGGACAGGTAAGTGGCTATTTTTTTAAAAGTCAGCAGCTACAGTTTTTATTTTTTGATAGGTTGAGTGGAACTCCACTTTAAGATTAACATGCAATCCATCTTAAGGCTGAATTTACACTGATTTCTGCTAAAATGCAGGGAAAACAGATGTACATTTCCATCCATTTTATGCGCCTTTTGCTTTTTATGTGTCCCGTTCACACTACAATGCTGCGTTGACCTGTATTGCGGTGCGTTCAAATGGAAACATGTTGGTTTGACACAGCTCAACGCAGGGCTGTAGTATGAACAGTCCACATAAAAAAACTATTGTTTTTTTTATGTGTCTATGTGATGACCTGCATTTTACAAGTGTGTTAAAGCGCAGATCAACACGCACAAAAAATGCATGGAAATCTATTTTCTCTGTATTTTAGCACAACTTAGTGTGAATAAGTTTACCTTAAGCCAGGGTCTCCAAACTTTTCAAACAAAGGGCCAGTTTACTGTCCTTCAGACTTTTGAGGGGCCAGATTATGGCCAGTGGGGGTAGAAAATGTCCTAGGCCCAGCATTGGTGAAAATAAATATGGCCTCGGGGTTGATGGTCAGAAATAGGAAGAGTAGTGCTCCATCATTGGCATGTGTGGGATGAATAATATCCCATCATTGGTGTCAGGGCAGGAATTATGCCCCACTGTTGGTGTCAGAGGAATAGTGCCCCAAGGGCCAGATAAAGGCTAGCAAAGGGCCACATTCGGCCGCAGTTTGGAGACCACTGACCTAAAGCCAAAAATTATAGTATAGAGTAGGGGGAGGTTTAAAAACACAATGAGATTCAATTCCCATCTATGTCCCATTAGAAGGAACAAGGGTCCCCAATGGAAGATCTCCCCTCTATTCCTGTTCTGGTGGTAACTCAAAATTTTGGATTTACCCTCACTTTCATTACCAGTGACACTGGTAAACAGGACAATCAGAAATCTCTATAACAGGGACATAGACAACAAGAAAACAAAAATAGTGGGTCTAACACTTCACCAGTTCATTCAAACCTAAAATGAAAAAGTTCTGCATGTAGTTAAAGCAACATGTCAGATCAGATATACAATGATCAGTCACTGCTGACTTCTGAACATGCCAGGTGCCTGGCTGTCGGGTTGACTCAAAGGTTTCAATACAAGTCCCAGCAGGTCCTGCCATCCACGCATGCAGAAGAACACCACAAATGCTAGGGCATGCAATGACCTGTTATTTCTCGGTTTATGATGAAGAAAAAGTCACCTGGCTGCCATACGTAAACAGGCTACAAACTATGCCCAGCCATTCACTGCATTCTTGCAGTCGGGGAGAGAACACGGCCGGTGAAACCAGCCGTGGTGAGGACATCACTGGACCGAGGGACAGGTAGGTGTCTGATTTTAACAGTCAGCAACTACAGTTTTTGTAGCTGCTGACTTTTATTTATTTTTTTCAGCTGGAACTCCGCTTTAACTCATAACAACTTGGTAAAAAATAATGTGAAAAAATATGCAGTGAGCACAAAAAGAAAATCCGCAAGCAGCTGGCACAGAAAGACAAACCCACTTCATCCTCAAAAACATACCGTATTTGCCGGCGTATAAGACGACCCCCCTACTTTTCCTGCTAAAATGTAGTGTTTGGGCTATACTCGCCGTATAAGACTACCCCTCTTCCAATGCACACCAGTGGGAGGAATAGTGCCCCATCATTGATGTCAGTGGGAGGAATAGTGCCCCATCATTGGTGTCAGTGGCAGGAATGGAGCCCCATCATTGGTGTCAGTGGGAGGAATAGTGTCCCATCATTGGTATCAGTGGCAGGAATAGCGCCCCATCATTGGTATCAGTGGGAGGAATAGTGCCCCATCATTGGTGTCAGTGGGGGGTGGAATAGTGCCCCATCATTGGTGTCAGTGGGGGGTGGAATAGTGCCCCATCATTGGTGTCAGTGGGGGGAGGAATAGTGCCCCATCATTGGTGTCAGTGGGGGGAGGAATAGTGCCCCATCGTTGGTGTCAGTGGGGGGGGGAATAGTGCCCCATCGTTGGTGTCAGTGGGGGGGAGGAATAGTGCCCCATCGTTGGTGTCAGTGGGAGGAATAGTGCCCCATCGTTGGTATCAGTGGGAGGAATAGTGCCCCATCATTGGTATCAGTGACACCAATGATGGGGCACTATTCCTCCCACTGAGACTTGCTGACCCTGTTCTCGTATGGTGCTGCTGCAGCCAGCATATGTGGTTGCAGCAGCACCTCTACACAGAGCACTTACCTGCTGCTCCGGCACTCAATTTTCACGGGGCCGCTCGGCTCCGCCCCCTCGCCGGTGATTGGCCGCCTGTGTGCCTTTCCTGAGCTACAGTTCTGGCGGCCAATCACCGGTGAGGAGGCGGAGCCGCGCAGCCGCACGAACATCCAGTGGCCGAACTGAAGGAGACGCCGCGCTTCCTGGACCGGATCGTCGTGGGACTGGATCCAGGTAAGAGACGTCAGCCCCTGCAAACCCCTGTACTTAATGCCGCAGCCCCCTAACATGTGTACCGGCGTATAAGACGACCCCCGACTTTTGAGAAGATTTTCAAGGGTCAAAAAGTCGTCTTATACGCCGGCAAATACGGTATATTAAAAAAAAAAAAAGTGCAGTGTTAATGTGTATACCATAAATAATAAAACAGCTAGTAAAACACTAGAATGATTATATCATGAAGACTGATGACGTGTGATAAAAGTCATACGTGATAAAAATCCTTTAATAGGTGTATAACGGCATAACTCGGACACCTGTCCAATAAGGATGAATTTATAAATAAAAAATTCTACACCATATGCAGCTTCTCTTGGGCTCCGGATTGTGAGCTTTCTCCCTCCAGGATTCATCCTTATCAGACCGGTGGCCGAGTTATGCCGTGGAGAAGTCATACTTTGTCCAGAGGGACTTCCATATAGAGCCCAGCTGTATCTGATATACATCTATTCTGGCCATGGAGGGGTTATACCTTTTGGAGGAGTTGTTGTACAAAAGCTCATTTATCCTTTGCTTCTGATGAGTGCATTAGGAGGAAGAATTGTCACCGATTTACTTTTCACTAGATGTCACCCAATCCCAATTGTTATTATTTAAATACTTTTGGACACTTTATTTTTGGACTTTTTGCTATTTAGAAATGCACCTATTATAGGATTTTTATCACGCATGTCTCCAGTCTTCATGAAATAATCAAATGTTTTACTAGCTGTTTTATTAGTGTTCTTGCATGGCAGACCACTTACTGTTATCTCACATATATACTTATTATTATAGCCAAATTTACCACCCTAACTCCTCCCACAGTTTTTACACTACAAAGACAGTAATATACCGAAACGTGCGGATTGTTCCTGATTGGTGTGCTATTACTTTGTGGAACGTTTCGCCGAATGCTTCAAGAAATATCGCGTTTTTTGTGATGAAATTTGTCCCATAGGAATGAATGGCACAACTAGAGTGGGAGCTGACAAAGCTAGAATGTGAAAGGAAAAATCAGGACATGATTTGTAAACTGCCATCACTCCCTCATTTTCAAGCCCACCTACACAAATCTTATATCAAAACGTTCAGCTATCCCTGCTGCCACTAAAAATGTTCACGGCTAAGCCATAATCCTGATAGTTTTCACAATATGACCATTTGTTTGCAACTCACACCGCCCATTGACATTCATTGAATCTCCATTCCCAGCCACCTGAATTTTTAAGGGACATTTTTAAACTGCGACTGTGCCTTCATTTTTAATATTTCAGAGACATACTATACATCAAAATGTAGGTCTGGGTCTTGTGATTCTCACAATATAAAGCTCTTTGCTGTAGGATTTATACTTTTAAAAACTACAACCGCTTGAAAATGGCAAACGACAGTGAAGTTAGCAAGTTGGAGCAGTTTGTTTATAAAAGTTCCTCTGAGCTTGCTGTAGAGTGAGTTGCCATAGCAACCCAAGGGGGGTCAGCAGCCAGCAGAGTGACCAAAGCTAGAGTGTGAGCTGAAAAATAAAAGTTGAACTGCATTTCTCACTCTATCAAGCTTGCCATGGAGTTTCACAGGTCAGAACTGCAACATACTGTGATATAGGAGACATTCAGAGGCTGCGGACATGGTACAAGAGATGGTCAGGGACTACGGACATGTTACAGTATAGGAGACATTCAGAGGCTGCGGACGCGGGAGACGGCCAGGGGCTGCAGACACGGCGCGGGAGACGGCCAGGGGCTGCGGACACGGCGCGGGAGACGGCCAGGGGCTGCGGACACGGCGCGGGAGACCGCCAGGGGCTGCGGACACGGCGCGGGAGACCGCCAGGGGCTGCGGACACGGCGCGGGAGACCGCCAGGGGCTGCGGACACGGCGCGGGAGACCGCCAGGGGCTGCGGACACGGCGCGGGAGACCGCCAGGGGCTGCGGACACGGCGCGGGAGACCGCCAGGGGCTGCGGACACGGCGCGGGAGACCGCAAGGGGCTGCGGACACGGCGCGGGAGACCGCCAGGGGCTGCGGACACGGCGCGGGAGACCGCCAGGGGCTGCGGACACGGAGCGGGAGACTGCAAGCATGCTGCAAGTGTGTTCTAGCAGTGACCGGTGTTCTCCCAGTGTTGGAAAAACACCAGTCAGCGCATATGTGGACAGTTTTACAAAATATAAGAAAGTGGCAGAAATCCGCAGCAGTTGAAATTTCTATCTTCCGGTCAATTGCTCAAGCACAGTTAGGAGGGCAGTAAATGGTTAACACATCTGTGAAGGTGCCAGCCTGACCAGTCTAAATCGTGCAAAGGCAACATAAAGGAAAGCATGAAATAAATCATGGAGGGCTCACACAGGACTCTGATCATAAACAGCTGAAAGTCATCAGTACAGATGTGTGACCCCCTCACATGGAATGCCAGCTGCAGCGTCTTCCACAAGTCTCCTGATCGGTAGTCCCCCTCCGGTGTGCAGTGCTAGTGTACACACAGAAACAAGGAACCCAGCGGGACAAGAGCCAGGGGAGATGTCCCCTAATCAGTGATCATTACCTGAGCTGCACACTGCAGGCTGGAAGGGGGACACACTGATCAGCGGCCTTCTTGAAGATGCTGCAGGTAACATGTCAGTGTGTTGATGACGATTGTCAGCTGTCTGTACAGAGCTCCTTGTGTACAATGCTGTGATCCGTTTACTGCTTCTAGGGATCCTACTTCCTGTTTACTCTCCCTCTGAAAAGGAGGAGGAACAAGTCATTAGCAGTCCCTCCCTCCTACTCAGAACAGCGGCACTATTGGTGACACATTGATCATCTCCAATTACAATGATTTCACAGATAGTCAGCACAAACGGGCAAGCAAGGGTAAGGGGCGTGGCCTAATACACTCGGCAGGGGCGTGGCTTTACAATTGAAAAGGGGCGTGGCATTACGTGTGAAAATGGGCGTGGTATGGGTTGCTAATGACGTCACGTCTCTAGCAACCAATCAGTGTCTTTCAGCGCTCTGCGTCGCTTTCGCTCAGTGGAGTGCTGGCACTGCTGGGATCAACACGTATGTGGCGCAGTGGAGTGTCATACAGACAGACCAATGGACTACGAAGCCTGCACAGGTAGGAGGAGCCACGAACATATGAGCGGGGGTTGATCTCTGGGTGGATGGGAGCGGATTGCGGAACGGAGGCGGAAAAAGACAGTAGAATTACTGGGAGCGCCCTGTATGGTTCTCCCTGCAGAAGATGAGAGCTGGCGCTTCGGACGGGGGATGTTCTGTACCCAGAACTGCAAAATCGCGTCTATTCATGTGATTTTGCGCAGAGCAGCTGCCCTGTAACAATATATCTGCCATAGTGCAGTGATTGGCTAATAAATCACCTATTCACCAAAGCTGTCAAATCGCCGATGTCCACAGACAAGCCGACTGTGGGGCCTAGTACAATGTAATCAGTAGTAGATATCCCAGCACCACACTGGGCATATGGCTTTGACTTGCCTGAGGGGGCAGGCTTCAGAACGCTCTCGGGGCCTGTGGGAGCAGGCATCGCACAGACCCCACACGGGGCCTGTGGGTGCAGGCATCGCACAGACCCCACACGGGGCCTGTGGGAGCAGGCATCGCACAGACCCCACACGGGGCCTGTGGCTGCAGGCATCGCACAGACCCCACACGGGGCCTGTGCGTGCAGGCATCGCACAGACCCCACACGGGGCCTGTGCGTGCAGGCATCGCACAGACCCCACACGGGGCCTGTGCGTGCAGGCATCGCACAGACCCCACACGGGGCCTGTGCGTGCAGGCATCGCACAGACCCCACACGGGGCCTGTGCGTGCAGGCATCGCACAGACCCCACACGGGGCCTGTGCGTGCAGGCATCGCACAGACCCCACACGGGGCCTGTGCGTGCAGGCATCGCACAGACCCCACACGGGGCCTGTGGGTGCAGGCATCGCACAGACCCCACACGGGGCCTGTGGGTGCAGGCATCGCACAGACCCCACACGGGGCCTGTGGGTGCAGGCATCGCACAGACCCCACACGGGGCCTGTGGGTGCAGGCATCGCACAGACCCCACACGGGGCCTGTGGGTGCAGGCATCGCACAGACCCCACACGGGGCCTGTGGGTGCAGGCATCGCACAGACCCCACACGGGGCCTGTGCGTGCAGGCATCGCACAGACCCCACACGGGGCCTGTGGGAGCAGGCATCGCACAGACCCCTCTCGGGGCCTGTGGGTGCAGGCATCGCACAGACCCCTCTCGGGGCCTGTGGGTGCAGGCATCGCACAGACCCCACACGGGGCCTGTGGGTGCAGGCATCGCACAGACCCCACACGGGGCCTGTGGGTGCAGGCATCGCACAGACCCCACACGGGGCCTGTGCGTGCAGGCATCGCACAGACCCCACACGGGGCCTGTGCGTGCAGGCATCGCACAGACCCCACACGGGGCCTGTGCGTGCAGGCATCGCACAGACCCCACACGGGGCCTGTGCGTGCAGGCATCGCACAGACCCCACACGGGGCCTGTGCGTGCAGGCATCGCACAGACCCCACACGGGGCCTGTGCGTGCAGGCATCGCACAGACCCCACACGGGGCCTGTGGGTGCAGGCATCGCACAGACCCCACACGGGGCCTGTGGGTGCAGGCATCGCACAGACCCCACACGGGGCCTGTGGGTGCAGGCATCGCACAGACCCCACACGGGGCCTGTGCGTGCAGGCATCGCACAGACCCCACACGGGGCCTGTGGGTGCAGGCATCGCACAGACCCCACACGGGGCCTGTGGGTGCAGGCATCGCACAGACCCCACACGGGGCCTGTGGGTGCAGGCATCGCACAGACCCCACACGGGGCCTGTGGGTGCAGGCATCGCACAGACCCCACACGGGGCCTGTGGGTGCAGGCATCGCACAGACCCCACACGGGGCCTGTGGGTGCAGGCATCGCACAGACCCCACACGGGGCCTGTGGGTGCAGGCATCGCACAGACCCCACACGGGGCCTGTGCGTGCAGGCATCGCACAGACCCCACACGGGGCCTGTGCGTGCAGGCATCGCACAGACCCCACACGGGGCCTGTGGGTGCAGGCATCGCACAGACCCCACACGGGGCCTGTGGGTGCAGGCATCGCACAGACCCCACACGGGGCCTGTGGGTGCAGGCATCGCACAGACCCCACACGGGGCCTGTGGGTGCAGGCATCGCACAGACCCCACACGGGGCCTGTGGGTGCAGGCATCGCACAGACCCCACACGGGGCCTGTGGGTGCAGGCATCGCACAGACCCCACACGGGGCCTGTGGGTGCAGGCATCGCACAGACCCCACACGGGGCCTGTGGGTGCAGGCATCGCACAGACCCCACACGGGGCCTGTGGGTGCAGGCATCGCACAGACCCCACACGGGGCCTGTGGGTGCAGGCATCGGGACCCTTTCCCGGGGCCTGTGCGTGCAGGCATCGCACAGACCCCACACGGGGCCTGTGGGTGCAGGCATCGGGACCCTTTCCCGGGGTCTGAGGGTGCAGGCATCGGGACCCTTTCCCGGGGTCTGAGGGTGCAGGCATCGGGACCCTTTCCCGGGGTCTGAGGGTGCAGGCATCGGGACCCTTTCCCGGGGTCTGAGGGTGCAGGCATCGGGACCCACTCCCGGGGTCTGAGGGTGCAGGCATCGGGACCCACTCCCGGGGTCTGAGGGTGCAGGCATCGGGACCCACTCCCGGGGTCTGAGGGTGCAGGCATCGGGACCCACTCCCGGGGTCTGAGGGTGCAGGCATCGGGCCCCACTCTCGGGGTCTGAGGGTGCAGGCATCGGGCCCCACTCTCGGGGTCTGAGGGTGCAGGCATCGGGCCCCACTCTCGGGGTCTGAGGGTGCAGGCATCGGGACTTTTTCCCGGGGTCTGAGGGTGCAGGCATCGGGACCCTTTCCCGGGGTCTGAGGGTGCAGGCATCGGGACCCTTTCCCGGGGTCTGAGGGTGCAGGCATCGGGACCCTTTCCCGGGGTCTGAGGGTGCAGGCATCGGGACCCTTTCCCGGGGTCTGAGGGTGCAGGCATCGGGACCCTTTCCCGGGGTCTGAGGGTGCAGGCATCGGGACCCTTTCCCGGGGTCTGAGGGTGCAGGCATCGGGACCCTTTCCCGGGGTCTGAGGGTGCAGGCATCGGGACCCTTTCCCGGGGTCTGAGGGTGCAGGCATCGGGACCCTTTCCCGGGGTCTGAGGGTGCAGGCATCGGGACCCTTTCCCGGGGTCTGAGGGTGCAGGCATCGGGACCCTTTCCCGGGGTCTGAGGGTGCAGGCATCGGGACCCTTTCCCGGGGTCTGAGGGTGCAGGCATCGGGACCCTTTCCCGGGGTCTGAGGGTGCAGGCATCGGGACCCTTTCCCGGGGTCTGAGGGTGCAGGCATCGGGACCCTTTCCCGGGGTCTGAGGGTGCAGGCATCGGGACCCTTTCCCGGGGTCTGAGGGTGCAGGCATCGGGACCCACTCCCGGGGTCTGAGGGTGCAGGCATCGGGACCCACTCCCGGGGTCTGAGGGTGCAGGCATCGGGACCCACTCCCGGGGTCTGAGGGTGCAGGCATCGGGACCCACTCCCGGGGTCTGAGGGTGCAGGCATCGGGACCCACTCCCGGGGTCTGAGGGTGCAGGCATCGGGACCCACTCCCGGGGTCTGAGGGTGCAGGCATCGGGACCCACTCCCGGGGTCTGAGGGTGCAGGCATCGGGACCCACTCCCGGGGTCTGAGGGTGCAGGCATCGGGACCCACTCCCGGGGTCTGAGGGTGCAGGCATCGGGACCCACTCCCGGGGTCTGAGGGTGCAGGCATCGGGACCCACTCCCGGGGTCTGAGGGTGCAGGCATCGGGACCCACTCCCGGGGTCTGAGGGTGCAGGCATCGGGACCCTTTCCCGGGGTCTGAGGGTGCAGGCATCGGGACCCACCTTGGGTCTGAGGGTGCAGGCATCGGGACCCTTTCCCGGGTCTGAGGGTGCAGGCATCGGGACCCACTCTCGGGGTCTGAGGGTGCAGGCATCGGGCCCCACTCTAGGGATCTGAGGGTGCAGGCATCGGGCCCCACTCTCGGGGTCTGAGGGTGCAGGCATCGGGCCCCACTCTCGGGGTCTGAGGGTGCAGGCATCGGGCCCCACTCTCGGGGTCTGAGGGTGCAGGCATCGGGCCCCACTCTCGGGGTCTGAGGGTGCAGGCATCGGGCCCCACTCTCGGGGTCTGAGGGTGCAGGCATCGGGCCCCACTCTCGGGGTCTGAGGGTGCAGGCATCGGGCCCCACTCTCGGGGTCTGAGGGTGCAGGCATCGGGCCCCACTCTCGGGGTCTGAGGGTGCAGGCATCGGGCCCCACTCTCGGGGTCTGAGGGTGCAGGCATCGGGCCCCACTCTCGGGGTCTGAGGGTGCAGGCATCGGGACCCTTTCCCGGGGTCTGAGGGTGCAGGCATCGGGACCCTTTCCCGGGGTCTGAGGGTGCAGGCATCGGGACCCTTTCCCGGGGTCTGATGGTGCAGGCATCGGGACCCTTTCCCGGGGTCTGATGGTGCAGCATCGGGACCCTTTCCCGGGGTCTGAGGGTGCAGGCATCGGGACCCTTTCCCGGGGTCTGAGGGTGCAGGCATCGGGACCCTTTCCCGGGGTCTGAGGGTGCAGGCATCGGGACCCTTTCCCGGGGTCTGAGGGTGCAGGCATCGGGACCCTTTCCCGGGGTCTGAGGGTGCAGGCATCGGGACCCTTTCCCGGGGTCTGAGGGTGCAGGCATCGGGACCCTTTCCCGGGGTCTGAGGGTGCAGGCATCGGGACCCTTTCCCGGGGTCTGAGGGTGCAGGCATCGGGACCCTTTCCCGGGGTCTGAGGGTGCAGGCATCGGGACCCACTCCCGGGGTCTGAGGGTGCAGGCATCGGGACCCACTCCCGGGGTCTGAGGGTGCAGGCATCGGGACCCACTCCCGGGGTCTGAGGGTGCAGGCATCGGGACCCACTCCCGGGGTCTGAGGGTGCAGGCATCGGGACCCACTCCCGGGGACTGAGGGTGCAGGCATCGGGACCCACTCCCGGGGACTGAGGGTGCAGGCATCGGGACCCACTCCCGGGGACTGAGGGTGCAGGCATCGGGACCCACTCCCGGGGACTGAGGGTGCAGGCATCGGGACCCACTCCCGGGGTCTGAGGGTGCAGGCATCGGGACCCACTCCCGGGGTCTGAGGGTGCAGGCATCGGGACCCACTCCCGGGGTCTGAGGGTGCAGGCATCGGGACCCACTCCCGGGGTCTGAGGGTGCAGGCATCGGGACCCACTCCCGGGGTCTGAGGGTGCAGGCATCGGGACCCACTCCCGGGGTCTGAGGGTGCAGGCATCGGGACCCACTCCCGGGGTCTGAGGGTGCAGGCATCGGGACCCACTCCCGGGGTCTGAGGGTGCAGGCATCGGGACCCACTCCCGGGGTCTGAGGGTGCAGGCATCGGGACCCACTCCCGGGGTCTGAGGGTGCAGGCATCGGGACCCACTCCCGGGGTCTGAGGGTGCAGGCATCGGGACCCTTTCCCGGGGTCTGAGGGTGCAGGCATCGGGACCCTTTCCCGGGGTCTGAGGGTGCAGGCATCGGGACCCTTTCCCGGGGTCTGAGGGTGCAGGCATCGGGACCCTTTCCCGGGGTCTGAGGGTGCAGGCATCGGGACCCTTTCCCGGGGTCTGAGGGTGCAGGCATCGGGACCCACTCCCGGGGTCTGAGGGTGCAGGCATCGGGACCCACTCCCGGGGTCTGAGGGTGCAGGCATCGGGACCCACTCCCGGGGTCTGAGGGTGCAGGCATCGGGACCCACTCCCGGGGTCTGAGGGTGCAGGCATCGGGACCCACCTTGGGTGTGAGGGTGCAGGCATCGGCACCCTTTCCCGGGTCTGAGGGTGCAGGCATCGGCACCCTTTCCCGGGTCTGAGGGTGCAGGCATCGGCACCCTTTCCCGGGTCTGAGGGTGCAGGCATCGGGACCCTTTCCCGGGTCTGAGGGTGCAGGCATCGGGACCCTTTGCCGGGTCTGGGGGTGCAGGCATCGGGACCCTTTGCCGGGTCTGGGGGTGCAGGCATCGGGACCCACTCCCGGGTCTGGGGGTGCAGGCATCGGGACCCACTCCCGGGTCTGGGGGTGCAGGCATCGGGACCCACTCCCGGGTCTGGGGGTGCAGGCATCGGGACCCACTCCCGGGTCTGGGGGTGCAGGCATCGGGACCCACTCCCGGGTCTGGGGGTGCAGGCATCGGGACCCACTCCCGGGTCTGGGGGTGCAGGCATCGGGACCCACTCCCGGGTCTGGGGGTGCAGGCATCCACAAGATGGCATTGCCCTGCAGAACAGTGGCATTCACACCCTGTAGAACTGATATGCTGAATTTCAGGACTTTACTCAGAAGCAGTGTATTTAGGAACTACATTTCCCAGAGTAGCGAAGGGATATATATACAAAAGCCCAGGAGACTGAAGGAGGAATGAGAGGGGAGAGATCTGGAGAGAGGAGTGCCCTGACTGCCGGAGGGCCGGACTAAGCTTTGGAAAGAAGAAGAGAGGCAGGGAGAATCTGCTGATTGCTGACCTTGCCGCATTGTCTAGAAAGCTAATGTGCCAGCAGATGACTGGATGAGATGCTGCAGGCGGGACCGGAGGATGCGTGGAGGCTCCATTGGAGGAGAGGAAAAGACCACCAGAATTCGCCAGATGCCATCCCTTGGAAAAAGGAACATTGACACTTGCTCCATATTTGTTATTTTCCTGCACACAGTTCCTGTCAGGCCAGGGTCACGCACTGACTGACGACAACCACCACCCACAGACCGGAGTCCCTCAGGGCGCGGAGTCTAAGTCCCAGGCTGCCCTTCACCAGGGCCCCTGATGGTGGGGATGGACTTGACGCGGCCAGGAACCAGGTCGCGGCCCCCGAGACACCCCAGCTGCGGTAATGGCCGCCGCCAATGGCATGTAGCTGGTAGGGACCAGATAGACAAAGAGTAGTCGGGCAGGCCGGGTCGATAACAACGGGACAAACGGTACAGAAGGGTAGACAAGAATAACAGGTCACAGGCCGGGTTCAGCAACGGAAGGTCAGATCAATGGAAAACGCAGAGAATGGTCAGTCAAAAGCCGAATCAGATTCCAGGAGAGCCACGAGAGTATAAACAGAGCTATAGTCACACTAACACACAAGACACGAATGCAAAGGGCACGTGCGGACAACAGGCTTATATGTGATCAACCACACCCCTCTGGGGGATGGACCGCAGAGGCCTGAAGGCATAAAAGACTCCCACCATGCTCTGCAGAAATCCAAGATGGATGCCAGCACATGGAGCAGCATAACCTCTGGGAAAAGGTAGAACCTTGCAAGTTCCAGACATTGCACAAGTAGTTGTTACAAGTTGCAGCCTAGTTCCTTCAGCTGCTATTGCACTCAATACAGTTTTATCATCAGAACTGATACTAGGACAGCCACTCCACAGGCTGAACCACAGCTGTATCACCACCATCATCAACTTACTCTTCTAAAGATACCTTCTCCCATTGCACCAATAATCTTGCAGTCCAGAGGGGAGCTTCTCTGTCTCAACAATCACTTCTGCTAGCCTAACATCTCACTGCTTTAGCTCTACTAGTGACTAGTGCTTTAAAGGGGCATTACACAAGTCAATTGCTGCATTCAAGGGGGAGTGCTGTTCTTACTTTGATTTATTGCATTGTTCTTCAGGGATCCATTATTCACACTTCCTCCTATTGTGCACCAACTGGGACCCATCACGCGCGCGGCAGACTCTTTACTGCATTTAAGAAAACATTGGTTGTTTGGGGTAAAGAGCTATTTCCACATTTCATGCTACCTCTCTGCCATCATGTCCTGAGGGCCCGAAGTAAGCTAGACTGCCTGTTTGATAGTTCCCGCTGCTCACTGGGGACTGTAAAGCCACCTCAGGTTGAAGGTATCGGGTTATTTTCTGAAAAGCAGGCCTGCTAATATTAACTCAGACTCAGACTGTGATAAGTGTTGTCTTTTCTTAATTTAAGCTGACACAAATAACTGACTTTGCGCATGCCAATTCTGTTTATGCTGTGTACTCAAGCTATATTAAATATACAAATGCAGCGCTTCAAAGAGTGATAAAACACAGTCCAGTGAAAGAAGTGCTCCGTGATTCCTAGTGCAAATGGTGGAAATTTACACTAACCAGATAGCGTAAAATTATACGCATGTGTGTATATATCCTGTGGAATCCCCTTCTCCACTCGGATCTGGTCAAAAGAATAGCCGGAAAAGGTAGGCATCCTGCGCCCTCGTGTGGTGAAAGAGTGGTCCAGCAGGTCAGAGTGATGCCAATCTGAGAAAAGCCTCCCCCGTCTCAGGAGATCCTTAGGGGCCCTTGATATCAAAGATGGCCGCCGGGCCTCCTCGTGGCACCGGCGGCTTAGTGTCAACGGCGTCCTGGGTCCCACCTGACGCGTTTCGTGCGCACGCACTTCTTCAATATTAAAGTTTGCTATAAACCTCTTACCAGTTTACTTCATTCAGTGTATGAACTTACTTTATGGTGGTGGTTTATTCCAGTTAAGAGTGTACTGTGGTGTCAGCAGGGGTTGGGCTTTCAAAGAGGGGTCCAGAGCAACAGGGAGTTCAAAAATAATTCAGCAACTCCTAAGGGGGTAGTGTTACAGACTCATATTCAAGAAATTGCCCTGTAAATCCTTATCAAATGTGTACTTAAAATGATATGGTTTTAATGCCCTAATGGGTGAATTTTATCGAGCTTTTGTAAGAAAATATATTATCATTATATTGGATTGGTTTTGTACAAGTTTACTATTGGGGGAGTATGCAAAGTCCCCTTTTATATTGTTTTTTTTTTCCAACAAATTTTGGGGATGATACCTCCTTTAGCAACATTAGTTTTCCCAGGCCCAGCACACCACCTCCAGCAGGTTTATTGGTACTAATATTTGGATTTAGCGGTTTTCCTGGATTCACCAAACCTTCTGTGAATTGAACCTTGCTAAAATGGACAAATTTGAAGTGTTTTTAAAAATATTTTAAAGCCAGCAACCCTACAGAGAAGTGGGCCAGGTCAGGTCTCAACTCTTGCTGAGTGAGATGGGTCTAGATCAGGGGTGGGCAAACTTTTTGACTTGAAGGCCGCAATGGGTTCATATATTGGACCCGGGGGCCGGACCAAGAGTAGATGAATGATGTGTATGTGTCATCCATAGTAAGTATAGTAATATTCCCCCATAGTAAGCATAGTAATTAATCCCCCATATAGTAATTCATCCCCCACATAGTAATTCATCCCCCATATAGTAATTCATCCCCCATATAGTAATTCATCCCCCACATAGTAATTCATCCCCCATATAGTAATTCATCCCCCATAGTAATTCATCCCCCACATAGTAATTCATCCCCCACATAGTAATTCATCCCCCACATAGTAATTCATTCCCCATATTAATTCATCCCCCATATTAATTCATCCCTCACAGTACTATTCCCCCCCAAGTAGTAAGCCAAGTCCCCCCTGTGTCAATTCACTTACCTTTGCTCCACGCGTTCCTCTCGCCATGTTCCCGCGCCGTTCCGGTCTTCAGGGTGGACTGTGAGAGGAGCCTAGCTCCCCTCCCCTCACGTTCATCACGCTGCCCCGCCTACACACATCCTGACAGCCACATCCGCGGGCCGGATTAAAAGGTCCGCCGGGCTGTAGTTTGCCCATTGCTGGTCTAGATTATAGGGTTGACATGGCCATGCGACACATGAGAAATTTTCAGAAGTTAAGTCTTTGTTTTCTGTATGGCATGTTTCAAAGATTTTAGGGTTAAACCGTACTTCTCAT
The DNA here is from genome assembly GCF_062004578.1 of Staurois parvus. Lineage (NCBI taxonomy): Eukaryota > Metazoa > Chordata > Amphibia > Anura > Ranidae > Staurois > Staurois parvus. Next base: position 1,090,862 of record NW_028318374.1, read on the forward strand.
GTTCCAGCCTCCCAAAAAAAGAGTCACAATAAATAAAGTCAACAAGACTTTCAGCTATCTTGTGGGGTTTTTTTTTTCTGCTTTTACATTTTTTGTTAAATTTAGACAATCTAACCTACTGAACCTGCCATTTTGCGCAATTAAATTCCCTTTCATTATACCGCTGTTGAAAGAGCGGCTGGATAAAACTCGGCCCTAACTTTATGACCTTGTTATATGATAGATAATGGGCATTGTGGGAAAACCACACGAGCGACGAAAAACATGATGCCCATTAGTATTTCAGGCTGGCTGAGAGGTTAAAAGCGTTAACTGTGTAATAATTCTGCCTGGTGATTTGATGGCATTTTAAAATGTTTTTGTGACCTTGGAAAAGTTAGCGCATTTCAAGGGATTTTTTCCACTACTAGTCATTTGTCGGCTCTTCACTTGAACTTTTTCATACTGAAAAGAAGCCAGTTTTGGCAAGATTAAAGGAAATTTGTGTTTTGTCCATTTGCCTAATGCCCCCCCTCCCCTTCTGCATCAGTACATACATTATTTAACTCCGCTACCAAAAAAAGGTGTAACCAGGAAGGGGGGAGAGCATTAATGGGATTTGTTGTTTTGCACTTGATGGAAAAAAGACAGGTTTGTTTTAAGGGTCTCACACCTTTACCAAGCCTTAAATAACTGACCCCCCCCCCCCCCCCACACACACACACACACCTTTATTCTCACCCAATAGGGTTTGCCTGCATTTGGTAGTGAAAAGCTTGAGAGCCTATTCACACCAGCCACTGTATTGGTTGGATGGGTTCAGTGCCGATGGGTGTCGCAGGGAATAGGAAGTGGGGGAATAATTCCAGGATGAGATCACAGACAACCCCCCCCCCCCCAAATGTAAGGCCTCATTCACATGGGCACTGAGGTCCATATAAAATAAATGAGTGTCTTGAATATTTCTCTATGGGGACACAGCGGCTGTACGGACAAAGCCGCTCTTCCTAACTTGACAGACATGCAGGGGTGGGTGGGCAACCCCAAATAGAGACAGCGTGCCAGTAACCGATTTCAAAGTGCTCATTCAGTCTGTACCCACTGTATGGAGGAAAGTTCACTGGCCCCAGAATGATGTCAGTTGTATTGAAACGATGACACGTAATGATGTCATCATGCCCGCTCAGCTGAGTGGCGCTCAGTTTACTTGTCTATCTTGATCTATTTTTGTGAGTACCTTTCCTTTTTTAATAAAGCAAGCAACATTGACATATGTTACAGCAGCCTTTCTCAACCACGACACCCAGGCACTTAGGGGCGCCTTCAGGCTTTTTTTTAGGGGTGCAGTTGGCAAAATGCTTAAAAACTGCCCAAAAATTGTATACAAGCCAGCAGGTGGATCAAGCTGGCCTTTTAGTTACACAAAACCATAGGTTTTCCTTGCGCACTTTTACAACCTGCCAGCTGCCGGAAACCTAACAACCAATTACATCATTAGTTGATAAGGAGGACATCGGGCACCTGCACAGCATCCTTCTTTGCCCCTCCCCCCACCCTTCTCCGTCCACAGTGGGGGTCACATTAGCTGAAGGAGGGAGAGAAACTGAAGGAGAAACACTGGAATACTAGTCAGTTCCAGTTTGCAAAGGAATATTTCCTTTGGAAGAATAATCATCTCTAATGTTGGGTGCCCTACACGGGGGGATGTTGCTGCGTTATATGAAACTATTAGAATCGTTTTTTACATTTTAGAATTATTAATATAAAGGATTTATATAGTGCCAACAGTGCTTTACAACATGAAGGCAGTGATGAATGCAGAAAGAGTTCATTTGGAGGCACCACCCATTCCAAGGTGCTCATTCAGTCTGTAACCACTGTATGTAACGTCCATTGTGACGAAACATGTAGGCGGAGCTAATGCTGATGTCAGCATGCCCCCTCAATGCTCAGTTGTCTGTCTCAATCTTTTTTTGTGAGTACCTTTCCTTTTCCTTTTTTAATAATTCAAGCAAAATTGATATGCTAAACCATGGCAGCCCTGTGTTCTTTCTTTTATATTGACTGCTGCATTGCTGAATTTTGCCTTAGAGTCTGGTTACAGAAGGCCTCTGAACTGCATTCTCAGTGGCTGAGATATAGCTTGAATGGTGTTAGATATCCTAGTATAGGTGTCTATCTATCTGGCAAGCGGTTAGTACGCTTTTCGTCCTGGTGGTGGAGCACTAACGCGTGCTCAAGCATTTTTGGGATCTGCACTTATTTGGTCACATTTATGATTTTTTATGGATTTTTGTTTATGGGCATTTGGTTTTGGAGCCCGCTGGGTATTTCCAACTGCCCGCCGCTTCTACCTCTCCTTGTGCAGAGTGATTGGTCTTGACTCCACCCTCTCCTGTAGATTGTCAGCCTGTAGTGGGTGGAGTCTGCTGGGCCCCTCCCACAGCTCTGCTCTCTGTGCAGACTATATGATGATGTCACTATTACGATTACAAGGCAATATCTGGTTTTGTAAAGGAACCTGGTGCACATAAGTCGATGGATATTCTTAATGGCTGTTGGGGAATATATTTCAGCTGTAAGGTTAACAGACCAGCCTATTCCAGTTAATGGAGGCCATTGAATTTATAAGATCGCTGCGATACCTCATCAGACTGGAAAATAAATGAAGCTAAAGATGATTGCCTTCGTCCAGCTGAGCGTTTGAGCTGAAAGGTAACAGTTATTTATTTTTTTTCCTGTTTTCAATACCCCACTGAGGTTTGCTCACCTGATTTAGAATTCACAAGTTAGAATTCAATTAAGTTGCAAATCCTTTTCTCCCCGCATGCAAAATTAAAGAGCTAATTTCTTATGTTATTTATCTGATAAACGATGATCAAAGTTAATACCATGGAATTAATAAAAAAGCTTTTCAGCTTATCATTAGGATTTGTAAGTAACTTAGCCTCCGCAGAATCCCGGTACCTCTCCAGCCGGGCAGAGCTCTCCTCCCAGGGAAGTGAGAAAATTACCTTTTCTTAAGTACTGACGCACACTGGCCCGGGGCAAGGGAAAATAGATGATTAATGGATCACACCTTGCTGGGACCCATTCATGCCTGTGTATTATCACAATGCTTACCCTTTAGGTTTCCCAAACAGTTTGCCAAATCATCCAGTGATAAACCTATTACCAAACTCAAAGTGATTCATTCCATTATGCTGAGACTGCGGTAAGCCTAAAGCTCAACTTCGGGCAAGAAACTTTCATTTGAATATATTCCTCAATTGCCACCACAGATATAAATCTGTTTTGTGCTTAAAATGCCTTTGCAAACCCGGATATTACATTGTAAAGTAGCGGTGACGTCATCACTATGCTGTACATAGTCTGCGACCAGAGCAGAGCCGTGGGAGGGATCCATCAGGCCCCACCCACTACAGGCTGCCTGCAGAAAACTACAGGAGGGGGCGGAGACAAGACCAGTCAGCCTGTGCAAGGAGAGAGAGCACCAGTAAGTAGTGAGAGGGACCCAGCAGGCTCCACCCACTACAGGCTGCCTACAGAAAACTACAGGAGGGGGCAGAGACAAGACCAGCCACTCTGTGCAAGGAGAGAGAGAGCAGCAGTGAGTAGTGGGAGGGACCCAGCAGGCTCCACCCACTACAGGCTGCCTGCAGAAAACTACAGGAGGGGCGTAGAAAAGACCAGCCACTCTGAATAAGGAGAGAAAGCAGCAGTGAGTAGTGGGAGGGACCCAGCAGGCTCCACCCACTGCAGGCTGACTACAGAAAACTACAAGATGGGGTGGAGACAAAACCAGTCACCCTGCACAAGGAGAGAGAGAGAGAGCAGCAGTGAGTAGTGGGAGGGACCCAGTAGGCTCCACCCACAACATGCTGCCTGCAGAAAACTACAGGAGGGGGCGGAGACAAGACCAGTCACCCTGCATAAGGAGAGAAAGAAGCAAAGACTGATGGGAGGGACTCAGTAGGCTCCACCCAATACAGGCGCCTGCAGAAAACTACAGGAAGGGGGCGGAGACAAGAGCAGTCACTCTGCACAAGGAGAGAGAGCAGCAGTGAGTAGTGGGAGGGACTCAGCAAGCTCCACCCACTACAGGCTGCCTGCAGAAAACTACAGAAGGAGGTGGAGACAAGACCAGTCACTCTACACAAGGAGAGAGCAGCAGTGACCGGTCTTTATCACAGATAGTTCCAGTCTCACGCTGGATTACTGCACAGTTCTGGGAGACATACACAAAGCACACCAAGATCCACAAACAATACACATGACAAATGTATTTAGATAATATTTACTTTTCCCAGACTTCATATTTAAAAGCAATTCTTGGGACCAAGTGAAGTTAGTTGTGTGTGACTAATGCTCATACCTACCATCTGTCCTTGAATTGGCGAGACTGTCCCTATATTGGAACCTAATCCCTTTGTCCCTCTTTACTCCTCAAATGCCCCTCTGCCTGGTCCAAGACCTCTACAAAAAAATAAAATTAAAAATAAGAAAAAATACACCATAGGGATATATGTATAAAAAAACTGCAGAGCTAGTCATCCTGCAACATGGCATGTACACTCACTGCAAATGGGGACCAAATTGAATGTTACTAAGCTATATTCTGTTCAGATCAAATGTTATTCATTCACAAAGAATAGAGTGAATCAGGAAAATACCACAATATGGCCATAATGAAGTATTTTCCCTTATTCACTCTACTTTTTATGAATAAATAACATCTTCAAATCTGGAGTGAATCAGGTTAGCAGCCATTGACCAAGGATTAGAATTTAGCATGGGGTAGTCGATGGAGGTCTGAGGGGTTAAAGGCTGGTTAAAGCCATGGAGCAACTTAGGATGTCCACCAGAAAAGAAGTCCTTGTTGCAGAATGGGGTTTAGGATATGGTTGTCCATGGAGGTCTGAGGGCCTCAGCTGCAAAAGACTGGTTAAAGACCCATTGAGTGTCCACTGGAAAGGACCAAGTCTTGTTAATATCTGTTGCTCACACATCAAAATGCATGTTATATGAGTTTTGATGTGCTGGAATTGACTTCTATGTACTAAAACAGAAACAGATACAATCAGCACCATGCAAATCTTGTATTAAAACATGAATCAGGTTAGCAGCCATTGACCAAGGATTAGAATTTAGCATGGGGTAGTCGATGGAGGTCTGAGGGGTTAAAAGCTGGTTAAAGCCATGGAGCAACTTAGGATGTCCACCAGAAAAGCAGTCCTTGTTGCAGAATGGGATTTAGGATATGGTTGTCCATAGAGGTCTGAGGGGCTCAGCTGCAAAAGACTGGTTAAAGACCCATGGGGTGTCCACTGGAAAGGACCACGTCTTGTTAATATCTGTTGCTCACACATCAAAATGCATGTTATATGAGTTTTGATGTGCTGGAATTGACTTCTATGTACTAAAACAGAAACAGATACAGTCAGCAACCATGCAAATCTTGTACTAAAACAACGATCTAATATATTCCACTTTTAATCTACAACATTCTGAATCCGCGCTCACAAATTTTATAAAGCATCCGTCTATATTTCTCTGGAATGTGATGTAGCTTGTCTTCTTCCGTTTAAAAGGTTCCATATTTCTCTGTGACAGCCAGCAGCTGAAAAGGTTACAGAGAGGACCCGTCATGTTGAAAAATTAAGGTTAAAGAATGACTAGCAGACAGTTTGATTTTGCCTCTTTATAAATCCTGATTAAGATCTTACCTGGAATGTCGAGGCTGTCATAAACAATAACTGCAAATGAGGAGGAAACTGCAAAGATTTAGTGGGGTGTGTCACTTGGAAAAAGAGCAGGTTAGCAATCTACACTAACTCAATGGAATGATTCAAAGCCCGAATCCAATGGTTATTATTATTATTTTTTTTTTACTATTTTGTCAAATTCAGGGGATAAAACATTGGTGGTGATGGACATACACTATATTGCTAAAAGTATTGGGCCAGCCCTCCAAATCATTGGATTCAGGTGTTTCAATCACCTCCATGGCCACAGGTGTATAAAATCAAGCCCCTAGGCATGCAGACTGCTTCTACAAACATTTGTGAAAGAATGGGTCGCTCTCAGGAGCTCAGTGACTCCAAGCGCGGTCCCGTGATAGGTTGCCACCTGTGCAATAAATCCATCCGTGACATTTCCTGGCTACTAAACATTCCACGGTCAAATGTTAGGGGGATTATAACAAAGTGGAAGCAACTGGGAACAGCAGCAACTCAGCCACCAAGTGGTAGGCCACGTAAAAGGACAGAACGGGGTCAGCGCATGCTGTAGCGCACAGTGCACAGAAGTCACCAACTGTCTGCAGAGTCAATAGTTAAAGACCTCCAAACTTGGTGTGGCCTTCAGATTAGCACAACAGTGTGTAGAGAGCTTCATGGAATGGGTTTCCATGGCCGAGCAGCTGCATCCAAGCCTTACATCACCAAGTGCAATGCAAAGCGTCGGATGCAGTGGTGTAAAGCACGCCGCCACTGGACTCTAGAGCAGGGGAGACGTGTTCTCTGGAGTGACCAATCATGCTTCTCTGTTTGGCAATCTGATGGACGTGCCAGGAGAACGGTACTTTCCTGACTGCATTGTGCCAAGTGTAAAGTTTGGTGGAAGGGGGATTATGGTGTAGGGTTGTTTTTTAGGGGTTGGGCTTGGCCCCTTAGTTCCAGTGAAGCAAACTCTTAAAATGTCAGCAAAGACATTTTGGACAATTTCATGCTCCTAACTTTGTGGGAAGAGTTTTGGGGTGGCCCCTTCCTTCTCCAACATGACTGTGCACCAGTGCACAAAGCAAGGGCCATAAAGACATGGATGAGCGAGTTTGGTGTGGAGGAACTTGACTGGCCTGCACAGAGTCCTGACCTCAACCTGATAGAACACCTTTGGGATGAATGGTCAGTCCGCCCCTGCCCTATACTGTACCCTTGCTTCCCCCCACAATGTGCCCTTTGTGTTGTTTAGTTTTTGATTGATGACATGTTTTCTTATTGTTTGAAATCAATTTTATGGAAAGTACTAATAAATATATGTTTAATTCTATCAACTATTTATAATTTAATTCCTGACAGTCGGTGTACGCAAATTGGGGCAGGCTGGTAGGGGCCCCAGTGCATTACTTTGCCCATGGGCCCATGATGCTAGTCAGACGGCCCTGTTTCAAATGCCCCTGTATGCATTAACATACCTCCAGAGATCCAGTCTGTCTGGACTGATTTGGCACCATCCACAGGCATCTTAACTCTTCAACAAGGCACAGAAGTTGAATACAATACAATTTTACTCCAGCTAATTGCAATATAGGAAGACAATGACTTTCCCAAACCCTGTCTCTGCGAATAACTGATACTAACCAAGAGACCATGGAAGAAGAAAGGAAGGTCTAGCTAGGACTGCACTAGCTAGCACCAAACAGGAGTGGAAGACAAAACATACCAAAATCAAATTTTTAAACAAGTTGTAGTGGCCGAAATCCACCCTTAGGTGTCAGCATACTGAAAAAATGATAAACTAATGCAGTTCAATACAAAATATAAAAATTACATGAAAGTGGGGCAGAACAGAGGGAGAGAGAGGAACCAAAAAAGGCAAAACATAAGGAGATCAAAGTGGAGTTCCAGTCAGTTTTGTGTTTATTAAAAGTCAGCAGCTACAAAAACTGTAGCTGCTGACTTTTAATAAACACACACTAACCTGTCCCGAGGCCCAGCGATGTTGTCCCCCGCCCCATCCCTTCTCTCCTCCATGGCGACGGCATCATAACTGTGGGCACCAGACTGTGACAGCTTGCGGGTTCTCAGCCGGGTGCCCACTGCGCATGCGTGAGTCGCACTGCACATCCCCATTGGTCTGGCAGTCTGTGAAGGTTCCCAGAAGACTGCGGGAGGGAGGATGGGGCCGAACTTCCGGCTCACTTCACCGCAACAAACTGAGCCGGAAGTGGGAGCGGGTACCTGTCAAAACCAGGTACCCGCTCTCCCCCAAAAAGTGCCAATTATGGCAGTGGTGGTGTAAGGGACCACCCGGCGGCACCTCTAGCAATCCACTGGTCAGGTGCTCCCAGAGCGCGGAGTCTAAGTCCCGGAGCACTTGTTCACCAGGGCCCCTGATGGTGGGGATGGACTTGGAGCGCTCCGAGACCAGGTCGCGACTACTGGGCACACCCGCCAATGGTAGAGGTATCCGCCGAGGGCTCCCGCAGAGTAAGAGACTGATGTGAGGAGATCGGGCGATCCCGACGGGATGGATGGATGAGCAGGTGCAGGGTCAAACAAGCCGGGTCGGGAGCCATGGGGTCTGCGAGGTACAAAACAGCAGGCAGAGAATAGTCGGGTCACACGCCAGGTCAGCAACAGTAAATCAGAACCAATAGGGGGCATCCAGGAGAGAGGTCAGGCAAGCCAAGGGTCAGGGCAGGAGAGTACAGCAAGGTCAGGCAATCCGGGTCAGCAACTATCCAAAAAACACAGGTACACAGGATCAGGAAACAGAAGGGGACCAAACGGCAACCAGTGACAGCTCAGGGCGATTTAAATACCGCGCCCTGCGCTGTCATTGGTGCCCGATGCGCACCCGTGTCCCCCAGTGCGCATTCGCAAGCTCGCCTCCGCGGCCGGCCCGGACCTAGTGCCCGCTTCAATGTGCGAGGCGGCGCACTGCGCCTGCGCCGGGACCAGCGCCGCGGCGATTCCCGACAGGTGGAGGGGAGGAAACAAACAACAGAAGCTTCCACTTTTGAGTGGAACTCCGCTTTAAGCTTCAACTTTTTCTATCCTGTGATAACTGCCATTTTGTTGATTGACAACTGTCATTTAGATAGGAAATGTAGGTAATTCTCCCCAATAGGGACACAGGCAGCTATGAAACCCAAAAGAGATTTTAACGCTTCCCCGCTCTATGTAAAGCTAAAGAACCAGGTTTGGATGGTGTTTTAATTGAACAGTCCGCACAGCTCCACTCTGCATTGTGGAGAACAATTGTCTGAGCAGAAACCAGTCCATACATCTCCTATTCCGTTTGTCACACACAATTTATCTCCCCGTACAACGTTACACGATGCAGTTACTGGATATCTCACTAAAGCAAATGATATACTCGTGGCGTGTGAGCTCTTCAACACCGGGGGAACGGGTGTTTAGTGGACCAAATAATTAAAAGCTGAAACAAAAGATTGTTCGTCAATGTGGCTACTTCACTGCGTGACGAGGACGGGCATACGATGTACATAAAATAATAGATTAAATACAATTTTTGGTTTCACGGTTTGGAAATGTCTTGTTTCTGGTGCCAAGGATTTGGTTGCGGTTTCTTGCAACCAGTTTACAGAACGTTGGTTTGGATTTTTGTTCTGGTTTGTTCATTGGATACATTGAGTACTATTTTTCTTTAAGTGACCCTGTGTCAGGGACCACCGCGGCGCCTTCCCCGGCGCAAGCGCACTAGCGGCGGCTCACGCCAGGACACAAGCACCAGGTCCCGGCGGGCCGCTGCTGACAGGATTCCGCACATGCGCAGTAGGAGCCGCGGGCGCGCCTTGGGCGGCCAATGACAGCCCGGGGGCGCATCCTGGGCGGCCAATGACAGTGCAGGGCGCGATATTTAAAGATGCCCTGCACTGTCACAAGTTGCCGCAAGGTCTGACCTGTTACCTGAGTTTCCTGTGCCCTGTGATTATTGACCCGGATTGTTTAACCTCTCTGCCTGCTCCAGCTCTGACCCGGATTGTTTGACTACGCTGCCTTCTCCTGAGTTTGACCCAGATTGCCCCTGACTACGCTGCCTTCTCCTATCCCGACCCCTGGCTTGTTTGACCATTCTGCGGACTGACTACGATACTGACCCTGCGTGTGACCTGACCACTCTCTGCCTGCCGTCTCTGTACCTTGCCATCCCCCACGGTGACAACCGCCTGTTTATCCTGCCTGGTCCTGCCGGCCTCCTCACATCTGGCTCTCTTCTGGTTTACACTCATCCCCGGAGGTTCCCTCTGCCACTGGTGGTATTGCTCGGAGGTCGTGACCTGGTCCTGTTTCTGCTTCAAGTCCATCCCCACCATCAGGGGCCCTGGTGAAAACGCAGACTGGGACTTAGACTCCACGCTCCGGGTGATTCCGTCTAGTGGGCTGCCAGAGGCACCACCTGGCGGATCCGTAACACCCTATTGCTACATTCATTTTTTTTTTTATAACAGCTGTACTGGTGGAGAAGTAAATACACCACTCTGATCAAGATATATCATTGGTTGAAGTCCCTGCAGAAACTGACACTTCTGGAAGTGTCGATCTCCAGTGACTCTGCAGGCCGCATTTAAATTTTTGTTGCCCTCACAAAAGAGATACATGGTGTGTTCTTGTATCCATCACTGTTGCATTGAAATTTATTCAAGTGATTCTAAAGGTCAGGAGATATCATTGGTTGAAGTCCCTGCAGGAACTGGCAGGGGGGCTATTGACAGGTGGGCCAGAAGAAAAGCATTGCATCCACACGTGAGTACCAACCTCCCCTGGGCACCAGGGTGGTCAGGGGGTTAAAACCGCAGCTCAATTGCCAATTTGTACCTTCCCCTGGCCACCAGTGTAAATGAAGCCTCAGTGCTTCTTCCTGGTGACCTCCATATCAATACCAATACGTCTGTAGTGATATGAAGGTCAGCATGAGGAACTACAGCATACAGCAGGAACTACAGCATACAGCAGGGTACAAGAGACTGACTGTCCTGGGAGCAGGGGCGGACTGACCATTTGGAAATTCGGGCACTGCCCGAGGGCCCTGGGTCAGTAGGGGGCCCCATGAGATGTCCCTGGTACCTTTTTCATAGGCTTTTTTGAGTTTGGGCAAGGACACAGGGGCCCCATGATCCCCTATTGCCCGGGGGCCCCATGAGGTGTCAGTCCGCCCCTGCCTGGGAGTGTCAGTTTCAGAAGAGTATATCAGCAGCATGGGCAGTCATTTGTGTCCCACACACTCCCCCTCCCAAACTCTGTAGCTCACAGTGGGGGGGGGGGGGGGTCAGTAACACAGGCAGGGCTGTCAGTCCAGAAAGCAGTGGGCAGGACTAGGTGTGGCCAGATACTGATTGACAAACTACAGGCTTGTAAAAAAAGTGATGACAGTCCTGATAGCCACGCCCCCTGCAACATCTTCTGCACCCACTGGAGTGAAAGCAGGCACAACCTACAAGGGAGTGACAACTCTGCTCTGAATTCAGGAGCAGTGCAGCATCATTGTCACCCCATCACAGGAAGCTGCATTAGATGGACTTCACTGGCACATCAACAGGTATTTGGGGGACCAAGAGAAAAATGAAAGTGTAAATTAATTTATATTAAAGAGCTGCAGTCCATATATTTAATGGGAGGCCATAGTTCTACTTTAAAATATACAGTCATGGCCAAAAATATTGGCATCTCTGCATCTATGTCAGATAACGCACCACTTTGCCCAGAAATTTTTTGCAATTACAAATGTTTCGGCATTCTCATGTTTATTTCTTTTGTTTGTATTGGTATGGCACAAAAAAGTGGAGAAACAAAAAGCCAAATCTGACACATTCCACCCAAAATCCCAAAAATGGACTGGACAAAATTATTGGCACCCTCAATTTAATCACACAAAATATGTATCAAACTTGCGCCAAGGAAATAAGTGCTGTTCAAGGATTGACTATACATAAAATAATAATAATAATAAAAATAATACAGCGCAAATAATACAAATAATCAAAACTGTGACAAATTGTATGTGAAAGTCCAAAGAAAAAGTCCCAAATTAAAGTCCAATGTTCCAAAAAATATTGAAAAAATTATTATTTACTCAAACTTTATACATTTTCCAGCTTGCTCACATCATTGGTATCTCTTTCTTTTATGTTTTTTGCTATATGAGGAAATATCTGGGAAGGAGAGTCAGTGTGAAATCGCATAAAGAATTATATGATCTCTGAGGACACCACACCCCACCTGCAGGCTTGCCTTTTTTACATCTTAAAGCCATACCAGTTTGGGAATTCACAGCATTTGGTGAGTGTGGATCTACAAAATGCTTTTCACAGAAGATGTGAGCAAACTGGAAAATTTATAAAGTTTGAGTAAATAATATTTTTTCACATTTTTTGGGATATTGAAATTTAATTTGCGACTTCTTGTTTGGACTTTCACATATCATTTGTTACAGTTTTGATTATTTGTATTATTTGCGCTGTATTATTTTTATTATTACCCTCAATCTAATATTTGGTAGCACAACCTTTGCAAAAAAAATAACTGAAATCAGTGGCTTCCTCTAACCATCAATGAGTTTCTTCCACCTCTCTACTAGAATTTTGGACCACTTTTCTTTTGCCAACCACTCCAGGTCTCTCAGACCTGCTGTTTTGAGATCTCTCCACAGGTGCTCTATAGGATTGAGATCTGGACTCATTGCTGGACAGTTCAGTACTCTCTAGCGCTTTGTCTGCAACCATTTCTGGGGGCTTTTTGACGTGTGCTTGTGGTCATTATCCTGCTGTAAGACCCATGACCTCTGACAGAGACCCAACTTTCTGACACTGGGCCCTACATTGCACCCCAAAATTCTATGGTAGTCTTCAGATTTCATAAAGCCATGCACATGGTCAAGACATCCAGTGCCTGAAGAAGCAATGAAACCCCAAGACACCGGTGAACCTCCACCATGTTTGACTGTAGGGACTGTATTCTTTACTTTAAAGGCCTCATTACTTTTTCTGAAAAATGTAGAATGATGAGCTTTACCAAAAAGCTGTGAATTTTGTTTCATTTGTCCACAACACATTCTCCCAAAAGGATGTTGGCTTCCTCAGGTAAGTTTTGGCAAACTCCAATCTGGCTTTTTTATGTTTCTGTGTCAGCAGTGGGGTCCTCCTGAGTCTCCTACCATAGTGTCCCATTTTGTTCAGATGGCGACGTATAGTGCGAGCTGACACAGTTGTACCCTGTGAATGGAGATTAGCTAGAATTTGTCTGGAAGTTGATCAAGGTTCTTTAGCCACCATTCAAACAATCCTTCATTGTAATCTTTGATCAGGTTTTACTCTTTCGTCCACGTCCAGGGAGATTAGCTACAGTGCCATGGGCTGTAAACTTCTTGACAATCATGTGCACAGTGGACACAGGAGCTTTACAATCTCTGGAGATGGACTTGTAACCTTGATATTGTCCATGCTTTTTCACAATGTTTGTTCTCTAATCCTCAGACAATTCTTTGCTGCTCTTTCTCTTCTCCATGCTCCATGTGGCACACAGAGACTCACAACAGAAAGGTTGAGTCAGTTTTTCACCTTTTTAACTGGTTGCCGGTGTGATTTCTATATTGTCAGCACCTGGTAATTGATGCAGGTGAGTTTATTACAAATTACAGGAGCATCACAAAGTTGGAATGCAATTATTACTTACAATTTTGTGAAGGTGCAATAATTATGTCCAGTCCATTTTGGGGGGTTGTGTGTGGAATGTGTCAGATTTGGCTTTTTGTTTCTCCACTTTTTTTGTGTCATACCAATACAAACAAAAGAAATAAACATGGAAATGCCGAAACATTTGTAATTTCAACAATTTTTGGGGGGAAGTGGTACATTATCTGACAGAAATGCAGTGGTGACAAGATTTTTGGCCATGACTGTATCTAAATCCAAGAACACAAATGTAATATATTGTAGATTACTAGTCCTTAGATGGGGTGACTTCATTAGTTTTCTTTTTTGGTGATCCTGCCAATCACACACTTCCTGTCTTAGGGTGACAGGGCTCACTCCCTTTACAATATCTATGGAGGAGCAATGTTGTCACCCTAGAATAGGTAGTTCTTAGGACTCCAGGATACTTCCCCCTGGTAGAAATCAAAAGATCTTGTCACTTCTTGTGTACTGAACTACAACCTCCAACAATCAGCTTTCTAAGCTATCTTCTGTGAACTACAAAACCCCCTCACTGTGTATGTGCGGTGAGGAGAGGGGGAGGTGTTTTTATTTCAAATTAGGAGTATGATACTGGCAGAATCATCAGGTGAAAATAACAAAGCCTTAAAAAAGAAAATGAATGCAGCCACCACATCTATAGGAAGACTGGAATATATAACCTTTTTTAAGACAGATATACACTGCTCCAAAAAAATTTAAGGAACCCTTTTTCATCAGAGTATAACATCAAGTCAATGAAACTCCTGGCATATTGATCTGGTCTGGTAAGTAGCAGAGGGGGCTGTTAATCAGTTTCAGCTGCTTTGATGTTAATGATATTAACAACAGGTGCACTAGGTGGGCAACAATGAGACAACCCCCAAAACAGGAATGGTTTTACAGGTGGAGGCCACTGACATTTTTTTCCCTACTCATCTTTTCTGACTGTTTTTCACTAGTTTTGCATTTGGCTAGGGTCAGTGTCACTACTGGTAGCATGAGGCAATACCTGGACCCTACAGAGGTTGCACAGGCAGTCCAACTCCTCCAGGATGGCACATCAATACGTGTCATTGCCAGAAGGTTTGCTGTGTCTCCCAGCACAGTCTCAAGAGCATGGAGGAGATTCCAGGAGACAGGCAGTTACTCTAGGAGAGCTGGACAGGGCCGTAGAATGTCCTTAACCCATCAGCAGAACCAGTATCTGCTCCTTTGTGCAAGGAGGAACAGGATGAGCACTGCCAGAGCCCTACAAAATGACCTCCAGCAGGTCACTGGTGTGAATGTCTCTGACCAAACAATCAGAAATAGACTGATAGACATCTAGTGGGCCATGTACTCACTGCCTGGCACCATAGAGCTCAATTGGCATTTGCAATTGAACCCCAGAATTGGCAGGTCCACCACTGGCACCCTGTGCTTTTCACAGATGAGAGCAGGTTCACCCTGAGCACATGTGACAGACGTGAAAGGATCTGGAGAAGCCATGGAGAACGTTCTGCTGCCTGTAACATCGTTCAGCATGACCATTTTGGTGGTGGGTCAGTGATGGTCTGGGGAGGCATATCCATGGAGGGACACACAGACCTCTACAGACTAGACAATGGCACCCTGACTGCCATTAGGTATCGGGGTGTAATCCTTGGACCCATTGTCAGACCCTACGCTGGTGCAGTGGGTCCTGGGTTCCTCCTGGTGCACGGCAATGCCCGGTCTCACGTGGCAAGTGTATGCAGGCAGTATCTGGAGGATGAAGGAATTGATACCATTGAATGGCCCCCACGCTCGCCTGACCTAAATCCAATAGAACACCTCTGGGATATCATGTTTCGGTCCATCCGACGCCACCAGGTTGCACCTCAGACTGTCCAGGATCTCAGTGATTCCCTGGTCCAGATCTGGGAGGAAATCCCCCAGGACACCATCCGTTGTCTCATTAGGAGCCTCCCCCGACGTTGTCAGACATGCATACAAGCACGTGGGGGCCATACAAACTACTGAGGACCATTCTGAGTTGCTGCAATGAAATTTCAGCAAAATGGACTAGCCTGCTGCATCATTTTTTCACTTTGATTTTCGGGGTGTCTTTGAATTCCGTCCTCTGTAGGTCGATCATTTTCATTTACATCAAACGATGGGCCATCCTTACGTTCCTAACACATTGCACCGTCCATATCAGTATAGAGATCCAGCAGGAGATTTCTCCCCATTGAGATCTGATGTGTTTTCAAAGTGTTCCTTTAATCTTCTTGAGCAGTGTACTGCAGTGTCTGCATTTTCCATAATCCCATGCACCCAGCATCTTAGTATTTTCCTTTCCTGTGCTTGCAGTCATGACTAAACATGTGCAGAAAGATAAAATGTATTAGTTTCAGAACGATTTAAGTTATTAATTTTGTTTTGTTGCATTTGTAACAAATTCAATTTGTTTCATTTATTCATTTTCGACCAGATTCAAATTTTTCTAATGGATTTGAAGTATTCAAAACCAGTTCGAATTGAGAATATTGAATCGATCTGAATTCATTGAATTCATTGTGAAGAATAGCTGGCTCTATTCTACTCAAAATTCGAATTTCGGAAGGCGGAGATATTCTAACACTAACACAGTTTTTCAGTTTGATTTTGTTTTTGAATTCATATCGAATTCGCATGCAGATAAAATTTGTTATTTCAGGCGAAATTTCATTTTGTTATTTTGGATTTTTTTCAAAATGATTACTTTTGTAATTTGAATATTTAAATACATCTGAATCTCTGAATAATGAAAATTTCTATTTGGAATGAAACAAATTGCACATGTCTAGTTATGACTTCAGCATCTACTGTGTCACCTCCCGTTTATGATGCACTGTGTAGGGGTGGCTGCAGAAGATCCTGAGAAAAGGCATTGCTGGAATCAGGGAATGTGCTGACCTTCATTTTGGCTTTGTTCATACTGGTGGAGGAGTTTACCACACCTCTGAAATGTGATCCACAGTGGATCACTTTTCACATACAGTTGAGCAGTGGTTAGCAGATATTCAGGAGGCCACACTGTTGCCTTCCGAATGCATATTTTTTTTATTTTCAAATTCCAAGGGGAATTTTGCTTTGCAATACGCAGTTGGCATATGGCTACAGTCCAGTTCAACTGACTTCAAAGGATGTGTTTGGCAAGCTGTACAACTGTCCAAGCACTGCATGCTAAGTTAAAGTGGTATTAAACCCAATTTTGGAACTTTGCCCTATATTAAAGCTTATAAAATGTTTGACTTGTAAGTACCGTTTAGGAAATTTCAGTGTTGGTTCTGGTTGACGGTCACCTATGGATGCGCATTTCTCTTTGCATGCAGAGTGCACCATGCCGTGATCAGGACTCCCATGCACATGCATGGGAGTGACGTCATCATGACCTGGCCATTCAAATGACCCGATAGTGGGAATCCAGAAGGAAGATGTAGATGGAAGCACCAGGAGAAGTGGCAGCTCAGTGCTGGAGGTAAGTCTGTTATAATGACTTAATAAGTGGTGCCTACTGGCACATTATGGCGTGGGCAGCACAGTGGCTAAATGGTTAGCACTTCCACCTTGAAGTAATAGGGTCGTCGGGTCAAATCCCAACCACGGCACCACCTGCCTGGAGTTTGCATGTTCTCCCTGTGCCTGCATGGCTTTCCTCCAAATACTCTGGTTTCCTCCCACACTCCAAGCTCAGCGCTGGAGGTAAGTCTGTTATAATGTCTTAATAAGTGGTGCCTACTGGCACTGTATGGTGTGGGCAGCACAGTGGCTAAATGGTTAGCACTTCCACCTTGAAGTAATAGGGTCATTGGGTCAAATTCCAACCACGGCACCTCCTGCCTGGAGTTTGCATGTTCTCCCTGTGCCTGCATGGCTTTCCTCCAGATACTCCGGTTATCTCCCACACTCCAAAAACATGCTGGTAGGTTAATTGGCTCCTGTTTAAATTGGCCCTAGTATGTGTATGTATGAATGTGAGTTAGGCCTCTTTCACACGGGCATTCCGTATGTCCTATTTTCATCTGTCTGTTTACGGATGAAAAACGGACCCCCGTGTATTTCTATGGACTTGCGGCTGTAAACGGATGAACATCTTTTTACATCCGTTAATGTCCGCATCTGTTAACATCTGTTTTTTTGAACGGAAGAAAACCCTATTTTTCTTCCACAAAAAAACCCAGAACAGATGAAGAACGGATGTCTACAGATGTAAATGGACCAAAAACGGATAAAAAAAAATGGATGAAAAACGGATGTAAACAGATGAAAAAACGGATGTAAACTCATCCGTTTTTTCTTTGAAAAAACATGACTGGACCGAAGAAAAAAAACGGAACGCCCGTGTGAAAGGACCCTTAGGGACCTTAGATTGTACACCCCTTGAGGGTTAGGGACTGAATGTACAATATATATGTAAAGCACTGCATAATTTGGCGGCCCTACAGTATATAAGTACCTGAAATAAATAAATTAAATCAACCACCTGGGCCCATTAAAAAAGAATTAATATAGCCTAAATTTGCTGCTCTATAAAGCATTGCAGCCTTGGCAATGTGTATGAACCTGAGTGGCCACCATGCTACTTTGTAGGTAGGCTGTGGTTGGACGGTAAGATGTGGATCATCCAGGTATATTTTTACCATCCATTGACACCTGGGTGCAGGAGGTAAAAGTCCGAGTGGAAATTGGCGCCACTTAGGATCTAAGGCTTCGTCCTCCGAATTTCCATGCAGCATATTCACATTTGATGAAAGTATACCTTTGAGCTCAACTAAAATATATGTATCACCTTGTTTTACTCTGCTGTAAGTATAATATATATTGTCAGTATAAGTCATCTTCTTTATTAATAATGCAACAGGATATGACTCATGCTCTAAAAATGCCTTTTTTTAGAGCCAGAATAAAGAACCCACATCATTATTTGAAATTTTTTTCCCCTTTTTACTGCTTGTTCTCTTGTCAAATTTAATAAATAATCCAGCGCTTTAAACCTGATTATATCTTTCAGGAGCCTGGTGTCATATAAGTCTTGGCAGGTTCTTGGTAGTACGGATGAATGAGAAGATGATTAACAAGCAGCTTAGACTTTACAAAGACTGAAGGAGATAAAACAGGAGCCGTTCTCCTGGGTGTTAGGATGTCAGCTTCATATATCGCGCTCCGGGTGAGAAATAGATTTTGGGTTTTGAGCGGAAAGAGTCCTATGGGGCATTCTGATTGCTGCACTTGTTAAAGCCCCCCCCCCCTCCCCCCCTGAATCTAGTGCCTCCAGCATGTCCTGTATATTATGCGGAGGTTACAGACCCCCTTCTGCAGTAGTTTGTAAGGACATTAGAATTTAACAAGTTCAGTGATTTTATGTAAGTACATGACGGGAGATCGAAGGTTCAAAGAGGTCAAGAAACTCCGTATCTATTCTGACTTTTAGATTTCTGCTTATGAAATCTTCTTGGGGGGTCACATGATCCTTTACAATACATTCATCCCCCACTTGTGCCATCGTTCTCAACAGTGATATTTGTCGCAGAGGCGCCCAAAGGAGAATAGTCTCAAAAGGCAATAGCTACTTTATTCATCAGAATTGTGATATGTTAGGGAATTTAGCTCAGTGGCAGTAGCATTCTGAGTCCATGCCATTCAGAACTGTGTTTTAGGGCTTTTTGTCCACTTTTAATGACCAAAATTAAAGTCCAACATAAAGCAGTTGCCTACATAGGGGTTTTTACAGTCAAAACAGGAAATGTGAAAATAATACCAAGACACTTGGGGGTTTATTTACTAAAGCTGGAGAGTCCAAAATCAGACTCCCTTCTGCATAGAAACCAATCAGCTTCTAACCTCAGCTTGTTCAATGAAGCTTTGGCAATGAAACCTGGAAGCTGATTGGTTTCTATGCAGAAGGGAGTCTGATTTTGGACTCTCCAGCTTTAGTAAATAAACCCCTTGGCTTCCTTTCTTCAGCAGCTCCATTGCTTAGGCATTAGACCTTGGCCTTTGGGCTTTTGACTGGTCTCTGAGATCCTCTTACACAGTACTTCTGTGTTCCCATACTCCTCTCTCCGCTCAACCGGATATCGTATGTACTCTCCAGCGCCTCAGGATATGCACAGCCAAAAGGGAAGCCAAGGGTACCAGGACAGCGACAACCAAAGGAAATGCTTCAGGGGTGCAGCCTTCTTCAGACGGGGAAATCAGCCACTGGATAGAGAGAAAACAGGTGGCGCACAGACCTAGTGCATTATCCAAGGTTTATTGTAGGAGTGAAAGTATAATAAAAACATACTCACAGACGAAGCATGTATCTAAAAAGCATAGAAAAATGACAATGGCCACAACGGCAGGCAAGGTGTTCTCACTGTCAGTGCGGTCAAATGGAATGAAATGGCATCAACAGCAAGGCTCTTACTTTCCATTCATCATACATCAGCATCAGAGGTTGGTCATCAGCTCTGAGGAAAGGGATTTATCCCCGAAACGTGTCAGCCATTTGACCGCACTGACAGTGAGAACACCTTGCCTGCCGTTGTGGCCATTGTCATTTTTCTATGCTTTTTAGATACATGCTTCGTCTGTGAGTATGTTTTTATTATTCTTTCACTCCTACAATAAACCTTGGATAATGCACTAGGTGTGTGCGCCACCTGTTTTCTCTCTATCCTCTCTCAGCTCCCCCAGCTTTCCTTGCTTTCTCAGCTCTCTGGGCTCCCTCATTCTTTTTTAGTCGCAGCTTCCTGCTGCACAGGGATGATCAAAACAGGAAACATAAAAATATTACCAAGCTACTCGGCTTCCTCTTTTCAGCAGCACTGATGCTTAGGCCTTAGACCTTGGCCTTTGGGCTTTTGACTGGTTCCTCAAATTGTCTCACACAGCACATCTGTCTTTCCATGCTCTTCTCTCAGCTCACCCAGCTTTCCTGGTTCTCTCAGCTCTTCAGCCTCTCTCAGACTTTTTAGATGTAGGTCCCTGCTACACAAGCCGTTGCCCTGGCCTCTCCATAGGGGATCTCCTGACACCCCAGGCTATCTCAGTCCTGACACTTCTAGGTTCCCCCAGACGTGTGGACTTGCTTAGTTGTGTCGAATCTCTCAGTCCTCTGAGACCCCTAGGTTCCCCAAGACTTCTGGACTTGTTTAGTTGTCTCGACTCTCAGTCCTCTGGATAAGGAACCTCCTGTCTCCAGCATGTAAGCACCTTGTATTTACATATTGGTTTCTTTGGGATTTAGTCACTGGGGAGGAGGGATATAATTGCCAGCCCATGGGGCATTATAGCACATGCAAATTTTGTGGGGACCCTTTTGTAGTAGGGAGTTCATTCATTTATTTAATTCATTATTTAACCACTTCCCGACCGGCCGTTGCGTATAAACGGCCGGACGGTGGCAGTGTAGAGTTGGATGGCCGTTTATAAACGGCCTCCCCGCACCCTGCTTGTGCATGCTCCCTTGGAGCGCGCAGCACCGCGATCCGGTGCCCGCTGTGTCCTCCGGACACAGTGAAACACGGATCGTCTGTATGAGGTCCCGATCATGTGATCACTGATTGGCCAATCAGTGATCACATGCAAAGTAGTAAGCAAGATGTCACTTGTGACATCATTGCTTACTAAGTGTGAAATCTATGAATGATCACAGAGGTCACATGGTACAAGGCTATTCACAACAGCCTTGTACCATGTGACAAGCTGTGACCAATCACAGCTCACTCAGTACTTCTCAATGAGTGCAAGAATGCAGACAGAGAGAAGGAGAAATGATTGCGTTTACATCCTATATGGGTGTAAAAGCAATCAGTGTAAAAAAAAAAAAATCTTCATCACCCCCCACAAGTAGTACAGTGTCATCATGGTGACACTGTACTGCTAGGGTGACAGTATGTAAAAAAAAAATAAATAAAAAATAATAATATAAAAAATAAAATAAAAATATAAAACAAATGTTTAAAAATTATAAATTTTGGTTATAAACTAATTTGGATTTTTTTTTTACTAAAAAGATAACGGAATACATTTTGGCAAAGATTTATGATGAAATATTATTTATTTGCAAAATTTTATAAAAAAAACACTTTTTAAAAAATTTTTTGGACATTTTCATTTACATAGCAAAAAAAATAAAAATCCCAACGGTGAATGAATACCACCAAAATAAAGCTTTATCTGTCTCAAAAAAATGGTAAAAAATTTATTTGGGTACAGTGTTGCATGACCGCGCAATTGTCATTCAAAGTGTGATAGCGCTGAAAGCTGAAAATTGCCCTGGTCAGGAAGGGAGTAAAAGTGTCCAGTCTGGAAGTGGTTAAAGTAGTTTTCGGTAGAGGCAGCAGTTTTTATGTTTCCAGTTCCTTCTTAGTTCAACTTTTTGATACAAGCTTGAATATGGACCAAGTCAAGACTCAACGCACTTCGTTGAAGAGCTTCATCAGTAGTATAGCAACACTAAAGGACCGTACAATCACATCAATATTTATCAGTGGCATACAAACCTAACAGAGGTTAAAACCCTTCCATACACGATCCAAAAAAAAAACAAAAAATTGCCTTCAGTAGACACTTTAACCCTTGCAATATGGGTGTAGTCCAATTGCAAAGGAGGACTTTTACTTTTCCTGGAGTTTTTAAGGTGAAAGGATTAACATAAGCATCAGACTAAAGCCTATCCTAAAAAAAATGTAATCAGTGGAAATAATCTCTACTTTACAAAGGTAAACTGTGCTGTCCAGGGTGCTGATACGCTAATAGTTGTCCTCGGCAAGGAAGCTTCAATTCAGGTTTATTCATAACGGCAAATGACAACATGCAGACCATCATTCAAAGATTTGTCTTTGATAAGATGAAATTCAAATGACTTCTTGTTACGGCTCATTGCTTTTTGCGCTGCTTTACTGAATAAGCCCACAGCTGATATATAATTTGGAGCTGTTACCAATGACAGTCATATTTGTTAAAGTGTATCTATGGCCAAAATGTAAAATGCTATATTCATTTCCACATTATATTTCCATTATTTCTAGCCTACTCCTATTAATCTGAATGATCTTGAAGTTTGTAGATTTACTTTGTGAAGACACACACACATTTAATTCCTTGAATTCTATGACACGTAGTCACTATGCCCTGTGAGCAGGCACTGCTGTGTCACACATTTCACAGAGCCTGCCTTCTGAACTACAGAGGTGCTGGAAGGAGGAGTTTCAGGAGGCGGAGTCAGTAATCACTGCTTGCAGACAGCAAGGTTCCATGGGATATGTAGTCCTTAGAAATTGAAGGGAAGCGTGCAGAACACCTCTGAATTGGTTAGTACTTTATTGTTGTGTACTTAATGAAGAAAAATATCTTGTTACATAATTTTAGAAACTATTATGTTTGTATTGTGATTTTTTTTAGATTTATCAAAGAAGTTCCCTTCTCTGTTCCCTCTCCTGAAGGAGCGGAATTTTCAGTGAAACGCATTGAGAATAGTGAATCTTCTCCTTTCTCCTGGATGCTGGATATTGAATTGGGGGTTGAAATTTGGTCATGTACCATATTGATCTAATATGTAGAGTACATGGAGATAGGAGAAACCCATATAGGGGACAAATGTATTGATACTGAGTAATCAAACTTGTTTTAACAATGTTTTTAGCATTATGCTATTGGAGTGATTGTTTTAAATAAATATATCTGGGTGTTATATCTTTGTGCACCACAACAAATCTTTATATCATATCCCCCTGAGGAAGCCGCATGAACCTGTGGCGTAACGCATAGGGGAGGGGCTTGGTGACGTCACAACGCTCGCGGTCAGCCGATACACTGATACGACAGATCAGGGAAGCGGATGCTATCTGTGTGTGTACACCATGTGATATTTTGGATTTACATGCACATGATATCAGGTGTGATTGAACACCTACATAATGTGACTGGCCATTTTTATGCTTTTTAATAAAGCAGTGTTTTAAAGGATAAAGCACTATTGTGTTTTACTCACTTTTTCTGACATATGTATGATGAGTGGAGGAGGAGGTATTGAAGGGACCGTTCACCACTGGAGGAAGACTCCATACAAGACACATCCGGCATTATATGTCCACATCAAGGGACACATGTGTTTTTTGACCTAACTTTGTGTGAGGTCAACAACTCTGGATGAGGGCACATCTGGTATTTGTGGTGGTGGAGAATTAATCTTGTTTATTTATTACAGGTACTTATAAAGCACTGTCAATTTCTGCAGCGCTTTACATAAATATTGTTCATTCTCCTCAGTCCCTAACCCTCAAGGGGTGTACACTCTACACCCTAACTTACATTCTACATACACATACTAGGGCCAATTTAGACAGGAGCCAATTAACCTTCCAGCATATCTTTGGAGTGTGGGAGGAAACCAGATTACCCATAGAAAACCCACACAGGCACAGGGAGAACATGAAAACTCCAGGCAGGTGGTGTCATGGTTGGGATTTGAACCAACGACCTGAGTACTGCCAGGCGGAAGTGCTAACCATTTAGCCACTGTGCTGCCCAATCTTAAGAAGACTTATAGATATAATGGATTTTTGGATGCAGAAATAAGGAGAAGCATCAAAATTAGGAGACTTTGTGATTAGGATTGTTCACAGTATGTATATACTATTTGTTTGTTTTCACATGTGATTTTTGGGAATTTCTAGGAAGCGCAGAACTATAAGTTTATTCCACCACAAAAATGTGTTATGTCCCAAATTTCTTCTTTGTTCTAATCTTCTTGAGATGCCATCACCATGTATTGTGTGTTCATGTCTGGGAACGGTAAGCAAATTTGAATGACTTGACCAGTAATGCCCATTTTCAGAGGTTGGTACAGGTCTACTCGCAGCTGCTCCTTGTTCCCTGTGCACTGCTGGAGGAGGTAAAGTTTCTTCATTAGGAATAGCACATCTCCTGTCTGTGTATGTGTGTATGCCATCTATTTTACCATAGGCCACCAGTGGATGGGAGGGTGCCATGTGACTGTCACTTTGTAACATTTTTAAAAAGTAGAAGAGAGAAAAAAGATAATAAGGAAGATGTGCAGAAGAGAACCTTCCTATGAATTTTGGGGGGTCGGCACTGATGGACATACCGCCATCTTTGAAATGTTTAAATGTCTTACTGAGGCTCAGCGTTGCATCACTGTACTGTGTTGAAGTCTTCTGTAGACATCTGCAGGTTTCACGCCTTCGATCAAGAAATGTCAGCACCACACCCTGTTCCATGCATGCACTAACACTGTTGTCTGTCATCCTCATTAATGGTCTCTGGACTGGCCCCATGACATGTGCGCCGCCTATCAGTGATAGGACACACTTGCCACTTACTACTGCATGTAGTACCACCACGCTAGCATCCCTTTTTATACCTGT
The DNA here is from genome assembly GCF_062004578.1 of Staurois parvus. Lineage (NCBI taxonomy): Eukaryota > Metazoa > Chordata > Amphibia > Anura > Ranidae > Staurois > Staurois parvus. The sequence goes on from NW_028318374.1 coordinate 1,115,639, forward strand.
AAAATTAAAAGTCCCTTTTTGACTTGAACACCCCTCATATATTGCCAATAGAGATCCCTTTGCCTATCTGGAATGGTGTGTCCTGTGGCAGGTGAATGCTTGTTTGCTGAGTAAGCTACCTAACTTTCTTAGTCTGCTCCTCCAACTGTCCCCAACATTGAAAGCATTGTTAACGCTGTGACTGGTCAGCTTACCTGACCCCCTAGGAGTTCTGAAGAGGAAGGTCATGCGTTACCATGCTGCTTTGAATGAACATTTTTCATTTTGAATTGCGTGTAGAGTTGTCACCTCCTGGGGTAACCCCATAATACTCCTCCCAGGATCTTTGCAGATCAGGTTGTCCTCCTGCTGGGAAGTGTAGCTTGCCGGTGGCAGGTCTAAGTCACCTAAGACAGACACAGCCCTTGGCTTGCATTTTTCAAAGATAAATTGAGGCAGAAATATTCACATAGCAGCAAAATCGAGTAAGTGGAAAAGGCACTTATATATCTTTTTTGCAAACACATTACTATTTTCAGAGCAGGCTATGCAGCTGCTTATGGGCCCAGAACTGTCTGCCTTTACAATGATTTATCCAAATGATAGCATTGAGCACTGACATTTGCATTAAATGTATGTATTGTATATGATAAAAAATGAGTAACAGCCAGCATTCCAGAGGAGCAACCTTATAAATGGAATTTAAAGAGACATGGAGCCCCATAATGACCTTTTCTCTGTGGTATGATATTTGTATGATATGTATGGCTTATAACACACTTGTTTATTTCATTTTATACTTTTTTCCTTGCTATCATCAATTCACGAGAGCTCTACTGGAAAATTTGGAAGCCCTGCTGGCGAGGCGTCCCTAGGGTTGGTGTCACCTGGTGCAGTAACACGTGGTGTCACCCCTCCAGAGGTGGGCAGACCTCGTCGTGCACACCCAGCCTGGCTCTTTCCCTCCCTGTGTCCCCGTTGCCCCCCCCAGGACCGGAGTTGCAAGATCAGTTAACCCCGTATAGGTTGCAAGCCAACGACCCCGCAAGATGGATCGGATCTGCGTATTGGGGAGCATAATGGATCGGACTCCGATTGTTTACAGTCCGATATGGGGTTAACTGATCTTGCAACACCGGTCCGGGGGGTGCGACGTGGACACAGGGAGGGGAAGAGCCAGGCTGTGTGTGCACGACAGGGACCGCCCACCTCTGGAGGGGTGACACCACGTGTTACCGCAGATCCGATCCATCTTGCGGGGATCCTCGGCTTGCAACCTATACGGGGTTAACTGATCTTGCAACTCCGGCCCGGGGGGTGAAACGGGGACACAGGGAGGGGAAGAGCCAGGCTGTGTGTGCACGACAGGGACTGCCCACCTCTGGAGGGGTGACACCATGTGTTACCGCAGATCCGATCCATCTTGCGGGGATCCTCGGCTTGCAACCTATACGGGGTTAACTGATCTTGCAACTCCGGTCCGGGGGGTGCGACGGGGGCACAGGGAGGGGAAGAGCCAGGCTGTGTGTGCACAACAGGGACCGCCCACCTCTGGAGGGGTGACACCACGTGTTACCGCAGATCCGATCCATCTTGCGGGGATCCTCGGCTTGCTTTAAAACTTTCTGGTGTCATCCCGTACGATAGGTGTCACCCGGTGCGGCGTGCACCCCCCGCAGCCACCTAGGGATGCCACTGCCTGCTGGTTCAGGTTTTCTGTCTACTAATTATGAAGCAATCTGACACTGGTCACCAGGGCAAACAAAGAAGGTGACTCTCTCCAGCGGGGACACAACCATTAGGCCTCATGCATACTGGATGTCGTAAAAAAAACCCAAGAAGCGTTAGCTGTAGAACACGAGTTCTGTCACTTTTTTTTAGCATTTTTCAACATTTGCGTTTTAGCATTTTTTAGCAAATCAATACTCCCACAAAAGCTTTAGGCTAAAAAATGCTCATAAATACTGGATAGCCACATTTTTCAGCGTTTGAGCATTTTTACAGCTGAAAAACTCCTCTTGAAGCGCAGTAGTTCTGAAGTTTTTTACAGCCTGAAAACGTCCCTGCCAAAAAATGCTGATAAAAGCCTATGTGTGCATGAACACATAGGATAGCATCAGGACTTTACTGGCTGTAGACAAAAACACCTAACGCCCAAAACAGCAGCTGTAAAAACACCCAGTGTGCATGAGGCCTTAAAGTGGAAGACAAGTCAAAGCCTTACTAAGCGTAAATCTATGCCTATCCCTATTCTAAGCCTGTTCTAAGCCAGGAAAGACGTCTATACTTACCTATTCTGAAGTCTAATAATATAATCATAATCAGGTTCCAGCTCCAGCTTCATTGTAGAGGAAGGATGTCCCACAGTAAGCCTACAGGTGATGTCACCACCCAGCCCATTTGGAAGAAAAATGTATTTGAAATATATTTTTAAAATATTCTTCCCAAATATATTGCCATATATTTGAAATGCTACAATTTTGGCCATATTCAATATATTTCAAAATATATTTCAATAAATATATATATATATATATACTGCATGTTGAATTGCGTTTTTATTACAAAATATATGAAACATATTTTTAAAAATACATTTCAAATATACTGTATGTCTTTAAAAGTACAAATCTACATGTTAAAATGACTTTTTTATATGTTAAAAAAAAAATCTGAAGAATATATTTAAAAAAATATATATTTTTAAAAATATTTTTTTTAATATATTCTTTTTTTAACATATAAAAAAGTCATTTTAACATATATTTTTACATATATTTGTAAATGCATTCCAAAAATGTAGATTTGTATTTTTAAAGACATACAGTATATTTGAAATGTATTTTTAAAACAATTTTTCATATATTTTGTAATAAAAACACATTTCAATGCACAGTGTATATATATATATATATATATATATATACTGTATATTTATTGAAATATATTTTGACATATATTGAATATGGCCAAAATTATAGCATTTCAAATATATGGCAATATATTTGTACAGCGCTGAGCGAACTATTGGCGCTTTATAAATACTGTAAAATAATAATAATAATAATAATATTTGGGAAGAATATTTTCAAAATATATTTCAAATATATTTTTCTTCCATGTGGGAGGCTCTGCAGCTGTTGTCGGTGATGTTCTCTACACTGAAGCCAGTGCTGGACATCCATCCAAAGCATTTCGATGCACAGTATATATATATTTTTATATATATATATATATATATATATATATATATATACTGTATATTTATTGAAATATATTTTGACATATATTGAATACGGCCAAAATTGTAGCATTTCAAATATATGGCAATATATTTGGGAAGAATATTTTCAAAATATATTTCAAATATATTTTTCTTCCATGTGGGAGGCTCTGCAGCTGTTGTCGGTGATGTTCTCTACACTGAAGCCAGTGCTGGACAATCCATGTGACTGGACCGGAGCGACTTCAGAATCGGCTTCTTACCTTTTACAGGGACGATAAGATAGACCTAGAATGGGGGTGAGAATGGATTTACTCTTTGAATTGCCTTCCACATTAAATCCTGATAGGCTTCACACTCTGCTACATTCAATGCAAATTTTTAAAAAGGTTTCAGTGATAAGGGCTAGTTCATACTACATGCGTTTCAGTTGCTTTTTTTCTGCATCCAAAACGCACAGAAAGTAGGTTATGTGGTTGTCAATGTCATAGTTCACATCAGTGCTTGCAGTTCCAGTGTGTTCCAGTTGCAGAAAAAAATATATAACATGCTGCATTTTTTCTGCACAGAACTGTACTGGAATGCTGTCAAATGCATCACAAACGCACCGGAACGCACCAAAAACACTCTGGAACGCCCGTGTCCCTATTTAAATTGAAGAAAAAGAGAGGCCAAGCCTAAAAAATGATAAGCTGCAAACGGTTACATTTTCCTTAAGTTAATATTCTTCAAATATTTTTTTTAATATGTCCCACATTCCCAAGAATCCAAATATCTAATCTGCAATCTTTCATCTCTGATCTATTTTTTTTTTCTTTAGTTCCTAAGTACTTTGCGATAATTACACTCCCTTTTCATCGCACTGTCAAGAGTGACACAAACAGAGTCAGTAAACATATGAATGATTTTTACCAGTTTTTATTTTCCGCTGAGTAGACCCATTTCCAAATATATCCACTTTTTTCTTGACTATTTTAGCTAGTTTCACAAATTCAGTACAAAATCAAGTGCAAAACAATACAGATTCCATGAAGTATCGGATGGATGATAAAATGGATTGTCACATTCTCGTTTGCACAACATTTTTTTTTTTTTTAAAAGAATTTTGAATAATACTTTTTTTTTTTTTTTTTGAAGAGAAATAGCTCTGAAATCACAAAACACACATGAGAATTGTGCTATAATCAGGGTTCGGAAAAAACGTGGAGTGGGTGTCTTATACCAAGAAGCTCAGTGATAGACACTGTTGAACAAGGCCATTAGAGTAGTAGCATAGGTGCTAGACCCTAGGGGGCGCTAGAGTCATGTCCCCCTATCTGCATTTCCTCCAGTTCATCAAACAAAACGTTTCATCATTTCTGCAACAGTATGTGCACACAAGCTTTTTTAATTGCTTCAACAAAACAGGGAGAATGAAACATAAACATGGATTACTTTAGTGTATTTTATCCATTTGTAATACTTTTTTTCAAAGCAATACTTCTGTTTCCGTTCTTTTTGAAGTTTTTTTTTTTTTTTTTTTTCCTTTTAGATGCTTTTCCCATGATTATAACGAAACAAATGAGTTTTAATCTGCTTTCAACGGGAGGAAGTGTTAGAAAAAACCAAACAGATCAAAACGGCAGCATGGTGCGGTTTTTAAAAACAAAGAAAGCATAAACAAATCACAATTAAAGGATGATATGTCGGTGGATAAGCGGGATGTTTTTCATAGGCCTGGATCAAAAAACGTGATTGAAAAATGCTATTGTGTATAAAGTTAGATTTGAAAAAAAAAAATTGAAATTGAAATCTTCAAAACAAAAAAAAAAAGGTGTGCTCCATTGATTTCACAGTGGAGGTATCTTAAGGCTGCCTATTTGCAAAAATGTCTACATTTCATAAAACTAGTCATTTTTTTACTAGTCGTAGAGGCATCAGTTCAAAAACTTGGCGTGGCTGGTAGACTTGGGTAGGCTTTGGAAGAGTAGGGCATGGCACATTTTGATTCATGGTTGTTGGCTAATGGTGGGACAAAGTTGTTGGCTATGGAGGTACAAAGGACAGAAGGGAAAAGCGCTGCTTTCCCCAAAATTGTAAACATGGTTTGGCTGAATTTTGCAAGTACCCTAGAGACAAAGAACCTGAAACTAGCATACTGATCACATATTATGGTGGGTTTTCAAAGTGCAAGTACTGAAGAGTTTTTGATCACTGAAAAAAGTCTCATATGAATTTTTATTGATATGTTCTGCTTTACAGGGGACAAAGTATATAAAGAACCGTGACGTGGGACTGTGACTTATGCATGTATTTGCAAATGTGCGCAAACAAAACCCTCTGTTTTTAACGCCAAATTGGTTGTTTTGCAGGCTGGCTGGTAAGTGTTGCTGGGAAATCCTTTTGTTGGTTTGCAATGTGCATTGCCCTTCCATGTGCATCTGAAAAAAGTCTCATAGGAATTTTTATTGATATGTTCTGCTTTACAGGGGACAAAGTATATAAAGAACATTGACGTGGGACTGTGACTTATGCATGTATTTGCAAATGTGCGCAAACAAAACCTGCTGTTTTTAATGTCAAATTGGTTGTTTTGCAGGCTGGCTGGTAAGTGTTGCTGGGAAATCCTTTTGTTGGTTTGCGATGTGCATTGCCCTTCCATGTGCATCTTACTGCTAAGGCTGGTTATAGGTTGGGATGCTTGCCATTTTTTGTGTAATTATATAAAGAACATTGCCCCATCTTCCTAGAAAAGGAAAAACGTAGACTTGTAGTACTTTGTACCCTGTAGAAAAGAACATATTTTTAAAAGTCCAATCGAGACTTCTTCCATAAAGGGATAATAAAGGCAATGAAAGAAAAACACAAACATGTCATACTTACCTGCTCTGTGCAGTGGTTTTGCACAGAGCTGCCTTGATCCCCCTCTTCTCAGGTCCCCAGCCTGCGCTCCTGGCCCCTGCCTCCTGCTGAGTGCCCTCAGAGCAAGTAGTTTGCTATGGGGGCTCCTAAGGAGGCTTGCCCCCAAGCCTCTGCTCTGTGTGTCCATTCGCTCCTCATTGGCTCACTGGCTGTGATTGACAGTAGTGGAGAGCCATTGGATCCTGCTACTGTCTCAGCTAATGAGGAGGGAGAGTCTTGAGTGAGCCACTGCTCTTGTGCACATCACTGGATCCAGAGGGGATCAGGTAAGTATTATGGGGGATGCTGCACCAGAAGGTTTTTTAACTTTGTGCATAGAATGCATGAAGGAAAACAAACCTTGAGCCTTTACAACCACTTTAAGTGATCCAAACTTCTACAGTAATATACTTGGGAACCCCACCATACTTCATGTACTTTGTCTCCTGGAGAACAGAACTGATTAATATAAACGGATTTGACACAATAGATTAAGAATCCCCCAGGTGTATCCTTGCGTCACCCAGCAAATCAGAAAAAAAAGCTGCAGTTAATGGAGAATACTACCCAAAACTCTGCTGTCTATGGTAAGATACCGCATCTAAGACTTTCTATATACATTATACATCTTTTTGAATTGTGGGAGAATACAAGAAGAATTAAATGTGATTGGCTGTTATGGAACAGAAAAAACTTGGGGATAATTCTTTCCCCAGTCTTGGGTTACCCCTTGGAACTCCAGCAGGCTAATTTTGTTTTTCCAACATTTATCCTCCCAGTAGGTTGGTGACCCAGGGCAAATGCATATCTAGCATATACTAAAAAATGACAACAAACTTCCAGATGTTCAACTATCCCTTATTAAGGGCATCCGTCATGACAGAAATATGTCAGTTTCCATTGGTGTCATTTTAGAACCTGTATCTGGGCTATCTTCTTCATCAAGAGCTACTGACCAGGAACAAGAATGATGCAAGTGGCAGGTCACTCACTATGTAGTACAGTCAAGGTTGAGAATGGTGACCTAGAAACTTTTTCTTGTAAAAAAAATGGATGGCAATGGTAGCTTTCATATTTCTGTCACAAGTCTCTAAGGCACCATCAAAATTCTCAAGTGTGGAGTTTTGAAGTTCTGCTCTTCCTACTAAGGATGTAGCCAAAAATCTCAGAAAGAGCACCAAAACATTTTGCACTTTGGAACCATGGGGGTGCAGAAACAAAAGCTGAGCTCCTGGAAGTTCAGTGTATTCCTGTTTTTTTGGGTCCTCTTGTTCTTGTGTAACCTATGCTGGAAACTTCATTTATGATGCACACCCATTTTAATAACTTACATAGCCCAATCTAACCCCAGTCGGTCCTATAGACAATGCAGATAGGAGGCACACAATACCACCCCAACCTCAAAACGACCCCGCTATCGCGACATCATTTAAACTTTGTTTTTTTCCACCTACAAAAGCCGTGTTACGTCAGAATCATGGAATTTGTGTACTCTGTATGGGTTAAAGAACACTGCATTTGAACATTGGCAGAGGAATGGACACTTTTATTAGCACACATAGAAGTCTTTCACACTTGGGTGGCTGCTTGAGATGAACTCCTAAAAATATTCTCTGTACATTTCAACAATTTTATATATATAGACTGAACCCCCTTAAGCTAGTAAAACCCATTTGAATAAAAAAACAAAAACAAAACAAAAAAAACAAATTAAAACTTCATGAAGGCACACCCATGCGAAACATACAAGTATAAACGGAAAATGTTTTGCGAAATTTTTTTTTCTTTGTTCTTTGAAAAAAAAAAATTTTTTTTTTATAATACTGATCGCGGATACAAACGTATTAAACTTGCAGTTGATCTAGCTAAATGAAACGGTTGTAATCTTTTGAAGGCAATATTCTGTCATTAAACTGGAAACTGTTTCATATGCATGAGTTCAAGATGTTATTTCGCAAAAAAAGGCAAGAGACTGCAAGCCTCAGAATGTTAAATAATATTATTTTCCTGTGCAATGATCCTCTGGTCCTGTTTAAGTTTTAGGGGTTTCTTTTTTTTTTTTAATATTTGTAAACCGCAGCCCACACCTATCGCCATCAAACTTTTTTTTTTTCCAAAAAGTTGTAAATTACAAATGTGAAGTCACAACTAATTGCCTCTAAAAGTAATTTCAGAGCTGTTACAGTTAGACTTTTTCATTTTTGTTTTTCTTAAAAAAAGGGGACAATGTGTACTGCGTCACAAGGGAATGCAGCTAATCAGAAAAAAAGAAGAATTAAAGTATTTACAAAAATGAACAATTCTAAAGAAGCCGGCCATCCCCCACATGTATTCGCGGCTGCTTACATCCAGCACCGCTTTCAAAGAGACCGCACCAGATCGCATCCGGTCAATATAAGCACCTTCACAGACATCTTTGAAGCCTTTTGTATGGTTCTGTGTGTTTATTGGATAATGACGTTTTTCAGGTAGATTATGCTCGTGAAAGAAGAAAGCGTCAACACGAGGTACCAACAGGAAAAGAGGATTTCTGCTCGTCCTGTAATGCCGTATTGGGCTGTGCTGGGAGCTGGAAAGACACAAAGAAAAGAGAAAAAAAGGTGAGCATTTTTTTTTTAAAGGTTCGCACGTTTCAAGCATAAAACCATATAGGTCATGGAAAAAAATAAAAAAAAATTTAAAAAAACTTGCATTAAAGCTGAACTTCAGGCTAAATACCAGCCAAAGAATTTGCATTTCTATCCATTCAGTCCTGATATTTACTCAGCTCTGTCTGGCAAGGCAGGAGGCCTGATTTTTCTGGCTCGTATGGCAAGAGGCCTGATTTTTTTTAATGTCAAAATCGGCCTTTACTGTAATATTCACCCTGAAATCAGAGATTTCCCCTGCAGTACTATTCTCCCTCTAGATGTCCTCAGTCTGATGGGCAGAATCATTCAGACTCCTTCCTCTGTGCCCAGGCCATTCTGTCGAGCCTGTGACTGGACAGTGAAAGAAGAAGTGGCAGACTGATAGGGTCATCATTCTGTCATTCTCCTTGCATTGTAGCACTACTGATTGGATTCTTGTACTGCTTTACCCCCAGTGTGCGTTATAAGAGGCTCATACCAAGTGAACCCCAAGTACTTACACTGCTTGCATTAAAAAAAGTGATGTATTCTTGAAGGCAGAGATGCATTATACTTCCTTATATGAGCTGCACATCTATGTAAACCCAAGTAAGAAAGTGTAACAGCCTCATTCTTACCTGGGGTTTGCAGAGCTATACAGCTCATATGGACATTTTCTGCCATGTACATTGCTCTCTGGAGCCGGGAAGAGCTCCATCCTAGCCTGCACTCACAGTGTTTGGCTTTATTGATTGGGATCTCAAAAGCCTAAGCAGCAGCCACAATTTCGGTTTTGGGGTCACAATGTTATACTTACCTGCTCTGTGTACTGGTATTGCACAGAGCAGCCCCACACCTCCTTTTCTGGGCTCCTCCGGTAGTGGTATTGGCTCCTCCTCTGTGTTTGCCACCATAGCAAGCCACTTGCTATGGGGCAGACCTGCAGGCTCGCTCCTGAGCTGGGCTCTGTGTGTCCATAGCATGGCTCTGCCCAGCCCCCTGCTGTCACCTCACTGGATTTGATTGGCTACAGGGGCCAAGGGCTCCTGCTACCTTGGTCCAGCCCAACGAGACCAAGGAGAAAGAGCAGCACTGCTGCAGACAGGGCTGGATCGATACAGGACTCCGGTAAGTGTTTGGAGGGGGAGCAAACATTTAGTAGGTAATGCATTTCGGTAAAAAAGACCTTGTGACTTTAGAACCATTTTAATTTGTGTCTTTTATATCCACCCAGAGTCCAGTTTTAAAAAATTCAATTTATTTCAATGATTGGTGGAGGAATTGCAGAAAATATATTATTCGATGCAATGACACTTTATTTTCATACTCATTAAAGGAGAATATTAGCTTAGATTTTTTTTTCACAAACCAAAATGATTCTGTCAGTACAGGGTCACCTATAATAGAAGTTTGGGCTGTAAAAGAAAATCATGTATACTTACCTTTCTGGTGGCTTAGATCTTTTTTTTTTATCTCAAAGAACTTTATTGAGGAGTGTGAATAAACAGTACAATGTCCAGAGCACAGACAGCTCATAGAAACATTAAACATTGTTTGCATCATACTTGGATTATGACACCATCAAGAAGTATAAAAAGAGTATCCACTAAGATGTACAAACAGACACATAGGCATAATATACAAACATGTCCTCATAAGCAAAGTCAAGGTATAACAGTAATGACACCTCAACACAACAATAGCCGGTCCATAATAAAATTGACTGGGGCCAGACTTGGAGTACCAAACCGTGGTGCCCAAAGCTTATCAAATTTTCTGAAACACGCTCTGTGCTGATAGATATATTTTTCAAGTTGTAAGGTATCTCCCATCTGGGATATCCATTCTTTCAACATAGGTCGACTTCCAGTGTTTTCAAATTAACTTACGTGCCTGAAAAAGTGCCCTAGCTATAGCTTGTTTAGGCATATCTTCACCAGGGATATCTCAAAGAATGCCCAATAAACATTGTTTGGGGTCTTCACACACATGGACCTGAAAGACATGGTTAATTGTGGCTATGACCCCCTTCCGATAAAGATGCAACTTCGGACACCGCCATAAAAGATGTAATAAATCACCACGATCCATATTGCAGCATGTACAAGTTAGGTTTTCTCTAATTCCCATATGGAATAGTCTCGCAGGTGTATAATGTACCCTCAAAAGTAAATACAAATGCGAAATACATTGAGCAACTTGTGTTGGACTGCTAAGAGAGCCTCCTCCCACTGCCCTTCATCAAAAAACCCCACATCTTTTTCCCAACGGGAAACGACTCTAAGAGGGTAATCATTAAGGAAATTATTCAGTAGCATGGAGTAACACTGCGATATGAATCCTTTATACCAGTCCACCTCATACATGTAATTGAATATATGGGTAGGAGACTACACCCAAAGGTCCATCCCCTGTTGAGCCTGAACCGCATGTTTAAGCTGTAAGTGGTAAAACTGCAGCAACTGAGGAAGACAAAATGTCCCTTGGAACTCTGAAATGGGACGCAAGAATCCATTGTAAAAAATATGGCAGAGGTGGGTGATGGCATGTCTCTTCCATTTAGCACTATATTGTAACATTGTTAGCTCTGAGCAGTGGGCATTCTCCAAAATATGGCTAAACTGTGTAAACCTTGTAACCTGCTGTAGTTGTCTAGCCTTGTTCCAAGTTTTTGGCATAAGGGTATACTTAGGGAAGAGTTTATTCAATTTGCTAAGAAGTAGTGCTTCCAGACTACCTGCTATTTCCTCCGTACCCACAATAAAACCTAGCAATCGAATGGAAGGATCCAAATTGCCTTAGCAGCTGGGCTTATGGCCCTTGCTATGTTGTAGCTCAGAAGCTAGGTAACACAGCCAAGGGTTAGGCAATGCCAGACCCTCAACATCTTTGGGTCACTGAAACTGCTCTTTTCATGAAGAGGTGGGGTTTTGCACTCAGAGTTAGAGTTTAGTGAACAGGAGACTGCAGCCATGTTTTGGACCATGCTGAATGAAGGGGCTGTGTGAGCTAAGAATCCGATGACATCCAGGTGTGAATGCGTCCCTCACTAACCAGAGCTGCAGCTGATTGAAGCTGATGAGATTGCTGCCAGGAAGCTAATGAGATTGCTGCGAGGAATGCTGATGAGATTGCTGCCAGAAAGCTGATGAGATTGCTGCCAGGAATGCTGATGAGATTGCTGCCAGGAAGGCTGATGAGAGCAGAAGAACTAAGCAACATATACGGCGAGACCGCATGCTTGTTGGAGAGACATTTGTTCTGTTCAGAGTCACCAGCGGATACAAAGCAGACCCGGGTCGGTAAGATCGTGCATGCACCTCATTTCAGTGTTGGCGCCTTGAGACTGAGTCCAGGCCTATAGTTAGTTAGTTAGGGTCTCTGTTTGTGTCAGGCCACAAGTGTTGTTACTGAATATTGGAAGGACTCCACAACTTAAAGTGACATTTCACATTGGAGAGCTGATAAAATCCTACAAACTTAAGCCAGACTGGCGTTTTGCTCAGAAGGAATATTCCGGCACGTGCTACAGGACCAGTTATGGGAGGGGGTATACTGTAGATTTGTGTAAGATTGTAAGCTGTTGTGCTGCACCGCAGGCTAGCCCATACCGTACACCCATACATTGATTCCTGCTCTTATAGGGTAATAACAGGTAAGGTGTGGCAGCTTATTTGTGCCTGCCAGTAGGTAAATTACTTCACTTTCTACCTTCATCCATCAGGAGGCGCCGTGCTGTGCAGCACAAGGGTCTCAGCCTTTGGGCTGGGTGTATGTAAATTTATTGTATGTTTCCCGCATTTGTGGTTGTGTTTATTTGCCACATCTAAGTAAACGTCTGCTGTGGCAAAAGCTGGTGTTGGGGTTGCTTTCCTCGTTCGTAAATTCACTGTATCCTGGGGAGCCCACCTTGGTGCACGGCTTACACAAGAATAGTGTGGACCAATGTTACTGAGAGGTGACTGGTATCTGTGCTGGTGGGGTTGGATACAGGCTGTGTGGCAACAAGCCAGAAATGCTGCACCAATCAAGGGAGAATCTGTGTGGAGGTTTAGCACATACGAGGTTGAAGTCTTAAGAGTTAAACAAACACACGGAGGAGCTTCACTTTTAAGATGGAGTGCTGCCTTAACGATGATTTCACGTGACGGCAGCCTCAGCCTGCAATTGGGGGCACTAGTGAGAGCTATAGGTTCCCCAATGGAGCACATTAAGCCTTGCCCACAGGTCACTCTCAATGTCTCGGGGGAACCCAATCCTGAATCCTCTGGTGGGCTCTCAGGTGGGTGGTATGCTTCCTGGATAGGAGGAGGTAAAAAAAAAGCCTGTCACTGTTTCGAACAGCAGAGGCACCAGTTGGAGTGTGTGATATATTGTGGTATATCTAGGTATGAACGTTGTAATGTATGATGAATGACATAAAACATTAGTTCACCGAAAAGATACATTTTGTGGCTCCCATTTGCCACTTCCTCATTTTAGGGTGATATACAAAAGTCTCCTGGCTTTAGAGTTCCCCAGAGTATGCTCATATGAGGAGGACAGGCCTTCCTGGTGCTACTTAAAGCCCTATACAAGTAACTTCAAAATATTCTAGCCAGCCCTCTAGACCTTGCTGCACATAGTGTCCGTGATGCCTGTTACTGCCAGTGTAGCAGTCTGTTCACCCCAATACACAGCTCTGGAGTGATTATCCATCATAGCGCTCATTGGTTAGGGTAACAATGGGACTGCACTGACCAATGACCAATGAGAGGTGATTCTTTCTTCTGGGATACCTTACCGGCAGAAGAAACCTCAGATGCACTTTGCATGGCTGCGCTAATTCCCTGGACTCCAAGTCAAGTTATTACACAAGGCCTTACCTTCTGTACAAGTTACTGCTAGGCCCTGTCCCTGCCATTCAACAGTCCAATTTCAGAACCTCTGACACAAGTGGAGGCTCCAGCATTGAACTTTCACATGGAGAGAACAGTGATTGACACTAGAGATGAGTTCAAGTGGGTGCAGACACAAGTCCAAACCCGCCTAAGCTATCATGCCAGGAAATTCTGAAAGCTGACATCCAATCATAGGCAGTGGAGACATTCCCTACCCTGCAGGCACAGTTATACACACCCCTTGTATACATTCGGTTGGGGGCCGGGAAATGCCTCTGTCATCTATGATTGGCTGCCAGCTTTGACAGCTTGCTGGTGGGGTAGCTTAGGCAGGTTTGGGTTCATGTCCAAACACACCTGAGCTCATCTCTAATTGGCACCATGAGAGATGAGATGAATCCTGACTTGAGCAGAAGTTGGGCTTAGACAATATTTAGGACCAAATTGTTTGCTTTAATTGGAAGACTCTAGCCTGTTGCAGGTAGAACTATAAGGGCATATTTTTGTCTGCAAGTATTTACAGAATTCCAATTTTATAATGAAAAACAAAAAAAAGTCAGTTTAAATGCGAGCAGTAAATGACTTTGAAAGCCAATTTAGGGGCTGTAAGAGTTCCGGGTGCAGCATAGAAGAGATATCTGCAGCTTATTAAGCAATGCTCTTTAGTTAAGAGAAGCTTTCAGCTGTGACTGAACAGTCCATTTTTAAATAACCTCCATCGTCGGTTCACATTAATGTCCAGCCTGTCCAAATGACAGCCCCACTTTGTGGCTCCGCAGACAATTTTACCTGTCACATGGATAAGCTGGCAGCGGGGCTGCTAACCGTAGATTAGAAAACCGCGAACATCCATTTTCATATTGGGGACCTATCAATAGCTTTGAAACGTTTCACGCTAAGGCACTGATACTCTGAAAAGCAGAAACTCATACCGTCTGACAAGGGAAGACACATTTACATAGTCTGGGCTTTTAATACATGAAATGAGTGCGTGACCCCTTAGTGAATGCGGGTCTTTTAAGCCTTTATAAGGTAGGAAATTCCAATCAAAAGGCATTTTCCCTTCAGAATCTACCTGAAAATTGAACATTCAAAGAAGGTTCTTCGGCTGCATGTACATTTTGATTACCATAATGAGCCTGTAGATAATCTGTCTGCAGAAGGGAGCCCTTACATGTGAGGAGGTGCTATGCTTTTGAACGGTGATGCACGTTCTGAAATTGCTTTGCTCGTCATTGAACCTGCTGCTTGAGGACCAGCCAATACAAGAGTCTGCACCCTGACAGTCAGAGGCTATACCTGCTATGCATTTCAATGGTACTAGGGTGCGTGCCACAGATAGGTCACCTGCACAGCATGCTCTATTCTGAATCTATCATCAGATGTAATTTCCGATGGTAAGTAAATTGCAAAAATCACAGTACTCCCTTTTACAAAGATCACCATAAAGCTAATAATTCACTGCCTGGTTAGCTCTTGCCTCGACTATTGCAACTCTTTTGTCATTGGCATACCTCTACCCTAGCCCTCCTTCAGTCTATCCCCCCTCAACTTAAACGGTCATGAAAATTTAAAAAGGTGGACTAACTCCAAATATAGGGTAGGAGAGGTGGCGGTCCTAGGAGTTCCAAAAGATTAAGCCAAAAAGGCAGCATGGGGGCCCATAGTATGGGCCCACTGGAAAAATAAGAGGAGGGGCAGGACAGCCCTTGTAGTGTACTTTGTATCTAATAGTTGTTGGTTCAGAAAAATGTTATAAGGGTACTTAATAGAAAGAAAAAGAGAATAATATACATCTGGTGAGGTTGCGGTGATTCAGTGGGTTGAGGCATGCAACCCTCCATGATTGCGAGTGTGGAAAACCCCTGTCTACACACAGGATATAAGTGGACTGTAAGTAGGTGCTTACTGAGATATTGTGTTGGTTGTGTTAATGATTTCTTTGGTTAAGTGCATTTTACTCTGGGTAATTGCAATATATGGTTAATGTTGCCTAGCAGAAGTGCTGCTGTCTGAGAGGTAAGTGTTAACCTTGTTATTCAGGTTTTCCCTGGCTTTTCTAGGAATCACTGCCCTCTGCTAGACAAAGCATATAAAAAGGGAAACTCTATCTAATGTGGAGTTGTTGGTTGCTCTCTGCATGGGAAGACAAGGAAAGTGCTACTTTACCACCCTTCGTGGGAGCCCAGTTGGGGTTACAAGGGATATGGACTTTGCTGCTAAATGGACTATTGGACTTCCTGACATATTTAAGGTATGACCACCTCATGGGCAAAACGGAGCACCAGGAACACACAGAGAGGGCACTTAGAAGACTTTGTACAGGAATGTGTATGGAAGATGTTTCTGAGCACTGTTCATTTGTTACATTTAACCACTTCAGTAAAAGAACTTTGTTGTTAAGTCAGTCTGTCTTGTCTGAAGTCACTAAAGAGGTGATGCATGATGTATCAAAAGAACTAGGACTTGAAAAAGGGAACAAAAAAAGTGATGGGAGAAGCTGTATCCAAGTCTAACAGGCGGAAAGCTATCCATGGGATGCTGCAGAACCATTGCTAATGACAACCAAAACAGCGCCAGATGCAGAAGTAGCCAGACAGACAGGAAGTGGGTGACATGGCCCATGTGACAGGTGCCTTAGTAGTGAAGGCGCTTATGAGCTTAGCTCCTTCTCTAGTGATCATACTGGGTCCAATATTGCGATATGGAGAGCCCTAGGGACTCGGCCTGTATGTCATAGTAGGATCAAGGAGTGAGGGGTTAAAAGAAGCTTGTATGTCAAGTAAGAACAGCTTCCTGGTGTCCAAGAATAGTGTGAACCAAAGTCACTGGGAGTGAGGTGACTGTTATCTATGCTGCTGGGGTTGGGTGCAGGCACTGCACCACTAACCCAGAAATTCTGCATCGATCAAAGGAGAATCTGTATGAAGGTTTGGAGCATAGGAGGGACACTGTGCTGTACTGGAGTCTAAAGTGTTAAACACATGAAGGAGCCTCATTTTTAGGATACTTTTTAAGGATGCCTTAATGATGATTTCACATGACAGCAGCCTCAGCCTGCGATTGGGGGCACCAGTGAGAGCTTGCACTGGGTTCCCCAAGTCAGCGCATTAAGCCTTGCCCACAGGTCACTCTCAATCCTGAATCCTCTGGGGGGCTCTAACGCGGGTGTTGTGCTTTTTGGATAAGAGCAGGTCAAGAGGCCCATCAGTGTTTTGAACAGAAGAGGTGCCCTTTGGAGTGTGTGATATGACTGGTGTGTCTAAGAATGGACCAGAGTCATAGTGTATGATTAATGACATAAAGCTTTATTTCACTGAAAAGACACTTTTCATGGCTCACATCTGCCATTTCCTTAGTTTAGGGCAGTGTTTCTCAACTCCAGTCCTCATGGACCCCCAACAGGTCATATTTTCAGGATTTCCCTCAGATGAAACAGCTGTGGTAATTACTAAGGCAGTGAAACTGATCAAATCACCTGTGCAAAATAATGGAAATCCTGAAAACATGACCTGTTGGGGGTCAATGAGGACTGGAGTTGAGAAACACTGGTTTAGGGTGATATACAAAAGTCTCTTTCTTCCTGGCTTTGGATTGCCCCAGAGTGTGCTCATGTGAGGAAGGTGGGCCTTCCTGGGGACCTATCCAATGAAATTAAAATATTTTAGCCATCCCTAAAGTTTGATAACACTAATCATAATCATAATAAATATAGCTGAGAAAGCTGCTGTTAGGTCATTATAAAAAAAACACCAATATAACCATAAAACCATCCGATAAAAGAGGAAACATTGTCCTGATGGATAATTTCATGTATGAAAACATGTGCTTAAACATTCTCAGAAATAAAACATGTTATAAAAAACTTTCCATTGCATTGATTAATGAATAATCTAAAGTTCTATGAGCTAGTAGCTTCAGCATATACAAATGGTGTTATCCAAAAGGATTTATGGAAATACATTAGAATTAGACACCCCAGGATGCCAACATTCTATGCAATTCCCAAAATCCACAAAGATATAAACAATCCACCTGGCAGACCTATTATTTCAGGAAATGGTTGTATTTCAGAAGGTATCAGTCAAGTTATAGTTCACTATCTTAGACCCCACGTTATGAGCTTGCATCTTATGTCAAAGATTCTATCCATTTTTTAAAAATCATTGAAAATCTAGATACACCTCCTTCTGCCTATCTTGTTACAGTAGACGTGGAATCTCTCTGCAACTGCATTCCACAAAATAAAGGCATTGCAGCAATTAGATCCATTCTGCAACAACGTGGAATACAGGAATGGAGATTTAATGAATTCATTCTAACTATGCTTGAATATATAAATCATAATACTTTTTTGTTGAAAGGCTCCCACTACCTCCAGGTACAGTGTGTGGCTATGGGGACCTGTTGTGCCCCCTCCTATGCTAAACTGTACCTGGGGGTGTGGGAGCAAAGTTTTTTGTTAAATGAATCTCTGGCTGTTTACACACAACATATTACCATTGGCAAAGATATATAGATGATATATTCTTTGTCTGGGATGGTCCCGAGACACTTTTAAAGAAGTGTCTTGAGGTGATGAATTAAAATGATTCAAACTTGTTCTTCACAATGACCTATGACAGAGAATAAAGTATTTTTTTGGATCTATGTGTTTCCAAGACAACAGATGGATACCTGGAAAGCAGTCTTTTTAGAAAAGAGACTGCTGGGAACACTATTTTGCATGCAGATAGCTTTCACCCAGAACCTTTAAAAAAATCTATTCCATATAGTCAAGTCTTGCAGATTAAATGAAATTGTACCAATGATTCAATTTTTCAGAATGAGGCTAATAAGCTCACTGAACGACTGTTAAAAGGAGGCTATACTAAAACAGGCCTCAAAAAGGCCTTTACCTGTGTAAAAATTTGGATACACAGAACCTTTTATTCAATTCCAAAACACATAAACATGCCAATAAAGATGAAACCTAAAATATTCCAATGAACATATTAAAATAAGGACAATATTACATAATCATTGGTTAGTTCTAGCAGAGGATCCTATCATTGGCAAATTGGTCAGTAAAAATCCCTCTATTACATATAGAAGGGCAGGATCATTAAAAGACGTTTTTGTACAAAGTGAATATAAAGGCACTCAGAGATGTGATCCATGCAAATATGTTGGCACTTTCCCTTGTGGATGGTGCGCACATTGCTACTTGATAATAGGAAAAAATGAAATCTTCCAAAAGGAGATAAATTAATTTCTAAATATTTCGTTAACTGCCAAACACTAGGAGAGTGTCCTGTGAATGTGGATCTTTTTATGTAGGTAAAACACGCCAAGAATTTTGGAGACGTATTTCCAAACATTTTCATGCTAGGAGAATAGGAAATTTGTATCTACCCCTGGGCAGACATTGCCAAAAGTTAATTAATATAAAATGTCCAAGGTTGTTTTCTCAGCTCTAGATAGAATACATATTCCTACCAGGGGAGGCGATTGGAATAAAGCACTACTCCAGCAGGAAACGTGCTGGATTAGATGCTTGAATGCAACTTGCCATCCTGGTTTAAATTAATCTGAAAGCTATAGATAATTCTTAGAGGGTTTCACCTCTGGTAAAACAGATTGAAATATCTTTGATTTTTCTAACGATTTAATTCTCTAAATGCCTCCACTAATGATCCAATCTGCCTTCCTCACCAAAGGAGATCTTTTCTCCACATTCTACATGTGCTGCAGGGTTGCCCTGTAAATGTTATTATTGCATTGTCATTGTTTTCCTCCTTTTGAAATAAGGGTTCATCATACTATCCATATTATTTTGTTTTCACTTTGTCATGTTAATCATTATTGTACATGCTCCCTGTTGGAGCTTGTAATCCCCCACTAGGTTGAGCCTGGCTTTGTTGGCATGCCCGGCACGGAAAGGTTCCCCCGATCTGAATGTGGCCGGGGTGCCCCTCTTTGCGGCCTTATGGAGCAGAAGGCGGAACTCTCTCTGCCCCTCACACTCCAAATTGGTCCGTTTGTTCCATGTCGGCGGTGGTCTCCACCATGGCGTCCGCCCGACTTCTGGAGATCCTTTTTCTGGAACCGGATGTGACTCTAGTGCAGGGGTGGGCAAACTTTTTGACTTGAGGGCCGCAATGGGTTCATATATTGGACCCGGGGGCCGGACAAAGAGTAGATGAATGATGTGTATGTGTCATCCATAGTAAGTATAGTAATATTCCCCCATAGTAAGCAGAGTAATTAATCCCCCATATAGTAATTAATCCCCCATATAGTAATTAATCCCCCATAGTAATTCATCCCCCATATAGTAATTCGTCCCCCATAGTAATTCATCCCCCATAGTAATTCATCCCCCCTATAGTAATTCATCCCCCATATAGTAATTCATCCCCCCTATAGTAATTCACCCCCCATATAGTAATTCATCCCCCCATATAGTAATTCATCCCCCATAGTAATTCATCCCCCATATAGTAATTCATCCCCCATAGTAATTCATCCCCCATATAGTAATTCATCCCCCCTATAGTAATTCATTCCCCATATTAATTCATCCCCCATATTAAGTCCCCAAGTCCCCCCTGTGTCAATTCACTTACCTTTGCTCCGCGCGTTCCTCTCGCCGTGTTCCCGCGCCGTTCCGGTGTAGCATGAAAATCTGTCTCCTATGAGGATCTGTCCCCCTTGACGTATCTGCGCATGTGCCAGTTTCAGGCATTAGCAGCCGATCGGCGATCTCTGGCACATGCGCAGATACGTCGAGGGGGACAGATCCTCATAGGAGACAGATTTTCATGCTACACCGGTCTTCAGGGCGGACTGTGAGAGGAGCCTAGCTCCGCGGGCCGGATTAAAAGGTCCGCCGGGCCGTAGTTTGCCCATTGCTGCTCTAGTGCGTAGGACATGGTCGCACCTGTACAGTTGTGTTGAATGCCAGGAAGCACACTATGGACGCCATCTTTCCCTCGGGCGGATGCACATGCATATGGGAGGAGAAATACATATATTACAACTATCTCCTCCCACATATGGGAGGAAAAATACATATATTCCAACTTTTTGGGAACTCTACCGACCCTTTGATGGGTTAAAGTTTGAACGGCAGATCTTTGAGGTTCAACTACCAAAGCGTTGTGTTTCTACATGTTCTTGGTGAATCTCAAGAATGTAAGTGACCACTTTGAATGCCTAGAAATACAAGAAACGTTTATGGTTTAAATACCTAAGTGGCTATTTCTTTTTCATTGATAGCATATCTTAAATTAGAGGGACAATACGACTGATTCAAATGTTCATTTATTATATATTTGTTCATATGCTACACATGATGGACGTTTAGTTAACTTCTGGTCCCTATTATATAAATAAAAGAGATAGCATTCCTTCAGATATGTTTTGATGTCTAATGTTATATCTTTGGGATATCAATGTATAGGACATCACATTAATTGATATGCTTTATTACTACAGTATTCCTCAACGTGGCACCTGTGGTTCCTAAGTGTCAAGCAATGACCTCATGCTATATATGGGGGGGACTCACTCTTCAAAACACAGCAAAGTATTTTCAGTATGACCAATTTTGGTGGTATGTAAAATTTGTAGTAGTTGGTTTCTCAATTCTTGGACCATAAACATAATGTATAAAGGTTTAACTATTGATAATTATTGTTTTAGAGCGGTATTCTTTCCCTGAGGAAGAATCTGCACTAAAGTATTCAAAACGCATTGGGTATAGGATGAATGCACTTGTAGTATCCTCAGTTGAGGTTGCAAGATGAAAATCAACTTCAAGAAATGAACTTTCCAATGCAATAATTACAAATATTGTGAAGCAAATATGTTATCAAGAATTCTCATATTCTATTGGGGAAATATTCCTATTGGGGAAATATGTGTTGATGTGTCAAATAAAATGTCAATTTCTAAAAAAAAATAGTTTGGTCTATATATATTCTAAGGTTGCCTTAAAAATCCCACCAAATGTAAGGTACAAATCTCTCTATTAGAAAAATAGGGATGATGGCAACCACACCCTAGGATATATCGGATTACTATTTTTCTAGTGTATGATGAATAACATAAAGCTTTATTTCACTGAAAAGACACTTTTTGTGGCTCACATCCGCCATTTCCTTAGTTTAGGGTGATATACAAAAGTCTCTTTCTTCCTGGCTTTGGAGTACCCCAGAGTGTGCTCATGTGAGGAAGGCGGGCCTTCCTGGTGACTTGTCCAATGAAATTAAAATATTCTAGCCACCCCTCCAGACACCGCTGCACAAAGCGGCTGTGATGTCCCATGCTACCGGTGAAGCAGACTATGCACCCCAATAAACAGTCCCTGAGTGAGTATCCATCATAATGCTAGCAATGGCAATTGCTTATTGGTCAGGGCAACCATGTGACTGCGATAATCAATGAGATGAGCTTCTTTCTTCTGGGACACCTTACCGGAAGAAGAAACTTCAGATGCACTTCTCATGGCTTCACTGTCCAATAGGTGCTTGCCAATTTGAGTATTATGATGGATACTCACTCTGGTGTATTTTGGTGTATGATGTACAGACTGGTACACCGGTAGCAGGGGTCATCCTAGTCATTATGTGCAATAAGATTTGGAGGGATGGCCAGGATATGTGGAGTTAAAGCAGTAGTAAACTGCAAAAAAAAAAAGGGCCCCTGCAGGTTTAGGTCATAATGTACAAGTATGCACCGCACACTAGTACATTATGACAGACTTAGCTTTCCATGGAGCCCTCCTGTGCCGCACTGTCACGGCTCCCCAGTGCTGCCATCTTCACCCGGGCTTCATTCCGGCCATATGAATTTACATCACTCCCACGCATGCATGCAGGAGCCCTCGGCTACGGCATGGAGATCTAAAGGTCCAGCAATATTTGCCATTCCTTCAGAGCACATGTGCCGTAGACACCACCAGCTGAATGTTATGTGAATATCTCTTAAACAGTGCAAGTTTAGGAAATGTTCTCTGTACCTACAGGTAGGTCTTTGTCAGGGCAGGGGCTGTGCAACGGACAAGTAGGCCTAGTGGCAGGGTAACGCACTGGCTGACGACAACCACCACCAACAGACCGAAGTCCCTCAGGGCGCGGAGTCTAAGTCCCAGGCTGCCCTTCACCAGGGCCCCTGATGGTGGGGATGGACTTGACGTAGCCAGGAACCAGGTCGTGGCCCCCGAGACACCCCGGCTGCGGTAATGGCCGCCGCCAATGGCGTGTAGCTGGTAAGAATGACAATAGCGTAGTCAGGCAGGCCGGGTCGACAACAACAGGACAAAACGGTACAGAACAGTAGACAGAGAATCATAGGTCACGGGCCGGATTCAGCAATGGAAGGTCAGATCGAAGGAAACCACAGAGAATGGTCTTAGTCACAAGCCGAGTCAGATACCAGAAGAGTCACAAGAGTATACACAGAGCTCTAGCAAGACCAAGACACAAGACACAAGTGCAAGGAGCATGTGCGGATCACAGGCTTATATGTACTCAGCTACACCCCTCTGGGGGATGGACCTCAGAGACCTGAAGGCATAAAAGATTCCCACCATGCTCAGCAGAAATCCAAGATGGATGCCAGCACATGGAGTAACATAACCTCTGGGAAAAGGTAGGACCTTGACAGTCTTATTATAGGCTCACCTGTAGGTACAAGTTCTCAGGACTTTACTTCCACTTTAATTCGCCTTTAAATTTTTTCTGAAAACAAAAGGTGAACTTACCTTTTAAAAACAGAACACCAATTTTTTTCCAACAGCTCACCTCTGGCAGCTATTACCCTTTTGTACCATTTTCCCATCCCTTTTAGAATGTAAACTCTCATGAGCAGGAATCACCTAATACATTGTAACTGTATGTCTAATTTTATTTGTAAAGTGCTGCATAAACTGTGGGTGCCATATAAATCCTGTATAATGAAAGCAATAATGATAAGTGTAGCTTCTGCATCAGATTGCTCATTCTTAATGATCTTAGAAGCATCTTCAACTGGTGTCAAATACAAGCGGATTGCACCCATAAGCAGGCTGCATCTACCCAGCAACACAGAGCCATAATGTGAGTGAAGGCTTGGATGAGAGGAGACTTGGAATATGCTTCTTCCAGCCTGCAGCAGACCAATAGTAGAATTCTTCCAGATTATGCAAAGTCAGTACGATTTAGCTCAGTACCGATTTAATGTTTCTTTTTTTTTTTTGGGGGGGGGGGGGGGGTAGTTATATTGCTGCTGTATTTGAATTAAAAAAAATTCTTCACATTTAAAAAAATAACCACAATGGGCAAGACAGTCAGAACAGCAGCTAGCAGGCTAAAGCCTAGTACACACAATCAGAAAATCATAGGAAAAATATCACTTTCAAAGTGATCGTACGATAATCTGATTGTTAGTACCGTACACAGCTTTCGTCCGAAATTGAAGGGACAATTGAGTTGAATTGAAGGGACAATTGAATTGAATTGAAGGGACAAGCACAAACTTTTTTCTCATACGATACCAGATTGTATGATTTTTGTTTAATCCCCATTTTCGTCTGAAAATACAATACAATACATTACATCACTTTCAAATTTTTATTCTGTCGTACAAGAATGTTCGTAACATTAGTAACCTCTTTACTTTCGATATGAGGGTAGCATGCAAAAAAACAAACTGATTTATTACCTTTAGGATCTGTTACCTTTAAATCTGTCACCTTTAGGATCTTATGGAGAGTGATATTATTATTATTATTATTATTATTATTATACAGGATTTATATAGCGCCAACAGTTTGAGCAGCACTTTACAATATAAAGGGAGACAATACAATTACAATACATTTCAGTAAAGAAGGAATAGGAGGGTCCGGCTCACGGAGCTTACAATGTAAAGGAAGGGATCATTCGTCTGATATTCTCTTCCTGTGTATGAGGCCCAAGGCAATCTTTTTTCCACATATTACTGCAAGGAGGTTTCAGGCAGCAAGTAAAAAATGCATTTGACGCTACAAAGAGGTATCAGCTTGGGGAGGACATGGTTAGAGGGATGTGTTTAATAAGAACAAGGGTTCATTGCTAAATCCCCTCATTGCCCTTGGTGCCAATAGGGCCAGAACAGTGTGGCTAAGCAATTAGTTCCAAGAGCTCCTTCACACAAACCAATCAAGCTGAGATAACCAGAGCATGGAGAAGAGAGAGCTGCGTTACTAACACTCACCTTTGTGCCTCCAACTCTATGTTACGTCTTGAAAATATGAGTCTACGCAACTTCTTGGACCACCTCTTTCTCTCCACTAGGAGGGAGGCTGCTGGGAATTTAAGGAAATCTGTGATAACCGGGAAGACCAAGGTGCATGTTGCTGGTCTAGGGCAGTGTTTCTCAACAAGGGTGCTGGCTAGGTTCCCCCTGAAGTGCCATGAGCACAGGACCCAGCTTGCCCTGGATCAGCATCATGACGTGACATGATGCAGGTGGGCACTGGGGCTTCCACATATATTTGCAAATATATTGTGCAACAAAATCTTCTGTTTTTAACGTGAATTGTTAAACAGGGACAATTTGGTTTGTTTGCAGGCTAGTTGGTAAGTGTGTTGGGAAATGTATGTCTGTTTGTGGTGTGTGTTGCACTATCATGTTCACATTACTGCAAAGCTATTTATAAATTGGGGGGCTGCCATCTTTTTGTATAGCTTGTTTGCTGCTTTGGTGTGAGGACTCAATGGATTCCTTCAGCTGCCATTGTGCTTTTGCTGGGCATCCAGTGTGTCCCTGTACATTAAGGAGAATTGGGCTCCCTCCAGGCAAACCTTCCATTAAATTATTCACCGCAATATGTGTTCCAACTTGGAGACTCTCAAAAATAAAAAGTTAGGACCACAATATACAGAGGAGCCTTGATTTAGGCACTGCGGCTTCCACATATTTGAAAATTTGTGCAATGAAACCCTTTTTTTTTTTTTTTTAAATTTGTCAGACGTAGTCAGTTTGGTTTGTTTGTAGTCTAGCTGGTAAGTATGCTGGGAAATTGTTGCTTGTTTGTGATAGTGCAGATGGGCAGGCCACCAGCACCATAAAAACATAGGATGCTCTAGGGCCAGGACATAGAGCATTATTTGTTGCTATTGTGATGGCAGGCCAGCTCAACTACACCATGACAACCCATGACTCTGATCTTGGGAAAGAGACATGCAGGATCACACCCAGGGGCGGACTGACAACTCATGGGGCCCCCGGGCAATAGGGGATCATGGGGCCCCTGTGTCCTTGCCCAAACTCAAAAAGCCTATGAAAAAGGTACCAGGGGCATCTCATGGGGCCCCCTACTGACCCCGGGCCCTGGGGCAGTGCCCGAGTTTCCAAATGGTCAGTCCGCCCCTGGTCACACCTGCATTCAGGAGAAAATGGATGTCTACCTCCTCCAGACTTCTTCCACCTCCTGCCCTCTGCTAGAGCCAAAAGGTAGGGCTCTGATGTGAAGAAGAGACTGTTTGATTGGGAGGCTTCATGATAGGGGAACAGTGTGATTGGGAGCCCTGTGATAGGGGACTGTGTGGTGGTGGGGGGGAGGGTCTGATGGGATGGGATGCTCTGATATTATGGGGGGGACTCTGATGCGATGGGGGAATTACATAATGAGGGGTCTCTGCTGTGAAGGGGGAACCTCTGATAAAGGTTGGCTCCTGAAGTGAAGTTATTTTCGTCAAGGTGGTTCCCTGCATTGTCTCAGGCTCATGTTTCTGATTGATAAGTAACATTTATGCATTTTACATTGTAGACCGGCTGCTTTGAGACTTTACATTCTTTTAAAAGGAGCCATAACTGAAAAAAGGTTAAGAAACACTGGTAGGACATTTCACGGATTGGTACTTTCAAGTACTTTCTTGACTTTGGTTGAAATTAAGATGGTGTTAGAAAAGAGTGTAGTTCACCCACTTTATCTCATGCTGGTCAGATAATTTCTATTTTTTTATCTGGATAGCATATTCCTTTAAAAAGGAACTTTACTCTGGAAGCTGGCAAAGGGGAAAGAACAAGTCACCAGTATTGCCAGTGGTCTCCCTGCAGCTAATCATTTATAATTACTGACCTGCCGTACCTTGTTCTGCACTGTGTCTTTGTGTGAAGGCAGCCATCTTGGTAAAAGCAGAGCTTTGCTTTCTCATGTCAGAGCTGCCCTCCTGATGACTGGTGATCTGATGACCGATGGAAAAATGATCAAGAAGCAGCATAAAAGGTGGAGGAAGCATAGATCCTCAGATTGAACGAAACAGAAGCAGGGAGATCCCTGCATTGCAGGTCCTCAGGTTCAGCTTCCTATCCAGCAAGGAGATCAGTGATGTCACGCTTACCCCTAGCATAGGTGGTCAGGAACTATAGCTGGCTGCTGTTTTCACCTATAGCAGGCTCCTTTCTCATAAGGGAAGCAAGCCTACTGGTACTCATTGCCCCCAAGTCTTATACACAATGCTACAGTGAATGGCTACTACACCATGGCAGGCGCAAACAGGAAACAGCGAACAGATACTTGAACTAAGCACTCCTAGGAGGTACTTGCAGTTGGCAGACAGACAGAGAGGTCCAGTGACAGTCCAGGTTCACAGTAGGCAGGGTACAAAGAGTAGTCAGGCTCAACCCGTGGTCAAAAGGTGGGCAGAGTTCTGAGTGAGGTCTATATCCAACTGAGGTCTTCAACAAGGAAATCCAAACAAGCTGTCAGGGCAGAGAAACAGGGAGCTTGAAACACGTTCTACAAACACTATCACAAGCAACAGACTATGGGCTAGGTTGGCTTATAACAGGATTGGTCTCCACCGAGAGGCTGCCTACACCAATCACCCTGCAGGTGGACAGGCAGACAGGAAAAATGCAGCTCAGCGAAAACCAGCATGCTTGAATGAGACCAGCAGCTGTCATGGAACAGGACCGTTACATGTTCTTGACAAGTGAGCATCACAGTGTTGTGTCTGTTCTGAGGAAGGTGGCATATTGGTACAGAAACAGAGCTTTGCTTCCTCATGTTAGTGCTCTTCCTTCATTACTGGTAACTTCATGACTAGTGTGTGAATAATGAAGAATCAGCATGAGAGCTGGATGAAGCACAGATCCTCAGATTAAATGGAACAGAAGCAGGAATATCTTTGTACTGCAGGTCCTCAGGCACAGCTTCCTCTCCAGCAAGGAGAACAGTGAGCAGTCCTGTAGTGATATCATCATATTTCACCCCAATCTCCTTAGACAGTCAGAGACAGCAGTGACTTAGATGATCTCACACTGCAGATATACAGCTTGGATGCTCAAGGTAAAGAAGGTGCACTTATATTTTTCAGATTGGATTTAAGACAAAAAGTACATTCTTTAGGGTATAGTTAACATTTCTAGATGTTCCCTATAAGAAAGCAGATCTTCATTTTTATTTTTTGAGTTTGAGTCCATGTAAAATTAGATAACTACAGCCGTATTTCAGCTGCAGTACTTGGCTGTCTGGCAGAATTTCTCTTTTAACCAATTAACTTATTGCCAGCATAAAATAACAATTACTAACATATCCCCTCCTAGTTCTCATCTAATGAACACCTACAAAGCTTTGTCATAATAATCCAACAGAACGAAACGGCCTCATGTATAAAGGACCATTAGGAATAAAAAATAATTCTTACATTCTTTCATATTTTTTTTCCTTTGTCATCAGTTTTCCAGCAGAAAGCTAGAATGGCTGCAGTTAATGATGAAGAATAACAATAGAGGATCCGAGCATCTCTCTATAATGGTGTGACAGTCGTTTTCTGCGAATGGCGTTTGTAATACAATGACACCATTCTGCTTGGGTTTTTCTAAAGCTTGTGGCTGCTTTCATGCGCCTAATCGCAGCTGCAGCGCCGAGTCACGAACAGATGCGCACGGCATTTCGAGAGGCGCCGCGGCTGATCTGTGATACGTTTTTATTCTTCGTCTCCCTTTCTTGTCTGTGTGGCAGACATCACACCGAGAGCTTTCAATAAACACCGATACCATGGAGGAAATATATTTCTGCTTTCATTAAGGCACAGATGTGCAGGCGGAAACATCTAACGGGGAGTTCTAAACCAGCATCCTCCGGATGGGAGTAAAAAGATTTTTATTAACGCCACTTTTCTACTTCTGTGTTTCTGCTCTGTAGTGATTTACGCTGTGCGTTTAGACGTGACGTCACCCTGTGCACACGAGTGTCACTCCTTTCCATATGCTCCACCCTATATTGTTCAATTTTTATGATAAAACTTTTTTAAAGTGAAATAGAGGGTCAGCGATTGCTAACCTTCTGAAAATGCTAGTTGCCTGGCTGTTATGCGGATCCTTTGGCTTCAAGTGATTGTAAAGGTTAGTTTTTAATTTTTTTTAAATAAACAAACATGCCGTACTTACTTGCTCTGTGTAATGGTTTTGAACATAGCAGCCTCGATCCTCCACTTCTCAGGTCCCCCACTGGTTCTCCTGGTCCTTCCCCCCATCGAGTGCCCACCATAGCAAGCTGCTTCCTATGGTGGTCACTCATACAGGCTCACTCCTGAGTGAGGGCTGCTGTGGTTTTGCACACAGCAGCCCCAATCCTCCTCTTCTCAGGTTCCCCACTCGTGCTCCTGGCCCTTCCCCCCACCGAGTGCTCACCATAGCAAGCTGCTTCCTATGGTGGTCACTCATACAGACTCACTCCCGAGCCGCCTCTTCTATAAGCACAGCTTGCCCCAGCCCCGCCCTCTCCTCACTGGCTGTGATTGACAGCAGCAGAAGCCATTGGCTCCGCTGCTGTCTCTAAGCCAATGAAAAGTGAAAGAGCCGAGAGAGTCTCAGGTCTCATGCACATTGCTGGATTGGGATCAGGGTCAGGTGAGTATGAGGGGGCACTGCTCACTCAGAAAGTTTTTTACCTTTATACATAGAATTCATGAAGGTAAAAAAACCTTCTACCTTTAGAACCACTTTCAATACTTTCTGCTTCATTCATCTGTATCAAATATACAGTTTTGGGCAGCCATAATAAAGTCAGAAACTCTTATCTCTTTGCTTTTGACTTTAAGGCTTGATGCTTAACTTCCAAGTTCCTGTTTAGACGTTTAGTGGATGGGGGGCGTTATAACCCCACAGTTAAGCCACATTTTTAGTGCCCCCTTTAAAGCAGAACTTAACTGCTCTTAAAGTGGTTCTAAAGGCTCAAGATTTTTCACCTCCATGCATTCTATGCATGAAGGTAAAAAAATCTCTGTGCAGTATCCCCCCAGCCCCCCATTTAATCACCCATGCCCCCTCTCAATTCAGTGATGTGCACTGGAGTCTCAGCTATCCTGGGACTCCCTCTCCTCATTGGCTGAGACAGAAGCAGGAGCCATTGGCACCCACTGCTGTCAATCACAGCTAGAGAGCCAATGAGAAGAGAGAGGGGGTGGGGTCAAGCTGCGGCTCAGAGTGTGAATCGATACATGACGCATCCGGTGTCCCCATAGCAAGCTGCTTGCTGTGGGGGCACCTGACAGGAGGGAGGGGCCAGGAGCACCAGCAGGGGACCCGAGAAGAGGAGGATCCAGGCTGCTCTGTGCAAAGCCACTGCACACAGCAGGTAAGTATAGACAGGCTTGTTATTTAAAGAAAAAAAATAAGCCTTTTGAATCACTTTAAATGACCTTCTCCAGCACCTGTTCCAGACATTTGGGAGCTGGCAAAACTGGTGACGCATCTGCGCAAGATTTCTGTACGTGCACATAAATGCCACCAGCTTCTTGATGGACAGGTAGTGCCCCACAACATTTGTGCCCATGTGTCAAAATCCACCACTCCTGCACCGCAAGCTTGCATTTTAGTAACACAGAGGGGTCTATTTCCTAAAACTGGAAAGTGCAAAATCACTTCTGCATAGAAACCAATCAGCTTCCAGGTTTTATTGTCAAACCTTCATTGATCAAGCTGAAGTTAGAAGCTGATTGGCTACCGTTCACAGCTACACCAGATTCTGAGTGCTCCAGTTTTAGTAAATCCACTCCACGTAGCAATCCCAGGAGGCAGCAGGGCAGAGCCTAGACCGTAAATCCAGAAGTACAAAAAGAAGCATAATGGTAAAAAAACAGAACAGAAATATTCAGCATTTGTGTAAGAGGGATGGGGGAAGAACAAAGTAAGTACATTTTTGCACCCATAGCAAAAACTATTGCTGTCATGCTCTGCAAGCGGTTCTGCCTCCAAATGTGACCCATTGAAATACAGGCAGGTCTCTTGACCATTCGAGAGGCATCATATCACCTCCTTACCACTTGACAAATGCCTCTGAAAACCAATGTGAAAATGTGAATCGCTCTTCAGATGCGTGTCTAAACTTAGCCGAACACTGCCGACCTGTGTCAAATGCAGGTAAACAATACCCATGTACACAACCCTAAGATAACCCCTATTATTATTACAGGTACTAATATAGCGCCGTCAATTTACGCAGCACTTTACATATATATTGTACATTCACATCAGTCCCTAACCCTCAAGGGGCGTACAATCTAAGGTCCCTAACTCACATTCATACATACACATACTAGGGCCAATTTAGACAGGAGCTAATTAACCTACCAGCATGTCTTTGGAGTGTGGAAGGAAACCGGAGTGCTTGGAGGAAACCCATGCAGGCACAGGGAGAACATGCAAACTCCAGGCAGGTGGTGCTGTGGTTGGGATTTGAACCGACAACCTGAGTACTGCCAGGCGGAAGTGCTAACCATTTAGCCCCCTAAGACTCTAATCCTAGTCTTACACCAAATGTTAAACAAAAGCAAAGTGCTGCTCCAAAATCAGGTTAGCTCCATGATTCTCCCCCTGCCAGGTGCAGCTCCCCGAGGGCTTGTCTTGTCTGATCATCAGCTGGATAAAAGAAAAGGATGAAAACACACACTGAAAGCTGTTCAGTTTCAAATATGACAGGAATGTGTAGCTCTGTCCCCTACTGAACCACGTCCCCTACTGAACCACGTCCCCTACTGAACCACGTCCCCTACTGAACCACGTCCCCTACTGAACCACACCCCCTCCAACGCGTTTCACCCATCATGGGCTTAATAATAGAGGTTCCCACTTGTTCCAAGGTAGGGGGGATCACAAGTGTATGTGTATGCTACTTTATGTACCAGTGTGTGTTTGCTATATACTGTATATACCGATAGCAACCCTGTACCTGACTTCCACCTTTGTATTTAGCGATTTGAATGGAAATGACCTTTAAGAGCTAATTTTCCACATTCACATGTATAAGCACTTAAAAAGCACTTAAAAAGCCACAGTTTATATCTCCATTGACATTCAGATGTATAATAATAATAACAACAGGAATAATATGGTATAAAATTCCTTTGTAAGTGTTTTACTTTTTGATGTATAATGAGCTGTAAATTTTCGAATGCCTTTGACACGCGTCACGCAGTAAATACATACCTGAGATGAACTGGGATTTTTTTCTGGTGGCAGTGCTAGAAATCAGGCCTCAGCTGAGAATTCCTTTGGATGATGTTATTTATGATTCACGGATTTCAGATGCCCCACCGCAATAAATTAGCCCATTCTGTTTCTGAACTAGCAACAAATTGCATCACTCCCGATGTTAACTCTTCTGAAATGGGTCAGTAGTAGAGAGTTTAATTCACTATATGCCACTCCGTGTCTTTTAATTGGCAGCATTCGCAGGATTGATGAAACGGTACCAACTGAACCTTCTCAAAACCTAAAACCCCCATTACAAAGGCCCTCCTCCCTTCCTATTGTTCCTGGGTAGGTAAAGCTCATGTTAAAAGAAATTTAAAAAAAAATAAAAAAACAAAAAAAAAAAACCAACGCTACAGGCCTTTTCATACTGGTGCACTTAAAAAAATGCATATCACAATTTAAGATGTTTTCAAGGCCTCATGCACACTGGGCACATAAAATGCTGCTTGCCCTCCAGAAGATTTTACGCCCTTCCTGATCAGGCCATTGTTTGCTATATCGCACTGCGTTACTTTAACTGACAACTGTGCGGTCATGCAACACTGTACCCACAAGAAATGTATATAATTTTTCACACAAATAGAGCTTTCTTTTGATGATATTTGATCGCCACTGGGGTTTTTATTTTTTACACTATAAATGAAAAAACACCAACCAATTAAAAAAAAAAGAACATATCCAATTAAAAAATGTTACAAAATCAAAATTCTTCTGCATTCTAAAATGTATTTTGCTATATATTTTTGCTTAAAAAATCCAAATAAGTGTATATTGAATGGTTTGCGGGAAAGTTTTACGTCTACAATTGATGGGATATATACTGGAATTAAATTATTTTTTATACTGGTATAATAATCAGTGACTTGTAGAGGGACTTTAATAGTACTGCGGTCAATCTGACACTCTGTGGGAACCAGTTAATACAGTGATCAGTGCTAAAAATATACACTGACCAGGAGCGGACTGACCATTTGGAAACTCGGGCACTGCCCGAGGGTCCGGGGTCAGTAGGGGGCCCCATGAGATGCCCCTGGTACCTTTTTTATAGGCTTTTTTGAGTTTGGCCAAGGACACAGGGGCCCCATGATCCCGTATTGCCCGGGGGCCCCATGAGTTGTCAGTCCTCCCCTGACACTGACACAGTACTAATGACACTGGTTGGGAAGGGGTTTACATCTCGGGGCGATCAAAGGGTTAAGTGTATGCATAACAGTGCTTTGTGTTTACTAGGAGATGAGCCGGTTTTTATTGCATGCTTTGCAAGGAAACAAAAATTGGCACATCCCCTCTGACAGGGCAGAGCCCTATATTGTTTACATACACAGAGGTCTGTCCTGTCAGCCTCTTTGCCGACCACCGGGTCTCCAGCCGTCAATCATTGGCCGCGACCCACTGATAGGCTTGTGTTGTGTCTAATCACAGCACAGTCGGGGTGGCACATGTGAGCTCCTCCTTTCCCTGGAAGAGCTGAATCACATACTAGGTACATGATCCAGTACAAGAGAGCCACCTTTCCATCACACATATAAGTGATGCAGTCGGTGAGTTGTTATACAGGTGTTTGCCATTTTTTCTTTCAGCAAGAAGCAACTCTACAGTATGTTAGCCTATGTATCCATGTCCAGGCAAATCTGTAAAGAATCATTTGAAAAAATCATCACAAGTGCATTTTTGAGATGAGCTTTTGGCCAGAAAAAACGCTTGGCGCACCTAAGCATGCGTAAACACACCTAAACGCGGCATTTAGGCAATGTCAATCCTTTTGAAGTGTAATTTTTTCTAGTGTTTTGGGGACAAACAATTATAAACTCAAATGCGTGTAAACGCGCCTAAACACATGTACAATATGCTTTATAGGCACGTTTTTTCTGCTGCTTTTTTTCTGCCAGCAGTTCTGGCATTTTTTCTGCTGTTTAGTGTGCATGGATCCTAATGCATTTTCTGGTTGCCTGACTCCCAGCATGAACCTGTGAGACATGAACATGTGATATAAAATGTGCACCAAAAAAGCAACCCCAGAGTGTTTTGGATGCATTTTTTATGTTTCCCATTGATTTTGTAGCGTCCCCCTGACTCCCCTGAAGACAGGATACTACCTTCAAAGGGTATGGAGTGAGCTAGCATTTACCCCAGGGCTGAGTCCATAGCTAAAAAAAGGGGAGATTAGAACAGAAATTGGGCGCCAGTCACTTTAGGTCTTTTTCAAAACTTTAATATTAAACTTGAAAGAAAGTGGAAGGAAAGGGCTAGGGGTTTCAGATACCACGCAGATCACTTACAGACTCCTTGGATCCAGAACAAAGTCCAGCTTCACAGTGCTAGAACCTTTAAGCCAACCCAGCAAAACTGCAAACACATTTTCAGAGTGTGCGTCCCCTAAGCGAGTCATCAAGCCCTTCTGAGAGACCAGCCTTCATCGTTGCTCTCTCCAGCAAGAGAGGCGCCTACCCTAGATCTTCTTACCTTGGCTCAGCTTCCTCCACTCCATCAGGATAGCCTCAGGACCACTTCAAAGCAGGTAGGCCCAGACAGGCTTCTGAGTCTATCATGGAGCTTTCTCCATCAGCTCCTTCTCAGGCAAGAGAGCGAGCACATGGCCCAACTCAAATATATATATATATCCTCTCCCAGCATGCACCAGTGACCATAGAACCTCCTACCGGGCTGTCTGGAAAAAATATAAATTTTCATAACTCAAGTCTAGTTGTGCAATCTCTTACTATGACCTATGGTACCAGTGACACCTACTGGTGACAGTGAGAAATGCACAACCCAACTGAGATTAGGGGAAAGCCAGACAAACAAACTGTATAATCAGTCGGAGCCAACTACAGCTCACCCAAAAACTAAATTTGCATAGTAGCCCCAATTTAGGACCAGGGGGCTACAATTTCAATGGGAAATGTGTTTTTGTGCACTTTTTTGGGCACCAAAGATGAAGCATGTGGTACTTTTCAAAATGCACCGCACGCACAGCATACTGATGTGAAAAGTTCCACAGGATTTAAAGGGAAATACTGCAGTTTACTAATTTGGTTGTATAAGACTAGGCTGGACTTTTACTGGTATTTAAAACAAAACTTTTTTTGATCAGATCTTCACCTATACTTTGCAATGCATATTCCCTTTCCACGAAGGCCCCATCCACACAGAGTGAACTCTGCCAAGAATCCTCTTGCTCAAAGAAGGATCTGCCGCTGATCCCTGCTGAGCAAGTGGTTGGCTGGTCCGTGTCCGCCCTGCTTACGCATCTCCTCTATGGGCGGTCAAATGTAAATGGACCCCCTGTCCGGTTACACTTGACTGCCATCCGATCCTCTAGACCTGGGGTCTCCAAGCTTTTTTAAAAAAAGGGTCAGTTTACTGTCCTTCCAGCTTTAGGTGGAGCGGACTGTGGCCACTGTGAATAGAAAATGTCCCAACATCAGTGGGAGTAAACACTGCCCATCATTGGTTTAGCAGAAGAAATAGTTTCCCATCATTGGTTTAGCAGAAGAAATAGTTTCCCATTGTTGGTTTTAGCAGGAGGAATAGTGCCCCATATTAGGTATCAATGGGAGGAATAGTGTCTCATCAATGGTGTCGGTGAAAGGAATAGTGCCCCATCATTGTTCTTAGCAGGAGAAAAAGTGCCCCTTCGATGGTGTCAGTAGGAGAAATAGTGCCCCATTAATGGTGTCAGTTGAAGGAATAGAGTCCCAAGGGCCAGATAGAGGCAAGCAAAGGGCCACAGTTTGGACATCACTGCTCTAGACAGAAGGGATTCCCATCAGTCTGTTTTTAGTGAATCAGATTGGATGTAGGCAGGAGTAAACAGACATGTCTGTTTAAACCCACCGATCCATAGATTACAATAGAGGGTCCGATTGCCAGTTTTTTACATGGACCCGATTAGTTAGCTCATGTGAAAGGTGCTTTAAAATGGTCATACTTCTCTTCCAGGTCACGGGAGTGCACTTACTTTTGCTTTCCTGTGACCTACAGCTGCTATTGCCCACCCTCAGCTGACATAGCAGACCCGTTCCAGGCTCTGGAAGGATTCTGACAACATTGTCAGGATCCACCCAGTTGCCTGATTGATAGATGGTTCCACTTCCATTCCCTCTCAAGCCCAGTGCTCCAGTGAGCACTAGAAGGGCACAAAGGAGAGCAGTGACTGACAGTCACCGCTCTGTACTCTGAGCACACTGAGAACTGAGCAATCAGGAGTCATGTGATCACTCAGTTCTCACTCTTAAACTAGAACTTTATTGTCAGGGATCCGGGTATGACCAGAAATGTGTGGGAACACAGGTGTAGTCAGGGCTGGAGAGGTGGAATGGTCAGGCAGGCCGCTTGGTATTGTTAAGCACCGCTTGGCGGCGTCTCTCGCAGCCCACAGCACGGTGTTCCTTAGGGCGCGGGGTCTAAGTCCCAATCTGCTTATTCACCAGGGCCCCTGATGGTGGGGATGGACTTGGAGCAGACTGAGACCAGGTCACGACCCCTGAGTACAATGGTAGAGAGTGTCGTCAGAGGTGTGCGGGGAAAGGAGCCTGACGTGAAGAGGCTGGCAGACCTGGTAACAGGGACAGATCCGTGCGGGATGGATGGATCGTCTGGGTAGCGTAAGGCGTCAGGCAGGCCAGGTCAGCAACGTGCGGGCAGCGAGGTACCGAAGGAGCAGGCAGAAAATGGTCAGGGTCACAAGCCGGGTTCAGTAACTCATGGGCAGTGCGGTACAGAGGATCAGGCAGAGAATGGTCAGGGTCACAAGCCGGGTTCAGTAACTCACGGGCAGCGCGGTACAGAGGATCAGGCAGAAGGATGGTCAGGCAAGCCAGGGGTTCAACAGGAGATGGTCAGCAGGGTCAAGAACAATGCAACAGAAGACTCACCGGATACCAGGTACAGGGGCTCATGGGAAACAATACACCAAGGCACTGACTGCAGGTCTGGCCATTCCTTAAATACACCTCCTGCAATCAGCCCCAGGTGTTGGCTGATTGCAGGAGTGAGCTTCTGGCTGCTGAGAGCACCCGCTGGTCAGCCCTGGTACTGCAGCCCACACGGCAGGTGAGTCCCACCATCAGTGCTGAGTCCATTCCTGACATTTATCTTAAAAAAAAAAAGTGCACAGACAAGATTTTTAATGCTTTGTCTGTTTTGGATTAAACTTACTAACCTGTCCACCCCAGGCAATGCTGAAGCTGACTGCAGTCCCGCACATGCGTTGGAGTGACGTCACCCCTGCCCGGCCAATGAAAGCGGCTGGTGATTTAGACCTGATACCTGGCCGCCCAAAAGATGTCAACAGCTGGCGGGGAGCCTGTGTCGCTGGATCCAAGGTGAGTATAGTTCTGATTTAAAACCAACAAGGGAGAGCTGCAGAATAGAGCTG
This sequence comes from Staurois parvus, assembly GCF_062004578.1. Taxonomy (NCBI): domain Eukaryota; kingdom Metazoa; phylum Chordata; class Amphibia; order Anura; family Ranidae; genus Staurois; species Staurois parvus. The sequence continues at coordinate 1,153,082 of NW_028318374.1, forward strand.
AGTATGAATGTTTGTTGTTTTGAAAACCCCAAACCTCTCCTTTAAGTTATACTATAGTACTTCTCAGCATCCCGCTATAGTGTGATCCCAGCCTTAGAGACGGGGGAACGTTTGATGACTTAGACACAGTTGCTTGCATTAGCAGACTGCTGAATGATTTCGATGGTTGTCTCGAATTGCTCTTAAAAGTGGGAAAAGTCAATGGAAACAGCTGCGGCTCCAAACTGCTTAAATATTTCAAACGCAATCGTATTTCTTTGCAACTAAAATTGATGTCTGTCTGCACAGAGAACAGTGCGTTACCCCCTCTTCCTGGCAATAAATACATATTCTGATTATAATGTTTACAAAACATGGCCTACTTTTCCCCCCGAATACTGATTTATGTGAATTTTTAACACAATTACTCATTTATGAGATACAGCGCGGCAGATGTACGCGTGGATCCGTCTTGCTTACATAAAGATGTACACTGAGAAAATGTCATATTGAAAATAGCACACTTTCTGCGCAAAAAAAAAAAAAAAAATAATTGATTTTCTGCCGTGTGATAGGCTCACATTTCTGCTTAATAAGCCTATTAGCATTTCACATTCTCACACCGTGGCGGTCGGATGACAAAGTAATGGTGTGTTCATAATTTCCATGTTAAAGTGTTATTTTCATGGTTTCCATTGTTTCAAATGATTCTTAAGTTTATAATTTTTTTTCTTCAAATGAGGTTTGTGAAGAGGAAGCCATACCCTTTTTTACCCTTTTTTACCTATCATATAGCCTTATTATCAAATCATATACCATCCCCCCCGCCTCACCCAGCAGATTCTGTGCTGTCCTGCTGCCACTGGCTGCTTAGGTGTGACAGCTAGACATGCGTGTTTTGTTTCAATTTGTTTTTTGGATGCAAATTTAATTTTCAAAAATTTGGATGCACACTATATTGGCAAAAGTATTGGGACACCCCTCCAAATTATTGGATTCAGGTGTCCAATCACCCCCATGGCCACAGGTGTATAAAATCAAGCACCTAGGCATGCAGACTGCTTCTACAAACATTAGGTGTGGCAGCTAGACATGCGTGTTTTGTTTCAATTTGTTTTTTGGATGCAAATTTAATTTTCAAAAATTTGGATGCACACTATATTGGCAAAAGTATTGGGACACCCCTCCAAATTATTGGATTTAGGTGTTCCAATCACCTCCATGGCCACAGGTGTATAAAATCAAGCACCTAGGCAGGTAGACTGCTTCTACAAACATTTGTGAAAGAATGGGTCGCTCTCAGGAGCTCAGTGAATTCAAACATGGTAGTGTGGTTGCCACTTGTGCAATAAGTCCATACGTGACATTTCCTGGCTACTAATTATTCCATGGTCAACTGTTAGTGGTAGTATAGCAAAGTGGAAGCAACTGGGAACAACAGCAACTCAGTCATGAAGTGGTAGGCCATGTCAGAATACCAAGACATTTTGGACAATTGCATGCTCCCAACTTTGTGGGAAGAGTTTGGGGATGGCCCCTTCCTGTTCCAACATGACTGCGCACCAGTGCAAAAAGCAAGGTCCATAAAGACATGGATGAGCGAGTTTGGGGTGGAGGAACTTGTCTGGCCTACACACAGTTATGACCTCAACCCAATAGAACACTTTTGGGATGAATTAGTGCGGAGACTGTGAGCCAGGCCTTCTCATCTGACATCAGTGCCTGACCTCACAAATGTGCTTCTGGAAGAATGGTCAAACATTCCCATAGACACCCTCCTAAACCTTGTGGATGGCCTTCTCAGAAGAGTTGAAGCTGTTATGGCTGCAAAGGACAGGCCAACTCAATATTGAACCCTACAGACTAAGACTGGGATGCCATTACAATGCTTGTGCATGTAAAGGCAAATGGCACAATAGTTTTGACAATATAGTGTATATGAATCCCTGAATGGACATAGTAACATATGTCAATGATTCTGGAAGAGTTTGTCCAAATTTAGTTATAACAAAATTAACAAATGCATTACTTTCATTTAAATGATGTCACATGATACGCTGGTAGTTCAGGCCCAGGGGGAAATTAATAAAATTTTTGAATTTATTTGATAATTCAGATAACGAATGGATACGAATTTCATTCCATTCGTTAATTCGGATGCACATGACACCAGTCAATATTGTCCATTCATCTCATGCCGTTTCTCTTTGTGGAAAATATCGGCTGGTGTCATGTGCATCCAATTTAATGAATGGAATGAAATTTGTATCCATTTGCTATCTGAATCCAAAAATTACAAATCTTTCTGATTCAAATAATATTTGGACTTTATAGCAATTTTCTGGGAAAACTGCAACATTTCTCGAATCCACCCAGACCAACAAATATACGAAATGAATACCAAAGCTACAAAACAAATTCTGAAAATAACGAATATGACGATACAAAATTCTTCAATGAACAAATGCATCTGAAACAAAATGAAGCCAGGGTCCTGCGCTGCGTGGTTGGCTGCCACTTCCAGGGTTCATGTAGTAAACTGATGGCTCTGGAACCTTCAATAAGTGCTTTAGTAATACTTGACATGTATTTTATGAATACTGTACTTATACATGTGTCCCTATGGGGCATATGGGTGCTATGTGGGCTGCTTCTGTGCACCGAGGAACTACCACAGAGATCTTGGACTGTAAAGATTGGGTTTAAATCTAAAAATCGAAGTGCCACAATGAGATTTTGATCCACAACATTTATTGAGCGCAACAGGCGAAATGTTTTAGGGCCACACATTGTCAACCTTCATCAGGACTTAAGGAACGATATGATCTGCTTTCAGGCAGGTGGTAGAGTAGGTTCTGCTGTAAGGTGCTTCCTCCCCATGGGAGAAGGCTGGGAGACTAGGCAGGATCTAGGAGGAGGGTCAGACTAGAGAATAAGAGGAATGAAACATCTGTCTGCTGGTTCCTGCTCTCCCCCCTCCTGGGAGAAGGCAGGGTGCCATAGGCTCAACCATTCTAGCCCCAAGAGAGAAAGAGAGAACCTTGAAAGCTGGTATACCCCTCTGTCTCTCCCCTCCTTAGCCCACAAAGAACATCAAGCCTACGGGGAGTGAGTACCTTCTGCAGGAACACGTGCAGCCACCGGCAGAGCCTGGGACCAAGAGTCCATTTTGCTGTGGAACTGTGCTGAGGTCTTCGACCCACTGAAGCCATGCTATTAATTGAGGCTTTCAAGTAAAGACATTCACCACATGCAGCCTTGTGTTGCCTTTATTCAGTCAGAATGCTGCTCTGAAAAGAGTGAGAATGAGTTTTTCTGATGTCCCCTAAACGTCAGGTCTGGGAAATGTAGGCCAGCGTCTGGAACCTCTGGGAGTGAAGGGGTGGAACCACTCAGCCAGGAGCATGGACAGGGGGTCAGTCTCCACCTTCCAGCCACACATTGGGGAGAGTCGTCGGGCAAGGTCCAGTATTTCCCAGAAGGTCAGTTCATGTTGGGGGTAGCCTTGGCTGCTCGCTATGCTTATATGGACTTGATTTGTATATGATGTCAAAATAAACTCAGCGAATAAATGTGAAATCAGCTGTTAAACATTACTGAGTTTATGTTCACATCATATCCAAATTAAAAATCACAGTCCAAATCCATATAGGCGGGTCTTCCAGGATTGAGGTAGCTGACCCATGATGACGTGTGTCAGCTCTGCCCACTGGCTGCTGTTGGCCCTTCTTCTTGGCCCTTCTTCTTCTGCAGCCTCCTCAGATATGTCATGTTGATATCCCAGGAGGCTTCAAGAGCAGGATGTGTTGCCTTGGCAAGAATGGTGAGTGCGGGGCAAGGCCAGACAAAAAATGTAAACCGCAACAAAAAAAGCATACGGTGGAAGGTAAGGCAGCCAGAGAGGTGGACTCACCAGAGTAAGTGAAGGTCCACGTTCACTGATGTTTGATTCTGATTCTGATTCAGACAGTAGTTAGCACTGCTGTCTTGAAGCATTAGGGTCCTTGATTCAACTGCAAACCAGGAGACTATTAACATAGAGTTTGCATGTTCTCCCTGTGCTTGCATGGGTTTATTCCGGTTTTCTACTACACTCCAAAGACATGCTTGAAGGATAAAGTGGCCCTAGTATGTGAGATAGGGACCCAAGATTGTAATCATCTTCCTTGCACTGCAGCACAACTAATTGGCTCCTCGTTCCGCTTCTTCTTCCCCCAATTTGAGCTCTGCTGTACAGGGGCTGCAAGAGGCTGATACCAGGTCAAATTCTGTTGCCTACACTACCTGCATTGAAAAGTATATTGGTGTATTAATGATCACAGAGCTGCATTCATAGGTGTCATTTATATCTGCCTGGAATTCGGCTCTAACTGAAAGCAAAATGATGAAGTTACGCCCTCCTAATGGATTTTTATAGTTCAATAAAGCCAAATAATCTGCAAGCTATGACGGTGACACCTACATTATGGTCCCTTGGTAAGGGATGGAGACAAAGACTGCTGTGGGGGAAATGACCCTTTTGAGCCACACAGACTCACAAGAAGTTGAATGTAGCTCGACCCTCCGTTGTCCACCCAAAATTTAAATATCAGTTTTAAGTGAATTTGGCCTTTTAAACAAACACTCTAGAATCCCCTGACTGCCATTCCAATTCTTTTCAAACTGCCATTTAATTTCCTTCCCTTTCTACCATGATTTCAAAGTCTTCCTTGTTACTTATGTGAAGGTCAGAGGAGCACACAGTGGGCATCACGACCTGACAGTGCCTGCCGCAATCTTTAACATTAACTGCTCTTAAACTAACAAAGGGCTATTTTCGTGCTGGAAGTTACAGGTTGCAGACCTTATCTTAATTGGGAAATGTCTATATAACAAAGAATGCTATAAAATTGCAATTGTACATGTCTGGAACCCTACACAAGGAAAATTGAAACTCCAGGGAAATAAACTAGCCTTTCAAACACTTCAAGTATTTATTGGAAAAAAAAAAAGACGTGATGCATCTAAGCCGTGCGTGGACTGTGTCAAACCTGGGAGAGCCAAGCTGTCCAATTAGCTGAACACCACCTAGGAAATTCTGCTAGATATGCCAGGTTTTAAAGGAACTGAATTAAAGGGATTGTCAATCTTCGGGGTGACTCTTTTGCTTTCCTGCAACTTTATACAGTGGGGGACATTTATATGCGAAGTGCAGGCTGGAGCCTTGAAAGTCTAGGCACTTTTCCCAAATTGAGTTGATAAGGAAGTCAACAACCTCTGCTCAGAGCAAAGTTTATTTAAAAAAGAAAAGTTACAAAGTAAAAGTGAAGATTAGAAAGCTGAGAGATTACTGCGCATGGAGGGTCTGGACCTTGTAAATGTACAAAGGACCTATCGTCTTTGTTAAATGGGAGGCTTTTAAGCTCCAATCCTGGACAGTTGCCATGTAGGCAACCTCCGAAGCATAAACATTTACATTGCAACTCATTCACTTAAGAATTTGCACAAGGAACCTATTAACAATTACAAGAGACATTAATTCCTCTTATTTTGGAACACCTTATCAGCTTGACCATGACTCAGACTCTATAATACCTTGCTGAAGAAAATGTGGAGATTAACGGTCTCTACAGACTGCACAAGAAGGTTTTCAAAGGCCCGGGGGGAGGGGGGGTACTCAAAAACCTGTTCTAGTGCCATATTTCTGCACAGTCAATCTAACAAGTATCTTTAACCACTTCCAGACCGGACACTTTTACCCCCTTCCAGTCCAGGGCAATTTTCAGCTTTCAGCGCTATCACACTTTGAATGACAATTGCGCAGTCATGCAATACTGTACCCATATGAATTTTTTACCATTTTTTTGAGACAGATAAAGCTTTATTTTGGTGGTATTTATTCACCGCTGGGATTTTTATTTTTTTACTATGTAAATGAAAAAGTCCAAAAATTTTGAAAAAAAGTGTTTTTTTTAATAAAATTTTGCAAATAAATAATATTTCATCATAAATCTTGGCCAAAATTTATTCCGTTATTTTTTTAGTAAAAAAAAAAAATCCAAATTAGTTTATAACCAAAAATTATAATTTTTAAACATTTTTCTTTAAATTTTTATTTTATTTTTTTTATATTATTATTTTTTATTTTTTTTATTTTTTTTACATACTGTCACCCTAGCAGTACAGTGTCACCATGGTGACACTGTACTACTTGTGGGGGGTGATGAAGATTTTTTCTAAATTTTTTTACACTTATTGCTTTTACACCCATATAGGATGTAAAAGCAATCATTTCTCTTTCTCTCTGTCTGCATTCTTGCAGTCATTGAGAAGTACTGAGTGAGCTGTGATTGGTCACAGCTTGTCACATGGTACAAGGCTGTTGTGAATGGCCCTGTACCATGTGACCTCTGTGATCATTCACAGATTTCACACGTAGTAAGCAATGATGTCACAAGTGACATCTTGCTTACTACTTTGCATGTGATCACTGATTCGCCAATCAGTGATCACATGATCGGGACCTGCTACAGAGGTCCCGTCCGACGATCGGTGTTTCACTGTGTCCGGAGGACACAGCGGGCACTGGATCGCAGTGGCGCGCGCTCCCAGGGAGCGCGCACAGCTAGAAAAGGCGGGTGCCATTTAGGAACGGCAACCCGCCCCTGGAGTGCCACCGCACTGCCATTTATAAACAGCAGGCGGACGGCAAGAGGTTAAAGGATAAGTTCACCTTTATACAAAAGATAATAAATGCACATTTTTATTGCAGGTACGAAAATGTGCATTTATTATTTTTTGTTGCAGTAGCCTGTAAACCATTGCACCAGCAATCAGCAGATCATTGGTGCCATGCAGATCTCCTGCACTTGTCCATATGGGATGTACGGGAAAGCAGATACACTGACAGGAAGACTCAATGAATTACCAAGGTGCTCCACAGTGCCATGGTAGTTCAATAAGAACTAAAAGGCAACAGCCACTTAGGCTGTCTTGACTTGTAGTTTCTCATTCACAGAACCCGGTGAATAAGTGACGCAGTCGGGTGGGCGGAGCCCCACACAGCCACGTTTCTTTAAAAATGTGTTACCACTAGCTGTCAAAGCGGAGGGCGGTCTGAACATAACATGTTACATGTTACACCCTGAATATGTGTGTATTATGAAAGGTGAGCTTATCATTTAATTATATACAGAACCCAGCATTAGCATATAAGCACTTAATATTGTAATGTAATCATTAGTAAAACATATAACACATTTTCTTTATCAGCATTTTTCTTTTTTTTGGCAAGAATCTGAATCCTGTGGCAGGCTTTGACAGATGTGCGCCGATAGCTGAGGCTGCCAATCCCGCACAGCACAATGACAGATTGACACAGCTATTTGTGACTGTTCACACAGCCAGAAATTATCAACGGTGATCATGGCTGGGCACGTTTTGTATGATATCAGTTTAAGATGCTTCTGAGATTATTTAGAATTCACTGATGACCATTTAACTTGCTGCTAACAATACAAAAGGAAAAGAGATACAATTGCTGTATATCGGGCAAATGTAAATGATTTGATAGGCCATGCATACATTGTTTTAGAGGAGTTCTGATCAAACACGGCACCCTGGCTACATCAATAAAAGCCAACAATCGCTTGACCTTTTGACATAATTGGCCTATGGCATGTATGATACTACAGAGCCATTTACAGTTTGAGTTAGAAAATGCTTTCTTCATAGCAACTGATGTAGAAAGGAAGAGGTAAATTGATATGTCCATGTGGGAATGGCTACCCAAACTTTCTAAATAAAAGGCCAGCAGCATAAGCTGTGGGGAGCACAGTGGCTAAGTGTTTAGCACTTCTGCCTGGCATCACTAGGGTTGTTGGTTTGAATCCCAATCACAGCCTGAAGTTTGCATGTTCTCCCTGTGCCTGCATGGGCTTCCTCCCTCGCTCCAAATACATGCTGGTAGATTATTTGGTTCCTGTCTAAATTGGCCCTAGTATGTGTATGTATGAATGTGAATTAGGGACATTACCACTTCCCATCTGACCCATGTACATAAATGGCTGGACAGGAGTAGTGCAAGAGTGGGTGGCCGTTTATAAATGGCCTCCACATTCACTGCCTGTGCCCACTCCCTGGGAGCGTGCAGCACCACGATCCGGTGCCCGCTGTGTCTGGATCGCTGTACAGGACCTTTGTGTGAGGTCACAATCATGTGATCACTAATTGGCCAATCAGTGATCACATGAATAGTAGTAAGCAAGATGTCACTTCTGACATCATTGCTTATTATGTGTGAAATCTGTGCATGATCACAGAGATCACATGGTACAAGGCTATTCACAACAGCCTTTTATCATGTGACAAGCTGTGACCAATCACAGCTTGTACAGTATTTCTGAATGGCTGCAAGAATGGAGCCAGAGAGGAGACATTATTGCTTTTACAGCCTTTATGGGTGTAAAAGCAATCAGTGTAAAAAAAGAAAAAAAAAAATCTTTATTCCCCCCCCACAAGTAGTACAGTGTCACTATGGTGACACTGTACTGCTAGAGTGACGGTATGTTAAAAAAAAAAATAATATAAAAAAATAAAATAAAAATGTAAAAAAAGTTTTTAAAAATTATGATTTTTGGTTATAAACTAATCTGGGTTATTTTGTTTTACTAAAAATATAGCTAAATACATTTTGGCCAAGATTTGTGAAGAAAGATTATTTATTTGCTAAATTTTATAACGACACATTATTGCTTTTACAGCCTTTATGGGTGTAAAAGCAATCAGTGTAAAAAAAGAAAAAAAAAATCTTCATTCCCCCCCACAAGTAGTACAGTGTCACTATGGCGACACTGTACTGCTATAGTGACGGTATGTTAAAAAAACAAAAACAAACAAATAATAATATAAAAAAATAAAATAAAAATGTAAAAAAATGTTTTTAAAAATTATGATTTTTGGTTATAAACTAATCTGGGTTATTTTTTTTTACTAAAATTATAGCTAAATATATTTTGGCCAAGATTTGTGAAGAAAGATTATTTATTTGCTAAATTTTATAAGAAAAACACCTTTTTTTTCTAAATGTTTGGACTTTTTCATTTATATAGCAAAACAATAAAAATCCAAGTGGTGAAGAAATACAACCAAAATAAAGTTTTATCTGTCTCAAAAAAAATGCAAAAAAATTCATATGGGTATAGTGTTGCATGACCGCGCAATTGTCATTCAAAGTGTGATAGCTCCGAAAGATGAAAATTGGCCTGGACAGGAAGGGGGTAAAAGTGTGCGGACATGAAGTGGTTAAATTGTGCGTTCCTTGAGGGTTAGGGACTGATGCGAATGTACAATCTACATGTAAAATGCTGCATAAATTGACAGCGCTATATAAGTACCTGTAATAAAAAAAAATAAGCTGAAACTGGGTGTCGCTAACATGCTGTATGTCTTGTTTTTTTTTGTCCTTCAATGGTAAGTAGTTTGTGTGTACAGCATTCCTGCTTGGTAAGAGCATATTGATATACTACGGGGGTTTCTGCGACATGTAAGGGGGCTTGCCAATGCCTGTGCCAAGTGCACAAGTCCCTGCCCTGCTTCTTCTCCTACTAGAACAATCATCCTGCTGCCTGAGGTTTTAACCCTCTGCCATCTTGGGCCCATCTTCCTGCCAGAGGTCTCCTCATGACAAGGAAGGAATGTCCACACAAAAAAGGTAGGATTACTGCACTTTACTGATGGCATTACAGTTGTATCACATAGATATCACATAGACATACTATCCAGAGTCACTTGACAGCATTTTGTCAATCACATATAGTGGGCGAACCACAGCAGTCACATGTGAAAGCAGCAAACAGTACATCTTAGTAAGCCATCTTCCCTACTTAGTCTGTCCCCTCCCTAGGTCATCCGTACTCACTCAGAGGGTCCTGGCTTGCCATAGACTGTCTGTATCCAGCTCACTGCTCCTTACAGGTAGTCTTTCTGAGACAGGACCACTGCAGTCAACTCTTGCTGGGGAATACTTTTCTCAGGTCCTCCAGAAAGATAGATTTAATTCAGGGAACACTTGGCCTTGCCTCCTTGCCATCCTGTAAGAGACAGGATGACTACAGCTGGCTCTTCTGGGTGCAGGTCTACCTTTCACTGTCGTCTAGCCCTGTCCAAGGCCTCCACTAGCTGAATACATCCCCCTGATGGTGGGGTCTCAGGCTCCCATACCTCAACTACACTAGGGCTCCTCCCAACCTAGCTAGCACTGACTCCCCCCTTACTTCACTACAGGGGGCTCTAGCTATAAGAACCAAGCACCTGGGGACACTACCCTCTGTAACCAGACATTAGCCTGGAATAGAGCCACCTAGTGGCAGACTAGCTAACTGCACCTGCTTACAAGCTTCATGCAAACAAAAGCCTGTCATTAGAGAGCATTAAATACGTTTTGGTACATATATTTCTTGTACTCTCTCTCTCTCTCTTGCTCTATTAAGCAAAGTAAATGTCTGAATTAGTTTCCCTTTAAAATTAAACACTTCATAAAACATACTGCAATAAGCACATCTGTGTTTTCCGATCTGAAAAAAAAAGAAACTTGTCAGCTTTCTAATCATTCACTATTTCATTGTGATGTTGCATTAGTTGTATTTAGATTATTTCCCAATTCACCTCCTGTTGTCACATTGTAATTAAACACTTACGTCTTACACAATGGCGTCAGTAAAAGCGCTTTGTTTGTCGCAGACATCGCCATTTCTCCATGCATCGATGTTTTCCTGTTAATCATCTTAATTGGTTTCAATCTGTCACTTTTTTTTTTTTAATAGAAAAATATTTTTTTTTGCTTGTTTTGAACAGAAAGAAATTCCTGTATTCCACCTGTTTCCATTTAGAGATGTTAAGATAATGTAGATTGAAAGTGGAACAAAACAATTCCTTGTCAAATGTATTTACAGTTATTATATATTATTTCCTGTGTACGTAAAGCCCAACTCCGAGCAAATCACAAATAATTTCTTGCAGTGGGGCTGTGCCTGCAATGGAAGGGTCAAAGTAGTATTAAACCTACAACTAAAATTGTATTCTGTTGCAGCTCAGGGTTTAAGTTGTGACCCCCTGTTTGCCCTGACCCTGAGTCTGCTCCACTCTCAGCTCCCGGATAGAGCTCATCTGTTGGATTTATCCCTATGCCATCGCTATCTTTTATATATCCATCTTGGGATTGCCCCGTGTTGTTTATATATTATTCAGTGGCTAAGAATATGCATGCATCATACAAATGGGGGGGGGGGGGGTATAACTGGGGGAATCAATGGTGGAGAAGGATCTGGGAGTTCTGGTAGATCACAAGCTTAATAATGGCATGCAATGCCAAGCTGCGGGATCTAAAGCAAGCAAAATCCTCTCTTGTATTAAAAGAGGTATAGACTCCAGAGAGAGAGATATCATTTCCCCCGGTACAAATCATTAGTAAGACCTCATCTGGAATATGCAGTTCAGTTTTGGGCACCAATTCACAGAAAGAACATTGGGGAACTGGAGAAAGTACAGAGAAGGACAACCAAACTGGTAAGAGGCATGGAGGAGCTCAGCTATGAGGAAAGATTAGAGGAACTGAATGTATTCTCTCTTGAGAAGAGGAGATTAAGGGGGGATATGATCTCCATGTATAATACATAAGGGGGATATGATCACCATGTATAATACATAAGGGGGGGGATATGATCTCCATGTATAATACATAAGGGGGATATGATCTCCATGTATAATACATAAGGGGGATATGATCTCCATGTATAATACATAAGGGGGGATATGATCTCCATGTATACATACATCAGTGGCTCATACAGTGAACTCGGTGTAGAGCTATTCACCCTGAGGACATCACAGAGGACAAGGGGGCGCTCTTTACGTCTGGAAGAAAATAAATGTAATCTCCAAACACGGAAAGGTTTCTTCACAGTAAGAGCTGTGAGAATGTGGAATAGACTCCCTCAAGAGTTGGTTGTGGCCAGCTCAGTGGATTGCTGTAGGAAAGTCCTGGATTCTTTCTTGGATACACAGAATATACTGGATATAACATTTATAGGTAAAGTTGATCCAGGGAATATCCGATTGCCTCTCAGGGGATCAGGAAGGAATTTTTTCCCTGCAGGAGCAAATTGGATCATGCTTTGCTGGGGGTTTTTTTTGCCTTCCTCTGGATCAACTGTGGTTATAGGATTATAACTTTTTTTATGGTTGAATTGGATGGACTTTTGTCTTTTTTCAGCCAGAATAACTATGTAACTATATTCTATATTATTAGTTTTATATACTATTTTCTTATATTTTCTATCTGTTTTGGTGATATGTAAGTATGTCTTCTTTTTTTTCGGGGGGGGGGCGGGGTTGGGGTGTCATTGAATAACCATCATTCTTTGTGGCTCTTATTTTATGATTTTGGTTTTATCACGGTCTCTCCAGAGATACACAGAAGTATTTGGTTGACTCCTGAAGAAGTTGGTGCCGTTTCACGAACCGCGTTGAGATTTTAGTCCAAATGTGCATTTCTTTCAACTGCATGTTTATTGTTGTATAGATCCAGTTAATGTATATCAACACATGGCTCTGTAGTGTGTATGTCATGACACATGTGTTTGTGCAAGATTTTAATTTGAATATGTAATAAATGTACTTTTTTAAGCAAAGTATTATTAATATAGGTTCTTAAATTGCAGTTTACCAATCATTAGATGTGGCGGCTGCATTCGTTTTCCTTTCTTAGGCTTTTTCACCTGGGCATCTGGCCAGTAACACACCTCCAGTATTAGAGTTCCTCCTCTCTGGATGAAGGAGCACAGGGGGCACAGCAGACAGCCGCATTGTTGGTCTTAGAGGGGGAGGGTAGCGATAAATGCATTAGCAGCTTTAAATACACAAAACAATTGAATCCAAGCTTCAATAATTGAAAGCTGGTCTTTTTAAACACCCCCTGCCAGGGTTAAATGGTTTGTCTCATCCATGGCAACTGATAATAGATGTTTGGTTTTGGGTTTAAGTCACCGGTCACACCGCTGCAATTTAACCCCTTCCCGCCGGCGCCTCCCGGCCCTTTAGGAGTTTCAGAAGCCGGGAGGCGGGACGGGGTTTAGGGATCATGTGACCGCCGTGACGCGTCATCACGGCGGACACATGATCGGGAAAGGTCCCAATCGCAAGAGCAGACCGGGACCTTTCCGTGAGTACCGGACATGTGTGCTGGGAGCGCACATATGTTCTTTGTTAATTGCACGCAAATGTGCGGCCACTCGGCGTCTAGGCCCAGACACCAAGAGGCCGCACATGTGTGTGCTGCTGGCGTGAAGAGGTTAAAATCACGTGATTTGTGTGCGATTTCTGAAGATTTTCAATGATTTCTTGCAATTTGCAGAAAGATTTCCATTATATTCTATGTATGTGAAAGCACAAAAAAACTGCAGAAAAAGTAATACAAGAACTACTTTAGAAATCGTGTTGCAGCAAATCGCACATGTTAAGACGCTGACATTCACATTCATTAAATGCGATTTCAGGTGTGATTTAAATTCGCAAAATGCACCTGAAATCGCCCCGGAGTGACCAGGCACTAATACTGCTATTTGCTAGTTTAGATGTTGGAGAACAACAAAAGAAGGTTTACTGATCCGCTCCTCCGCTCCTCACTGCTAGACTGTTCCCTGCAGGTTCTGCATGCACATGTTCCACTGATGCTTTCTCATCTCCTAGCCAACGTCAGTTCCATGCGGAGACTGGGGAGCTGGGAGGAAGTGAGGTTGCGGGCAGCACAGCTGGCATGCCACCTCATTGGCTGGTTACCTCTTCTTTCAGGATTAGCTGAAGTTTGCAGGTGATGGCTTTGTCTCCAGCTAACATCATCTAATCCTGCCAGGACCCAGAAGTGACGTTTTGCACATTGCTTCCGGGTCATCAACAGAAAGAGGAGATAAATGAACTGGTGTTCGCTGATCTCCCCTCCTTCTACAGATGGCACCACTATGCAGGTTCCAGGTCTGCTGATGGGAGTGCAAAGCCTGGGAAGCATGGCAGGGCACATGGGGGGTGTGGAAGTGATCTGGTGGCTGCATAGCTATTAGATCATTTCCATTTGACAGTCAGCCTGTCAGATTTACACACACTTAATGAGATGCCTCCTGATAGTTATTTGTGTTTGAGGGAAAAGAAAAATGTGTGGCTGAGCCACACTTTTAGAACCCCCCCAATCACTCCCCATTATGCTGCAAAGGCGCTGCCATAGTATTACAACAGCAAGGGGGTTTATACAACACTCCGCCACTATTGCCATACTACGGTGGCAGTGCCTTTGCAGCATAATTGTTGGGAGACAGTAAAAGTGTGGCTCAGCCACACATTTTTAAAGTCCCTCAAACACAAGTGTAATAAGAACTAACAGGAAGCATCTCACTGTGCTTATGTGATCGCCATTATTATCAAGATGATGATCATACAGTACAGAAGGTGCTGTATGTCTGTCTGTAAACAGCGTATGGATGTACTGCCCCATCGGTGGCCCTGGCCATGGCTACACCCTAGGCGGTTTCCTAGTTTGCCTAGTGGTAGCACCGGCCCTGCATAGCCCTGCTCTGGACATGAAGTCATTGAGGGACAATCCACCACCAGATCATTGGGGAACACCTCTTCTCTAGACAAAGCAAGCTATTTGCCCTTGAAGGGTAATTTTTTATCTACTCCAAGTTGGGCAGAGTTATACACACCCCAGCTCAAGCTCCCTTGGTGGTGCCGATTCTTTGCTGGCCTTCTATCAGGTTTAGGATCTTCAGCCATCTTCATTGGCTGAGCCGGGATGATATGACTGCCACCAATGCAAAGGACCTTTAGCAACCATAGCAAAAAAAAAGTCCAAAGTGCAATATATTAACATTTTAGTTCTTAAGTTTAGGAACACTTTAAAGTGTATGTTACCCTGATGTTTCATATTCCTGATATGTGTTTGTATCCTGTTCTCTTTGTTTTACTTCCTTTGTGTGAAATACTTGATGATGTTACCGGTCCCCTTGTTTTCCTATTGCAAACTGACCACGTGGTCAGTTTTCTGGCTGTGCTGGGAGAACAGCCTGCCTACCCTCCGATGGCCAAGACTTGTTCTGACACGCCCCCTTGCAAAACTCTTCACTGGGAAGCTCTTTCTCTGCCTTTTTCGGACACACCCCCTTGCATTCTCCACCCCCACCTCTCTAAGCCCCTTAAGCAGTTGAGAACAAAGATTATGTGATCTCATAAAAAAAAAGGAAAAAATATATATATATTACACAAATACACTCACCCGCCACTTTATTAGGTACTCCTTGCTGGTGCCAAGAAAATCTCCCCCACACCATTACACCACCCCACCAGTCTGAACCACTGATACAAGGCAGGATGGATCCATGCTTTCATCCTGTTTACGCCAAATTTTGACCCTACCATCTGAATGTCGCAGCAACCTGTCTGCCCATTCTCCTCTGACGTCAACAAGGCATTTTTGTCCACACAATTGCCACTCACTGGATATATTCTCTTTTTTGGACTATTCCCAAATAGAAAATCCCAGTAGATCAGCGGTTTTTGAAATATTCAGACCAGCCCATCTGGCACCAACAACCATGCCACATCCAAAGTCACTTAATACCCCTCTCTTCCCCATTTTGATTCTCGGTTTGAGCTTCGGCAAGTCATCTTCACCACGTCTAGATGCCTAAATGCATTGAGTTACTACCATGTGATTGGCTGATTAGCAATTGAACAAGTGTACCTAATAAAGTGGCCGTTGAGTGTATTTTGCCTCTGACAGTTCTAGTGATGGCCCAATAGGAAAATGTGGGGCAGGGCATAGAGACAACCCAACCCAACATTCGGAATGACAAATCACACATATGTATATTTTTTCGGCATATTTTTCCGTCTGCCTGAAGTTCAGCTTTATAGTAACAAAAAGAAAATCCAACAAAATGAACGCGTCTCTGTTAAAACTCTCATTTGTCTCAGGGGTTTTGCTGGTAAACGTCTAAATATTGCACTACTCTTGTGCCATTTAAAGATTTATAACTTTCCAATTGCTCACTGACAGACTATAAAAGGAATTAGAGCGATGAGAGGTGATAAAATAGACAATGCTTTTGAAGTTTATCATATCTGACATTGACTATTTTGACCATGAAAAACTTTATCAGGGACTCAAATTGAACAGCACTTGGAGATCTGCAGATCATTTTAAAGCTATTTTTGTACAACACATGTGAACAGGCCAGGCTATAAAAAATAGATTTGTTTTGAAAGGGAATGTCCTAAAACAAACTGGTGGAAAAATATTCACCAGAAGGCTCAGATTAAACAGGTACCAAAGAGCAAATGCTTAGAAGACAGACCTTGTTTTGAGCATGTCCCAAAGCTGCTACTGTCCCTGAAGTGGACAACAGGCACCCTACAACCCCATCACATTATGCAGTGGCCGGAGTTTAGGTAAACTATGGTGGTCACTGCCGCCTAGAATATGTCTCCAGGTTGAATGTTTCCCAGCATCATTTAACCCACTTCCTCAGGACATCATGGACCTGACCCCTGGGGTGCGCCATTATACTGGTCTGGGCTCACTGCACCATGAGCACCAATTTGTGCAGAAGCAAGAACCAACCACCACTGGAGGAAAGGAACCTATGAGAGATGCTTCACAGGAGAAGACAACTGAAAAACATGATGGTACAGGTATGTGTAGCATCCTCTTAAGTAAGCTGCCAGGTGGTAGACACATTTAGTTTTTTTTCAGTTTTGGTCTCACTGTAATTAGTGAATTGGACTTCAATTGCTTTGGGATGTTCTGGAGTTCACAGGCTGCTAATTTGATTACTCCCTCCTGTTTTCTGGATGTTTCCAGAACATTTGGTGGGGAGAGTCCAATAGGTAGCCTGAATATTTATTATGCTCCAGCCAATCCCTGGAGGAGGGTGGACCAGTACGTGACTGGGAAGGTCAATAAAGAGTGTGAACTCCAGAAGAGCAAGGTCTTCCTGTTGAAGGGATTCCACCAGTCGAGAAGGGAGGGGGTGAATTGGCTAGCTTCCTCCCTTGCAGGAGATACAACTGGGACAAGTTACTGCTATTCCACATATAGTTGTATGAACACACTATATGTGGAGTTTGGGATTTCACTTGCTATGCAAGGTCCCAGGTCCTTGTGGCCGAACTGGGTGGCCTACCCTTAAAATTGTCTGCAACAGTCAAACACTTCACTTGATGGATCCAGCCTGTAAAGCCTCATTAGAAGGTGTCTGGAGAAAGCTAAATTGGCACAGCTGCTCCCTGGACTCGTGAGTACTGACTGTTCTGCAAGTACTAAGTACTACTGGGATACTTGAGCCAAGTAGTTCTTCTTTTATGGGGTCCCTGCCTCCCTTAGTCTCTTGTGGGGAACTGTATTCTGAAAGTTATGAAATTTTAATTGAACAAAACAAAGAGGAGAAAGAAGAGAAGTTAACTATTAGGGATTATACAGTATATACTTTGCTCATAATATAAAGATTTGATTTAAATAGTAATAAGACATAAAAATTATGAATCAGTCCAACTCCCTGCCACTGATTCCTGCTAGCTCATTAAGGGGTTCTGAACATAGGGACTTAAAGATCATGTGATCACTGTGATTGGCTATCACAGTGGTCAAATGATGAGGAGCTTGTCCCAGCAGGCTTCAGATCATAAGCAATGACCAGGAGTTGTCAGGGAAAGGCAATGGTGTGAGCGCAGTGAATCGCAGAACAGCAGATCCAGCTGACACATATATGCAGCAGTTTGGCATTAAGGCCCACCTGCAGATTCAAACAGGGACGGCCTGACAACTCATGGGGCCCCCGGGCAATAGGGGATCATGGGGCCCGTGTCCTTACCCAAACTCAAAAAAGTCTATGAAAAAGGTACCAGGGGCATCTCATGGTGCCCCCTACTGACCCTGGGCCCTCAGACAGTGCCCGAGTTTCCAAATGGTCAGTCTGCCCCTGGATACAAATACACAAATTAATGCAGTTCTGTAATCCAAAATTTTTTTTTATGCAAGCAGTGTATGTATCTAAATGTGACCTGGTATCAGAGATGAGCTCATCACTGTTCTGCTTCTCTTTTCACTGTCCAGTCACAGGCTGTGGGCAGGTCCAGAATGATTTGGGACTCAGAGGAACTGGGTAGAATGAGGCCGGTCATCAGACCGAGGACATCTAGCAGCAGAAAAAAGTATTGCAGGGAAGACCAAATTGAACATGAACATTGCAGCAAACGATGGTTTGTAATCTTATCTTTCAATGGGATATTCATTTCTATGTTATTATTTTTGGATTGAATTCTGGATAAAAAATTAATAAGATGAAATAAACAAAACTGCCCCAAAACCATTACAGATTCTACTCTATGAATTCCCATAAACAGGTGGGATTCTGAAAAAAAAATACAGCTTTGTAAAATCCATGGAGAAGGCAACCTAAGTCCAACTTAATAAAGCATAAATGGAAATTATCAGCATATATCACGAAACAAAAAAAAACATCAAATCAAACACAGAGCTCCATATAGGAATGGACATGACTCATCTGTCCCTGATTATGTTTTCCTGCTTCCACGCCGATAATACTTGTGAATATGTTAAGAGAATCATCAGCAAAATGCCCACATGAAACAAACAACAGGCCGACTCATTCGTGGAATTAAACATCAGAATGTCGGCTCGGAAAATAGACTCATTACCTCTGCCGCTTCAACTTAGGTCTACATAATTCAGAAAGAAACCTTGCATTTTTTTTTCATTTGTCTCTGCTCTGACCCGTGGATTTCAGAGTTTTATCAGTTACTTTCCTCTATTGCTTTAAACCTAACCTTTAGGCTGGGGGTAGGCAACGTTTTGCGAGACCCGAAAAATGTTTGCAAGAAATTGAGAGTGTATAAAACAAATGTCTTCTTCAGAATCTCAATCAGGAAAAGAAAGTTAGTAAATTTATTTACTTTAGTCAGTAAATTGTGGTGACTATAAACTAAATTCTGCAATAATAACTCCCAGCACTGGTGTCAGTGTCTGCAATAATAACGCCCAACACTGGTGTCAGTGTCTGCAATAATAACCCCCAGCATTAGTGTCAGCGTCTGCAATAATAACCCCCAGCATTGGTGTCAGTGTCTGCAATAATAACCCCCAGCACAGGTGTCAGTGTCTGGAATAATAACCCCCAGCATTGGTGTCAGTGTCTGCAATAATAACCCCCAGCACAGGTGTCAGTGTCTGCAATAATAACGCCCAACACTGGTGTCAGTGTCTGCAATATTAACCCCAGCATTAGTGTCAGCGTCTGCAATAATAACCCCCAGCATTGGTGTAAGTATCTGCAATAATAACCCCCAGCACTAGTGTCAGTGTCTGCAATAATAACTCCCAGCACTGGTGTCAGCGTCTGCAATAATAACCCCCAGCATTAGTGTCAGCATCTGCAATAATAACCCCCAGCATTGGTGTAAGTATCTGCAATAATAACCCCCAGCACTAGTGTCAGTGTCTGCAATAATAACTCCCAGCACTGGTGTCAGCGTCTGCAATAATAACCCCCAGCATTAGTGTCAGCATCTGCAATAATGACCCCCAGCATTGGTGTCAGTGTCTGCAATAATAACCCCCAGCATTGGTGTCAGCGTCTGCAATAATAACCCCCAGCATTGGTGTAAGTGTCTGCAATAATAACCCCCAGCACTGGTGTCAGTGACTGCAATAATAACCCTCAACATTGGTGTCAGTGCTGCAATAACCCTCAGCATTGGTGTATGTGCCTGCAATAATAACCCCCAGCATTGGTGTCAGTGTTTGCAATATTAGCCCCCAGCACTGGTGTCACTGTTTGCAATAATAACCCTCAGCATTGGTGTCAGTGACTGCAATATTAACCCCCATCATAGGTGTCAGTGACTGCAATAATAACTCTCAGCACTGGTGTTAGTGTCTACAATAATAACCCCCAGCACTGGTGTAAGTGGCCACAATAATAACCCCCAGCATTGGTGGCAGTGACTGCAATAATAACCCCCAGCATTGGTGTCAGTGTCTGAAAAAGTAACCCCCAGCACTGGTGTCAATGTTTGCAATAATAATCCCCAGTATTGATGCCAATGTCTTCAATAATAACCCCCAGCATTGTTGTCAATGTCTGCAATATAAATGCCCCAGTATTGGTGTCAGTAACTGCAACCCCCCCCCAACGCTGCTGTCAATGCCTGCAATAATAATCTCTGGAATTGCTTGCTGTCAATGTCTCCAATGATAATCCCCAGCATTGGTTGGTGTCAATGTCTTCAATAACAACCCCCAACATTGGTGTCAATGTCTGCAATAATAACCTCTAGAATTGCTGTTAATGTCACCAATAAAAACCGTCAGCATTGGTGAAAATGTCTTCAATAATCACCCCCAGCATTGGTGTCATTATCTGCAATAATAACCCCCAACATTGGTGTCAGTGACTGCAATTATAACTCCCAGCACTGGTGTCAGTGATTGCAGTGACATACCTGCCAACGTTAGACTTAAAGAGGGACAGTCTAAAGTTGTCTCAACTTCCGCTGAGCCCAGGTGGTCTTGGACCTGCCTCCGCCTTTGACAGAACCATGAAAAGAGAAGCAGCACAGTCATGAGCTCATCTCTCTTGCCACTCTACTCTCTCCTACTATCAGCATGCTCCTTGTCGGTGCATTAACTGATTGGCTCCTTGTGCAGCTTCCCCCACTCACTCTTTAGCCCTGCTGTACTGGAGGCTGATACCATGTCAAATTTAGGTTCTTTCATTACTTACATTTAAAAAAAAAAAAGCGTAATGATGTAGTAATAATTTCAGAGCTGCCTTCATGTGTCTTTTATATCTTCCCGACTGCTGCACAGGTGCAGTTTAAATAGCTCAATATTCTATCATCGTCTCTTCCACGCCATATTTGTTTTATTAGCACGTAGATGTGATGTTATTTACTAAGTCCAGGTGTTTGCTGCGCTCCTGCGTGCCTCCATTATATAAATAACCCTTGCCGTTGTATATGGCTATATCCGCTCTCTGTTTATGTTTTATTGTTCGCAGCCATTAAACGTTATGATGTTCTCTCTGTACACAGTGAAATATCTCCTCTTGAAAAAGATGGATTAATAATGAGCCGCGTTCTCATGAGTTGGCTAAAAGTGCCGCTTTAATAGGCCCGTTCTTTATAAACTGTTTTTCCCCAGATTTTTCTTCTTTTTTTTTTTACACCCCGACCTAATTCTTTTCTGCAGTGCGGCTTCGACTTTTTTTTTTTTTTGTGCAAGGCTTAATTTCATCTGCCTGCGCTGACATTATTTGATGTGCCTGACGAGGGTTCTCATATCCGTAATTGTCAGCAGCTGTTGGTCCGGCCCCTTATCAGCGTGGCACATTGCTCGCTGCCATCTGCGCCATAGACCACTTGGCCGGCGATCCGACGTTGGGTAAGCCGGGGCACTGTGGAGGCTTGGTCGTAAAGCTGTGCCATCTTGAAGTCATTATGCTGTTTGTTCCGTGAATTTTAATCCTGTGACTTTCTGTACGATGGGCAGGGGTGAGCGATAAGACACGTTTAAAATATACATGGGGATCTGTGAGTAACATTTTACCGCCGTGTCATTCGCACTGCAATTATTAATCCAGGTCTGAGGGCCGCCATATACAGCTCAATCCGCCCCATCCATGCCAGTTGGCACCCTAGCAATTATATTTGGGCAGACTGAATACCCCTACAGTGACTGCATCTGATGCAATCACTGTTTGGCCAATTATTTTCCACCTGGCTCAGGTGATCTTAAACTGTTACTAAACCCAGGACCCTGCATTCACTATGTCTGGTTCCCCCGGACCCTGCACTCACTATATCTGGTCTCCCAGGACCCTGCATTCACTATATCTGGTCTCCCCGGACCCTGCATTCACTATGTCTGGTTCCCCCGGACCCTGCATTCACTATATCTGGTCTCCCAGGACCCTGCATTCATTATATCTGGTCTCCCAGGACCCTGCATTCACTATATCTAGTCTCCCCGGACCCTGCATTCACTATATCTGGTCTCCCCGGACCCTGCATTCACTATATCTGGTCCCCCCAGACCCTGCATTCACTATATCTGCTCTCCCCGGACCCTGCATTCACTATATCTGCTCTCCCCGGACCCTGCATTCACTATATCTGCTCTCCCCGGACCCTGCATTCACTATATCTGGTCTCCCCATACCCTGCATTCACTATATCCGCTCTCCCCGGACCCTGCATTCACTATATCTGGTCCCCCCGGACCCTGCATTCACTATATCTGGTCCCCCCGGACCCTGCATTCACTATATCTGGTCCCCCCGGACCCTGCATTCACTATATCTGGTCCCCCCGGACCCTGCATCCACTATATCTGCTCTCCCCGGACCCTGCATTCACTATATCTGGTCTCCCCGTACCCTGCATTCACTATATCTGGTCTCCCCGGACCCTGCATTCACTATATCTGGTCTCCCCGGACCCTGCATTCACTATATGTGGCCTCCCCAGACCCTGCATTCACTATATCTGGTCTCCCCGGACCCTGCATTCACTATATGTGGCCTCCCCAGACCCTGCAGTCACCATATCTGGTCTCCCACATTACACACAACATGGAAATGCAATTATGTTAGTAAATATAAACTGCTAAATACTTTTTCTCATCAGCAGTATATAGCAATCTTGTGACATCTATCAGTGTCCAGCAGAGCACTGGTTACAGCTTGTAGGAGTTTTCATTCTCCTGTAGGAGGATGCAGGACCCCTGACCTCTGTCTGGACAGCACTGATTGGCCCTGTGCTGATCACTCTCCCAAGAAAAAAAAAAACTCTCTAGCAATGCACATCAAACTGAGCATGTGCAGCTTGCCCCCAAGGCTCTGTTCTATCAGCAGATGGATTGGGGACAGCAGAAGAAAGGGAGGATCAAAGAAGACAGGATCAAACAGCCTTTTTAGACAATGTAGAGGATTAACCCCTTAGGTTCCACAGTGAGTATAACAAGCATGCTTTACTGCAGGCAACACTAAATGGCGGGCAGTGGTCCGGATCCGGACCCAGAAACATTCCTTTCACCATAAGTTTCCCCCTGCTGTCCAGGCTCCCTTGTGTGGCCACCCCTGCAGTGCTGCTGACTTCCCTCCTCTCCTTCCTACCAGCAGATGAAAGCACACAATAGGATCCTTCAAGATGAAGAGTGGGGGAAGGGTCTTGTAAATATGTCCTATTTGGCAGGACCTTCCTTTCCTGAATGAACACAATGAGTGATTGGCACTGATCACTCACTGTGTTCATTCATAACTGAAGCATATTAAACTGTGTGTTTTTTGGGGGTGGGACCTGTCAGGTTGGCTGTATTGGGCCCTGTGATTTCTAACAGCAGCCTTGATTGCGATACACGCTACATATCGCTGTGTTTGCCACGGTGAGAGCAATAATTCTAGCACCAGACCTCCTCTGTACCACTAAACTGATGACCTAGAAGGGGCTTTTGAAGCGCCACCTACAGAAAATATAAGGTACTGAAGTTTGTCGCCATTTCATAGGCGCACACAAATTTACAGTTTGGCATGCTGGGTATCTATTTACTCGTCGCAGCCTCGCATTTTATATTTTACCAAAAATTTGGGTAATTTATTGCGTTTGTCTGCTCTAAAATTCACTAATTCGTTTCCTAGACCTTTGCGGTATTATCGTGTGACATTAAAAATCGGAACTACCACTATTTTATTCTCTAGGGTGTCTGCTTTCAGACAATATCTAATGTTTTGGAGGGGGGGTTGTGTAATCTTCAGGCCTAAAATTATTTTTTTAAAAATGCAAAAACATCTCTGGCAGCGAAAGGGCTAAAGTGACACTAAACTCTGATTTGGAATTTTAAAAAATAAATACATTTGAGAATGTATCCTTTACAGGTGTGCCTCGGTTTACAAATTTAATGCATTCTCCGGGAAGTTTCGTATTGCGAAAAATTCGTAAACCAAAATGAGGTTTCGCATAGGAATGCATTGAAAACCAATTATTCGTTCCAGAGGTCAGAAAAAAGTTTAAAAAAAAGTCGCTGTCGCTATAGTTCAGTGCTGGTTTTTAAATGAAATTACCGGCTTTTTTTTTTTCTTCACTATAGCTGAGAGAATCGGCTGTCAGTTTCCCCCCAGCTAAGAGAAAGAAAGTTTCCTTTTTGTTTATTTCCCCGAGTTAAAAGAAACAATGTTTCCTTTTTAGTTTGTTTCCCGAGATAAAAGAAACAAAGTATCCTTTAGTTTTGGGGAGAGTGATAGCTAATTCTGTGAGCTATAGTGAACAAATAAAAAAAAAGCTGGTAATTACATTAAAAAACCAGCACTGGCCTATAGTGACAGTGACTTGTGCATTTAAAAACCGGCATACACTTCGTATTGCAAAAAAAATTTGAAAAAATGTGTAAACCGAGGCATTATTTTCAATGGATTTTCATTCATAAACCAAAAATTACGATAACCAAGGCGTTCGTAAACCGAGGTACACCTGTACTTGAAAACGTCCCTTCTATTGCTCTCAGCCTCTTCTAGATCCCAAAATTCCTTTCTTTTTTTTTTTTGCTGCTGTGATCTGACTTCCTGTTAGAGGGTGGCTACATTCATTCTCCACGGGCCCACTGTATGTAGGAACGTAGCCACCCTCTCTTGCCTGATCCCTGGAGATGGACTATGGGATTTATAGTGTGCCTAGAGCAGTGTACATGACTACAACTATCATGCACTGCTCATGGCAGCACAGTGGCTAAATGGTTAGCACTTCCACCTGGCAGTACTAGGGTTGTTGGTTCAAATCCCAGCCACGGCACCTCCTGCCTGGAGTTTACATGTTCTCCCTGTGCCTGCATGGGTTTCTTCTGGGTACTCCAGTTTCCTCCCACACTCCAAAGACATGCTGGTAGGTTAATTGGATTCTGTCTAAATTGTCCCTAGTTTGTTTATGTATGAATGTGAGTAAAGCAGGCCATAGACGTGGGGACAATCAGCCATTTTTTTTTTTTTAAAGTCGTAAATCAATCGTTCAGACGGCCGACGTTGCCACTAATTAGAAAAAAAAGTCGGCAAGTTTTAGTCCCGTCTATGGTCATCAATTAATATAATAGCGGTGTCCCTGCATAGAGATCCGCTATTATATTTGACAGAAGAAATAGATTATGCAGAAGAAGAAGAAGAAGAGAAACAACATTGTATCTATTTGTACTTGAATAGAAACATCTGTATCTGAAATGGATACAAATAGATACAATGTTGCAACTTTTATTCTTCTCCATCTTAATCTGCAAAATCTATTTCATTTTCTCTTTTCTTCTATTCTTCTTCTTGATATTCTATTTCTTCTTCTGCAAAATCTATTCCTTCTATTTCTTCTTTTTCTTCATAGTCAATTTATTGTCAAATCGGCCAGAAGAACGGCCGATTTGACCATAAATTACCACGAAAATCGGCCGATCTAACAAATCGTCCCAGGATTTTCCACCTTGGACGACTTTCAAAATCTCTTAAAATTAAGAAAAACGGCCAACATTTTTCCCCACTAGCGGTACCAATATCGGACGATTTTTTTTATCGGCCGATAATTCGGCAAGAAAATCGGAAATCTATGGCCATCTTTAGGGACCTTAGATTGTACGCCCCTTGAGGGTTAGGGACTGATGTGAATGTACAATATATATGTAAAGTGCTGCGTAAATTGACGGCGCTATATAAGTACCTGGAATAAATAAATTCCAAACAAACCAAAGTGAGGGAGGAAAAGGAGAAGTTCGGGAGCTCACAGAGGATGTTACAAGGAGGCAGAAAAACATAGTAAAAAAGGATTTAATGAAAAATAGATTAAAAAACCATTAAGTAGTGGATATGTATGGATTATTTTTGGAGAATGAGGATATTGTTCAGCGGCACTTTAAGTGACTAGGAAAGCTCATTCTGATGGGACGCCAAGACTTCCACTCTACAATCTCAGCAGGCGATAAGGTGCTGACTGTCCACAAGCACACTGAAAAAGCCGTATCTCAGCACAGGGCTTTCTCCTCATTCCGATAAAAGATTAGCTTGATTTGTTCAAAAGAAGAACTGCAATTCACTAAAGATAAGTGAGAGCTGGAAATGTGTACTTAAAGCGGTATTAAACCCAAAAGCAAACATTTATTATATTCATTGGTCTCCTCCTCCCATGCCCGCCTCCAGGACTTCTCCAGGACTTCCATCCTCTGGAACTCCCTGCCCCAACCCATCAGATTATCACCTACTCTCCTCTCCTTTAGGCGCACCCTGAAAACCCATCTCTTCAGGGAAGCCTACCCCACCCCCTGCTAACTTGCCGACCTCCTCCACTCTTCCTACCACTCCATCCCCTACAGCTTTCTCCTCCTGTGCCACCAACCCCTCCCTCCTAGATTGTAAGCTCCAAGGAGCAGGGCCCTCGATCCCCTCATGTTTTGCATTGTATTGGTATTGTTCTGTCACATTTTCTGTCCCCCTTTGTAATGTACAGCGCTGAGCGAACTATTGGCGCTTTATAAATACTGTATAATAATAATAATAATTATATTGCAGCTTACCAATTCTTAGCCCTGGTTTACACTGATGCGGTGCGACACTTTCAGGGGTGGACTGACCATTTGGAAACTCGGGCACTACCCGAGGGCTAGGGGTTAGTAGGGGGCCCCATGAGATGCCCCTGGTACCTTTCATAGGCTTTTTTGGGTGTAGTTTGAATGTGGGCGAGGACACAGGGGCCCCATGATCCCTTATTGCCTGGGGGCCCCATGAGTTGTCAGTCCACCCCTGGACACATCGCATGTGATTTGCACATGAGCCACACCACATTCCTGTGCAAATCACATACGATGTCTATGCGGTGCGATCTGATGGTATTGCTCAAATCGCATCCCCACCAAAAAGATGCAGGACCCTTTTTATTCCTGCACCTGATTCGAACACCCATGCAATGTGAATTCTAGTAATCGCACTGCGTTTTGCAATCTGTTTCGGGGGGGGGGCGTTAATTTAGCATTGACCCCCGTGCCAGATCGCATGGACACCGTGTGATGGCAATGCGCATAGGATTCGCTGCGTTTCCCGCACCACATCAGTGTGAACTAAGGCTTAGATGAAATGGCTCATTCGTTTTCTTTTTGAGGCTTTCTGTCCTTTATTTTCACCTGGTGATCTGGCCGGTAAAGCTGGCCATACATTATACAATTTCTGTCCAATTTCCTTTAGATTTACCTTCAACCCTGTAGTGCAAGGGCCGGCCTAATTGGATACAATTGAAAGTGTTGTTAGGTTTGACCTCCTATTCTATGTTTTTTGGTAAATCTAATCCAAAAATCTCAGGAAAATTGTATAATGTGTGGCCAGTCTTGTTTGTTTTTGGCTTTTATATCATTTTAATTGGTAATATCACTTTTGCTTGTACTGTATATAGGGGTGTATTTGTAAAATATGGACAGAGCTGTTCATCCTGTAAAACTCCATGCGGATTTGTTTGTTGTTATTAAGTCTTTTTCCTGCTAGCTTGAATGTTATTCATTTACATAGATTAGAGTAAATCAGGAAAATACCACATATTGGCAGCTAGATGGGGCTGATGATCATAGGAAATACTTGTTAGCTCTGATTGTCAGCTCCATCTAGTTGTCACAATGTTGCATCTTCCTTGTTCATGCAATTCTTATAACTGAAGAACATTCGACCTAGAGAGGGAGCAGTCTGGTAACATTTGATCTTGCCAGCTGTCAGGGATCCCCTCGATCCCCGCCGCGTTGGTCCCGGCGCAGGCGCAGTATGCCGCCCGGCGCAGGGACTCGAGCACTGGTTCCGGGCCGGCCGCGGCGTTCGAGTTCGCGCATGCGCAGTAGAAGCCGCGGCCGCCCGCTGGGCACCAATGGCAGCGCAGGGCGGGATATTTAAACGACCCTGAGCTGTCATTCAGTGCCTTCTGGTCTTTCCTGCATTCTGAATCCTGTGAACCTGTACCCTGTAAGTTATTGACCCGGATTGAACCTGACCTTGCTGTTTTCGCCTGTTCTGACCCTTGCTTTGCCTGACCTCTCTCCTGAATGCCCCCTATTGGATTTGACCTGCTGTTGCTGACTTGGCGTGTGACCCGACCATTCTATGCCCGCTGCCTTGTACCTTGCCGCCCTCTCTGTTACCAACCCGGCCCGTCTGACCCTGCTCATCCATCCATCCATCCCGTGCAGTGGGGTCTTCTGACCTCCTCACATCAGACTCTTCCCCGTGGGAGCCCCTTGCGCATACTACTACCACTGACGGACGCACCCGGTAGTCACGACCTGGTCTCAGGGAGCTCCAAGTCCATCCCCACCATCAGGGGCCCTGGTGAACAAGCACCCTGGGACTTAGACTCCGTGCGCTGGGGACGCCTATTCAGTGGAGTGCTAGTAGTACCGCCGGGCGGTCCCTTACAGTACCAGAAGGCCATGACTGAGTCTAGAGGAGGTCCCTCGCCGCTGGAGGAGATCTGCAGGCACCTATCCAATTTGACACAGGCCGTATCGGCCCTGCAGGATAGATGTCAGCAGATTGAAACTCAATTCCAGGCCTGCACTATATCCGTTCCTGCCCCACAGGCCGCGGTCCCCACACCTCCAGCAGCCCCTGTGCTGGTGTCTGGGGCACTCGCACCACTCCCGGCGGCCGACCCCCGAGTACCCTTACCAGAACGTTTCCACGGGGACCGCACACGGTTCAGAGCATTCCGCGAGTCCTGCCTCCTCTATTTTGAGCTACAACCCCGAACCTTCGTGACTGAATCCGTGAAGGTGGGGTTCGTCATATCCCTCCTGCAGGGTGAACCCCAAGACTGGGCCCATCGATTACGGGGAAAAAATGACCCTCACCTTGGTTCGGTTGACAGTTTTTTTGATGCTATGGCCATCCTTTATGATGACCCGCAGCGGGCAGCTTCTGCTGAAGCTACTCTGTACACACTCCGGCAAGGCCGCCGAGCGGCGGAGGAGTACGCATCTGAATTTAGGCGGTGGATGGGGGATACTCGCTGGAACGAGTTCGCACTCCTGCATCAGTTCCGTGTTGGCCTATCAGACGGCCTGAAAGACGAGCTCGCCCGGGTGGAGGTACCTGAGACTTTAGAGGACCTAATAGCACTGACCATTAAAATTGACCGTAGACTGCGGGAACGCAGGTTTGAGAGGTCCGGCCAGGGTCATGGAAATCCCTGGGGATCATTTCAGGGTCCCAGTCAAACACCTAGGCCAGTCATCCAAAACCGGCCACCTGGAGACAACCCCGAACCCATGCAGCTCGGCCTGGCACGGCCTAAACTATCCCCAGAGGAACATCTGCGCAGACGATCCCAGAACCTGTGCCTCTATTGTGGAGAAGCTGGTCATATGGCGCGTTCCTGCCCGCAGAAACTGAGTAAGTGCACCTCTTCTTCCTTATCCCTTGGCAATGTTGGTCCATCCCAATACTTAGTGGTGCCCCTTTCCTTTCAGCTTCCAGAAAGGACCATGGAAGTATCGGCCATAATTGACTCTGGGGCATGCAGCTGCTTCGTGGATATTAATTTTGCTCACCAGCAGGGTATTCCCCTTCAATTGAAACAAAAGGGGTTCAATATTTATTTGGCCGACGGTTCCCGAATAAAATCGGGGGTAGTGAACCAGGAAACCCCCTCCATCACCACTGTCATTGCCGGCCAGCACCAGGAACTCCTCCGCCTGGATGCTATAGCTTCACCCCTCTTCCCAGTCATTCTGGGGCTCCCATGGTTACGGGCCCATAACCCCCAGATTGACTGGGAAACCGGAGTAATCACGTTCCCTTCCCCATACTGTCGGATATACTGCCGCACTTCGGGCCCAGGGACCCCCCAAATCCTCCTGTGCTCTGAGGTGGAAGCTGAATTAAAACAAGTAATCCCTGCGGCCTACCATGGGTTTCTAGATGTGTTCAGCAAACGGGGAGCTGATACTCTACCCCCCCACCGCCCTTATGACTGCCCCATTGACCTGTTACCCGGCTCAGAAATTCCTTTTGGGCGAATCTTCCCCCTTTCAGAGCCCGAATTGGGGGCCCTAAAGGAATATATCGAGGACAGCCTCCAGAAGGGGTTCATCCGCCACTCCACTTCACCGGCGGGGGCGGGAATCTTCTTTGTTGAAAAGAAGGACAAAACCTTAAGGCCATGTATCGATTACAGGGAATTGAACAGGGTCACGATAAAAAACCGTTACCCACTACCGTTAGTACCTGAACTGTTCCAAAGTTTAAAGTCAGCAGTAGTTTTTACCAAGCTGGATCTGAGGGGGGCGTACAACTTGATTCGCATAAGGGAGGGGGACGAGTGGAAGACGGCCTTCCGCACCCGCTTCGGTCATTTTGAATATCTGGTCATGCCGTTCGGGTTGTGTAATGCTCCGGCCACGTTTCAACATTTTGTAAATGATATTTTTAGAGATTTTCTGGATGTCTTTGTGATCGTTTATTTAGACGACATTCTGATTTTTTCCCCGTCTCTGGGGGAACACAGAATACATGTAGCAAAAGTATTGGGGCGGCTGCGGCAGCATGGGTTGTACGCCAAGGCAGAAAAATGTTGTTTTGAACAATCCAGCATTGCCTTCTTGGGCCTGATTATCTCCACCGCGGGGGTCGCGATGGATCCCCAGAAGGTCGCTGCAATACTGGATTGGCCTGAACCCACAGACAGGAAAGGCGTCCAGCGATTCATCGGCTTTGCAAATTTTTACCGGAAGTTCATCAAGAACTTCTCGGGTCTGGTCTCCCCCATTACTCAGCTAACCAAGCTGGGGACCCGATTCAGATGGACACCAGAAGCGCAGGAAGCTTTCGATGCCTTAAAGAAGCTGTTCACTTCGGCACCCATTTTGGGTCACCCAGACGCCGCTCTGCCCTACATCTTGGAGGTAGATGCATCGGAGAATGCGGTAGGCTCCATCCTCTCCCAACGAAAAGGCACCAAGGAACTGCTCCACCCGGTAGCGTTCTTCTCACGGAAACTGACCCCAGCGGAGAGGAACTATGATATCGGTGACCGTGAGCTACTAGCGATCAAAACGGCGTTAGAGGAATGGAGGTACCTGCTGGAAGGTGCGGTGCACCCCATCTTAATATTTACTGACCATAAGAACTTAGAGTATCTGAGAACTGCCAAGCGTCTACGCCCGCGACAGGCGAGATGGGCACTATTCTTTTCAAGATTCAACTTCCATATTACGTACCGGCCGGGATCAAAGAACACTAAGCCGGATGCGTTATCACGGATGTACGAAGACGCCAAGGAGACCCCAGTACCTGACACCATCCTATCCTCGGGTAACTTCTTGGTCCTTCAGTCGGACCTTCGTTCCAGGCTAATGGAGGCGTCCACAAACTTCTCTACCCCAGGCGGAGGGCCACTCCAGAACAAGGGGGGACTCCTATGGAGGGAAGATCGAATTGTGGTGCCGGAAGAAGCTCGAACCCTGGTCTTGGGGCATTGCCACGACCACCCAATGGCGGGGCACTTTGGCCCAGAAAAGACCCTGGAACTTCTCCGACGCTCATTCTGGTGGCCAGACATGGCTAAAGATTGTAAGGGCTATGTCAGGTCCTGTGTCACCTGCCAGAAGAACAAGCCCTCAAGAAACAAGGTTTGGGGTCTGCTGCGACCCTTACCTATTCCTGAACGGCCTTGGCAAAAGATCTCACTAGACTTTATAGTCGAGCTTCCGCCATCCCGAGACCACACGGCAATCCTGGTAGTCGTGGACCGCTTGTCCAAGATGGCCCACTTCATCCCGTTGAAGAAGACACCCTCGGCGGCCGAGACCGCGCGAGTCTTCATTCGTGAGGTAGTCAGGTTGCATGGGGTCCCCGAAGACATTGTCTCGGACCGAGGGGTCCAGTTCACGTCCAGATTCTGGAGAGCACTGTGCAAAGCCCTGGACATCAAATTATCTCTCTCTTCTGCGTTCCACCCTCAAACTAACGGTCAAACCGAAAGGACCAATCAGACCTTAGAGCAATATTTGAGATGCTATACCTCATTTACTCAAGATGACTGGCTGCCACTTCTTCCTTTAGCGGAATTTGCGTATAACAACGCCCGCCACTCAGCAACAGGGCAGTCCCCGTTCTTCGCCAACTATGGCTTTCACCCAGTCTTCCTCCCGGATTTGGTGTCGGAATGCCCAGTACCAGCAACACGAGATGTGGTAACGTTCTTCGCTGCGAACAATGAGAAGCTTCAAGTGGCCATCAGTCGGGCCCAGGAAGACTACAGGAAAGCATTCAACAGGAAACGGAGAGGAGATCTGGTATTGCGGCCTGGGGAGAAGGTTTGGCTGGCGACGTCCAATCTAAAGATGCTTTGCCCATCGAAGAAATTGGGACCCAAATTTATAGGCCCCTTCTGCATTAAACGGATGGTTAACGAAGTAGCCTATGAACTCGCCCTCCCTGACACGCTCAAGATCCACCCGGTCTTTCATGTGTCCCTTCTGAAGCCTGTGGTCCCAGATGCCTTCCCTGACCGGGAATCTAGACCCCCGGAAGCGGTAACGGTCGAAGGAGAAGAAGAATTTGAGGTTGAAACAATCCTGAAGTGTCGAAGGAGGGGAGGCCAGACCCAATTCCTTATCAAATGGAAGGGCTATGGTCCTGAGGACAATTCTTGGGAACCAGCCCATAATGTCCATGCACCCAGACTTGTCCGGAGGTTCTTTCGCGATCACCCGTGGTGGAGAGATCGGATGGGCATCCGGAGGTTGCCCGTAGGGGGGGGGCAATGTCAGGGATCCCCTCGATCCCCGCCGCGTTGGTCCCGGCGCAGGCGCAGTATGCCGCCCGGCGCAGGGACTCGAGCACTGGTTCCGGGCCGGCCGCGGCGTTCGAGTTCGCGCATGCGCAGTAGAAGCCGCGGCCGCCCGCTGGGCACCAATGGCAGCGCAGGGCGGGATATTTAAACGACCCTGAGCTGTCATTCAGTGCCTTCTGGTCTTTCCTGCATTCTGAATCCTGTGAACCTGTACCCTGTAAGTTATTGACCCGGATTGAACCTGACCTTGCTGTTTTCGCCTGTTCTGACCCTTGCTTTGCCTGACCTCTCTCCTGAATGCCCCCTATTGGATTTGACCTGCTGTTGCTGACTTGGCGTGTGACCCGACCATTCTATGCCCGCTGCCTTGTACCTTGCCGCCCTCTCTGTTACCAACCCGGCCCGTCTGACCCTGCTCATCCATCCATCCATCCCGTGCAGTGGGGTCTTCTGACCTCCTCACATCAGACTCTTCCCCGTGGGAGCCCCTTGCGCATACTACTACCACTGACGGACGCACCCGGTAGTCACGACCTGGTCTCAGGGAGCTCCAAGTCCATCCCCACCATCAGGGGCCCTGGTGAACAAGCACCCTGGGACTTAGACTCCGTGCGCTGGGGACGCCTATTCAGTGGAGTGCTAGTAGTACCGCCGGGCGGTCCCTTACACCAGCATTCGCACAGAATGAATGTATAGACAGTTTTGTAGGTTGAGCAGATATTAAATGTTTTATAACACTACCTCTTAATGTTTCTGCACTCTTTTTATGGCATGTATTTTTTACTGACTGGATGCAGAAGTTGGTGTAAAGATCCACAGCATGCAGCAAGGGTGCAGGCATCCAACACTCATTTTTACCTTTTAATGCCACCATCGACCCAGTGTATTTTTCCTTTCAGTGACACCACCAACTCAGGGACTTTTTTTCCTTTCAGTGACACCACCAACTCAGGGACTTTTTTTCCTTTCAGTGATGCCACCGATGTAGGGGCATTTTTTCTTTTCAGTGACACCACTGACTCAGGGACATTTTTCCTTTCAGATCCAACACCAACACAGGGACATTTTTTCTTTTCAACGACACCATCGAAGCAGGGGGGATTTTTTTCTGTGACAGCACCAACTAAGGGCCATTTTGTTCCTTTTAATGAAACCGCCAACACAGGGTATTTTATTCCTTTCAGTGACACCACCAATGTAGGGGCAGCACAGTGGCTAAATGGTTAGTACTTCCGCCTGGCGGTACAAGGGTTGTTGGTTTGAATCCAAACCACAGCACCACCTGCCTGGAGTTTGCATGTTCACCCTGTGACTGTGTGGGTTTCCTCCCGGTGCTGGTAGGTTAATTGGCTACTGTCTAAATTGGCCCTAGTATGTGTATGTATGAATGTGAGTTAGGGACCTTAGATTGTACTCCCCTTGAGGGTTAGGGACTGATGTGAATGTACAATATATGTATGTAAAGTGCTGCATTAATTGACAGCACTATATAAGTACCTGAAATAAATAATAATTTTTTTTTTGCAGTGACACCACCAACACAGGGACATTTTCTCCTTTCAATGACACTACCAACACAGGGTTTTTTTTGCTATTTCACATATATCTGGATTGGATGTGGTTTTTACCGCATCCAATCCACATGACGTGAAATAACATTTTCTTTTTGGTACCTCTTCACATATGTCCGGTGCACTGGCGGTCCGGATTCAGTGCAGACTGAAAAAAGAATCTTGTATGATTTCTGAGCAGTGCCATCTGGTTCAGGTGTGGATTACAGGCTATTGACTTCTATGGGAACCATTTCTAAACTGCACGTCATCAGTTGTGAACAGGATAAAATCCTGACCTGAACCTGATCTAAACCTGACCTGAACCCCGGACCTAAACCTGACCTGAACCCCTGAAGGAAAGGGGTGGGGGGGCACTGGTTGACCTTGTACTGGAACTATTGATAACATACATATACTACGTGGGCAGCACAGTGGCCAAATGGTTAGCCCTTCCACTTGGCAGTGCTAAGGGCATTGGTTCAAATCCCAACCACAGCACTACCTGCCTGGAGTTTGCATGTTCTCCCTGTGCCTGTGTGGGTTTCCTCCCAAACTCCAAAGACATGCTGGTAGGTTGATTGGCTCCTGTCTAAATTGGTCCTAGTAATATGATTGTGAATTAGGGAATTCGATTGTATGCCCCTTGAGGGTTCGGGACTGATGTGAATGTACAATATTTATGTAAAGCGCTGCATAAATTTGATGCACTATATAAGTACCTGTAATAAATAAATAAAATAATAAAATAAAAACTACAGGAAAATCAACTACTGGTTGTGTATTGCACCAGAAGCCCCAATAGGCCAGCAAAGATATAATTTGTGTTTCAATAATCCTAAATGGAACATTAACGTATACTTTATATATAAAATCCAATGTAGTCCTAACCCAAGAAAGGGTAATTTCCCCATACATTAAACTAAAACGCCTTTGTATCTCCTTTTTGTTAACGATCTGGCATATAAAATGTATTAGCAATGCAAAAAAAAAAGCGTCCAACTTAAATTTAGCTAACGAATCCGGAGCCCAGCCAAACATTCTGTGTATTTCAAAACATGTTTTCTACAGCGACAGACTAATCAGCGTCTTCAAGCTGTCCTAATGCCCTCTCACTGAATCCAATAAATGGAAAAGTGTTTTTTTTTTGTAACGCTGTGAATGTTGGCCAACGTACAAAGGAGCGGGTGAAAAAGAGGTACAAAAAAGGTAGTTATGGCTCTGGTCAACAAATACAGCACTGAATAGCTTCTAATGAGCTTCGCAAGATGAGAAACCAAGGCAAATTCCAATTTTTTCTGAGTCTATCACAACACGACGGAGTACAGGATGTGGCATTCTCTTAGATGTGAATGGGTCATGTCCTTATGGAGAGATACAAAGAGATGAGAGCCCATTACTTTGGGTGCAAAACTTGACTTGGAAGACTTGTCAGAACATTTCTTTTTTGAAGCTTCAGAACAAAGAACTCACTGTTAGGCCCCGTTCACACACTACGCGTAGTGGGAACTTGCATTCCCGCTCACGATTTTGTTTGGCGTGTAGGCAGATGCAGTCTATATTGTCTACTATAGGTGGCACTCAACCATAGTGGCAATGCAGCTGGGCGAGGAAGTCGAGAGAAACTGGATTTGGTCTATGGTTTCCTCAAACACCTGCAGCAGTAATCGGGTCAGATGTGCTGGATCCAGGTGACCCTGGTGGCTATCTTGGGTCAAGAAGAGTCTTCTTAAGTCCTTGGCCCCGGGTTTTGGTGCCTTTTTATGCAAGTGGCTAGTGTAGGGGCAGGTCACTCATCTGTCAGGGACAGTACTAGCGATAAGGAAAGGCTCCGGGGAAAGAGTAGGGACCAGGTTTACCTTCTCAGGAAGAAGGAGAGAGTAGGGTGCACTGTGTGAGGAGGGTCTCCTGAAGGGTCTTCAGTCTCAAGGCCATTAATCCAGTGGGGGATAATAGCTGGAAAGAGTGTGTGAGACCCCAGTGACATCACTTCCGGTTGTGTGCATTCCACGCTGGTTCTGGAAGGATGGTGGCCATCTTTCCGGCTATTCCATTCTTCCCTGGACTGTTGGTAAGTGTATGAGGACTGGATAGGTGCTTAGACAAGAGCATCACAGTGGGATTGATGAGCTCGATCATTGATCATCACTAGCACTATTCTTGCAAGTGTTTTTATGCCTTTGCTTATTTAATAGATGTTATCTTACTACACTTAGATTTGCCTTCATCCCTTTTATACTTTCTCAGGAAGTTTCCCCATTGGGTTGAACCAACAAGGTCACACTTTGTTCCACGTGGCATTGCTGTTGGCAGTTCAGGATCTACTCACTGATGTCTTTGTTCTGAACTGTTGTAATTTTCTGGTCGGGTGAGCCTTCCTGCCAGGCCTGTTTGTATTGTTTAACTATTTCTGCAATGTACCGTTACGGTAAATCTGGACTTTGTGTGATTTCTACCTGCAACACCACACTGCACCTCCCCAACATGCGATTCTCTGTGTTGCACATTGGGCAACCTCTTCACTTTAATTGGCTGCCCTATGAGCGATTGTCGCTCCAAAAAAGTACAGTATATGTACAGCCAAAGGGTTTTCTTTTTGGTTTGGATGGAAAAGGGAGGGGTTACAACTTCTGGCAGACTTTTATTACTGTCTGATTGACCATTGAGGAGATTCTCCTCTTTCTTTGTACTGGTGGCCAGGAAGTGACGGGCAATCCAAAAAATGGTAAAAATGTCACCCAAACAAGAGGTGAGGGTAAATTTTCCAATGGAAACACCTTTTTTGTAGTAGCTGTCTAAGAAGGAAATTCACATTCACTAAAGATTTACTCTCATTTTCTGATGCATCTACAGGACAGCAAATGAAGAGAAATCTGCCTAATGAGACGCATATGGCAAAAATTTACTGATCAGGTTATAACCGATCTCTGCTTTATTCAAAAACATACATTTTAATTCAGATTGTTTACCAAAAGCAACTCTAGCTTTCTCTAAATTGGACTTAGAACTGAAGCATTCATTATATGATCTACAATGGACTTAGACATCATGCATTTTAGGATCTACAATGGACTTAGAAATCATGCATTTCAGGATTTACAATGGACTTAGACATCATGCATTTTGGATCTACAATGGACTTAGAAATCATGCATTTCAGGATTTACAATGGACTTAGAAATCATGCATTTTGGATCTACAATGGACTTAGAAATCATGTATTTTAGGATCTACAATGGACTTAGAAATCATGCATTTTAGGATCTACAATGGACTTAGAAATCATGCATTTTGGATCTACAATGGACTTAGAAATCATGTATTTTAGGATCTACAATGGACTTAGAAATCATGCATTTTAGGATCTACAATGGACTTAGAAATCATGCATTTTAGGATCTACAATGGACTTAGAAATCATGCATTTTAGGATCTACAATGGACTAAGAAATCATGCATTTTAGGATCTATGTTGGACTCAGAAATGAGGCATTATATAATCTACATTGGATTTACACAAGACTTACATTTGAAGCATTATATGATCAACATTGGATGTGCATTGGATTTAGAAATTATACATTACATGATCTACATTGGACATAACAATGAAGCATTTTGTAATCCACATTGGATGTAACAATGACACATTATATGATCAACACTTAATTTACAAATGAAGCATTATATATTCTACATTGGATTTACACTTGACGTAAAATTGAAACGTTATGTGATCTACATTGGACTTAGAAATCAAGCAATATATGATCTACATTGGACTTAGAAATGACTTATTATATGATCTACATTGGCCTTAGAAATGACTTATTATATTATGACTTATTATACATTGGACTTTGAAATTAAAAATGATATGCTTTTAATAACCAATTTCCACCTACAATGATAATTATTGTATTTATAATATTACTCTCAGTGCTGAAGGATGAGCCCAAAGCCTGGCACATATTTCTTATTAAGCAACACACATCACCTCTACACAAACATCTCTATCGTGCTGAGATCACAAGAGCTCCAATATAGACATAAAGTAAATTGAGACTTCGCTGTTTAAATACAGACTCCGCAGACTTGTGAAAGCGATCTCCCCTCTATCTAAACAGTCCTTTTAATTGAGAAAGGAACCATTTTCAAAGCCATCAGTTTTAAAGCAACAATTATTGTCATTTTAATTTGCCACTCAAACCCATTTTAAGCAATGGTCCGTCGTTTCCATGGAGATGTAATGCAAGTGATATGGTAAAATCATAAAGATATACAAAATAAAGACAGTAATAATGAGTACAAAGAGTTCTGCCATTGTTTAAGCTACACTAGTAGGAATAAGAGGTGGATTAGGCAATGATGTATAATTTGGTACAGTCCTCAGGGTAATAATACTTTAGAAAATGTAAAATGATGCAAATATATCTCCCATATTTCTTGTTTCCCATAATGCACAACATTTGTACAACCGCAACATGATTCCATATTTAACTTTAAAGGATAAGTTCACCTTTTATGTTACATGTTACACCCATATTCAGGGTGTAGCATGTTATGAAAGCACCGGCCCCCACTCCTCGCCGATCCCCTGCTTTGACAGCTATCAGGGGATCTTCTCTCCCCCCAAATTTAAAAAAAAGTAGCTGTGCAGGGCTCCGCCCGCCCAGCCGCGTAACTTCTCAGTGAATGAGAAACTACAAGTCCTGACAGCCTTAGCCTTGTTGGCTGGGTTGTAGTTCTCAATGAACTACCATGCGCTGTGGGCCTACTTGCTTACAAAAAAAAAAAAATGATTCATGTATGATCAGCTTTAGACTGGCACTGCATTTGCAGCAGTGGAGGCTTGGAATGGTGACTCCTGCATTACTCACAGCCAATCACAGTGGTCATGTGAACAGGCAGTCTGTCTCACCCGCAGGATGTGAAAACCCACCTAAAGAGATGCCAGGGCTGGGCAGGAAAGGGTTAAGAAATGTTTTACTATCTTATTGGTCTTGTTGCCTGCAATTCCCATTTTAAAACATAGTACAAGAGTGACCAAAAAATGTATTCATTGAATTCGGAACAGTCCATTGGATGGTGCAAAATGGAGGTCCGTTCAATAAATAAAAAATAAGTGCCACATCCAAAAAATGTTGTTTAAAGGCAGCACAGTGGCTAAATGGTTAGCACTTCCGCCTGGCAACACTTGGGTCATCAGTTTCAATCCCAAACACAGCACCATCTGCCTGGAGTTTGCACGTACTCCCTGTGCC
The DNA here is from genome assembly GCF_062004578.1 of Staurois parvus. Classification (NCBI taxonomy): domain Eukaryota; kingdom Metazoa; phylum Chordata; class Amphibia; order Anura; family Ranidae; genus Staurois; species Staurois parvus. Next base: position 1,192,767 of record NW_028318374.1, read on the forward strand.
TGTGTGGGTTTCCTCCTAGTGCTTTGGTTTACTCCCACACTCCAAAAACATCCTGGTTCTATATTCTCTAAAAGGTGCAATACTATGGGGTGTAACCAAGGGATGATACTTGCAGGTGGGTAGGGAGGGGAGAAAATTGGGAGACAAAGAAGGGGGAGTACCTGAACCTGGATATGTGAATTGTTCAATCACTGGCTTAGAAATAGAATTTGTCATTTCAACTTAGGGGGTGTAACCAAGGGATGATACTTGGAGGTGGGTGGGGGGGGGGGGGGGAGAAAATTGGGAGACTAAGAAGGGGGAGTACCTGAACCTGGACATGTAAATTGTTCAATCACTAGTATAGAAATAGAATTTGTCATTTCAACTTAGGGGGTGTAACCAAGGGATGATACTTGGAGGTGGGTGGGGGGGAGAAAATTGGGAGACTAAGAAGGGGCAGTACCTGAACTTGGATGTTTGAATAGTTCAATCACTAGTATAGAAATAGGGGTAGTTCCTCTACCAAATATTTTGTATGCATTGGTAATAATTTGTCATTGTTTTTATGCAATTGCCTTCTTTTATATTTTTATACAATAAAAGCTATTTTTTATGATATATAAATATTTTGTGGTTGTTGTGCCTATAAAGTCCAAATTTGTATTAATTTTCTTCATATTGTCCAACCAGTCCAAGTGTGACATTTTGGTTATTGAAAGAGCTCTGTGGTCTGAGTCAGCCCGTGGATTCTTATATATCTTTGATATTCCAGTAGTGAGATCTTCCATGATTCCCACATCTGTTTCTGTCCACCAAGGAGGTTTAGGTGTTCCCACCCATCATTTTGTGCTCCACCTCCTCCTTTTATATTCTCCATAATATAAAATAAATGAATTCCCAACAGGGATGGTGAAAACCTCTCATAATGGGCACAACAAGTGTGCAGATCCAGGAACTCAGCTCAGAAATCTTACCAATAGTGTACCCGAGACGTAGAAGAGACTATCAGGTGGTTTAGCTCACAAGCTTCTACAGACTTTGAAATATCAATTTTTCATGGACTAACCCTTTAATTAGAGGTTAAACTAAGAAAAATGGATATCTCTAACATGGAAAGTGTGATGTAAATCCTCCTTAAACGGGCCCCTTAGGTTATTATCAGGTTGAGCAGGGGAGCCCTGGACTTTAATCTCTTTCAAATCCGTAGAAAAAATCCCAGTAAGAAAGAGATCGAGCTCCATATTCGTTAAGCCATATTCTCTTTTTCAAGCAATATTTCTAAGCTGTGAACAGTGATGATGCCCAAAACCCCTCGCTTACATTCGTGACATGATGCTGCTTGCTGTAACCGTGTCCCTGCATTAAGCAGCCTATTGTTCCCCGGTAACCTGTGATAGTTCTCATCTATCAAGTGCGTTTCACCAGCGCTGAAAGAAGAGGCGGCAGGTTCTCCATACCGCACTCGACGTAAGTGTTATCCATACTGAATTTGTCATTTCAACTTACAGAATTAACGGAATAAGAGGAGCCGCTGATACATTGGCAGATAATTCTTTCTGCCGGATAATAGCTCGATGACATCTCGTTGTGTGTTTTAGAAAACCCACTAAATAAGGCAATTATTTCACAATGTGTCTCAAGGCGTACGTCTGCAATATTGTCCTCGCTCATTCCTTATAATTTGTGCCAATTGCTCAGATCTACTTTTATCAGTAGCGCAGGGAATTCACATTGCTCAATCCCATGGGGGCTGTTTATGGTGAATTGCATTCATCTCTTTATCACTATACATTAACAAGACACTAACACGTAGGTGGGCACTAGAGCAGGATTTCTCTTAAAGGCCTCCATCTTTCTGACAACGTTTCATGTTACACCCTGAAGCTGCCATGTTGGCGGGTAGCGGGCTGCCTTGCGCATGGCATTAGTGAGCAGCCAAGCCGGCCCCAATGTCAAACTGACCTTCTTGGCTATACAGGGCCTTGATGTGTGGGTGGCGGGTGGAGATTGACCCCCTGTCCACCCTCCTGGCTGGGCGACTTCACCACCTCACTCCTAGGGGTTCCAGACACTATCCTACCTTTTCCAGAGCAGCATTCTGACCGAACAAAGGCACCACTGGATATGGTAACATTTCTCACTTGAAAACTGCAATTAATAGCATGGCTTCAGTGAATCGCAGACTCAAACAAAGGCCCAACAGCAAAACAGATTCTTGATCCCAGGCCCTGGTAGTGGCTGCCTGTGTCCCTTCAGAAAAGCACTCACTTCCTGTAGGTCTGATGTCCTTCCAGAGTTAAGGAGGGGAGGAATCAAAGGGTAAACCAATTTCCAAAGTTCTCTCCTAGGCCTGCACTGTCCCATTGTCAATAAATAAATATGGTGTAGCGCTAAATAAATACTCACATGAGTTTCCAAAATAAAACTCAAATATATAAATAATGAAAACATAAATGTGTATCAATATAAAGTGAAATAGTGCACACACAACGATAAATATATATTGAATGATACCCCCAACTTAGGGGATCAAACTAAGTGAACAATATAATCCGTAAAGAATAACAGTGCATGTGTACACAAAACACACCCAGTGAAAAGTATATATATATATATAAATGTCCACTAATAAAAGTCCAAGCGCTGCACAAAGAATGTTGAATAGTGCTCCACAACAATAACTCCAGTGAATCCAGTGCCAAACAACTTGTGAATCCAAAAACAGCCAAAGTGCCCCCTCACCTCCTTACAGTGACCACAAGGGCCAGCTTGCGTTAGGGTAAGACACGCTTTCCCAGGAATAGCCTCGTCACCATCAGATGGACCCTCCTGGATATCCCACAGATTAATAATCCTCCTGAGTACTCCAATCCCCTGGTACTTATAATGGTCATTCACCCACACAGGATCATAGCAAAAACAAATAGAGATCCTCCATAGTGTAAATCAGTAATTTATTGCTCCAATAAACCCAGAAAAATTCCACTCACATGTCAAACAGCATTATCCAGCATTTCCCCATACTATGGGTGCATATGCATGGTTCCGGGTGTTCCAAGATGGCCCCCATGCCGGAACTGACGTCACCGCACACCGGAAGTCCTGTCACCGCGTACCGACGCGTTGCGTCACGATCACCACGTGACTTCTTCAGGGTGTCCCATTGTCGCTGTCCCTCCTTCTCCTTGGGAACTAGGATGGAAAGCCCTGGGCACTCTGCTCTCCCCCATGAGAGTAGAGAGCAGGATCCAGCAAATAGATGTTGCCTCTTTCCTCTTCTGCCCCCAATCTGAGCAACCTCCCTCCTAGGTCCTGCCTAGACTCCCAACCTTCTGCTAGGGGGAGGTGGCACCTTAAAGGGGAACCTACTCTACTACCTGTCTACAATGATTCTCAACCAGGATTCCTCCAGAGGTGGCTATGGGTTCCTGGAACTGTGGCTAAGTGCCCTTCCATCGGATCCTGCACGGTTCTTGGTTTGATGCCACTTGGTAGAGCCAGTGGTATGACTGCAAGGGTGGCATTCTGACCATCACTGGAAGGGAGGCATTCCCAACCACTACCACTTGAGCTTGGATTCAGTTCAAATCCATGTTCAAAAAAACCTGGAAGAAAGTTGTCAGTGCTGACCCATATAGCTGCAGCTGGTGCATTTCGTACCCTGTAACTGCATGTACGCAGTGGGGCAGGGATTCTCATAACATCATTGACCTATTGTGGCCACACTAACTGCCACCAATGTAAGGGATATTTCCCAATTACCCCCACTGAACTAATCTTAGCAGGGGTTCCCCAAGACCAGAAAATCAGTTCAAGGGTTCCCCTGGGGTAAAAAGGTTGATAAAGGTTGCCCTAAAGCAAACCCCACCCTCAAACCACCATCAGGTTCAAATACAGCAATATTTATTCATTTAATTATCTATAATGGAAACAGGATGTGAATTTAGAACGCAACCTTTTCAAGCAACAGAGATTCTTTTCCAAAGAATTTAGCATTTACAGTATTGGATCCCATCAATGAATGACACAAAATACAGTAATACAATAATAAAATGGTTCTATGAGTCCCCTTCAGAATATTAAGTTTTTCTGTTCAAAGAAAATAGACACTCCAGACATCCAGCCTATATATCTAACTAATATATGCATCTAGATACCTTTCATGCAAGGGCAAGCATCCCTCCATTCTGGGCCATTCCTTCCAACATCCTCTCTCTTAAGCTGGCCATGCACTAGTAGAATTTTTAAGTTTTTTATTTTAAAAAACAGTTCGACTTTTTAATGGTTAGTGTGGTCAAATCAACATTCAACCATAGTAATGAGAAAACTCGAAGGAGCAGGATGGAAAATATTTCTTGAACAAATGCGTTTCTAACAGTGAATATGGTTTTCATCCGGGAAAGTCAATTCATTCCAAAATCAAATGTAAAGAGCAAACAAAATTATGAAGTACTTTCAAATGACATTCATTAAGTCATCAAATGTACTGACAGTTTTTTGTACAAATTTTGTTCCTACAAATTGTTCCTATTAATTTTTGTACCAACCTTAAGCCGGCCATAAACAGTTCGAATCTTGGCTGGTCCCTGCTGAACCGGCCAAGATTTGAACCGTCTATGGTCAGCTTAAAATGGAGTTTCATTCAAAAATGGAAGCTCTGCTGGTTTGCCTCCTCCTCCCTCCACTACCATGTTTGGCACCTTTTTTTTTGGGGGGGAAGGGAAACCTGTTTTTGACAGGTACCCACTCCCACTGTCGGCTCACTTCACCACAGCGAAGTGATCTGGAATTCCGGGCCCCCTCCTTCCTCCCACAGACTCCTGGGAGTTTTCACAGGTCCCCAAAGACTCCAAACCAATCAGAATGTGCAGCGCGACTCATGCATGCGCAGTGGGCACCTGGCTGTGAAGCCAGAAGCTGTAACAGTCTGGGGCCCACAGCTCAGATGCCGGCACCAGGGAGAGAAGAAGGAGAGAAGGTACGGTGTGGGTGAGCACATCGCTGGACCCCGGGACAGGTAAGTGTGTGTTTATTAAAAGTCAGCAGCTACAGTTTTTGTAGCTGCTGACTTTTAATAAACACAAAACTGACAGGAAATCCGCTTTAAGGATTTGAACCATATATGTGCATGGTTGATCGATCAACTTGGGTATAACCAGCCTGTTCAATTTACATGCGATTACTGCTAGCAGCTATTAAAGCTTCTAGCAGTAATCACTGTTCTCCCAGGAGAGAACACAATGGCTCCACAGGAGGGATTCCCCCATCCACACTGGCTGTGTTGAAGGGGGAATCAAGCAATTTTATTTTCTGCAATCTGTGGCTGCAGGAAAGAAAATCGCTCTGTCTATGGCCGGCTTTAGTTCAGAAACCTACTAGTCCATGGCCAGCTTTAGCAAAGCTTCCTTATGATATCCAGGTTATACCAGTGACTAACACTGCAGGAGTTTCTGATTGGCTTACTTGATGATTGCTTTGAGTCATACAAATTAAAATAATCAAATGTGTACATTCTCTATTATGGCAATTATCTAAATGGGTTTCTTTTGAAAAACAAACATCTACAGATGTTTCCATTGTGTAAAGTCAGACAATGCTTTATGACCCTGAAAACAAACTTATCACAATGGTTGGGAAGTTTATCACAACAAAGACCTATAGTAGTTAGCATATGAAGGTGGTGTCTACAGACAGCTCCAGAAATACTTCCCCTTCTTGCAATATATTTCTATGTAAGCCCTACATACTGTATATTTGCAATTCTACTACCAATACCCCATAACTTACTACCCCCCCCCTTACGTGAGCAGGGGGTTCTTCTCTCCGTTGGCTCTTGTCAAATTTGAAATTGGCATGGCTGTCACTGTGGCTCTCAATGGAACACAAGTACAGTGATGTCACCGCACTCAATCTATTGACACCTCCTGCAGCTCTGTAAGGCATGTCATTGATGGAGCAATTGTTTGATTCTCCAATAAACTCAATCAGTGTTGTTGGGGGAATCCCATCCCATGGAGCTATTGTGTTCTCCCAGCCACTGGCTCTAATGAAGAGGGGATTGTCCCTTGAAACATGTCAGCCATTTGAAGGTCTTCTTGTGCTTTGAGAGCTGACCTGGTGACGTGATTGCTTTGGATACTGATATGCCTTTGTCACTACAGTTGTTTTTGAGTATATATCTCCTTTTAACTCAATAAAGTTAAAGTGTTACTAAACCCAGGACCCTGCATTCACTATATCCGGTCTCCCCGGACCCTGCATTCACTATATCTGGTCTCCCCGGACCCTGCATTCACTATATCCGGTCTCCCCAGACCCTGCATTCACTATATCTGGTCTCCCCGGACCCTGCATTCACTATATCTGGTCTCCCCGGACCCTGCATTCACTATATCTGGTCTCCCAGGACCCTGCATTCACTATATCTGGTCTCCCCGGTCCCCTGCATTCACTATATCCGGTCTCCCCAGACACTACATTCACTATATCTGGTCTCCCCGGACCCTGCATTCACTATATCCGGTCTCCCCGGACCCCTGCATTCACTATATCCGGTCTCCCCAGACACTACATTCACTATATCTGGTCTCCCCGGCCCCTGCATTCACTATATCCGGTCTCCCCGGACCCCTGCATTCACTATATCCGGTCTCCCCAGACACTACATTCACTATATCTGGTCTCCCCGGACTCTGCATTCACTATATCTGGTCTCCCCAGACCCTGCATTTACTATATCTGGTCTCCCAGGACCCTGCATTCACTATATCCGGTCTCCCCAGACCCTGCATTTACTATATCTGGTCTCCCAGGACCCTGCATTCTCTATATCTGGTCACCCCAGACCCTGCATTCACTATATCCGCTCTCCCCAGACCCCGCATTCTCTATATCTGGTCTCCCCAGACCCTGCATTCACTATATCTGGTCTCCCCAGACCCTGCATTCACTATATCTGGTCACCCCAGACCCTGCATTCACTATATCCGCTCTCCCCAGGACCCTGCATTCACTATATCTGCTCTCCCCCGGACTCTGCATTCACTATATCTGGTCTCCCCAGACCCAGCATTCACTATATCTGGTCTCCCCGGACCCTGCATTCACTATATCCTCTCTCCCCGGACCCTGCATTCACTATATCCGGTCTCCCCAGACCCCGCATTCACTATATCCGGTCTCCCCAGACCCTGCATTCATTATATCCGGTCTCCCCGGACCCTGGGTCAATTCCAGTAAATGCTGCCGCCACTCCTGTCCCCATTTATGCCTAATATGACGGAGAAGCCATATGGGTCCCCTGGAATATGGGCAAGGATGCAATTGCGACCCTTGCGACCCCTCAAGCTCTACCAGTGACTAAGGGAGACATCTCTGGATAGAGGGGAAATGTTACAGTAAGCTGCTTTTTTATTCTATTACTTTTTTTTTCTTGATGGTAGCAAATGTTTTTACCTCATATAAAGTTTTCTTTGTTAATGTTTATCTGCAAAACCATTATTTCTAGATCTTCTATTTCTTCCAAATGCAAGCTAAATTAGGAATTGTTTATTAAATGCCTGAGCGCAGACCTAAGCATTGTCTCGTCTGTTAAACGCGAGGGCATCTGATATGCCGGTCCCATAAAAGAGATCTATGCTTGGCTCACTTCAAATGTCTGTAATATATAGGTCCATGAAACCATGAGGACATTATTTGGCTGGCAGCATAAATAATAAAGCATGTCAGTCTAGTAATTCTACATTTATTATATTAGTTAGTAAATGCAAAGGCCATCTTCGTTTCCCTACAATAAAAACTAGCCAGCCTTTTCATAAAAGATGATTGCAATTTCCAGTAGCCTGTATTTGCAATAAAATGCAATAACTCATCAGAATTTGAGCTATTTGCTCTTAAGATACGAGAGCATTTTTCTTTTTCTTTTTTTTTTTTCTTTTTTGTCTTGCTCCTCCGTTGCTGTACGTGATATTAAGTATTCATAGATCTTGGAAGCAGATTACATATGGCCAAAGTATAATTGTTCCTACTTTTCAAGTTGATTGAAACGGTTCCTGAGCTAGACGTGTACCGTTAGCTGGTAACTGGGTGATTTAGGATCTGGGAAAGAAAATGCCTAGGTGCCCACTAACGAGTCCAATCCTCAAAGCGCCAAGATCCACCTCTAAAGAATAATTACATCTCTATAAGGGTTTTCATTTTCTCTTCTATTCTGGCAGCAGCAGAGAACTACATTGTGCAGTGCTGCTGAATATCTTAGCAGGCTACATTTATTTTCCGAACATCATAAACTTTTCATGTTGAATGTATTACCAATATCATTTAACCACTTCCCGACTGACAGAGGCATATATGCGTCTTTGGGAATTGGTGATGATAGCTGGATGATGGTTGCAGCTACAGCCATCATTGAGATATCATTCTTTAGCTGCAGTGATGGACTTATAGTAAAAATGATCAGGGAGGCTAAACAGCTGCTTGATCACTTTTACGTACAAGCGGGTCCTGTTGTTTTACATGCTATTGAAGCTTCAGTACCAAATACCTGTTGTAGGTGTCGCTGCACTCTGGGTAACATGGTCCGTCTATGAGGAACGTGTCCCCTAATCAACCCCTTCTTGGAGAAAATTCTTTGGTTGTACCATAAATGAGTCTGTGATAAGATCCCCAATACCCTCATTATCACTTTACTATCCATGCTACCTGGTTCTTACAAACAAATCAAGACAGGATTGCTTCAACACTTTTTGACTGCAGCCCGTACCTTCATTTCCAGGAATTGGTGCAAAGCAGGTACCCCCCTATGCTTGACTGGGTTGTGAAATGGACTCCCTTTACCACTTAGACACTGACAAATCAAAGACCTACCAAATCACATAGACTGTCTGATCATACATCAGACACTCTTCGGATTTTGCTGCATATGTTGATTGACCTACATTCTTTTTTTATATACTCCACTGGTCCTAGTTCAGGCTGCTGGTATGGAGCATTCAAGGAGGTGCCGAGTTCCCTTCCACTTTAACAAGCAGCGAACGGGAACTCTGCCCCCCCGCCACTTCCTACCAGGGAGCCCAGGGCCACTATCAATAGTCGCACCAGATGACCACAGAGATGATGAAGGAACTTACATTCCCCAATCATTTCTATCCTGTATAAAACCAGAAGTGACAAAGATTTCGGTTTCGGTCTTTAGTTTACCAGCTAGTAAAGCAGCCGATCAAGTCGATTTCAGTTTGATTGGCTTCTTTGGCGGGGAAAGGCAAGATTTGTAGTCTAACAGACACTGGATCTCCCCATAAAGAGGACCTGTCATGGCCTAAGCTATCACAAAGGATGTTGTCCATTCCTTTTGATAGCAATAAAGTTCATTTTTATAATAAAATTAAAGGATCACTGTAAAAAAATTAAACAAAATAATAATTGTAGTATGAAAATAATATTTAATTAGTATAAATATGTACCGTATTTGCCGGCGTATAAGACGACTTTTTGACCCTTGAAAATCTTCTCAAAAGTCGGGGGTCGTCTTATACGCCGGTACACGTCAGGGAGCACTTTTTAGAGGGGCGGCGCGGTGCTGCCGCCGCCCTCCCCTTCCGACTGAAGGGACACCAAGTACAGGGGTTGGCAGAGGGCTGCAGTCTCTTACCTGCTCCCACGACGATCCATCCAGGAAGCGCTGCTCCTTCAGTCACTCCGGCCACTCCCTCACTCCTGCCGCTCGGCTCCGCCTCCTCACCGGTGATTGGCCGCCAGAACTGTAGCTCAGGAAAGGCACACAGGCGGCCAAGCACGGGCGAGGAGGTGGAGTCGAGCGGACCCGTGAAAATCGAGTGAGGGTAAGTGTGCAGTGCAGAGGTGCTGCTGCAACCACATATGCTGGCTGCAGCAGTACCATACTAGAACAGGAGTCAGCAAGTGTCATTGGTGTCAGTGGGAGGAATAGTGCCCCCTCATTGGTGTCACTGATACTAATGATGGGGCACTATTCCTCCCACGGACACCAATGATGGGGCACTATTCCTCCCACTGATACTAATGATGGGGCCCCATCATTGGTGTCAATGGGAGGAATAGTGCCCCATCATTGGTGTCAGTGGGAGGAATAGTGCCCCATCATTGGTGTCAGAGTGAGGAAGCGTGCCCCATCATTGGAATACCATACCATATTGAAAACAAATCTGTTTTTTAATTTTTGGTGTGCGTTGGAAGAGGGGTAGTCTTATGCGGCGAGTATAGCCCAAACCCTATATTTTAACAGGAAAAGTAGGGGGTCGTCTTATACGCCGGCAAATACGGTATATAAATATAAAATTGTATAAATACACTGTACATGTAGGTCCTACACACATATGAAAACAGTGATTGCCCCACACGTGAGGTATCGCCACGATCATCAGAGTGAGAGCAATAATTCTAGTGCCAGACCTGCTGTGTAACACTAAACTAGTAGACTGTAAAGGCTTTTAAAATGTCACCTATGGATAATTTTACGTAGTTCATCGCCATTCCACTGACAAGTGCAATGTTTAGACCTGACATGTTAGGTAATTATTTGCTTGCCATCATCATGCAGCAATATTTGGTGGACTAAAATTCATTACCATGTATTGTTTCCTGAAAGTCTGCATTTTAAAAATGGCTGAACAAATATCGAGTGACACAAGAATTTGCAAAAACCACCATTTTATTCTACAGGGCCTGTGCTTGAAAAAATAATGTAATATTCTTAATATTAATATAGTTGTAATTTTAGGTTATCTCAAAAGTCCATCTATTTTGTCTTTCCATGTAGCCCATTCAAAATAAAATGGCTTCCTTAGTGCAAGGTACATTAGTGAAACACACAGGGGCAAATTAGTGTGAATGGGCCTTAGGCTCAGAACAATTAAAGCGGAGTTCCACTCACCCTGTCAAAAAATAAAAGTCAGCAGCTACAAAAACTGTAGCTGCTGACTTTTAAAAATCAGCCACTTACCTGTCCCTCGGTCCCATGGTGTGTCCCCCGCAGCCTGTTTCACCGGCCGTCCTGTATTCCAGGTGGCCGGCATCTTCAGTGTGCGTACCCGGCTGTGACAGCTTGCAGCCTCACAGCAGGGTACCCACTGCGCATGCGTGAGTAGCGCTACTCTTCATGAATGGTCCTGTAGTCTTCTGGGACCTGTCATGTGTCCCAAAAGACTACAGGGAGGGAGAGAGGGAAGGAGGACAATTCAGGTACCTGCTCTCCCCCACCCCCCAAAGGTGCCAATCCTTAATGGGGAGCAGTCCTTAAAGAGGAACTTCCCTATTTGGGTGGAACGCCACTTTAAGTAAAGCTAAAAAAGCTAAAGAAAGAGGTAAATCCATTTTGTCTGCACTTTTTGTAGTTTTGGACTGAATATTTTGATTCTCGAGTTAGATCAATTTTGACTGGTTCCTCCATGATAAATGATATGATTAATATGTGCATATGAACTACTGAAGCATCCAATATGTCCAAGAGAAATGTTAAACTTTTCTCTTTTGCCAATATTTCAGTTCCAAATGTTTTAGAAAGGTATAAAACAAAGACACCACATCTGATGGATGCTCCACCATATCTCCAGCCCGCACCTGTTGTTGACAATGTAGAATTATTAACGGCAGCTTGCAGTAGAACACAGTAATTAAATCAGAGGAGCACATTGCCTGGGAGGGGAAATATGATGATTAAATCTGGTTTCATGCTGGATTTCATACACTGAAGAACTAAACTTTCCTTCTATAAAAAAAAAAAAATATTATAAAAATCTATTGTCTTCACCATGCACAATACGATGACCTGAGTTCAACAATTTTATTCAATCAGCACACCTGCTTACTTTAATGTACTTCTTGGCAGGGATAATATCGGTTATCATTCCTTCAGCAATTTGCATTTGACAAAGAAAGACGCATAAACTATGTTTAACCTGTACTATGTTGTAGGAGGGGCAATACGAAGTATATATTGTTTAACACGATATAAACTGCCAAACATTCTACTAGGGCATAATGCAAAGATAAAGTACAATACAGCTTTGTTTTGTAAACCCAGGGCTGCTGTTAGAAACCACAGAGCTCCATGAATGAACACAGTGAGTGATTGGTACCGATCACTCATTGTGTTGATTCAGGAAAGAAAGGGGCTGGTTAATGTGACATATTTACTGGACCCTTCTCCCACTCTCACGGTCAGGAGAGGAGGGAACCTGGCAAAAAGGTGCCTGAGCAGCAGGGGGAAACGTATGGAGCACAGGGAGGGTGATGGGTGCGGTATGGGGGCAATTTCTAGAACCAATCCCCTGCATAGCTCTCTCTGCAGCAACTGAAAGCTGGTGGGTGGGAGGGAGAGGAGAAGAAGCCAGCTTTCAGCTGCTGCAGAGAGAGCCATACAGCGGATCATTTCCAGTAATTGCCCGCCCCCCGCAGTGCCAATCACCGTCCCTGCCCACATCTGATTCACCCAGCTGCCTGTGCCTCCCTGCTGAGATTGTCCCCATACAGGAGGACTTGTGGTACCCCCTTATCCGTGGCCCTGTGTAAACCCCAGTGTGCCATACACAATTTCTTTTTTTTTTTCTTTTGTGTTGTATCTTAGTGTTGCCGATCTCCTGAAGCCTCTTTGCAACCCCATCGTATCAAATGCACAACATCCATGGCTGTATGGAATTTATCAAAGCAGTTTTCTAATTGTGACAGAAGTGGACCATGCCTTTGTAATGTGAGTTGAGACACCCACCCATGGTCTACATCCAGGGCCTCCAAACATTTTAGTAAGCAGGCCACATTCTATATTTTAGAGATATTCATGGGCTGAAAGAATCAGTTTTATAAATGAACAAAATCACATTTTAATGGATAATTTGGAATTTTTTGTTATCAGCATGATATGATTTAGAACAGAAGAGAGAAAAACACTTCAGTAAAACAAAGCATAGAAATTCTCAATAAACTTGAGCCCCCCCTTGCAGAGTCCCCATCCTCCTTTAGTCCTACTTGAGTCTCCCTTACATGGAAGTTCCTCTTACATCAGAGTCCCCCTTACATGACAGTCTCCATCAGAGTCCCCCTTTACGTCAGCGTGTCCATTAACGTCTGCTCTTACATCATAATTTTCTTCTGGAATTAAGTAGGTGTGGACCTCAGTAGACATCATGAGGCCCATTCATGACATAATTCAATCTCCTGGAAGATTTAGTCTTCTCAGTCTGGCTCACTGTTTCAGGTGACTTGATGTGGTTGTTCTAGTAGAAGTTCCTTCTACTGGTTCCTTTTGCTGACCTCCATGTCACTTCCCTCTCCTGGTATGATTTAGAGATAAACAGGAGGAACCAGTGGCAGCTACAGGGAACCCATGAGACTGACTCTCAAAGGAGTCGGCCTCTCTCCGTCTCCTTGATATACTGTATTAGAAATGTTGCTTATGTGTTTGCTTCTTTTTTTAATCCTCAACAATAAGACCTCATGCACACAGGACATTTCAAAAATTTCTCCTACAGAAAAAAATGTTCGATGCTGTGAAAAAGTGTCTAATGCTTTTACAAGCAGTTAGGTGCATTTACAGGTGTCAAGCGCTTGGGCGTTAATTCATTTAATTGGTCAGGATCAGGGGCGGAATGACAACTCATGGGGCACCGGCAATAGGGGATCATGGGGCCCCTGTGTCCCTGCGCACACTCAAAGCGCACCCAAAAAAGCCTATGAAAGGTACCAGGGGCATTTCATGGGGCCCCCTACTGACCCCGGGCCCTCCGGCAGTGCCCGAGTGCTCGAATGGTCAGTCCGCCTCTGGTCAGGATAATAATTAATTTTAATTATTTATTTGAAATTAACGCTCAAGCCCTAAACGCACCTAATGTTAACACGCCAAGCATTTTCTTGCTGCCAAAATGCTGCTGCTCCAGGGCACACTGGCGGGGGGGGGGTTACCCCTGCTTCCAAACTCTCCTGCCACTAAACACTGCTAAAAGTCTATGTGTGTATGGACACATAGGCTTGGAAACAGGAAATAATACACCTGATGCTCCTAAAAGTGGCATCCTGTGTGCATGAGGCCTAAATAGAAAAAAAAAGCTGTTATTTAACTAGTTCCAGACTTTGGACGTGCTACACACAAAAAAAAAAGTTAATCATTGTACGTGTGTAGCACATCTAGTCCTTTGGCCCTGCTTCCCCTCCAAGTACACAGCAATTTGACTATGAGTATTCAGAGCCGGAATTTCTGTGTACACAGCGAAGGTCGGCAGCTTTAGCTGCCAAAAAAAAGAAAAAAATGCGGTCTAGGAATAACAACTCAGATGCTACATAGAGATAAAATGGAAAACATTGTTACTTTTGTATAATTCTGTTTATTCATCTGCTGATGTGCAGGGATCAGTTAAAGCAACCTGACAATAAAAAAAAAGTTTATTTTTAAATTAAATGTCCCTTTGTTTAACCCCTTATTAACCAGGGGCGGACTGACAACTCATGGGGCCCCCGAGCAATAGGGGATCATGGGGCCCCTGTGTCCTTGCCCAAACTCAAAAAAGCCTATGAAAAAGGTACCAGGGGCATCTCATGGGGCCTCCTACTGACCCCGGGCCCTCGGGCAGTGCCTGAGTTTCCAAATGGTCAGTCCGCCCCTGTTATTAACCTTTACTTTAAAGCCCAAATTAACACATTTTCCCTTCTCGTCTATGCAATTATTATTTAACAGATGATTTTTCTTTTGTTCACTTCTATTTTATTAACTATATAAATATATATACATGTTTTTAACATATTTTCATGTTTAATTTAAAAAAAGTACAAAATTGCAAGCAAATACCCCACTTTCTTTCATTTGTAAATAACCTTGTAATGCTTTGTACCAGAATCACAATTTTAGTGTTGTTTTAAAAAGGACAAATTACAGAATAAAATGTGCACATTTTATTTGCAGAAACACTATTTATTTTTAAACTAACACTGCTTAAAAAATTAAAAGGCGTGTTTTGTTTTGTTACCTTTAATTGGCTAAGGATTGTGAAAAAAAAATATTGTAAGACAATTATTATGTAAATGTGTTGTTCTCCTCATATTTGTTATTTAACTGTGCATTGTATCACCAATTCTTATTTCACCACTTTTGTTTCTGTCTTGATCTGTTGCTGCCATCTGCTGGCCAGAATTTGCATGCCTCTGTTCTTGCTAGTAAAGTTTTTTCTCTGCTGGGCGTGGTTTTAGGCAAGCCTTGGTTCTGGTCACTTCCTGCAGCCATTTTTATGTGCTTTATAGCTGTGTGACAGGACATTCAATACCCTGGGCTTGTGAAGGCATCAGTTTTTGACCAGCAGTTAGCCTCAGGAAAGATATCACAGGACAGCTTCAATACCTCTACTACCTTACAGTATTGTATCACTGTTTGTTGCTGTATTTGGATCAAATAAACCCACGCTGATTTCATTCCCGTGTATACGTTTGGATCCATCTAACCTGAGCATCTGCTGGTCCGGTCTGCTCCACTGCTTGGATACGAAGGTAGGAAGTTACACAGCCATTATCACTTATACCTTCATTTGCCTTCATGTTGGGACAGAACAGTAAAAAAGCCTTAAGTCCTTAGGCTTAATACAATATATGTATTACCGTGTTATTTTACGTACTGACAAAGTTAGCGCCGCATAAACATAAGGCAGAATTGTAAAAATTGTTCTGGTCCATAGGAGGGTGAGCAGGTGTGAGAGGCAAAGTTGTTAAACTCAAATCAAAACAAAAAAAAAGGTCCTACTACTTACATACATACATCAGGGGCGGACTGACCATTTGGAAACTTGGGCACTGCCCGAGGGCCCGGGGTCAGTAGGGGGCCCCATGAGATGCCCCTGGTACCTTTTTTATAGGCTTTTTTGAGTTTGGGCAAGGACACAGGGGCACCATGATCAACTATTGCCCGGGGGCCCCATGAGTTGTCAGTCCGCCCGTGACATACATACAACTTTTTTATTTCGTTTCTGATGTTGGTTGGTTGCTAAGTGGGAAATTGCTGATTTTCTGAATCAGACAATCTTCATATTTTATCATAAAGACTGTATTGCTCAAAAAATAAAGAAATAGATACAAAAACGTTATATCATCCAAAGATATATATACAATGTTCCCTTCACCAAGTGTTCTTCATCACGGTATTAGACCACACTGTGAGGTTGTCCACATTGTAGCATCAGACTCCTTCATTATGAAACTACCACCACCATCATCCAATTTGAATCAAGATAAAGGCTTACCAAAAAGGATGGACCCCATTTGCCAGTGGTCAGAAATCTCAGTTGTTTGGTACAGTCCTCATACCAGCATATAGGAGCTCTAAGCAATGTGCTCTCCAGGAATGGCATAAAAAGGATGACATGATTATCCCCCCCCCCCCAAAATAAACCAAAAATTCTCTCAAGGTCAGGGGTCTCCAAACTTTCTAAGCAAAGGGCCAGTTTACTGTCCTTCGGGCTTTGGGGGGGCCAGACTGTGACCAGTGGGAGTAGAAAATGATGGTGTCAGTAGGGGAAATGGTGTTCCATCACTGGTGTAATAGCACCCCAGGGGAGAGATAAAGGCAAGCAAAAGGCCATATTTGGCCCCCAGGCCACAGTTTGGAGACCACTGCTCTAGGTGTTCCTTGAGCAATTTCTGCCTCTCAGATGAATAACCACTATAAACAATGATCTTTTAAGCTGTAAGGGGGAGATTCTTCTCAATGACCACAAATGTAAGAAACATTCTTTTAAGTGACCATCACACTAATGCACTGTGAACGTTTGATATAGTAATTATTACCAGGGGTTCCCTGAGCTTGGAAAGTTATTTCAAGGGTTGCTCCATGTTAAAAAAAAGGTTGAGAAAGGCTGATGTAGATCAATGTAATAAAAAAGCCAAATGTATAAGAATGGAAATGTGCTTACATACAGTATACAACTAATGTGTGCAAACCATACAGTGTAGTGGCATCAGTGTCCAAAGCTCAAGTCATTATGAAATATCCTATACATAAATGATTTCTGACCTCAGGTAACTTATAGTTCCTGTTATTATTTTATATATTCATTATTTCACATCTGACTGTTGTAAGACTAAAACTTTTATTTCACAAAAGTTATTCTTTTTGTGAAATGACTGTGGCAACTTTTGAGTACAGTTTTCAAGAGCAAGAAGAATTTAGCAGAGCTCTATTTACATCTAATAAGTAGTGCTTACCTGAGTTCTTTTTGGAGAGCAAATTCACTGGAGAGGAAGACTTTAAACAATGCTCACTGGGAAATGACTTCAAATAAGTTACTTTGAAAAGGAGATATTACTTCTAGACAAATGCAATTATTATCTGGCAGACTATCCAGAAGGTTGGCCATAGGCGGGTTGCAGGGAAAGAAATTTGCTCGATTCCCAGACAGAGTTGATGGGGGAATCCTTCCCCCGGAGCTCCCCAACAGGAGAACATAGTAATACCTGCTAGTGACTAAAACAGCTGCTAGCAATAATCACATGTAAAATTCAGCAGGCTGGTTGTACATTCAGCCTGCCCATACTTGATGAACCAGCTGAGATTTGAACCATCTATGACTGAATTAAAGCGGAGTTCGGCCCCCTCCACCTCCCAAAAGAAAAGTTAAAAATCAGCAGCTACAAATACTGTAGGACACTTACATGTCCAGGCATCCAACGGTGTCCTCATCCCAAGTCATTTCTTCAATCGGCTGTCGGGTGCTGGGACAGCCATCTTGACTAAGGGAAACTGGCAGTGAAGCCCTGCAGTTTTAACGCTGGTTTCCTAATGTCCCCTGCACAAAGCGCGCTGTACTTTGTGAATGGTCTGCAGTCCTCTGGGACCTTGGACGTGCCCCAGAAACCTGCGGGGGGTAATGAACTTCTGGCTCAGTTTGCCGCAGTAAACTGAGCCAGTAGTGGAAGTGGGTTCCTGTCAAAACCAGGTACCTGCTCCCCCCCCCCCTCAAAGGTACCAAATTTGAAGGGGGACAAGAGGCAGAAAATTGGAGCTTCCACTTTTGGGTGGAACTCCACTTTAATTGAATGCCTCACCTTCTGACCTTATGCCTCAGTTCTTAAAGGTCCGGATCGAACCCAGAGGTAGGTGAGTGTAAATGGACACAAGTCTGTTTACACCAGCCTGCCCATAGGGATGAATGGACCAATCAGGTCCACCTAAAAAACTGGCAGTTGGGCCTGGTCAGATCACCCATGTGAAAGGGGCCTAACGATTAACGACGATTCCCTTGCACTTCAATATACATTTTTTTCAGTCACCCTTTCAAAGTCTGCAAAATCTCAAGGCACGCAAGGTGAGTTATATCTTGTTTTTTTATTTTTTCAGAATATATTGGACCAGCATATTGTGGTATATTGTAATGGATGTTTCCTGATTTTTTAGCACAGGAAAACTGGCCCAAAATAGTAAAATATGTAAATCTTTTTTTAAAAAAATAGCCGTATATTGTTATACAATACCATGCCTGAAAACCAAAAATTCTCCTACTCCTGATGTGCGCGAGGATACCACACATGTGCATTATTAGTTGTTTGTGCCCATGATAGAGCCAAGAAACAAAACTGTTTTTATCATGACTCGGACCCTAAAGCTAACACTTGCACCAAGGCGTCTATTTATAAGACATTTGTTGCATGAATGTCAGAAGCATTTCGCAAGCTGAAAAAATTTCACTGTAATTATTCTAAGAGATTAAAGTGGTTCTAAAGTCAAAAGGTAAAAAAAACTTCCACTATCCGTTCCTTCCCCCATCTTCCCTAAATACTTACCTGAGTCCTTTCTAGATGCAGTGCTATGCCCGTCTGCAGCAGCATATGACTTTCTTGGGGATACACACAGGAGAGGAGGACTGTGGAGGTGGTGGACCCCAAAAGAGGAGGTAATGGGCTGCTGTGCGCAATATCCTTGCACACAGCAGGTAAATATAAACTTTTTTTTTTTCAATAACAAATGAGCCTTTAGTATCACTTTAAAACCTATAATTGAGTGGCTAAAATGCAGTATGGTTTTCTGAGATGCCTCAATGAGAAAGCTTTATCGCCTTTGGCACTAGCCGATGATACAGGAATCAATCTCTGAGAAAAATTACGGTGACTTTTTGTTTAGCTTGCATGAACGCTTCTGACATTCATGCAAAATGTTTTATAAATAGCTCCATACACTAACCTATATCAAGTCCTGATCAAATTACTTTATCTTTTTTTGTTTACCAGATCTCCTCTAGCAAGGAGAAAAATATAAAATGTATTTTTTTCTGTGATAGGCTGAGAACCAGAAGCTGTCAATGACAGCTGGGTTTCCATGCTTGGAACACATAATTAACCGTTTCAATACCGTGTGATTTTACCCCTTCCTGCCCAGGCCATTTTTCAGGTTTCAGCGCTCTCACACTTTGAATGACAATTGCGCGGTCATACAACATTGTACCCAAACTAAAATTTTATCATTTTCTTCACACAACTAGAGCTTTCTTTTGGTGGTATTTAATCACCGCTGGGGTTTTTATTTTTTGCTAAATTAACAAAAAAAGACCAAAAATTTTGAAAATAAAACACATTTTTCTTTGTTTCTGTTATAAAAGTTTACAAATAAATAATTGTTCTTCATAAATTTAGGCCGAGATGTATTCTGCTACATGTCTTTGGTGAAAATAACCCAAATTAGGATGTATTTTTTAGTTTGTAGGAAAGTTATAGAGTTCACAAACTATGGTATAGATCTGATTATTGATCAATCCTGAAGTACTGACAGCCAATCTAATTTCTTGAGGTCCAAGAATGTCAGAATAGTACAGATATCCCGCAAATGACCCCTTTTTGCAGAGTAGACAGTCCGACGTACTTCATAAGAGGCATGGCGAGTTTTTTGAAGTTGTATTTTTTGTCAAAATTTTTCGGAAAATGAAAAAATTAAAAAAATTATTTTCACTATTTTTTTTTTTTTTACATACTGTCACCAGTGCAGTACAGCGTCTTCATATAACTGGCATGGCGGTGAACATGGACACTGACTGGTGACAGTATGAAAAAAAAATATATATATATATTTTTTTTATTTTTTTTTATTTTTTTATTATATTTAATTTTTTATTACATTTTTTTAAAGATTTTTTTTTCATATTTTACTATGACCAAAGTAGTACAATGTTACCATAGTAACATTGTACTACTTTGGGGGAGTGATCAGTACTTTTTTTTTTTTTTTTTTTATACACAGTTTGCTTATAGCAAAGAATTACTTTGCTATAAGCAAGCATTTAGCTGAATGAAATCGATTCATTCAGCCTTTTTTTTTTTTTTTTTTTTTTGTGCTTAGCTGTGATTTGGTCACAGCTAATCACATGACATGTGCATGTGACCTGCTGTGACCATTCACAGCTAGGCACTAGTATACAATGGATGGCATCATGAATGAAGCCATCCATTGTATACAACTATCATGTGACCTGCTGTGATTGGTCACAGCAGGTCACATGGTACCAGCTACGGGAGCCGGTACTCGGATCTGTCATCGGCCGTGTCCGAGGTGCACGGCCCGTGACAGATCCCGCTGCTGCGCCGCTCTGCTGTGCCGCAAACTGCGCATGTGCGGGAGCACGCCAAATGGCGTGCACCCGGAATTTAGGAGCGCATTTCAAGCTGCCAAACGGCCATTGGCCGGGCGGCTAATGGTTAAATGTGCTCTCAACACAAACACGTTGTTCGGTTATCAGCGGGAGTCAAAAAATTACATATCGCCTGTGATCAGTAGGAGGAGGAATAGTGCCCCATCATTGTTATAGTTGGAGGAATAATGCTCCACTATTGGCATCAATTGGGGGATAATGTCCCATCAGTGGTGTCACCAGGAGGAATTCTACCCCACTGTCAGTATCGGTGGGATTAATTTTGCCTTGTATAAGTGGAATGAATATTGCCCCAAGGGCCAGATGAAGGTGAACAAATGGCAGCATCCAGCCAACAGGCTGCTGTTTAGAGACCACTGCTCTAGAGGGATCCCAAAGGTTCAACCTGGACCATTGTAATTACAGTAGGTAGAAATGTCATACCTGGAATTCTTCTTTAAGAAACAGAATGCAGAGATGTTCTTTAAAAATATGCATTTAGTTTTCTATTTTTATACTATCAATATATTAATACACAGTATTAAAAAATACCTAATAGTATGTACTGTAGAAACACCAACACATAAAAAGTTGCAGATCATATTACACATCACATTGTATAATTGGTATGATGACCGCAAGGTATCGGTATGAAATGGGTTAAATCCCAGTCCTGTTACCTGGCAACAGTGAACAAATAAAGCCCTGGATAGCAATTTATTACTCACAAAGGTTAATGTTAAAGGTCCTGTCCATGAAAATAATAAATTATAGGAAGGTCAGCACATGACCACACAGGTAAACATTTTCCTGGGAGTGTGGGGAGAGCCTGAAGGGAGCCAGGGAAGACTGTGGTATTCAAACAATACAAACACTAAGAACAGAAAGAGCAATGAAGGGTCAATCAGGTACACAGATCAGGACTGAGGTCCCTTACAGTTAATATTTAGGTTAATAAAATGGAAAAATCCAAAGGCGATAATATATCGAAACACGCCTGGACATGGGAAACTCACACCCAATTTGTATAATATCATTATTACATCTGTTCTCTTTTTTTTATGTGATTGTAATGAGCTGTATGGAACAAAATTTGTATGATTTTTATAATTTTTGTACTGATATTAAAAAGCCTTAAAAGTCCCATTCCAAACTGATTTTGCTAAATACTTCCAATTGGGGATATGGCATGGCTTATTTTGGGGGTCAAAGTACTCAATGCTATTGGAAAAAATCATGGTTTAAAACCCAATTTTGGGCCCTATGCTCTCCTCACCAAAGGCACCCTATTCCCTTGAGATTGCCCCAGTTGTATTTAATGCTTTTAATTACTTTGTATTCTTTTACTTAAATTGTTCTTATGTATTCTGGATTATCTTGGGGATCAAAGTACTCAATGCTATTGGACAAAATCTAAATTTAAAACGCAAATTTGTCCTCTGTGCTCTCCCCACCAAAGTCTCCCTACTCCCTTGAGATTGCCTCCAGTAGTATTTTATGCATTTATTTATTTTTTTACTTACTTTTTTTTTCCAATGTATCCTGGACAGTCACAACTCACTGGATCCTCTTCCTTTTTCAGTCTTCTCCCATAGAGAGTGGTAGTGTCAAGATGATATCAGTGCAACCCTCTGCATCAATACACTATGAGTGGAGGAAATTGAGCTGGGGGAGGGGGGGCAGGGTCATGACACCCTGCACTTCTAAGTAGAGTGACTCACACTGGGTGTCATTCAATCCAGAAGACTGAGGACACCTTCTGGCTGAAAAGAGTTACTGCTGGGGACAGCTTCAGGTATTCAATATTGCAGCCTGAGCTACTTTTTTTTATCACATAAGTGCTTTCTGCCCATTCTTATTATTACATGGTCATTGGGAGCTGGTAAGCGTGCATCCCATTACCACTTTTGGGTGGAAGTGTTGGATATCAGAACTTTATTTCATTTGGAAATAATGAATTTCCTATAAAGTATGTCTACATTTACTTAGATGGGACTTTTCTTTTCACTTATGGACTTTCACTTATGGACTTTCTTTTTATATATAGACTTTGCTTTATTCACAATGTCTTGATTTATGTGATTATTTGATTATGAAATGTTTATATAATTTGCACATTTGTATTATTCATTTAGGTTGAGCGTGACATGTTCATTTAGACAAGAAAAAAAAGTGCAAAGGTTAACAACGCTACAATAAAGTAAATGCATCCCAAAAAATATGAGTATGAACAGAAGATGATCTTCCAGTGAATTCCACTCCCAATGGACTTCCACCACAATGCTTCTCCTACCAAAGGCTTACCAGAAACATATGGCTGTCAAATAGAGTAGTCATAAATTGCATAATTCCACTAGGACAGTGGTTCTCAACCTTCCTAATGCCGTGACCCTTTAATACAGTCCCTCATGTTGTGGTGACCCCCAACCATAAAATTATTTACCTAGTAATTATAATTAATGAGTGTCGTTTTACCTCCAATACTGCTGCTTTCAACACAGCAGCTGCTTTCTACACAGTAGCTGCTCTTTACACATCGGAAATATGTGTTTTCTAATGGTCTTAGGGGACCCCTGTGAAAGGGTCGTTCGACCCCCAAAGGGGTCGCGACCCACAGGTTGAGAACCACTGCACTAGGAGTTGAATTCCCTGGAAGATCATCTTTTGTTCATACTCACATTTTTTGGACTTATTCATTTTATTGTGGTGTTGTTCACATTTAAAATCTTCCATGAGTTTCACCACCATTGCCGCACAGCCTCTTACCAATTGGAAAGACCTCAAATTATAGGTAGTCTTAGTGCGCTCACAAACTGTTGGGCTCAGCTGCAGCAAGATATATCCTAGGACATGAATATAGCAACCACAGGGCACACCAATTGGGACTGTGTATACACTCCCCTCTCGCTCCATTCACATCAATCTTTCATGATGCCTTGCCTAAGATCAAAGATCTAGCCTGATCTTGTTGTCTCCATCCTGATTTGCAATCTTTCAGGGCAACAAGTTTTGGTCTTAATTGTGCCTTTTTAAAATGAGCCTATTAAAGATTTGTAAGGGTATATGTATATATATATATATATATATATATATATATATATATATATGCACATGCAGGGAAGTTGTTAGTGTATTCAACATGATATTTGCACTAATTGGAAACTGAATGATAAGAAGTGGTTGATGTTGGTTTTATTGGTGTTGCCGCTTTAAGAAAGATAATTTGCCTGTGTGTGGTTGTATACATATCCCTAATTAGCCCTTGCTGTCTCCATACTTCTATGACTAAGTTATTCTTAGCCTGATCATGCACATGTGCGTGTGAACGAAACACGTTGGGTGGAGCCTTACATGCTGACGTCACACTGCCGAGTCCATTCTTGGATTGGCAGCTATCTTAGTAAGTGCTGGCTGTTTTATATATGCATTCCACGTGGATTTGTTTTCTTGGAATTTACTATAATAAATACTACACTATATACACATTATTCGGGCTCCGTGTGGTGAGCTATCTCCCCAGCAGGGTCTGCATTCCTATCCTGGCCGATGGACTGTATTCCCAACTATAGAAACACCAAGAGAGGTCTCATTTTTTCTTGGCAACAGTATATGATTATGCTTCATTTGCTCTAGTTTCTGGTGAGTGCATTGTGGTGGTGGATTACACTGAAGATTTGCACTTTTGGGCATAGCAGAGCCAAGTTTGAAGCAAGTTTGATTGGACTGTCCCTATGCCCATCATTTTATAATATTGTTTATGCAGTGATTTTTACTTGCTATTATTTATTTTCTATAATAATTTAATCACCTTATGAATTATGCAGATTTGGTTACTTATTTTGCACATAGTTCTTTAGACACTATATTGGGGTGTATTACTCATGCATAGTTTGTAATTTTGTTTGGGGGGGGGGGGGGGATTGTACTGGAAACATATGGGGGAGAGAGAGGATTTGAGTCCGGGAGCTAATATTCATGTTGGGATGGGAGATTTCAGTAGGGGAGCGGATTTGTACTGGGAGAAGGGGGGAATTTATGCTTAGGGGGGTAAGCATGCAGATTAGTGTTCAAATTTTTAATTTTTTTTTGGAGGTGGGATTTTTGCTGACACATTATTATACATCCTGGGGGAAGGGGGTGCGGGGGGCCAAATTTGACATGTTCGCCCTGGACTCTAGATGACCATGTCCCAGCACCAGAACCAATGGTTGATTGAACCTGGTGCAACCAGACCTAAATGCTGTAGTGATCTAATATCCTTTTATTACATAATTTAAAGGGTTTTATGCATCGTAAGGATGTTTCAGACATTCAGATAAAGGCTTTAGGAAGTATGCAAGTATATGTTGTGGCAATAGCTTACATTTTCACATAACACCAATAAATCATGGTGCCATCCAATGGATTTTCAGTAACTACACTTGCTGAGACATATTCATATTGACCTAGCTAAGTAACACGCAAGAAAAAAAAAATCTATATTCTTGTTCTTCAGCTCAAACAAAGAGAATTTCCTGCTGTGTAAAAATAATCTAGCAAGCAGTCAGTAAATCAGCCTAAACCCAGGAAAAGCTGTGCAACTGCGGTGAAATTATACACAATCCAGACACATTAGGTGATTCTGGGTCATAGGTACTGCTGGTGGATGATATAATCAAGATTTTTTGTGCCAAAGTAATTACGGGAAATGGTAGTATAACTTGCTTCATTTATTGTTCAATCGTTCAGGACTACATTTTAATTTTCTATTGACTTAGGACCAGCTTGAGTTCTTAATGCATGTCTCAAGTATGTGGACACCCCTCCAAATGATATGTTCAGGAGCTTCCAGTGAACTTTATAGTTAATACTAAAGAATAAAAAGATATTTTAGACAATTATGCACTTCCTACATAGTGGCAACAGTTTGGGGAAGACACTATTTGGTTCCAGCATGGCTGCACCATTGTGTACAAAGTCAATGTCAGCACCTGTGGTAGTGAGCTCTATTGATCCTCAAATTGGGGCTCCCCAGGGCACGGAGTCTAAGCCCCAACCTGCTTGTTCACCAGAGCCCCTGATGGTGGGGATGGACTCGCAGCAGGCTGGGACCAGGTCGCGGCCCCCAGGTACACCCAGCTGAGGTGGAGGAGACTGCTCACGGAAGCAGAGTACAACGGGAGAAGACAAAGGGAATCCAATAGGCAAGCCAAGGTCAGGACAGGTGGAAAACAAGCAAGGTCGGGAACGAACCCGGGGTCGGTACACAGATAGACAATATAGGATTCACAGTGGAAACACATGGGAGCTCCAACAACTAAGAAGTTGCTCAGGCAAAGTGGCCTAGTCTGAGCACGTCTTATATAGACAGGCAGACAAGGAGGCAGGACAGGAAGTGATGGAAGGGAAGGAAATAAAAACCAGAGGACAGCAGACAATGCCCATAGGTGAGCACAGACAAACATGAGAAGGAATCAGGAAGAGGACTGCAGCAAGGAAGTAAGAACACAAACAAACTGCAGGCTAACTTGTGACAGTCAACTCCATAAAGACATGGTTTGTTGAGTCTGGTGCGGAGGAACTTAAGTGGTCTACTGACAGCCTTGTCCTTAACCCTACTGAACATCTTTGGGATGATTGTAAACCAGGTCTTCTCATCCAAGACCAGCACCTGACTTCACAAATCCTTTGACTGAGTTGGCACATGAACACACTCCAAGATTTTGTGGAAAGCCTTCTCAAAAGAGTTAGAGCTCATGGTTTTGGAACAGACTATCCAACAAGCTCTTATAGATGTGATAGTCAGGTAATTACAAAACTCTGGCCATATAGTGTAAACTGAAAGCAAAAATCTTTCCTCCCTAGGGTTTATGCTTTTGACAATTCTCAGAAATATCCCACTAACCTTGTGTTCTCTGAATATCTGATCATGAGTTTGAGGTTCTTCAGAATACAGGTTCCCAGCTCCTCCTTCTAATCTTTCTGTATACCAATTATACCTAATCAGGGCTTTATTCTCAGAGAATAGGTGCAGGAACTCCCCTTTGCCAAACCCCAATGTCTCTGCCCCCTACACACCGAGCACTGTTCCTTGATTCCACCCTCTATCCACCTCCCAGTACCTCCCCTTTTAGAGAACACAGAACCAAGTAGTGCTAGGTAATTTGTCAAGGTTAACAAGAAAGGCAGTTAAATAGATCCCCTGTAGCTAGCAACAATAGGCCCCTCCCCCTTCCAAGGAAATTATACCCCCCCAAATGACAATCCCATCCCAGCAACAGTAGACTCCCAAAAGCCAGCATCAACAGACCTTCCAGCAGCCAGACTATAGACCCTTTCCTCAGCAGTAAATCCCTCCCAGCAAGGATTGACCCCCCCCCCCAGTAACAAAAGACCCATCCACAGCAACAATAGTTCCTCACCAGCAACAATAGATACCACAGCAGTCAGTAACAATAGATCCTCCAGCACACCCCAGAACCCCTTGCCAATACATACATTCAGTGTTGGAGGTGCAGGCACTGCGTTCTCCCACGTTCACCTTTGGAAAAAAAACCTTGTGCCTAATGTTAAATGTTCAAAAAAGGGAAAAACATATCTATGAATGGAGGAGGTGGACTTTCAATTATCTGCCCATCCTCTATTCATAGAAAATGTTTCATTCATAAAAGATTCATTCATTCATAGAATATTATGGCAACATCAGAGGAAGAAGATTACTACTGAATTAGAAGACAGAAGCACCAGTGACACATCAAACTGAAGGTAAGTAATGTCTCTTGTACTTATTATGTATTTTTTGTTTTGTTTTGTTTAGGTAAACTTAGGCTTTGAGTCCCCTTTCACACGAAGGGTCCGATCAGGTCCGCCTGTCAGCTTTTTAGGCGAACCCAATTGGATGGTCTATATGAATGGCAGGTCTAAACCAGCTTGTGTCTATTACCTCTGGTCCAATCCCATATGCAAAAATACAAAGGGGATCAATCCTCCAATCGGATTAGGGGGAAGTTAGTTGTGAATGGACAGCGGAGTCCGTTTACACCTGGCCACCCATAGAGCAGAGCAGTTCTGTCCCTGTCCACTCGGCATAAACTGGGTGGACATGGACCTGTCATCCACCCGTTCCATGGACCTGTCATCCACCTGCTCCATGGACCTGTCATCCACCCGCTCCATGGACCTGTCATCCACCCGCTCTGCTTCGATCAGCAGGGGATCAGCGGACAGATCCCTTGCTGATCAGAACAGAGTCTGCCTCATGTGAATGGGGCCTGATTTCCAAAATGTTTTTCTTCAGCATACAACCTTTTCTCCTATACTGCATTGCAGCAGCATGTTCTTTTCCTCTTTTTAAAGATTTTACCTAGTGATGCATCAAATCCCATTATGCATCACATGTCAAGAATGCCAAGTGAAAACATAGACACTCAATTATAGACAAGCTGTGCGACAACTCACACCTACCACACACTGATCTACCTAGGGTAGCACTAATCGCTGGGTACATGCTTGTAATTAACCGCAAAGTGTTGTGTATTTCCACTGAGTGTATATTTTGAAATATTGCAGTATTTAACATATATATTTGATAAAACAGATTTGTGCATGCCAGTTTTGTTGCTGCATTAAAACATTTTTAGGTTTTATTTTTTTAACTCTTTTGATTCTTTGACTTTTGTATTATTGGATTAAAGCATGGTGGATTTTTTATCCAGTTTTTAGTACTGTTTCCTAATATTGTCTTTGCCTGCCTTTATCCAACCCTTGGGACACCATTTCTACCACTGATACAAGGCACAAGGCTCCCAACAAGGAGGCACGATTCCTTCCCCTGACACCAACAATGGGGCATTCTTTCTCCAACCATTACCAATAACCAGGCACTATTGCTCCCACTGACACCAACAATAGAGCACTAATCTTTCCATTGATACCAACAATGGATCAGCAATGGGGCATTATTCCTCCCACTGACACCAACAATGGGGCACTCTTTCTCCAACCATTACCAATAATCAGACACTATTACTCCCACTGACACCAACAATAGAGCACCAATCTTTCCATTGATACTAACAATGGATCAGCAATGAGGCACTATTCCTCCCACTGACACCAACAATAGAGCACTAATGTTTCCATTGATACCAACAATGGACCAACAATGGACACTATTCTTCCCACTAACACCCAATGGGGTACTGCTCTTTCCATTGACAACAACAATGTGACACTATTCCTTCCACTGTCAACATATATGGGGCACAATTCTTTCCATTGACACCAACAATGGAGCACTATTATTTCCACTGACAACAACAATGGAGCACAATTCCTCTCACTGACACCAACAATGGGGAACTTTTTGTCCCACTGATACCAATAATCAGGCACTAGTTCTCCCACTGACACCAACAATATAGCACTAATCTTTCCATTGATAGCAACAATGGACCATCAATAGGGCACTATTCCTCCCACTGGCAATAACAAAGGGGCACTATTCTTTCCACTGACACCAACAATGGGGCACTATTCCTTCCACTGATACCAACAATGAAGCACTACTCCTTGCACTGACAACAACAATGGGGCACAGTTCTTTCCAATGAAACCAGCAATGGGGTACTATTCCTCCCACTGACAACAACAATGGAGCATTTTTCCTCCCATGGACAACAACAATGGGGCACTATTCTTTCCACTGACAACAACAATGGGGCACTATATTCCCTCCACTGACAACAATTGATTGCTATTCCCCCCACTGACAACAGCAATGGAGCACTAGTGACACCAACAATGGGGCACTATTTCTTCCACCGACAATTGGTCACTATTCCACCCACTGACAACCATAGGGAACTATTTCTCCCACTGTCACCAATGATGATGTACTACTCCTTCTACCAATACCAATTATAGGGCACTATTCCTCCTACTGACCACAGACACCTACTGCCACTGACAATTTGTTTAGAAAGTTTGGAGACCCCTGGTGTATATTATAGATGAGTATTTATTGCTCTCAGACATAAAAAATAGTTACATACAGGAGTACATCATATGGAGCAATACTTTTCTGGCTGCTCTTTGTATTCTGTATTTTAGAAGTTTTATTCTCACTTCTTGTACTCCTACCGGGTGGAAAAATCCATGTATGCATATGGCATGTTCACAGGTCTCTTTTTGAGTATATTTATTTATCCCAATGTGGTTGTCTAATAAATGTGTCTTCTAAAATATATTTGTATGCAAACTCCGCTTTTGCCAAATGCTAATTACCAATAGATGATTCTGATTGCTTTTAATTTGATTGCTGAGATTGCTAAAAGAGAGGTAGAAGAAAAAAAAATGTGTTCCTTTAGCTCCTAAGTTTTGAATTTTCTGTACAATGTCTGTGAGGCATGCTAAGTGTACTTTACTCTGTAAAATGTAAGATGCCGTGAATAGAACCGGGTGCTGGGACAACATAACTCCAGTACATGTGAGCTCAGATATTGCAACACTGAAGAAGAGCAAACTATAGGCAAGTTTGCCATAATAAACAGGTATGCTGTGCACATAAAATGTGAATAAACTCAAGCACTTACTATGGTGAATACAAAATATGAAATATATATATATATGAATACTGAAGCCGCTAGTGTACACAGCCCATGTCTCAGTGGGCTAAATAATGAATATTAACAATGAATAAATTGCTGCGCTACATCTAAAAATGCACACATCTCTGAAATATCAAAGCAAAGAATGGTGATAGCAAAAACACAAAAAATAATGACATCAAAATAATTTAATAAAATAAAATAAGCATATAGTCCCCCTGCCCTCCTGCCTACTCCCTATACTGTGCTCTCCTGCCTCCCCCCTGTACTGAGCCCTCCTGCCTCCTCCCTGTACTGTGCTCTCCTGCCTCCCCCCTGTACTGAGCCCTCCTGCCTCCCCCCCTGTACTGTGCCCTTCTATATCCTCCATGTACTGTGCCCTCCTGCCTCCTCCCTGTACTGTGCTCTCCTGCCTCCCCCCTGTACTGAGCCCTCCTGCCTCCCCCCCTGTACTGTGCCCTTCTATATCCTCCATGTACTGTGCCCCCCTGCCTCCTCCCTGTACTGTGCCCTCCTGCCTCCCCCCTGTACTGTGCCCTCCTGCCTCCCCCCTGTACTGTGCCCTCCTGCCTCCCCCCCTGTACTGTGCCCTTCTACATCCTCCATGTACTGTGCCCCCCTGCCTCCTCCCTGTACTGTGCCCTCCTGCCTCCCCCCTGTACTGTGCCCTCCTGCCTCCCCCCTGTACTGTGCCCTCCTGCCTCCCTCCTGTACTGTGTCCTCCTGCCTCCTCCCTGTACTGTGCCCTCCTACCTCCCCCCTGTACTGTGCCCTCCTGCCTCCTCCCTGTACTGTGCCCTCCTGCCTCCCCGCTGTACTGTGCCCTCCTGCCTCCTCCCTGTACTGTGCCCTCCTGCCTCCCCCCTGTACTGTGCCCTCCTGCCTCCTCCCTGTACTGTGCCCTCCTGCCTCCCCCCTGTACTGTGCCCTCCTGCCTCCCCCCTGTACTGTGCCCTCCTGCCTCCCCCCTGTACTGTGCCCTCCTGCCTCCCCCCTGTACTGTGCCCTCTTGCCTCCCCCCTGTACTGTGCCCTCCTGCCTCCCTCCTGTACTGTGCCCTCCTGCCTCCTCCCTGTACTGTGCCCTCCTGCCTCCCCCCTGTACTGTGCCCCCTGCCTCCTCCCTGTACTGTGCCCTCCTGCCTCCCCCCTGTACTGTGCCCTCCTGCCTCCCCCCTGTACTGTGCCCTCCTGCCTCCCTCCTGTACTGTGCCCTCCTGCCTCCCCCCTGTACTGTGCCCTCCTGCCTCCTCCCTGTACTGTGCCCTCCTGCCTCCCCGCTGTACTGTGCCCTCCTGCCTCCTCCCTGTACTGTGCCCTCCTGCCTCCCCCCTGTACTGTGCCCTCCTGCCTCCTCCCTGTACTGTGCCCTCCTGCCTCCCCCCTGTACTGTGCCCTCCTGCCTCCTCCCTGTACTGTGCCCTCCTGCCTCCCCCCTGTACTGTGCCCTCCTGCCTCCCCCCTGTACTGTGCCCTCTTGCCTCCCCCCTGTACTGTGCCCTCTTGCCTCCCTCCTGTACTGTGCCCTCCTGCCTCCCCCCTGTACTGTGCCCTCCTGCCTCCCCCCTGTACTGTGCCCTTTGTGTCGATTAGTCTGTGATTTATGGTATGTTTTCTTATTGTTCAAAATTGATTTTATTGAAAGAACTAATAAATATCTGTTTAATTATATCAACTATTTATACTTCTTGAGAGTAGGTGTGGAAATTGGGGCAGGCTGGTAGGGGTCCTGGTGCATTACTTTGCCTAGGGGCCCATGATGCTATTGAGACAGCCCCCACCCCCCTCCCAGTTCTCTTCTTGGACTACAGAACAATTGATGTCTATATTCTAAAGAACTGGATAGAGGGTGGGTTTTAGTAGTTTATAAAAGACAACTTGGCATGACTGACCCATTCAATTCACAAAAATTATGTGTTGTCAGTCCACGACTTGGAAGCTGTGCACATTTCTGGTAAATCAACAGGTTTTTTTCTGTAATAGCAGAGTTTTTAAAGGGATAACACATGGGGAAATGTGCACACCCTGCACAGATGTATTGCATATGTTTCTTTATATTTTGCTCTGATTATACATTTTACATATGGCAATGTGAAAATGAGCCACTAGATGGTGCAAAAAGTCAACATGCAAATTAGCCACTAGATGGCGCAAAACGCAATATGCATATTAGCCACTAAATGGCGCAAAAACCCAACATGCAAATTAACCACTACAGGGTGCAAAAACCAAACATGCAAATTAGGCACTAGATGGCGCAAAAACTCAACATGCAAGTTAGCCACTAGATGGCGCAAAAACTCAACATGCAACTTAGCCACTAGATGGCGCAAAAGGTCAACATGCAAATTAGCCACTAGATGGTGCAAAAAGTCAACATGCAAATTAGCCACTAAAGGGCGCAAAAAGTCAACATGCAAATTAGCCACTAGATGGCGCATAATCTCAACATGCAAGTTAGCCACTAGATGGCACAAAAAGTCACCATGCAAATTAGCCACTAGCTGGTGCAAAAACTGCAAGTTAGCCACTAGATGGCGCAAAAGCTCAACATGCAAATTAGCCACTAGATGGTGCAAAAACTCAACATGCAAATTAGCCACTAGAGGGCGCAAAAACTCGACATGCAAATTAGCCACTAGAAGGCGCAAAAACTCAACATGCAAATTAGTCACTAGAAGGCGCAAAAGCTGAACATGCAAATTAGTCACTAGAGGGTGCAAAAACTTAACATGCAAATTAGCCACTAGAAGGCGCAAAAACTCAACATGCAAATTAGTCACTAGAGGGCGCATAATCTCAACATGCAAGTTAGCCACTAGATCAGCAATGGGCAAACTACGGCCCGGCGGACCTTTTAATCCGGCCCGCGGAGCTAGGCTCCCGCTAGGCTCCTCTCACAGTCCGCCGTGTAGCATGAAAATCTGTCTCCTATGAGGATCTGTCCCCCTCGACGTATCTGCGCATGTGCCGGAGATCGCCGATCGGCTGCTAATGCCTGAAACTGGCACATGCGCAGATACGTCGAGGGGGAAAGATCCTCATAGGAGACAGATTTTCATGCTACACTGGAACGGCGCGGGAACACGGCGAGAGGAACACGCGGAGCAAATGTAAGTGAATTGACACAGGGGGGACTTGGGGACTTAATATGGGGGATGAATTACTATATGGGGGATGAATTACTATGGGGGATGAATTACTATATGGGGGATGAATTACTATGGGGGATTAATTACTATATGGGGGATTAATTACTATATGGGGGATGAATTACTATATGGGGGATGAATTACTATGGGGGATGAATTACTATGAGGGATGAATTACTATATGGGGGATGAATTACTATGGGGGATGAATTACTATGGGGGATTAATTACTATATGGGGGATGAATTACTATGGGG
Source organism: Staurois parvus (assembly GCF_062004578.1). NCBI lineage: Eukaryota > Metazoa > Chordata > Amphibia > Anura > Ranidae > Staurois > Staurois parvus. The sequence goes on from NW_028318374.1 coordinate 1,226,365, forward strand.
GATGAATTACTATATGGGGGATGAATTACTATGGGGGATGAATTACTATATGGGGGATGAATTACTATGGGGGATGAATTACTATGGGGGATTAATTACTATATGGGGGATGAATTACTATATGGGGGATTAATTACTATGCTTACTATGGGGGAATATTACTATACTTATTATAGATGACACATACACATCATTCATCTACTCTTGGTCCGGCCCCCGGGTCCAATATATGAACCCATTGCGGCCCTCAAGTCAAAAAGTTTGCCCACCCCTGCACTAGATGGTGCAAACAGTCAACATGCAAGTTAGCCACTAGATGGTGCAAAAACTCAACATGCAAGTTAGCCACTAGAGGGCGCAAAAACTCAACATGCAAATTAGCCACTAGAGGGCGCAAAAACTCAACATGCAAATTAGCCACTAGAGGGCGCAAACATTCAACATGCAATCACTCTGCCTCCCTTCTTAACAGCTGCTGAGATAAAAAACACACACACACACATTGATAAGATTATTCACATCAAGCTGATGGCTTTTGCACATATATCTAAAAATCCATTAAAAAGACATCCCCCTTAATTACTGTTGTTGCAGAGCCTGACAGGGGTGCAATAATGACTTTTACACTAAAACTGCACTCATCGGTTAAATGAACGCCTCAGGCACGCATGAAAACTTGCCATTTAAATTAACATGGGGCACACAGCTTGCCTACAGAAAATAAACACATTTTTATCTCTTCGGGGATCCTGTACACCAAATCCCTATAAATCCTACAACTTGAATCCAAGGCTATGAGAAGGCAGCCAGGGACTCCCAAGTTCCCAACTCGGCCCATCAATAAGACATGAGCACCATACGTCTAAAAACAAACACCCGCTCAAACTAAGAATTCTTCAAGACAGCTGCTTCCCTAATTGGTGGTGTTCGTTCATTTGAAAGCATAAAAAAACTTCACGTAAATGTTGCCCTCTAAAGAGCAATCTGTGATGAATTGCTTTTCAGAGGACATTTGACATTCTGTGAGGAGGTGATATGTTACCTCCTTCCTAATAAAAGGAGGAAAATAAAAGGAGGCTTTTATTGATTTATTTCAGGTACTTAAATAACGCCATCAATTTACGCAGTACTTTACATACATATTGTACATTCACATCAGTCCCTAACCCTCAAGAGGCGTACAATCTAAGGTCCCTAACTCACATTCATACATACACATCCTAAGGACAATTTAGACAGAATCCAATTAACCTACCAGCATGTCTTTGGAGGTGGGAGGAAACCGGAGTACCTGGAGGAAACCCACGCAGGCACAGGGAGAATATGCAAACTCCAGGCAGGTGGTGCCGTGGTTGGGATCCAAACTGACGACCGCAGTACTGCCAGGCGGAAGTGCTAACCATTTAGCCACTGTGCTGCCATTTAACTCCTAAAAGCCTACAGCACCTCCGCCTCAGTCACTGAATGGGTTGCTTTTGGTGGTCATTACTGCTGGTTGAACGCAACAGGGGTTATAATTCATGGTACGCCAAAGCATCGCAGCTGTGTCAAGTATACAACCCGTTCCAGTTGTCTTAAGTTGCATCTTAAGAGGAGATGTGGATGGGTGGGGCAATAAGAACACAGCTCTACAGCCTATTTTTACCGCCCCCGAACCGTAAACAAGTTATTAAACTATGCAGCAAATACTGAAACTGTGTTACTGGGGTAGTCATGGTCTACCTTTCTGAGGCCATTCTTTAGGCTACCTACCAAAGCAAGGTCCACCCAAGTATAGGTGGCGCTCCCCTGAAGGGAGATCCCATGGGAGGGGGAGAACCTGACCATAAGGCCATGTACCTTACCCCTGAGACTTTGAGGGCAAGTGTGAGGACCTACATCATACTAGTCAGTAGAATTAAGGTCCATAATGCTTTAAAAAAAAGCACAATGTGTGCTTTTTTAGACTCATGGTCCACCTGGCTGAGGCCATTCTTCAGGGGACCTATCAAAGCAAGGTCCACCCAAGTACCCACGTATAGGTGGAGCTCCCCTGAAGGAAGATCCCATGGAAGGGGAAGACCATGACCATAAGGCTATGTGCCTCACCCCCAAGACTATCGGGGCAAGCATTAGGACCTAACACATACTAGTCAGTAGAATTAAGGTCCATAATGCTCTGAAAAAAGAGCACAATGTGTGCTTTTTTAGACTCATGGTCCACCTGGCTGAGGCCATTCTTCAGGGGACCTACCAAAGCAAGGTCCACCCAAGTACCCAAGTATAGGTGGGGCTCCCCTGAAGGGAGATCCCATGGGAGGGGGAGAACCTGACCATAAGGCCATGTGCCTCCCCCCCAAGACTTTCATGGCAAGCGTGAGGACTTACATCATGCTAGTCAGTAGAGTTAAGGTCCATAATGCTGTAAAAAAAAAAGCACAATGTGTGCTTTTTTGGACTCATGGTCCACCTGGCTGAGGCCATTTTTCAGGGGACCTACCAAAGCAAGGTCCACCCAAGTACCCAAGTATCTGTGGGGCTCCCCTGAAGGAAGACCCCATGGGAGGGGAAGATCCTGACCATAAGGCTATGTGCCCCCCCCCCCAAGACTTTCAGGGCAAGCATGAGGACCTACCACATACTAAGTAGAATTAAGGTCCATAATGCTGTGAAAAAAGAGCACGGTGTATTGTGCATAGACCGGTGCACATGACCACAACTAAAAGGTGCAACCTAGTGCTCCTAGAGGACATTGCAAGGGGGCAGATAAAAATATATGAAAAGTAGACTACAGGGCTATTAAATAGTGGATGTGTATGGATAATCTTTGAAGAATAGCAATTTTTTTTAATTTCACTTTAATATCAAGAGAAATCCACAAATAGGAGGACCAAAAAGAAAAAAAAAACCTCTTCCCAAGTGAAGATGGAGGCTCTCAATGTGAACATGTGGCATATGAGAAGCACATCAAGCTGCATAGATGCCACAAAAGCTGATGTATGTACTAAACAGCAATTAGGGGCCGGATGAGTGAATCAAACTGCTCAGTCACCGCTCTCAAACGTCTTATTTTAGGTTATACGAGAGATGAAATTAATCTCTATTATAATTTTTTTTTAACTGTCAGTTTGAATATGTTAATTTTTAGATAAGTGATCTGATCACTGTACAGACTTTGTAAATGGAAAAATAAAAGTAGGTCACGTTCGTCTGTCCTCGGCTGCATGAGACGCCGCTTTGCTTTGTAATGATGGATTGTATTACCAGGAAATGCTAATTCAGTCATTTGAACCATATACAGTGCTCAGAATATCAAGTGTCTGTTGATGGAGCACTCCAGTGAAATACGAAAAATGTGCCGCTAAAAACAAACAGGGAACGTGGTCAACCTGACCAATCGTCATCCCGGAGGGGTTGTAATGGACCAGGCTAATACTTTGCTGCTGATCATCTGGTGTCCTGGGAACAGCATCATATGGCAAATATTCATTAGACCACAATAGCACCTGTTTTTTTCTGCATGTCGCCTTTTGGCCTGAAACTGGGACAAATTTTGTAAAATAGCCATTGTATGTGGGCAGCACAGTGGCTTAACCTCCCTAGCGGTATGATTATGTCAGGAATTTTGTACCAAAAGCGGTACCATTTTTTTGCATGGAAATATGTATTTTTTTTATTCTAGGCCTGTAATTTAGGAATAACTCTCTGAAATCTGTCCGAACAAGAGTCTAGTAAACATCCCGGGTAGGATAAAACTTGAAACACAAAATCATAAATTATAATTTAATAAATACTCATAAAAAATAATAATATTATAATAATAAATTTATTTCAATAATATAATCAAACCAAAAACACTGAAATTTGAAATACAGAGGCAAGTTCGCACATCACGGAGCAAAGTCGCAAAATCGTTTTCAGTGTCTGATGAGGAATTTCCCCCACGAATCATTATCACTCAATTCTGCAAGTGGTTCTGATTTACTATCGCTGTTCTCTAGCCGGTCTAAAACCGATTTTGACCTAAAAGGGACGCTTTTTGGACGCCGTGGACGTTTCCAAGTTTCCAGGCAGAAAGAACAGTCAAAATGCAGGCAGGGCGCAGGACAAATCACTCGGGACAAAATGTATGTGAAATGCTTTGATACAGGAATGTTTTACTATGAAATAATCGTTTTAAAAAAAATTTCATTTTTTTAAATTTTCAAATTTGCCGCCGTTTCCGGCGCACGTACTTCCCGACGTCACAGGGACCGGAACACGGAAGCCAGATGCCGGCATCGGCCGGAGGAGATGGCCGGGGACGCTGCAGGGGACGCATCGCAGGAGCGAAGGACAAAGTAAGCGCTGTAGGGAATCCCTGTGCAACGCCGCATGGTAAGCCCGAGTGTAGCTCGGGGTTACCGCTTTTGGTACTGAAACTTTACCCCGAGCTACACTCGGGAATACCGCCAGGGAGGTTAATGGTTAGCACGTCAGCCTTGCAGTAAATGGGTCATGGGTTCGATTCCCGACCATGGCACCTCCTGCATGGAATTTGCATGTTCTCCCTGTGCTTGCATGGGTTTCCTCCCACACTCCAAAGACATGCTGGTAGGTGAATTGATTCCTGTCCAAATTGGCCCTAGTATGTGTATGAATGTGAGTTAGGGATCTTAGATTGTACCCCCCTTGAGGGTTAGGGACTGATGTGAATGTACAATATATATATGTAAAGCGCTGCATAAATTGACAGCGCTATATACGTACCTGAAATAAATAAATACATACGCTACCACCTTTATCTGTTTTCTTCACGTGTGTGTCACTTATACTGGTATACACTCACTGGCCACTTTATTAGGTACATCTGTTCAATTGCTTGGTAACACAAATTGCTCATCAGCCAATTACATGGCAGCAACTCAATGCATTTAGGCATGTAGACGTGGTGAAAGACGACTTGCTGAAGTTCAAACCAGAAGAAAGGGAATTTAAGTGACTCTGAACGTGGCATGGTTGTTGGTGCCAGGCAGGCAGGTCTGAGTATTTCAAAAACTGCTGATCTACTGGAATTTTCACGCACAACCATCTCTACGGTTTACAGAGGATGGTCCGAAAAAGAGAAAATATCCAGTGAGTGTGGACAAAAGTGCCTTGTTGATATCAGAAGTCAGAGGAGAATGGGCAGACTGGTTGTTGCAACATTCAGATGGTAGGGTCATGATTTTGCATAAACAACATGAAAGCATGGATCCATCCTGCCTTGTATCAATGGCTCAGGCTGGTGGTGGTGTAATGGTGTGGGGGAGATTTTCTTGACACTACCAAGGTGTAACTAATAAAGTGGCTGGTGAGTGTATGTGTGTTTTTCACTCATGGATGGTAGGATGTGGGTCTTCGGACCTACCCTGAAGTCTAGCGGGTGGATGTGTGACCCTCGAGTTCCTTCCTTCCTCTGCCCCGGTGGGGGTCTCTCTTCAGGGAAGCTCCTCAGCTAGTACTCACAGGTCGGCTTTGGCTGATCACAAAGAGAGGGGTCCACCAGGCCTTTTGGCTAGATGGAGCAGAGTGTATCTTGCCCCTGTCAGGAGCCTTGCACCCCGGGGAGGGGGTCAGGGAAACTGTCCTTCCTCTTTGGGAGGAGACCATGTAACCCACCCAAGATGCATTTTTTGTGTACTGGCACGTTTTTAATGTATTTTTCTTCATGTGTGTGTCACTTACACTTATGTAAGTGTTTTTCACTCGAGGATTGTAAAGTGTGGGTCTTCGGGCCTACCCTGAAGTCTAAGGCGAGAATGTGTGGCCCTTAGGTTCCTTCCTCCCTTGTTTTGGGTGGTCTCTTTTCGGGAGAGCCCCTCACCTAGAACTAGTTGGTCAGCTTTGGCTGATCATGAAGAGCGGGGTCCACTGGGCCTTTTGACTAGGTGGACGTGATTGTCCTTTACCCCTGTCAGGAGTCCCTGGGGACATTCGGCAGGAGATGGGGATGGCCAGGAGCGCTGGCGGGGCAACCGAGCAGAGGTAAATCAGGGCAATGAAAAACCATTAGACAGAGCAGGCAAGTATAACATGTTTAACCTCCCTAGCGGTAATCCCGAGTGTGGCTCGGGGTTAATTTTCAGTACCAAAAGCGGTAACCCGAGCCCCACACGGGATTACACTGTAGTGTAACTTACCTTGTCCTGCGATCCCCCGATGTCCTCCCACTGTGTCCTATGCCGGCATCTGTCTTCCAGGTTCCATTCCCTGCGAATGGGAATGGGGGGGGCGGAACCGGCGGGAGATTCAAAAAAGTAAAAACATGACATACAATACATTGTAATCTGTTCCTGTAGCAAACCATTTCAACTCAAGTTTTGTCCCGAGTGCTTTGTCCTGCGCCCTGCCTGCACTTTTACTGTTCTTTCTGCCTGGAAACTTGAGAACATCCATGGCATCCAAAAAGCGTCCCTTTAGGTCAAAAGCGGTTTTAGAGCAGCTAGAGAACAGCGATAGTAAATTAGAACCACTTGCAGAATTGAGTGATGATTCGTGGGGGAAATTCGTCATCAGACACTGAAAGTGACGACAGCGAAGATTCTGCGACTGAGCTCAGTGATGTGTGAACTTGGCGCTCTATTTCAAATTTCAGTGTTTTTGGTTTGATTATATTATTGAATTAAATGTTATTATTATTATTATATTATATTATTATGTTTTATAATTATTTTTAATTATTTATTTTATTATATTATATTTTATGATTTTGTGTGTTTATTATACTAGACTCTTGTTTGGACAGATTTAAGTGAGTTATTCCTAAGAATTACAGGCCTACAATATAAAACAACAAATTTCCATGAAAAACAATGTACTGCTTTGACATTCAAAAAATATTCTAGCATAATCAGACAGCCAGGGAGGTTAATAATTTTTTTTTTTAAATCTGCCTTTAATATCACTTTTTTTATTTGCTTTGCAAAAAATAGATACAGTTTAGTAGCTGTTATATGGGATTACAGCTGGTTGCTCATAATCAGTTAATATCAGGCTGCAGTATGAATGTGGTGGATTTTTAATGGATATTTAATGACAGATTTTTAATGACAGATCTGTATTTTTTTTTGGTTGAGGGTCATAAAGTGTTTTCTGATATATTTTCGTAATAATACAATTATTTGTTATACTTTTTTTAGTTGGGGAGTGCAGTTTTGCCCCAATTTCCAGCCTTTGGTCAGATTATTGGTTCAGTATTTGTGCTATGAACTACATTATCAATTATATCTTGTTCAGATTGCTGTAGAAGTAGATTCATTACAGAGAAACGGAATGTGACATTAGTGAGTTTTTAGATTTATTAGCCGAGTACCTTTAGGTTTGAGCGGCAACTCTTGGCACGCTCCATTGCCTTCCAGTACTAACTGGAGCTTAATGTTGTTTCTAATAATTTTCCCAGAATTCCACGTTAAGAGCAGAAACGGCAAATCTACGATCCCATACAATTTTCGAAAATGCAACAAACTCCTGCATAATGTTTGTTTAGTCTCTAACAGGTACCATAAGTAATCACTGAAATGCGTAGGTTAATCAGTACTCAATTACCAACCACAAACTGCATAATTGGCTTCACTCGATGAGTATGTAGATTAATTCATCACAATTTAATACATTTTGCTTTTCCCATCTCCAGGGACAGTAATCCCGCCTTTGCAGATGAGTAGGGCTGATGAGCTATTTACAAAGCTTTTAAAAAGGCAAGCTGGGCAGATTCTTTCATAGCTAGAAAAGCTGTTGCATGACCCTAGTGGTTGGTATCAAGAAATGCTATATATTTTTTTTTTTTTTTCGTTAGAACGGTATTAAACCCAAAAGTAAACTTTTCCTATTTTGTAGCTTACCAATTCTTTTTTTTTTTTAACATCAATGGAGTGCTTTATTGACCAAACAGACAATACAACATTGGTACAAAAACAACACAATGCAATGTAAAACACAATCCAAAGCAGAATGAAATAGAGAGAAACAATAAATAGACACCGTTCATCCATATATTGTAACACCGAAAAGGAAATAACAAATTTGAGTAGGATGTCATACATGAGCATTGTACAGAACACATACAACAACCAAAAGCAATGGCAAATTCCCCCCCCCACAAAAAAAAAAAAAAGGGTGAAAGAAATAAAAAAAAGAAAAGATGAGGTGGGGGGGGATACAGAGGGAGATGAGAAAAGGCAGTACCCAGCTAACCATGGAGCCCAAACCTTGTCATACTTCCAAGGACCCCGATTAATGTACATACAGTCAGGTCCATAAATATTGGAACATTGACACAACTCTAACATTTTTGGCTCTATACATACTTTTTAAGAATGTTCCAAACAGTTGTTTTGGCCACGCCTAATGTTTTTGCTATCTCTCTGATGGGTTTGTTTTGTTTTTTCAGCCTAATGATGGCTTGCTTCACTGATAGTGACAGTTCTTTGGATCTCATCTTGAGAGTTGACAGCAACAGATTCCAAATGCAAATAGCACACTTGAAATGAACTCTGGACCTTTTATCTGCTCATTGTAATTGGGATAATGAGGGAATAACACACACCTGGCCATGGAACAGCTGAGAAGCCAATTGTCCCATTACTTTTGGTCCCTTAACAAGTGGGAGGCACATATGCAAACTGTTGTAACACCGTTCACCTGATTTGGATGTAAATACCCTCAAATTAAAGCTAACAGTCTGCAGTTAAAGCACATCTTGTTTGTTTCATTTCAAATCCATTGTGGTGGTGTATAGAGCCAAAAATGTTAGAATTGTGTCGATGTCCCAATATCTATGGACCTGACTGTAAGTCTATACATGGGTAAAGCGGCGTCCACCCGGGCCTCCCAAGATGATAACTCTGGAGGGGCCAGGGAAGTCCACTTGATCAAGATCTCTTTTTCAGCATAAAACAGAAGGTAAGATATAAGAAGCTCAGTGTGATGAGATCGCCGTTCGTCCTCATGAATGCCCAATAGGGCCAACTCCGGCGAGAGAGGTAATGTCAGGTGCAACCTGAGGTTAATTTCAGCAAAAATCTCAGACAATAGGCCAGAATTATGGGGCATGATCAAAACATGTGAAAAAAGGACCCCGGCTGCACACGGGGACAAACAGGATCCCGGGTAAAGCGTAAATTGTGTGAAGCCTACAAGGAGTACCATAGACTCTATGAAGGAATTTGACTTGAATCATTTTATCTCTGGAAGAGATGACCAACTTAGGACCCCTTTCCAGACAGTCCTCCCAGTCAGCTTACCAATTCTTAGATGTAATGGCTGCATTTGCTTTCTTTGTTTAGGCGTTTTTGTTTCTGATGATCTGGCCAGTACATCTGTTGCTTTTCAACAGAACAAGCTGGTTTTGCAGATGTAGCAGTTAGAAGGTTGAGACAAACCATTTACCATTGATAGGGGTGCTTACAATGATCAGCTTAAAAACCTTTATCCCAGAAGGAAAAAAAAACTGTTTGTTGTAACTGATGTAAAGGGGTTGTTTTACTAAAACTGGAGCACTCAGAACCTGGTGCAGCTGTGCATGGTAGTCAATCAGCTTCTAACTTCACCCTAGGTTCACAAGCGTTTTCTGCAGAGTTTTGTGTTTTGCAGAAATGCAGTACAGTTCATTTAACATGTTCACACCTTTGCGGTTTCACCCGTTTTTAAAAAAAGGGTCAGGGACTTTTTTGAATGCCAAACGTTGCGTTTTTGGTTCTATAGACTTCAATGGGAATGCTGCAGAAAAGCATGTATTGCGTTTTTGATGCATTTTTGCACTTGCGTTTTTGCCGTGTATTTGATGCGCTTTGCGTTTAAAATCTGCCCAGCAACAAGAAAAAAAAATAATAAAAAAAGCAGAATGCGGCAAAAACGCAAGTGCAAAAATGCACAAAACACACCCTTCATAGGTGTGCACCTAGGGTCAGCCTGTTCAAATAAGCTCTGACAAAAACACCCGCAAGCTGATTGGTTGCTATGCACAGCTGCACCAGATGTTGCACTCTCCAGTTTTAGTAAATCAACCCCAAAGTGTACGCTGGAGTTTGACTTCAATTTGTTAGTGTATCTAAATCTGCTAGTCCCCCAGCTCCCCCCCCCCCCCCAATACTTATCTGAGACTCATCTCAATCCAGTGATGTGCACAAAAGCAGGAGGTGTCTCCCTCCTCATTGGCTGAGACAGCAGTGGGAGCTCTTGGCTCCCACTACTGTCAATCACAGCCAGTGAGCCAATGAGGAGAGATTGGGGGTGGGGCTGGTTCTGAATGCACATTGAAGGACTGGTTTATTCATTTTATAAATAATCAAATGCTTTTTGATCAATCTCTTTCAGTAGGAATAACTGATCTATAGTCCGTAACCCATTCAATCAATATGTCATATACAGGGAAGTAGATTTTGATCGATAGGTAAAGAGGAACTTAATTTTTTTTTTAAATACTCTAGTTGCTGACAGCTTTTTGGGGTTTTATTTTTTTTTTAAAACAGTAGCTGCTGACATTTAAAGATCATGTACCTACCAGTGCCTGGGGTCCAGTGCTATCTACCCATGGCTAATTCTCCTTACCGCTGCAGGTCCCTGGCACCACCAGCTTGGATACCACCGGCTCCCCACTGCATGCCACAAGCTCTCATGGATTTAATCAATAGGTAAAGAGGAACTTCAGGGTTTTTGGGGATTTTATTTTATTTTTTTTAAAAATACAGTAGCTGCTGACATTTAAAAATCATGTACCTACCAGTGCCTGGGGTCCAGCACTGTCTATCATCGTACCGCTGCAAGCCCCTGGCACTGCCATCTTGGGTGCAGCCAGCTCCCCACTGCACATCACAAGCTCTCATGGATTCTTTTGAATGGTCCTGTAGCCTCCTAGGACATGTGATGGACATGGTCCAGTGAGGGGAAAAAATCCTTCACTATGGTGAAGTCCCACAGCCAGCTTCTCAGAAGATCACTCCAGGCCCTCAACCCTGACACCACTGAGGCCTTAAGAACAGCTACACAGACTATGTATCACCTCCTCAGTCTCCTTCTGGACACTTCTCTTCAGGGATTGGCCAGGCCATGATAAATATTCAGGCTGGTCATTTGAATCTCCCTTCCTATGTTCTGGAAGATTCTTCCAAAGGCAGGGGGAAGCAAACTCCTAGCCTGTGAAAGCCTGCACAGGCCAGAAAATGATCACTGCTACCTTGACTACAAAAGGAGCCAAAAACTAAATCTGCCTAACATCCTATGCAAAGAGGGGGCTACAAATGCAAAATGATTAATAGTTTTCTGCCTTGGCTCATCAACTCAGCTTGATCTTAATCGAGTCTAAATCATTTTGAAGGGAAGTTATGGCTATTCCGTTGTTTGCATATTCAATCGATTTGATTGGATTGCATAATAAAATCTATCAGATAATAACATTGAAGTGAGTATGGCCTCTATTAGGCAGAAGTTTTACATTTAAGAGTTTACAATGGAGAAACGCTTCAATGCTCTCTAATGCCTACGCTTGACTTTCTTCTGATCCCCGTATACCCTTCACGGAAGGACCAGCGAGCAGAAAAACAAAAGTCCAAGAAAGGAAGAATCCTCCTCTGCAATGTGGTTGGGAAAAAAAAGACTAAATTGTATTAAAAGAGGAGAATGAAAACATAAGACAGAAGCGGGGGAGTCTTCATGTAATATACTAAAGTCTGTTTTATGTTTGCTTGATGGGATTGTCTCAGTATGGGGGCATTCAAATCAACAGAGGCTTGTCACTTTTTCACGTCACCTGTTGCGAGAGCCTCTGCCGCATTAATATCTATCAAGTAAATCGTTGTGGCAAACAAATAAAGGAAGAGAGAATCGTGGATAACTCCGCCGTCAGGAATTAGAAATACAGCTTACCAAAGTGACTGATGGCTTTTCATTACGCCATTTTACCATTTAATTCTCGTTGTTTTAAATGAAGTTCCCAAAATAGGCTGGTTTATACCTGCGTAATGCGATTTTCTGCCAATTTTCGCTGAATATTTGGCGGGGAGACAGGGAGAGGACGCAGAAGGGATAATTACTTTTTTTGTGTTAAGAGGGATGTTGAAATCTGTCCAAACACAAAGCAAATAATCCAGCTCATCGCTAAGTCTTTGTCTGCTCTGTCCGTGTGCGGTGCGAAGGACGCCAAGCTCCTTGTACATGAGTTCAGGCTGTAACACTCTGTTGTGCAAGAGGCTTAAAATAAAATGGGGAGGACAGGCATATGGGAGCGGCCATTGCTGGATATTTAAAGTGTATCTAAACCCAAAATCAGAAATGTAATACATTGCAGATTACTAGTCCTTGGTGTGGTGGCTGCATTTGCCTTCCTTTCTAAAGCTTCTTCTGCTTTATTTGCACCTGGCAAATAACACACATCCTGTTCTTGGGTGCCTACATCATTCCTCTACTGTATCTATGGAGGAAGCCATGATTGTCACGCTATAGTTAAAGAGAAGGTAAGAAAAAAATCCAGTCAGTTGTTTGAATAGCAGAGGCGCCCATTGGAATGTGTGTTGTAGGGTGTCTAAAGATGGATCGGAGTCATCGTGTTTAAAGAACATTAAGTAACTTTACTTCATCACAATGTTGGCGGGTTTTCCTTTGGGCACCTACCCTGCCTCTTCAGTTCCACCCTGCAGACCTTTGAGGGACCATCACCACACAAATGCTACAAGGTTGTCACCCTAGGCTGCTCTGCTGATATGAACTCCAAACTTGCCCATGTCTCCTAATCTCCATTACATGGGGGGAAGAGCAATTGGTAGTTTACAGAAGATATCTCGGAAGAAAAATATGCTTTGGTGAAACTCATAGGAAGTGACACAACATTTCTGGTCAACAGTTATATTCTGTTTTTGCTGAAAAAAAAAAAAGAGGCGCCCATTGGGATGTGTATTGTACAGTGTCTAAAGATGGATCGGAGTCATCATATTTGAAGAACATCAAGTAACTTTACGTCACCAAAATTTGTATTATTTAATTCATTTTTAAATTATTTTGTGATATGGTAACTTTTTTGTTGGTCAAATATGATGGTGCTGATCCATCTATAGATAAAATACCATATATATCCCAACTGGTACCTGTTGGAACCGTCAAAGTTTTTTTTGTACCTTCTCTCTAACAATATGCACGCCACCCCCTGATTTCCCCTCTGAGTACCTAGGACTGGGACCCCCAAGGCATCAAGAGTGACCAACTGTAGCCTGCATAGAGGCAGGAGTATTCTCCACTTGCCCTAAGGGAATGTTGCGGGTTCCATCCAGTTGGGTTACCACAGCCTAACTGAAGCAAGTTATTATGTTTATTATTTCAAACTAAATCAACACTTACATAGTTACATAGTTAGACTGGCAGAAAAAAGACCAAAGTCCATCCAGTTCAACCATAGAAAAAAAAAAAAGTTATAATCCTATATCATGCAGAGGAAGGCAAAAAAACTCAGCAAAGCACAATCCAGTTTGCTCCTGCTGGGAAAAAAATTCCTTCCTGATCCCCCGAGAGGCAATCGGATATTCCCTGGATCAACTTTACCTATAAATGTTAGTATCCAGTTATATTCTGTGTATTTAAGAAACAATCCAGGCCTTTTTTTAAGCAATCCACTGAGCTGGCCAGAACCAACTCTTGAGGGAGTCTATTCCACATTTTCACAGCTCTCACTGTGAAGAAACCTTTCCGTGTTTGGAGATTACATTTCTTTTCCTCCAGACGTAAAGAGCGCCCCCTTGTCCTCTGTGATGACCTCAGGGTGCATAACTCTACACCGAGTTCACTATATGAACCACTGATGTATTTATACATGGAGATCATATCCCCCCTTATGTATTATACATGGAGATCATATCCCCCCTTATATATTATACATGGAGATCATATCCCCCCTTATGTATTATACATGGAGATCATATCCCCCCTTATGTATTATACATGGAGATCATATCCCCCCTTATGTATTATACATGGAGATCATATCCCCCCTTATGTATTATACATGGAGATCATACCCCCCTTATGTATTATACATGGAGCTCATACCCCCCTTATGTATTATACATGGTGAGCATATCCCCCCTTATGTATTATACATGGAGATCATATCCCCCCTTATGTATTATACATGGAGATCATATCCCCCTTATGTATTATACATGGTGATCATATCCCCCCTTATGTATTATACATGGAGACCATATCCCCCCTTATGTATTATACATGGAGATCATATCCCCCCTTATGTATTATACATGGTGATCATATCCCCCCTTATGTATTATACATGGAGCTCATACCCCCCTTATGTATTATACATTGTGATCATATCCCCCCTTATGTATTACACATGGAGATCATATCCCCCTTATGTATTATACATGGAGATCATATCCCCTCTTATGTATTATACAAGGAGATCATATCCCCCTTATGTATTATACATGGAGATCATATCCCCCCTTATGTATTATACATGGAGATCATATCCCCCCTTATGTATTATACATGGAGATCATATCCCCCTTATGTATTATACATGGAGATCATATCCCCCCTTATGTATTATACATGGAGATCATATCCCCCCTTAATCTCCTCTTCTGAAGAGAGAATACATTCAGTTCCTCTAATCTTTCCTCATAGCTGATCTCCTCCACGCCTCTTATCAGTTTAGTTGCCCTTCTCTGTACTTTCTCCAGTTCCCCAATGTTCTTTTTGTGAATTGGTGCCCAAAACGGAACTGCATATTCCAGATGAGGTGTTACTAATGATTTGTACCGGGATAATATGATATCTCTCTCTCTGGAGTCTATACCTCTTTTAATAGAAGAGAGGATTTTGCTCGCTTTAGAACCCGCAGCTTGGCATTGCATGCCATTTATTAAGCTTGTGATCTACCAGAACTCCCAGATCCTTCTCCACCATTGATTCCCCCAGTTGTACCCCCCCAGTATGTATGATGAATGCATATTCTTAGCCCCCAAGTGCAGAACCTTACATTTATCAACATTAAACCTCATTTGCCACATAGTTGCCCAATTACACAGAGCATTGAGGTCGGCTTGTAAGTTGGAGACATCCTGTAAGGACGTTATTCCACTGCACAGCTTGGTGTCATCTGCAAAGACTGAAATGGAATTTGTAATCTCAGACCCTATATTGTTTATAAATATTTTAAAAAGTAAGAATCCCAACACCGAACCCTGGGGTACACCACTGATGACCCCAGACCATGCAGAGTATGTATCATTAACCACTACTCTTTGAATACGATCTTTTAGCTAGTATTCTATCCATTTACATACGGATTTTTCCAAGCCCGTAGACTTTACCTTAAACTGTGTCAAACACTTTTGCAACACTCTTAGAGTTAATATATTTTTACGAGGGCCATTCAAGTCAAACCAGGACTTTTAATTGTACAGATATAAAAAAGGGATGCTAGCTTGGCGGTACTACATGCAGTAGTAATTGGAAAGTGTATCCTATTACTAACAGGCGGAGCACATGTCACAGGACTGTCCAGAGGCCGTTAATCAAGATGGCAGACAACAGTGGTAATGCGTGCATGGAACAGCACGTGGTGATGAAGGTTTATGGTGTAAAACCCCACAAATACCTACAGAAAACTTAAGGCAAAGTATGGTGATGAGATGCTTAGCCACAGTAACACAACTGAATGATGTACATGCTTCAAAGATGGCCGTACGTCCATCAGTGACAATCCCAACCGTGGTGGTACCCAGCCCACAGCAGTCATTCCTGTGAACATTCAGCATGTGGAAGCCTGATCCTGCATAATCGATGCATAACCTGTCATGAAATGAGATCCCTAAAAGAGTTCCTCGGAGGTCAGCATTTCAGCACTTATGACAAAATGAAGCAGGCTGTGCTAGGATGGTTCAGGCATACTGACAAATCTTACTATGCCTCAGTTTTCCAGGCATTAGTTAAACGCTAGGATAAGTGTATAAATGTAGCAGGGGAGCATGTCAAAAATTAAATGCAGTTTCCACTACTTGAAATGTTTTCTTTTATCAACTCAAAGTCCCAGTTAGACCTGAATGCCCTTTGTATATACTTACTACATCATAAGGGCTTACCTGCATCTCCTCCTATTTTTCCAGTTGACACCATGGGTTTTCATTTGGGCCCATACCCTGCCCTTTCACACAAGTACTATATGGTAGTTACCCTAGGCTGCCCCGCTGACATGGACTCCATTACAAAGTGGGGAAGGCAATTGGTAGTTTATAAAATATATCTAGGAAGAAAGATATTCTTTGGAAAAACTCAAATGAAGTTGCAAGAAGCACAGCATTTCTAGCAGAATCAACAGGTACTGTATATTCTGTATTTGCTGAAAATGTTTTTAGCTTGAAAAATGAGAGCATTGATGCAGCCATCACATCCATGGATTGTAACTTGCAACACATTACACATTTTAATCTCAATTTAGTTATCTTTTAAGGGTTTGGTGGCTTTCACTCTGACCCTGTCTTCACAGTCTACAGACTACTGGACCTGGAGCAAGCATCTAGCCAGTTAAAATGTATCTAAACCCAAGAAGAATGCACTCTGTGTACAAGTCCTTAGATGTGATGGCTGCTTTTCTTTTCTTTCAGGTTATTTTTTCCTTTATAGTCACCTGGCGAGCCTACAAGTAACAAGCTTCCTTCATATTCTTCACTGAGATTTTTGATACAGCATAAAAACAAATCAATTATAGCAAGCCAACCTGTTGTGTTTTACTGGAAAAGTTGCTGTTTACAGAGCTCAATACCCCAAGATCATATTTCATACACAGCTAAATGAGTTAAAGCAATGACTCCTCTTGTCTCTCCTCACCCACCCACCCACTACTTGACTCCTTACAGCCCTGGTGCCCAATTGGCAGTCCTTTGGCACTTTCTGTGTGGCCCTCAGGGCCCCTGCAGACACTATGGGTTTCCTTATTGCCCTGTTATAGCAGTGATCTCTAGCAATCTTGTGTAATGTGTCTTCAGTCCATGACTGCCTCTTGAAGCATGTTCCCAGTCTCCCAACAACTCCTATATCATATATACAGTCTTTAGCAGTCCCCTGTTGTATGTCCATAGTTGTCCATATGTCTATGACTATATTTGGTTGTGTGTCTGCTTTCTCTGAGATAATAATAATTTAAAGGAGAAGTTCACCTTTCTGCAAAAAATAATGAACGCACATATTTTGAAGGGAAAAAATATACACATTATTTCTTGGACAGGAAATCAGTGAATTGTGGAAGCAATGTCATGTCATCAGGCTTTCCAACCATACCACTCTACGGGTTAGAAAAGTTGGAGGACATGTCAGTAGACTATGAGGGTGCTCATCACTCTCACGGTCCATTGAGAACTACGTGCAACATGCTCCAATAGGTCAACTTATCCTTTAATTTTATTTTTGAAAGTGTCAGGGCCACACTTGAGGCCCCCATATTAAGATAGCTGACCACCTCTGCCTTCCAAGGTTTTAATGAAACAAAAGACAACCTAAAAAGCTACTGTTGTGCACATTTTTTAAGACAATCCACAATGCTCTGCAAACCCAGTGTCATTAGTGTGCATTGTTTTAAAGTGGTTGTAAAGGCTCAGGGTTGTTTACTTTCATGAATTCTATGCATGAAGGTGAAATACATCTCCGTGTGTAGCTCCTCCCTCAACCCCCCCTAATACTTACCAATCCAGCGATGTGCACAAGAGCCTCTGCTGTCCCAGGTCTCTCTCTTTCCTCATTGGCTGAGACACCTACTGTCAATCAAAACCAGTGAACCAATGAGGAGAGAGCTGGGGTGCAGCCGGGCCACAGCTGTGTATGAATGGATGATATACAAAATCTTCTTGCGCTCTTATGTTAGATAATTTTGGGAAAAACAATATATATAATAAATACACCTGTAGCTGCTGACATCTGATCCTGTACCAATAGATCTAATAGAGTATACAAATAGAACAAAAATTATGTAGCGCTTAAAAAATGAATGAATAGATACTCTGATAAAATTAATGTATCATAATAAGCACATAGTCAGTACAAAAAAACACACTCCTTAGTATGTAAAAGGAGAAGTAAGTGCATAATGGAATGACCTCGTGACTTCCTCAGGACTGCCCTGAGGAAGTCACGAGACGCAACGCGTCGACGGCATTACGTGGTGACACACTTCCGGCAAGGCGCCATCTTGGAACACCCAAGCCACATGTTTACACCCATGGTATGGGAACAAGCTGTATTTCATCTTGCTGATGTAAGGATCTGAGTTGAGATCCATCCTGCTCATCTGACCGTCAAGGATATTATAGGAGAGGTGGAATCAGTGTGCTGAGGATATATCTTCAAGTCATCTATTCAAGAGGAAGGTTGTCTTGATCCAGTGGTGATAGTATATGCTCTTTGGCCCTGCAGGGTCGCAGATAGGAGGTGAGAGGCCATTTCAGCCGGTTTTGGATTACACTTCAGGGTGTGTGGGATTATACACATTCCATTGACTTTGCATGAACAGAAGGAATGTGACACGGATCACCGGACTTTTTTATGCGTGCACTGTGTGCAGTGGTTTCACATGTGTTTAAGACCTCACATACCTAGTTCCATTACGCACTTACTTCTCCTTTTACATACTAAGGAGTGTTTTTTTGTACTGACTATGTGCTTATTATGATACATTAATTTTTATCAGAGTATCTATCCATTCCTTTTTTAAACGCTACACCATTTTTGTTTTATGTGTATGAATGGACACACAGAGCAGCGGCTCCGGAGTGAGCCTGCTCGGGTTGCCCCATAGCATGCCGCTTGCTGTGGGGGCACTTGCAAGTAGGGATGGGCCAGGAGCACCGGCTGGGGACCTGAAAAGAGGAGGATCCTGGCTGCTCTGTGCAAAACCATTACATACAGCAGGTATGATAGTAAGTAAGATAACTTTTTTTCATCTTTAAATACAACCTTTAAAGTCACTTTAAAGCTGAACTCCTGGAATTATTTTGTATTGCATCCTTACATTGCTTCAGCTTAGTACAATGTATGCATATCTCATACCTGGCGGGCCACTGGGGAGGCTGGTGATCACTATAGTAGTAGGTACTAGGACTCAGAAGATTACAGATATCACTGTAGCAGGGCTGGCTACTATAGAGATTTCCAGATTCCCCAGCTGGAAGCTGGCAATCACTGTATGCAATCCAAATAATTCCTAGAGCTCAGCATGAACTATTTAATAACAATAATGTGATGATAGAACACATGAGAATTACATATGTAAAAAAGTCAATAAAATACATTTTTAGTTAAAAAACACAAAAAAAAAACGTATGTGCTTATACACAGTGTAATATTCAGTAATTTTCCTTATGACCTCTAACCTGAATTTGATATATTCAACAGAGAAACACGCACAAGACTGTGATGGCCTGATGGGCACAAATGTAATTTATTAGGTAATTCTTTTCAGCTATACTATACAATAACACCAAAAAAAATTCGCTGAAAATACATGAACGCTTCTATTTAAAGTATATCTAAAGCCAAAACTTTTTTTTTTTAATTTTTAATTGCACCAGGGAGGCTTAAAACCATTACTAGGTTTTTTTGCCATCTCTGTATTATTGGGAAGATAACCATTTACTTGTAAAAAGACGGCACACCAGCCTAGTGTATTATTATTATTATTACAGGTACTTATATAACGCCATCAATTTATGCAGCGCTTTACATATATATTGTACATTCACATCAGTCCCTAACCCTCAAGGCTTAAAACTATTGCTAGGTTTTTTTTTGCCATCTCTGTATTATTGGGGAGATAACCATTTACTTGTAAAAAGACGGCACACCAGCCTAGTGTATTATTATTATTTCAGGTACTTATATAGCGCCATCAATTTATGCATTGCTTTACATATATATTGTACATTCACATCAGTCCCTAACCCTCAAGGGGTGTACAATCTAAGGTCCCTAACTCACATTCATACATACACATACTAGGGACAATTTTAGACAGGAGCCAATTAACCTACCAGTATGTCTTTGAAGTGTGGGAAGAAACCGAAGTACCTGGAGGAATCCCATGCAGGCACAGGGAGAACATGCAAACTCCTGGCAGGTGGTGCCGTGGTTGAAATTTGAACCAATGACCCGAGTACTGCCAGGTGGAAGTGCTAACCATTTAGACACTGTGCTGCCCATACTATATCTAAGTCCAACTCTACCCTTCAGAAACATATGCAATGCAGCTTCATATGGAATATTATTATTATACAGTATTTATATAGTGCCAACAGTTTACATAGTGCAATTCACCTACCAGCATGTCTTTGGAGTGTGGGAGGAAAGTGGAGTACCCAGAGGAAACCTACGTAGGCTCACAAGGAACATGCAAACTCCAGGCAGGTGGTGCTGTGGTTGGGATTTGAGCCAACTACCTTAGTACTGCCAGGCAGAAGTGCTAACCATTTAGCCACTGTGCTGGCCTGGTTGATGTATTAACCAACACACCTTTTATTAAAAAATAAAAAAATTAGGTAATTATACTCACATAACGGATTTTAAGAAAAGGCTCATCAAACGTATCCAGAGATGAGCAACCAGATACACTGTGCAGACCTTTGTGACATCTTCCCAGTCAATCTGGAGGCATGCACAGTGGTTCTGGATGCTCATTTCTGGATATTTTTGATGAGCCTTTTTTAATGGGGGCCCCTGATGACGTTACCTGCGATGCAACGCGTAGGGTGGAGCCACGCACACACTACTGTGCATGTGCCAACGCCCGGCGGCTATTTTGGAAATTGGAAAATTTGGATTTTTTTGCCAATCAATGCCTAATGATGTTTGCCTACATGTGAGTGCAACCCTACTTTAAATAAATGTTGTGATTATGGTTTTATGGTTTTACAGTATGTGGAGCGTTCTTTCTTTGCATGTTTTCCACTACGAGTCCAAGCCTTATCCTGAACGGTTTAGCTACCCTAATTAAGGTCCATTGTTTGGAAGATCCTTATCTGCTGCTTTGGTGATCTGGAGGAGGATTCCAGAAAGGAGGCTTTCTGGATGGATTGTTTAACAAAGCGTAACTGACCACTCTTAACAGGGGGTCATGCCTTTCTGGTAAGCCTTCTGTAGCAGTGGTTGGTGGCAGGACAACTGTCCTTGGTTTTCTTTTGTTTCATCACAGCCTCTGGGACTTTTCTTTTCTTTTTGGATGGACTATTTTTTGACACATTTTTCACTGTTTTCTTTTGATTATTTGTAACTTTTTTAAGCGCTGCACTTCTATGTATTTATTGTTGATTGCCTAGTATCAAGGCTTTTGTGTTCAGCTGCTATATATTTTACACCTCATTTTTAATTATTGATTATCTATTGTGGTTCTTATTAGTGCAGGTTTATATATATATTTATACTGGTAAACACATGCACAACTCAATAGATGTGCATGCTCCAGCCGATGTTTAGTTACATAACAGCAACCAACCAAGTTCCTAGTCAAAGTCCCATGTTTTGGAGTTTATTACAATACTTTTGGGATTTTAATGGAATAAAATCATTACAGATATACTATAAAAAAATCTCTGTTTGTGTTAGCATCATGATAAGCATGTTTGGATCATGGTAGGATGTTTTACCCCTAAAGTCTTCCAGATAAAAAATGGGTTTTGCTAAAGTGCAGCTTAACTTAACTAAAGCATTGTCCAGCATATTTCTGCTGCTGTTTACTATACTCTAAAACAGAGGTCTTCAAGCTGTGTCCCAGGAGCCGGATGCGGCCCTTTGCTTGGCTTAATCCGGCCCTTGGGGACCTATTCCATCCACTGACACCAACAATGGAGAATAATTCCTGATGATGACTCCAACAATGGAGTACAATTCCTGCCACTGAAACCAACAATGGGGTACAGTTCCTTCGACTGATACCAATGATGGGGCACTATTCCTTCCAATGACACCAAAGATTGTTTACTCTCAGTGGACACAAGGACATGTTCTATTCCCGCTGGCCACAGTTCGGCCCCCCTAAAGTCTGAGGGACAGTAAGGACTGGCCCTTTGTTTAGAAAGTTTGGAGACCTCCTAAACTAAAACATACCATTTGCAATGAAAGTAGTCTTTGTATGTACTGGATATACTGTACATCCCTGAGAATACAGCCAATCAATTCGCTAGGTAGCTGGGATATCACTGAAAGGGTTAGTACAGTCTATTAGTTCATTAGGAAGCAATGACATCACCAAAAGAGTTATTCTACTTACAGATATTTGAGGTTTTGGAAGAGGAGCCATGAATCACCCAGTGGTGTCTTCCTCATGGGTCATGGTCCCAGCATTGTCCATTTTGCACTTGCTTTCTTCTTTTTAATAAAATTCTCCCCCCCCCCCGTATTGTAGCCCATTCAAACTATTGCATTGCACCTCCAGGTACCTCAACTTATGCATTGAGCTGCAGTGTTATACATTATGGGTGGCACCCCAATGTACTGTACAGTAGCTTACAATGCACAAAGCAGGGCAGCATAGTACAGCACACATGCCATGTGCTGCAGTGAAGTTCAACAGAAAATAAGGTGCATGTACTGTATGTTCATTGGCTGTTTGGGTGCATTGGCAGTCAATTCATAATGCCTGGGTTGCCATAATACAAACATATTAACACACACATTAACATACCAGAAATGTCTGAATGGGCCCTTAGTGTTGGAAGAAGACTAAGAATACATATACAAACATTTTTAAGTCTCCAGGACTTCTCCAGAGCCTCTTCCATCCTCTTGGATGGGAAGTAAGGAGCACCCGGTGTCAAGAGGAATGCAACTTGGAATGAACACCCCTTCTTCAGGGCTATGTACATGTTTACATTTTCATTAAAAGTTTCATGAAACCTACATCATAAGTTGCATTCCTCTGGACACTGGGCACTACTTGCTTCCCATTCAAGTCTTCCTGCTGAAACGACCATAAGGCTATGTCAGAAAGGTAGCAGCCCAAGCCCCCATGAGGGTATACACCACCATCCACTGCCAGGCACAACCTACTGGAAGTGATCCCTTCCCCACTGCCCACACAGTCACCTACTCATGAGTATTAACCATTCCAGTCAGTCCAGTGTGGTCTTCAGTCCAAACCAGATTTTCCCATCCTTCTGAACTCTCTACCCCAATCTGTGCTGCACAAACCATTGGTGCTATATAAGTACTGTATAATAATAACAATATTATTGTATATGACATTAGTGAGAGAAGGTCTGATTTAGGTATTTATTTTTGTCTGTGTCCTCATTGGAGATTTCACCTACATGTACCTGTACATGCCAAAACTCCCCAATGGTAATACTTTCATAACTATTTTTTTTAGTAATCTTTGCATTCTTTCCATACACTTACCCCCTTCATTTAGTGATTTTGTTTTGAACAAAAAAACATAATTCTTGATCTCTTTCATGTCTAACATAGGACCACACTTCAGCTTGTGTCTCACACCTTGACAATGTCACTGTTTTCCAATAAATGTATAGATGGGATACAGCTTGGAAAAGAAATAGCTGCCCCAAAATGTAGCTCCCATCATCATTCACATCTGATTCCAAAGATCAGCAAATGACCAGCAAAATTACCAAGACAACACAATAGCACTAGAAGAAAAAAAGAAATGATGCTACTACGCATTGATCCACCCGTAAAGCTCAGGGGTGCACAATCTTCAGTCGCTCATCTGAAAGTAATGTATCCATGTAGTTGCAGTCATAACTGAATACGCGCCAACTAAATTGTACTTTTGCATACTGTTTTTTTTTTAAATCTCAAGATTTTATAAGCAACAACGGCTGTGTGGACCAACTACATGGAAACACAATAGTACACCAATACACCAGTTAAAGACCAGCTGTTGTTGTAAAGGGGGGTGGTGAAATCATCACCTTTGCAAATAGTACTTTACAAATACTTATCTAGTTCCATTAAGCCTATACTGTCTTTTGAACTATCCACCATGGCCAATGACAACTAATTCAGATGCACTATGTGGGAAACAATAAGTAATACCTGAATTTTAATATTATTTTCCAAAGTGTGTTTTCAAAGTGTACTCTCTTTTATTATGCAAAAATCTGTAAGAAATTTGACTTGGCATGGAGGAGAAATTGTAGACAAATTGTAGAGGAAATTGTGTCAGCATTCCATTGACAACATTGGAAACTTTGAAGTTTCCTATACGAATTCCCATTCAAGTGTCACCTGCTAGTCTTTTGCGTCTAAAGCTGGCCATATATCAGTAGAATTGATTTTGAACTTTCATATGGAAATTTGAAAAGAAATGTTGGTTACAACATTCAATAGTACCATTATAGACTTAGCAATTTTCATATGAAAACCCTAAAAAATATTGTTTGATTGCTATGCCAATGTTTTGAACTCTACATCTGATTTTGGAATGCGCATGTGCATTACAATAAGCATGATATTGTCTGAAAGAAAACCCACATTCACAATTGGAACTTTGCTTGTAGCAGAAAAATATTCCATTCTTGTTCACTTTTCCTCATCATTACGGTTGAAAACAATTGTTGATTTGATTCCATTAACTATTAGGAAATAGAGTTAGAATGGAAAATGTTCTGGAAAAGATTCCTACTGGTGTCCGGCCAGCTTTATTCAATTGAGGATACTTAGGAAAGCATTCTGCAACCACTACTTAACTAGAAATCTTCTGAAATCTACAACTTAAATATTTACACATTGTCCAGATATAACAGTAGAAAATACATTTGCATGTGTGATTTCACCTCCTTTACTTAAAATGTTCACATTTGTAAAGAAAAAAGGGAAAAGGATCATTCCACCCAAAACTGATATCTTGCTGGTGAACACAATCACCAACTGGCTTCATATACACTATATAGGCAAAGGTTTGTGAATAGGGATGAGATTTGAGTTTGCCACTAACATGGGTTTGAGATGAATTCTGTGGGTTTAAGATGCACAGTCCTTGTAAATTTTTCTGCAGATTTATGCGAGTGATATATTTTTTTTAAACTTTAATGCACTGCATTGCCTTTGAACTATGGTTAGCAGGCTTCAAAAGGGGCAATAATGGGGCTTTTGGATATGCCAGCCCCTCTCTATATAAAGGATTAGCAAAGAGCAGCCATAGAGTCAAGTGAACTGGAAGCTGCTGTAGAAAAAGGATAGGGAAAGCTGACAAACTGAATAGGGAGAGATAAGGGTCAGTTAGGAAACTGTAATTCAGATTGCTAGCTCTTTGGGCAATCAACTCCTTTGCTACCATTTTTTGTTATTTTTACTTGGAGCTTTATAGCCTTTAATTTTAGTTTGTGGTTGATGTGAGGTCAGAGGTCACATTCAGCTTCTATCCCTTCTATACAAAACCTGCTGTGTCATCTGTGGTCTTTTAATTCTTGTAGTAAAACTCATGCCTGTACCCCTTTGTATCTAGTACATTTCGGCCAATTCTCCTTCATTAAAAATGTCCTGCTACTGACCAATTTTATGCTACTGTATAATCTGCATTCTCATAATTCTGTGTTCTGTCTCTAGTAAATTTAGGCCTAGCTTTTTTATTTAATGTTGTCCTGCTGCTGTCCAGTTTTACACAGCTTTGTCATCTGCAGTCTTTTAATTATTGTAGTAAAACACCTGCCTGTACCGCTTTGTCTCTAGTACATTTCAGCCTATTCTCCCACATTAAAAATGTCCTGCCACTGGATATTTTTTTTTTGCTGCTGTATCATTTTAAATCTTCTAATTCTTAGTGAGAACTTGATAGAAATTGGTCAGCAGCAGGACAGCAAGAACAAGGAAAGTGACGGTGAACTATTGGCCAATTTCTATCAGGTCTAATATAACTTGTTCAAAAAGCATGTGTTACTGGTAAAGCTAACTGAAAAAGCCAATTGAAATTAACAAAGATTGGCGTGCTGTTGCTGTATATAAGCCAAGCTAATTTTTAAAAGAAAAAATCAATTTCACTGACAAATTTTGCTGCCAATGTACACTATGGCTGAGACTGTCTGTGAAAATCGTACTGTTCCTGAATACCATGTACAATTTTAAGGCATCCCTTAAGTATGGCTTTTAAAGTATTTGTATATTTTTCAACAGTAGTTTACCTTTTAGCCCAAAAAATGCACACAATTTAACAAGATTCCCCTATAGACTTCAAAGGGATTCACCTCTACGTTTGTGTTTTGTGAATTTTAAACAAACTTTGCCAGACCTTTGGCAAATCAAACAAGGGCAATTTTGCCCATCACATTTGGTGGACAGCTGACCATCATATTTGCTTGTTGGACATTCCATTTGAAATCCATGGGCATTAATATAGAGTTAGTCCTTCTTTTTAGGATATAATATCTTCTACTTTCTACAAGATTTTGCAGTGTGTCTGTGGAAATTTGTGCCCATTCAACCAAGAACATTTCTGAGGTCAGGTGTTGATGTTGTATTATAAGTTCTAGCTTGCAATAGTTGTTCCAGGGTGCTTAACAGGGATGAGGGACTCTGCAGGCTACTTGAGTTCTTCCACATGAAAGTAACCCAACCATGTCTTTATGGAGCTGGCGTTGTGTGCCTGAATTTTGGAGGGTACTTTGGCCATATAGTGTATTTGTTATAATTTTTTTCCAACACTCATTTTACATCTTCTCAAATGCTATGGGCATCATGAGGGAGGTCAATGGTTTTCATTTATGTGACATTATGGAGAATTTATAAAGAGAGGCAAGGCTACATGGAAGAGGCAAGATCAGGAATATCGTGCTGCTGGAATCCCCCACAACACAAATGACAGTGGATGTTTTGAGCCCTTCAATGTTCACCCGTGGCTGACATATCAAGTTTGGGTGAACTGTGGACTGACCCTTTTTTGCTATTGATAAGTTGACATGACGGATGGCGCATGACATGACAAAGCAGAGAGAAAGTACCCAAACATACTTGAGTGTATGTGGACACTGACCTGAGCTGGTGACAGGACTAGTGGTGGAAGGTTCAATTATTTCTACAGTAGGGGAAGAGGAAAGAAAAACAAAACAAGAGGTTGGGTATTAATCACACACCGTATGGAAGACAGACATAGAATGAGACAGGCAACATTCATGCAACAAACAGGGACAAAGACTGTTCATGACTATAAATACCTGGACATAAGACACAAGTGACATGAATTTATGTCAAATCATACCACAATGTCTGAGAAGTCCCCTTGCCACCAGCTGAAGGCTGAAGGCTTTTGTTATCACTCTCTCTTTTATTATCTATTTGGATTTACAGTACAAGGGAAAAGAAAACCCTGGCCGGTTGTGATGATTTAAGATTAATCCAAGTCTGTGGGCATATGACTACTCATCTCTACCTATTACAATGAAAGGATGGTTGAAGCCATTATAAATCATACAGCCCTATTATTTTTTTTTAAATGTAAGATAAAGTAGGGAGGGTTTACAACCTCTGTCAGGTTTTACTGCTTTCTATGTCCCCCTAAAGAGAAATTTACTCTATATTCTACCTGGTAACAATTTTAAAAAGACTGTCGCCATATTAAAAAACTTGCAGGTAAATGCACATGAAAATTAATTGTTTTACATGCTTATTTGCAGTGTTTTTTTCATTCCATAACTTTTTTTTTTCCACTTGCTAGAAAATTTGTCTAGTCAATTCCCTAGCACAGCCCCCTCTCTCCTCTTCTGGGAGTCTGTAATTACTGTCTTGCCTCTCTTCCCCTCCCGTCACCTCCCTATATAACCTTTTATGTAACTGCAGGGGAGGAAAGAAGAAAAATATAATATAGTATGTATGAATGTAAGTTAGGGACCTTAACTTGTACGCCCCTTGAGCGTTACCTGACATAAATAAATATAGGTGCCACTTAGGTTACAACTCTTAGTCTGCTGTTGACCTCACAACCAAGATGGCTCAACAGCACTTTCTAGCTTTTGGATGTCTACACTCTCTAGTTTTAGTAAATCAACCTCTATGTGTGCATGATCACATAGGCTAACAAGCAAAGGAGTTCAGAGGCCAAAAAACCCCAACCAGATGTCCCTAGGAGCAGCTGAAAAAAATCTCCCAGTGTGCCTGAGGCCTTGCAAGTGAATAACAACCATAAAATATGTTAAATGCACATATAATCTTGTAGGAATATTTTTGTCTTTTTAAGGTGTCACCAGAACAGAAAAAGTGGAGAAATTTGCCATTGAAGAAACTTGTTGTGGTAACACCTATCTAAGAAGACATTTCCCTCACTTTGAAGAGATTTCCCTCCCTCCCTTCCTGGTATGTCCACAGGACATAAAGTAAAAGGAAATATTCTTAATGTGACATATATGACAAAGAAAACTAACAGGCGTTTTAACCCTTTTCTACTCTACCTAAAATTAAAAGAACAAAAATCACCAATAAACGCTCCAACTTCAATCACAAAGTTTTGGTCTTTTTTAGGTCTTTAATATTCCAGTGCTCTACAGTGTTCTAGAATAGTTCCCTAACGTCTACTGACATTTAACCCTATTTCTGGGTAAATTACCAATGTCTACCTCCACTTAGCAGGGTGACCAGTCTCGTTTCTAGCAGGATTGACATCCTCACCATCAGTGTTGCTTGTGCAGGCACAGAGCGGATGTGGATTCTTGTTGGGTGTACACACTATCTCCATTCCAAGCTCCACTAACCTCTTTAACACTCCACCAACACTGCCACCCACTTGACCACCACTTTAGCCACATGCAGGTTCCGTGACTCCATTCACATCATGCAGGCAGACAGAGGGGACTTTAGAGTTGTAGACAGGCTGGGTGACCCTACATACAATGCAAGTCCTGTAGAATGTCCTGCCAAGCTCTCCCCCGGCTGCCATTAATTATAAGAGAAAAAGTCTTGTGATGAAATCAAAGTTCTCAACATGCTTAGAATTAAAAATGGAGGAATGGAAGTGAAAAACCTTTATAATTTTTTGAGGGGTAGAAGGAGGGAACATTTTACAAAGTTATAGATCAGCTTTAACAAAAGCATTCCTCCAAAGCTTCTCTCCTTGTTAAACTATTGCAACAATGGTCACCTGACTCTGCCAACAGTTTTAGTACATCTGGGTGCTAGAAAATTGCCCTCTTCCCAGCAGTTCTCAGCACCCTTTACCTCTGACTCATGCTCCTTCTTTTGTCCTTTTGTCTCTTAAAATGTTTGTCCGTGTATTGGACACGTTTACTTCCAAACCTTCCTCTAGATTGACCTTTCCCAACCTTTTAATATGGAAGAATCCTTGAAATAACTTTCCAGGCTCAGGGAACCCCTTCCAATAATTACTATACCTACAGCTCACAGTACATTAGCATGATGGTTACTGGGAGAAATGCTCCTTATATTTGTGGTCATTGAGAATAATCCCTCCTTACAAGTAGATAAAAAGATAATTGGCATCAGTGGTTATTTATCTGACAGGCAAAAATTGCTCATTGCTTAAGGAAGCCCTAGCAACCTCTGGAGGAACTCTGGTTAAAGTGTTACTAAACCCACAACAGTAAAATCAGTCTGTATATGCAGTAAAGCACGCTTGTTATACTCACTGTGGAACCTAAGGGGTTAATCCTCTGCATTGTGTAAAAAGACTATTTGATCCTTTCTTCTCTGTTCTTCCCATTTTTCAAGGGACCGCCAATTATCTCCAGACTGAACCGTAGGCATGCACATGCTGAGTTTGGTATATATGGCTATTTTCTTGGGAGAGTGCATGTGATCAGCACAGGGCCAATCAGCACAGTCCAGACAGAAGTCAGGGGATTCCCATTCTCCTAGAGCAGAAAGAAAACTCCTACAAGCTTTAGCTAGTGCTGGGCTGGACACTGATAGAAGTCACAAGACTGCTCTAACTGCTGATGAGAAAAGGTGTTTAGCAGTTTATATTTACTAAAATAATTGCATTTCCAAGTTCTGTGTACTGTGGGAAACAGATATAGTGAATGCAGGGCCGTGGGAAACAGATATAGTGAATGCAGGGCCCTGGGAGACCAGATATAGTGAATGCAGGGTCCGGGGAGACCGGATATAGTGGATTCAGGGTCCGGGGAGACCGGATATAGTGGATGCAGGGTCCGGGGAGACCGGATATAGTGGATGCAGGGTCCGGGGAGACCGGATATAGTGAATGCAGGGTCTGGGGTGAGCAGATATAGTAGATGCAGGGTCCGGGGAGACCAGATATAGTGGATGCAGGGTCTGGGGAGACCAGATATAGTGAATGCAGGGTCCAGGGAGACTGGATATAGTGAATGCAGGGTCCGGGGAGACCGGGTATAGTGAATGCAGGGTCCGGGGAGACCGGATATAGTGAATGCAGGGTCCGGGGAGACCGGATATAGTGAGTGCAGGGTCCGGGGAGACAAGATATAGTGAATGAAGGGTCCTGGGAGACTGGATATAGTGGATGGAGGGTCCGGGGAGACCGGATATAGTGGATTCAGGGTCCGGGGAGACCGGATATAGTGGATGCAGGGTCCGGGGAGACCGGATATAGTGGATGCAGGGTCCGGGGAGACCGGATATAGTGAATGCAGGGTCTGGGGTGAGCAGATATAGTGATTGCAGGGTCCGGGGAGACCAGATATAGTGAATGCAGGGCCCGGAGAGACCAGATATAGTGAATGCAGGGTCCGGGGAGACTGGATATAGTGAATGCAGGGTCCGGGGAGACCGGGTATAGTGAATGCAGGGTCTGGGGAGACCGGATATAGTGAATGCAGGGTCCGGGGAGACCGGATATAGTGAATGCAGGGTCTGGGGAGAGCAGATATAGTGAATGCAGGGTCCGGGGAGACCAGATATAGTGAATGCAGGGTCCATGGAGACCATATATAGTGAATTCAGGGTCTGGGGAGAGCAGATATAGTGAATGCAGGGTCTGGGGAGACCAGATATAGTGAATGCAGGGTCCTGGGAGACCGGATATAGTGGATGCAGGGTCTGGGGAGACCAGATATAGTGGATGCAGGGTCCGGGGAGACCGGATATAGTGGATGCAGGGTCCGGGGAGACCAGATATAGTGGATGCAGGGTCCGGGGAGACCAGATATAGTGGATGCAGGGTCTGGGGAGAGCAGATATAGTGAATGCAGGGTCCGGGGAGAGCAGATATAGTGAATGCAGGGTCCGGGGAGACCAGATATAGTGAATGCAGGGATCAGGGAGACCAGATATAGTGGATGCAGGGTCCAGGGAGACCGGATATAGTGAATGCAGGGTCTGGGGTGAGCAGATATAGTGATTGCAGGGTCCGGGGAGACCAGATATAGTGAATGCAGGGTCTGGGGAGACCAGATATAGTGAATGCAGGATCCGGGGAGACTGGATATAGTGAATGCAGGGTCCGGGGAGACCGGGTATAGTGAATGCAGGGTCTGGGGAGACCGGATATAGTGAATGCAGGGTCCGGGGAGACCGGGTATAGTGAATGCAGGGTCTGGGGAGACCGGATATAGTGAATGCAGGGTCCGGGGAGACCGGGTATAGTGAATGCAGGGTCTGGGGAGACCGGATATAGTGAATGCAGGGTCTGGGGAGAGCAGATATAGTGAATGCAGGGTCCGGGGAGACCAGATATAGTGAATGCAGGGTCCATGGAGACCATATATAGTGAATTCAGGGTCTGGGGAGAGCAGATATAGTGAATGCAGGGTCTGGGGAGACCAGATATAGTGAATGCAGGGTCCTGGGAGACCGGATATAGTGGATGCAGGGTCCGGGGAGACCAGGTATAGTGGATGCAGGGTCTGGGGAGAGCAGATATAGTGAATGCAGGGTCTGGGGAGAGCAGATATAGTGAGTGCAGGGTCCGGGGAGAGCAGATATAGTGAATGCAGGGTCCGGGGAGACCAGATATAGTGAATGCAGGGTTCAGGGAGACCAGATATAGTGGATGCAGGGTCCAGGGAGACCGGATATAGTGAATGCAGGGTCTGGGGAGAGCAGATATAGTGAATGCAGGGTCCGGGGAGACCAAATATAGTGGATGCAGGGTCCGGGGAGACCAAATATAGTGGATGCAGGGTCCGGGGAGACCAAATATAGTGGATGCAGGGTCCTGGGTTTAGTAATACTTTAAGAAAGGCTGCGCTAGATCATGTACCAGCATTGCTTTTTTTTTCTTTAACCTTGCAAAACTGTTTTGCTGAAAAAGAGAGTGAGGCAGGGAAGGGTGCAGAATAAGTGGAATTCTGTAATCTAGTAGGTAGGGTTGAGACTGCTTGGGATTTCAATGCAACAGAAACACGGGTTGATTTACTAAAGGCAAATAAGCTGTTCACTTTGTAAGTGAATTTTCACTTAGCTTGGTGAATGCGGTGAAAAATCATTTTGTAAAGAAAACCTAATCATGTGCAAGGAGAATGACAAAAAAAACCCAGTAATTTTACTTGCATGATTGGATAACGGAAGTCAACAGAGTTTCGTCTCTTTCACTAAGCTAAGCTAAGGGAAAATATGGGAGAGGATGATTGGAACAAAGTGGTCTGAAAATAGGTGAGTATACAGGTCTTTCTTACACAGGTTAGATAGCTGTTAGGGGGAAGAAGCATTTTTTAGACTAGTTAAGCTTTGCAAAAAATTCAATTTTAAACCCTTCTACGATTGTATCTTTCTACCCGTAATGCACCCCAGGCTGAACTGTGTCTTCTGTTGCCATTTTTATGGTTTGAATTGATACTCTGGATGCACACTAAATACTTTTCGGTGTCTTTTTTGAAGGACTATATACTGTGGATTGTCTATTATTTGACAAGTCCACTGAAAGCACATTAAAGTTTACCTTTAAATGTATCGAGTTGTTTTTCTGAAACACAAAACCTATCTGGAGCCGAAACGTTTTTAATATTCCTGCACAGCGCAAGCCGCCTTGCCAGCTTCTCAATGTTTGATCCGCTAAATCTGCATTGCTGCTTGACCCATTTTACCTAATTGTAACAGGAGGTATTTTTCTCCAACAGTAAATTGGGTTCTGGGAAGCCGAGGAGAACAGAAGATCCTAAGCCGAACAGCCTGACAGCGTTTCCACTTGAAGCTCTGGAAAAAGACAGACGCGCGAACGCCGAGCCTGGGATGCCTGCCAAAACAAAGGCGAGCTGAATAATCCGCCATAAAGTCAGGTGGATGCTGTGTAGAGTGAGAGGCTGAAAGGATTCCTTGTGTGAGTGTCACAGTTGCTTACTTTGCAGCAAAACTTTTTGCCTGGCAGCTTATTGAAGAAGAGTCGGGAAAGGCGCACAACTTGTTTGAACGGAGGGGCTGCAGAGGCCCAGCGTTGTAGGAAGTATAAATATGCCTTCCAGTTATGAATTCTGTGACACCGATCTATAGTCTAACTGCGAAATACCCCCGGGTAATATTTAGGTTATTAGGCAGCATAAAAAATGGCATCAGATGACCTTAGATTGCAATAGCATAAAACAAAAAAACTATTTAAAGCTGTTTGCCTGCCAAAGGATTTGTAAATGTGTCTATCCATTCCTGAGATTTGCACAGACTTCGCACCACTTTCTTTGTTAGGGTTCGTTTACAGTACTGGTACCCTCTGAAATTTGGACCACTTTGCATGGGGGGTTTACAGGTGGTGAGGGGGTGCCGTTATGGGGAATTCGTGGAGTGGCCCCATTAGGTTACCTGGTTCCCGCCTGGCCTATTGGACAATGATGTCCCGGCAGGAATGCTTTAGTTCTGGGAGGACATCATTCCTCCCATTCTTGCCACGCAGCGTGGCAATCGGTGGTGAGCTGTGTCCGTCGGACACAGCACATCACCGATCAGGCTAAAGAGCCAATAATATTGGTCCTTTACCATGTGATTAGCTGTCGTAATCACAGCTGATCACATGTAAACAAATGCTGGTTATTGGCATTTCCTTTCCTCAGAGCTGTCATTGTCTGAGGAATGTAAAGCCAGTAACTGGCTTTCTTGTGACAAGGGACATTTACACTGATAATCAGGGCACTGATCATCAGTGCAGCATATCACTGGCCATCAGTGAAGCATATCAGTGCCCATCAGTGTCACATTATCAGCCTCATCAGTGCCTCTTCATCAGTGCCCATCAGTAGCCATTAGTGTCCATCAGTGCCGCCTCATCAGTGCCCATCAGTGCCTCTTCATCAGTGCTCATCAGTAGCCATTAGTGCCCATCAGTGCCACCTCATCAGGGCCCATCAGTGCAGCCTCATCAGGGCCCATCAGTGCAGCCTCATCAGGGCCCATCAGTGCAGCCTCATCAGTGCCCATCAGTGCAGCCTCATCAGCGCACATCAGTGCGAAAGAAAAATGACCAATTTGCAAAATGTTATAACAGAAACAAAGAAAAAGGGTTTTTTTCGTTTGTTTAGCAAAAAACAAAAAGCCAAGTGGTGACTAAATACTATCAAATGAAAGTTTTATTTGTGTGAAAAAAATTAACAGAATTTCATTTGGGTACAGTGTTGCTTTACTGCGCAATTGTCATTCAAATTGCAACAGCACTGAAAGCTGAAAATTGGCCTGGGCAGGAAGGGCGAAAATGCCCAGTATTGAAGTGGGTAAATAGGTCACATTAGGTGGGCCATACCACTCACCAAACTCAATAGGGGAGGGATAATTATTTCTGTGCCATGATAAAAAGCAGCAACAGTGAAGCATGTACACCTCCATCTGCTGTCTTTGTAGATTAAGGGGAAGGAATTGTGGGGTGGTAACAATGCAGCTCAACCACATGTTTTTCCTGCTCACTAACCACATGTGTAATTAAGGCCTTATAGTTTTAAACAAAAGAAGAAATACAGTGGTGTCCCTGTAAGCGGGTTGCAAAGGAAGCAAATAGAAGGTCAGAAGACCATCAGAAGCAAGTCAGAGAAAGCAGGTCAGAAGGTGGTCAGAAGATCACAAATGCAAGCTGAATGCACCTAAAAGGACTCTTCATTTGCCCTATATATACTTCCCATGTCCCTTACACTCATCATATCCCAAAGTCTACAGAGTAGTCAGGTCAGGTTGAATGTCAGATCCTGAGAAACACAATTGTGCAGTTCTAGAAATCATAAGAGTCACAGCATAAATCATTCAATATGATTGCAATTAATTTAGCTGTCTCCATTTTAATAATTGTTAGTCTCATTTCTTTCCATCCAGTACATACTGGCAATTTGATTGAAGGTGGGTCTTTGTACGTGAGTTTCATTGTTCAGCAATTTCACTTAAAAAAAGAGGAAGAAAACACATGCCGAGTTCCAAAATCAAAGTTCCCAAATTTAATTTAACAGTTTGAAGAGTATCCCCCATAGCGAAGAACAAGATCATCATTCTGCGCGGCAAAATTCTCCAGAGGAACTTGACTTGCTCAACGTTTGTTGGAAGCCGGTGGTGAAATTACAGTAATTAGTAGCTTAAACTATTAATAAGCCAGACTGCCAAGTTGCGGGAGAAGAAAATTTGCATTTTCAAAAAGCAAATTAGACTCGGCAAGGCAAGACAAATACACAATAGCATTTTTACCCTTCTGATTAGTGACATTTACCTACGTCTATGAAAGTCAGCGATTTAATTGTTGGTTTACCAGTCATGACGTTACACCTGAAAAGATAACATTCTGAAAACTTTCAGAAATTTTTTGGAATTAATTTGAAAAGGATCTGATATGGCGAATCTACAATCCAAAATTAAGTCATGTTCATATAGGTAGTCACCTGGCATGACAGAAAACTTAACCCTTAGTGAAGTTGTGTTTAAATATTCACCCAACCTCAACATTTTCTCAATC
The DNA here is from genome assembly GCF_062004578.1 of Staurois parvus. Lineage (NCBI taxonomy): Eukaryota > Metazoa > Chordata > Amphibia > Anura > Ranidae > Staurois > Staurois parvus. The sequence continues at coordinate 1,262,144 of NW_028318374.1, forward strand.
TCTGAGTGACAGCCACAGCAAAATACTCACCTTCATCCCCACTTATGAGTTTTACAACCTGACTGGGGCTACATGGGGTTTTGTAGAAAAAAGTCCCAACCACAATGGAAAATCATACATTTACAGTTGTCTCCAGAACAGGGGGTCATGGGACAATTGTTCCAGTGATGACTATCTGATGGGGGGTTTCACCCAGATTCCCTACTCCAAAACTAAAAAAAAGTTTTAGTCTTGAATACACTATGGTGTCCATTTATGAACCAGCGGTAATAGATCGCTGCTCAGTTCTCCGGTATTCTCGGAGAACACAGTTCTCCTGTGAATGCAGCTTATGAAGCAGTTCTCCAAACGAAGGGAGAACGATCTCCAAACGCTGGAGAACGGTCTACAAACTCTGGAAAACGGCTGATTTTACTATAATCTCGCGAGATTACAGTAAAAGATCAGTTTACTAAGTAGAGGTAAATTATCTCTGCTTAGTTTGCGGTCCCTCCGATTCTCCAGCTCTGGGCTGGAGAATCTGGAGGGAGAACACAGATCTCCATCGAAGGGCTGACATGATCTCCTGAGTGTCATAAACTGTGAATGACCAGAGAATAGCTGAGATCCGTTGAATCGCAGCTATTCTCTGTGTCATAAAAGGACACCTTTGACTTTTAATAAATAGGAGTATAACTCACCCATGCATAAAGCCAGCTCCATATGGAATAATTTGGTGAGTCTGGTGTGGAGGAACTCAAGGGGCCTGCACATAGCCTTGACCTCAACCCTACTGAATTCTTGGGGGGATAAACTAGAACACCAATTGTAAGCCAAGTCTTCCTATTAGAATACTATGAAAGCTAAATAAAATGGCAGATACGTATTACAAAGATATGTTCTATAAGCATCTCCCTCAGAACACCACTAATGATATCTCTTATATCTTACCATATTGTAAGATATACAGTATTGCATATAATACAAAGTCCTTGCTATGTTAACCAAATAAACAAACTGTTCTGAGCTCTCAAGTAGAGCCCAAAACAATTTCAGAATTTGACTGACAGCAAGAATGATATAGTACTATGGTACCTTTAAAGTCCCACTAAAGCAGAACAAAATTTGGAAATACTTACCTCTGCTTCAATGGTCTGATGACCACGAGGTTCCCAAATGGTGCCTGCATCTTTACCTTGGCTTCTTCCAGGTGCCAGTCTTTTGGCCATTTTGATTGCTGTTGGAGAGTATATTAATGCTGCCTGCTGGGATATCTACTGTTGCTGCTGGGGGTCTATTGTTGCTGGGGTAGTATTTTGTTGCAGGGATCCATTGTTGCTGGAGAGGGGCTCTATTGTTGCCGGGGGGGTTTATTATTGCTAGGGAAATCTATTGTTGTTGGGGGGGATCTATTTCTGCTGGATTCAGAGGATTTAGCTTACTGCTTTTCTTGTTATCATTCTACAAAATTTACTAAGCACCACAAAATGATCTAGACTCTGTATTCTCTAAAAGGAACGATAGTTGGAGGTGGGTAGAGGGCGGAACCTAGGGATGGTGCTCAAATGTAGGTAGGGGCCGGAGACAAAGGGTGACTTAGAAGAGGGAGTTCATGCACTTATTCTATGAGAAAAAAAAACCTGCCAATACCAATTATCAATATCTTTGCGGTGCAATCTGAGCCCATACATAATGAATGGGCACAAATTGCACTGCAAAGAATCGCATGTTGTTTGAACAGAAATGTGGTGCGACTCTTCTCCAAATCACTTGCGGTTTCCTGAACCCCTCCAGTGTGCACCCAGGCTGAAGTCACTTTGAAACCAATACAAAAGACTAAAAAAGGGTTAACCAAGGGCCTGAACAGCTGATATAGGAGGGATTAAATTCAAAATCACCCAATATTAATATGGGCTATCATATGATCGCTGACTCACCCATAAAAAAATTGGTGGGTGTGGTCACCGAAACTCATTCTCAATACATATGTAAGAGTTCCCCAAAAAACATAATTTCATGTGGGACCATGCAGCTTTATCAAAGGGCTTTATAAAGCATGGCCCCACATGAAACTACCTTGTTTGGGGAACTCTTCTCCCTATGCACATATGAAGTCACTATGACAAGCCTGGGTTCACACAGGAGCGGTGGGGGACACCGCATGTAATTCAGACATGAACCACACCAAATTCCTGCTCAAATCACATGTGATTATTTGCAGTGTGATTTGAGAGCATTCATTTCGTATGGGTGCAAATCACACCGCAAAGATATTGGTTTTAGATATCAGAACATTTGCACAAGTACAAGCACTCATGCAAATACTTAGTATCAGCACCGATACCGGCATCGATGCAACCCTACTTCGTATGGTTCCATAAGAAGGAAAGTCCCTCCAATTACGGGACAGTTATGAACTTTTGAAACAGTATGGCTGCTGCTGTGCCAACCAGATCAAGGCTTATTGGCATTTGTTTTCTTTCTAAGCAATTTTTTTAAATGACTCAGTACACATAACATATTCCAACAATGCAAAAAAAAATGTTTGTTGACTCTGGGCACAAAGCCTGCAAAAGTACAAGCACTCATGCAAATACTTAGTATCAGCACTGATACCGGCATCGATGCAACCCTACTTCTTATGGTTCCATAAGAAGGGCAGTCCCTCTAATTAAGGGACAGTTATGAACTTTTGAAAAAGTATGGCTGTTGCTGAGCCAACCAGATCTGGGCTTATTGGCACTTGTTTTCTTTCCAAACAATTTTTTTAATGACTGAGTACACATAACATATGCCAACAATGCAAAAAAAATGTTTGTTGACTCTGGGCACAAAGCCTGCAAAAGTACAAGCACTCATGCAAATACTTAGTATCAGCACCGATACCGGCGTCAACACAACCCTACTTCTTATGGTTCCATAAGAAGGACAGTCCCTCTAATTACGGGACAGTTATGAACTTTTGAAACAGTATGGCTGTTGCTGAGCCAACCAGATCTGGGCTTATTGGCACTTGTTTTCTTTCCAAACAATTTTTTTAATGACTGAGTACACATAACATATGCCAACAATGCAAAAAAAATGTTTGTTGACTCTGGGCACAAAGCCTGCAAAAGTACAAGCACTCATGCAAATACTTAGTATCAGCACCGATACCGGCGTCAACACAACCCTACTTCTTATGGTTCCATAAGAAGGACAGTCCCTCTAATTACGGGACAGTTATGAACTTTTGAAACAGTATGGCTGCCGCTGTGCCAACCAGATCCGGACTTATTGGCACGTGTTTTCTTTCTAAACAATTTTTTTAATGACTGAGTACACATAACATATTCCAACAATGCTAAAAAAAATGTTTGTTGACTCTGGGCACAAGCCTGCAAAAAACTTCAGATCTCACGAAAATAGCTGCCGCGCCGGAGTCTGTGCTTTTAAATAAAACTTGCGTTCTTGCCTTTTCTTCCCTCTTTGCTCTCTGTTTTTGTTTGTTGAACTTCAATAAAATCAGCACAAGAAAGGAACATAACCTAAGATGTTCCTTTTAGCGCTCCCAGCCAGGCATCAATGCACACAACTTCCTGTTCCACATGATTTGAATTCACAACCACGCTGCCTAAAAGGATTTTCGACATCCCTTGATGTAAACGCAACAAATATATACTTACATACAAAGCCCTTTTTTTTTATTTTCTTTATTCTAAGCTGCACGTTGTGTCACTTGAAATTAGGCCATGCTGATTATTTATATAAACAAAAGAAAACCGGCTACTTAACACGGCGGAGAACAATGATCTGGCATTAATTATACATTTTTTTACTGCCGCTAATTAATTGAAATTATTTGCCCGGCAAAAATATACGCAATAAAAAAAAAAAGTAAACACAATTTGCTTATTTTTGGAAAGATATTTGCATCTTTGATTTAATAGCTGATCCGTTTTTTTCCTTTTTCGCCGCGACCTTCTGTGTCTGCCTCGTGAGTGGAAATGAGCCTTTTGGAATAACCGATGTGCCAATCAAAATCAAGGTCGCCATCGCCAAGATAGGCGTTAAAGAGTACACAATTAAACGCCATAAATACAGTGAGTGTAATTAACACCTCTGCTGTCTCAGAAGGGTACAATGGATGGTGACAGTAGGAAAAGAATTCATTAATTCAAATAATTGTTTGCCTGAGTTAAAATAATCTTATCAAGCTACAGTCAGAGAATTTGTTTCTGATAATTGCATTGAAGTTCATTTACAAGGCCGCCAAGTGCAGTTATTTTAGCGTGTTTAGAAAAGCATTCCGTTTGACTTCCTATTTTTTGAAGGTATGCATACCTTAAAAAGCACCAAAGCTGCAAATTATAAAGCCACACTAGTTATTTTATGTTTGCTATTTTGGCTTCTAAATATTTTCGCATTAAATGTTGAAATGAATAAAGATTTAAATAAAGACAAACTACTTCACTGCTTCATACCACATCAGCCATGTGCCAGCAACCCATACACAACTGAACGTTCACTATATTTCTAAAAGTATTGGGCCAGCCCTCCAATCATTGGATTCAGGTGTTCCAATCACCTCCATGGCCACAGGTGTATAAAATCAAGCCTCTAGGCATGCAGACTGCTTCTACAAACATTTGTGAAAGAATGGGTCGCTCTCAGGAGCTCAGTGAATTCAAGTGGTCACCTGTGCAATAGGTCCATCCGTGACATTTCCTGGCTACTAAATATTCCACTGCCAACTGATAGTGGGATTATAACAAAGAGGAAGCAACTGGGAACAACAGCAACTCAGCCACAGTGGTAGGCCACGTAAAATGACAGAGCGGGGTAAGCGCATGCTGAAGTTCACAGTGCGCAGAAGTCACCAACTGTCTGCAGAGTCAATAGCTATAGACCTCCAAACTTCTTGTGGCCTTCAGATTAGCACAATAGTGTGTAGAAAGCTTCATGGAATGGGTTTCCATGGCCGAGCAGCTGCATCCAAACCTTACACCCCCAAGTGCAATGCAATGCGTCGGATGCAGTGGTGTAAAGCAGAAGAAAAAAAACTGTGTGGGGGTCCCCCCAATCAATGCCAACCCTTTGGGTCTGGTATGGATTGTGGGGGAGCTCATGGCAAAAAAAAAAAAAATGAGTGCCCCCCCCCCCCAACAGTTGGTGCTGGCTCATCCCTGCTGACTCATCGTTGTTAGGACGCCGGCTGGCTTATGACAACAGGGATGAGTCTCTGGTTGTTAGGAAGCCGGCACTAGCCGGCTCCTAACAACCAAAGCTCAGGTACTTTGGTAATACAAAAAAAAAAAGGGGAAAAATGCACTGGAACGAATCAAAAATGCATAGAAAATGCACTGGAACGCATCAAAGACGCATGTAAGCATGCATGTAGAAACACACCTGGACCACATCTGGACTGCATTTCTGTGGTGTCCTTTTACTCATACATGAATATACAATTACTGTCATAAAACCAAGCCAAACCAAACCAAGCCACCCAATAAATGTGCTACTTACAGATAGGCTGATCTCACATAAAATACTTGTATGGTCTATCAGACATTTAAAAAATATGCTACCCCAACATTTCATATTCCTGATATGTGTCTGCTGTACCATGTACTTTTGTAAAAAAAAGTATCCTGCTCACTTTGTATTGCATTCTTTGTGTGAAATACCCGATGATCCTGCCAGTTCCTCCACTTTCCTATTTCAGACAGGCCAAACTAGGCATAAGAACATATCCATCCCAGTGTGGTCAGTTTTCTGGCTGTGCTGGGGGAACAGCCTGCCTGTCCTCCAACGGCCAAGACTTGTGCTGACATGCCCCCCCCCCACACACACACACAAACACAGTAATTTACTGAGAAGACCAGTGTACTGCTCTTTCAACACCCCCAGCTCTCCAAGCTCCTTAGAGGTTATGTGGTCACCTGACCGGTTTCCCGCTGTCCTATAGCAGAACTACTGATACAGGGCGACAGGGCTGTGCAAAATCACATATATATATACATGATTTCGCATTTCCAGGTAGAGGTCGCGTGCATGCCACCCTACCTGCACCGTCATTGGCAGCTACACCTGTCAATCACCGGGTCCCGGCTGGAGATTCTCTGCTGGCATCCAACAATCGCCGAGAAACACTGACAAGGGAGAGGTCTGTATGTACACAACACAGATCTCTCACCTGTCAGTACAAACATGCTGCTTTGTATTGCTCTGCACAGCAGAGCAATACAAAGCAACATGTCTACACAGTAAAACACACACAGCACACAATTACCCTTTGATTGACCCAGATGTTAACCTCTTCCTGCCCAGTGCCATTAGTACAGTGCCAGTGCTTTTTATTAGCACTTATCACTGTATTAGTGTCATTGGGATGTCAGTGGCAGTTAGTCAGTTCGCTGATCGCCGCCATTACTAGTATAAAAAGGAAAAAAAAATTTCAGTATATATACCGCCATTTGTAAACGCTATAACTTTCATGTAAACCAATTAATTTATATGTATTGGGATTTTTTTTTAGAAAAGACGTAGCAGAATAGATTTGGGCCTAAATTTATGATGAAATTTGATTCTTTAGATTTTTTTACTGGACATGTTTTTTAGCAATAAGTAAAAAATATTGTTTTTTGTTTTTTTCTTCAAAACTCTCAGTTTTTTTGTTTATAGCACATAAAATAAAAAACACACAGGCAATCAAATACCAGCAAAAGAAAGCCCTATTTGTGGGAAAAAAAAGGACATAAATTTCATTTGGGTGCATGACTATGCAATTGTCAGTTAAAGTAATGCTGCGCCGTATCGCAAAAAATGGCCTGGTCAGGAAGGGGGTAAAACCTCTGGAGGGCAAGTGATTAATAAAAAGAAAAAGAAAAGTATGTATTATGTTTTTATATATATTCACAAATGTTTTGCCTTTCATTTCTATTTGAAACTGAAGTGGTTGTTTTACAAGGTAAGGGTTCACAAATATATTTTAAATACATATGTTAATGATTGTTATTTTCTGAAGCTAGGCCACAGGATAAGCATTTATCAATGGTTTTTGTCCACTTCTTCGGGAGAACATATAAATAGTGGTGCATATACGTGGTGGTTTGAAAAAGTTTTGAGACTAGTTTTGTAACACGCCAAGAGATGAAACTTTCTGACCAAGTACATCCCTTTGTGGAAGCGGTATTCCCTAATGGCAGTGGCCTCTTTTAGCAGGATAACGTGCCCTGCCACACTGAAAAAATGGTTCAAGAATGGTTTGAGGAACACAACAAATTTGAGGTTCTACAGATCCCAATCCAATCAAGCATCTATGGGATGTCTGATCCATGGAAAACCCACATCGCAACTTATAGGACTTAAAGGATCTGCTACTAACAATTGGTGCCGGATTCCACAGCATACCCTCAGAGGTCTAGTGGAGTCTATGCCTCAATGGGTCAGGGCTGTTTCAAGGTCAAAAGGGGCTATTTTGGTGGTAAAAGGGGGACTGACTCAATATTAGGTGGGTCACCGTAAAGTAATAGCTTCTTGGCGTATATAGACTGTGCTTTACACAATGCCATTCCTAGAGAGAAGTCACATATAAAGGGATGCAGAAGATGCCTTCTTCATGTCTACAGCCAATTATATTGGAAAATATGAAATGGTAAAAGCCTTGATGATCTTATTACAACTCTCAAAGAACTGCAGGAAGAAGTAATATGGGGGAAGGTTATGTTTGACATTTTCATTTGCCAGGAAGGTGTTTTAAAAGCACTTTCTTTGATGCACCTAAGTAGATGATTTCCTCCAGCCTAAATAAAATAAAAAAAACCCAGAAGTTCAAAAATGGGATTTGATAAGCTCCAAGGCCGCAAGCAAACAGTTTTAAGCCAAAGAAACTCCAATGTTGAAAGCCAAGGGCATCTGTTTTCCTCAAGTGGCCACTGATGTTTAACATATTCCACCACAACAGCCGTACAAGGGGAGCACTCATATATGCTAAATACATGCACAGGAAGAAATTAATGCCACGCCACTAATAAAGAGAGACAGGTGGCTGTGAACGGCTTATGCAAATGTAAATGAAATTTTCAAGCCTTTTTTTACCAATTGAATTGCAAAATCAGCAGGATTGTATTTAGATTGGTTGGCTGTCTTGGAAAGGAAGGAATGTTGTCTTGTTAAAAGGGCATCCAAATTTAAAGGGTCATTCCACAATGCATATTTCGGTTTGGGTTCTTTCACACTGGCAGCAATCTATTTTTACCACCCCCCAGCCATTCACAGGAATTCTAGCATTACAGCCTGACAGGGACACATGCAGCTGTGATGTTTTGTTTTGTGGCCACAGCACTTTTAACTCCTTGGCATCACCTAAGATCAATGGGGCCGCAACATAGCAAGCCAAACAATTGGCTCCAGTTGGAAGAATGTTACTTACATTGTTGATTAGTGGGAAGAATATTCCTTGCATTGGTGGTCAGTGGAAAAAATACCCTTTAGGTTGGTGATCAAAGGGAAGAATACCCTTTAGGCTGGTGATCAGAATGCTTCTTACATTGCTGGTGAGTGGAAAGAATGCTTCTTATATTGGTTGTCAGTGAGGATTGGGAAGAAAGTGTTCCTCAGATTGGTAGCCAATGGGAAAAATGCTTTTTACATTTGTGGTCAATGGGAAGAATGCTCCTCACATTGGTGGTCAGTGAGAAGAATACCTCTTACATTGGTGGTCAGTGGGAACAATGCCCCATACATTGGTGGTCAGTGAGAAGATTGCCCCTTACACTGGTGGTCAGTGGGAAGAATGCTCCTTACATTGGTGGTCAATGGAAAGCATGCCCCTTGTCTATGCATACTTTCTGGGAAGAAAGGACCTTAGCAGGGACAAGATGGGAAGCTTTCTGGATTCTGCACCAGGACTAGTACATTGCTTTTGATGGATTTGACAGAACCAATTTTAGCAGATGAGGTAGTTTGCGCTATAGACAAGCTGGCTAGCAAAAAAATCGACCGGGCCAGATGGATTGACAGATTAATTTTACAAGTGTTTTAAGTCCATTCTGGCTCCCTTTTGAGCAGAGGTTTTTAACAGCTGTGTAGAAAATGGTTCGTTCCCTCCTTCCATGAGGCAATCTGCTGTGATTCTTCTGTCAAAAGGTAAAGACCCCTCAATGATTGAGAACCGGCGCCCCATCAGTCTTCTCAATGTTGATAGAAAGATCTTGGCAAAGATTCTTTTTTGGCGTTTGGCGTCAGTAGCAGGCGGTTTGTTGTCCAGCCATCAGCACTGTTTGTTCCAAGTTAGAAGTACCTTTTCAGCATTTTTGGCTGTCCAAGGCTTTGGAGCAATGCAGGGCTGCTGGATGGAGAAAGTACTTGCTGGCATTGGATTACGCAAAAACTTTTGATCAAGTGAATCATGAATATCTGTGGTTGTTACTTGGTAGATACGGCCTGCAGGGGAGGTTTATAGATTGGCTGACGACATTATATAAAAGGGCTGAGAGCTTCCCACTTGTTAATGGTTGGGTTGGATGGTGTTTTGAGGTTGGCTCTGGTGTGTGCCAGGGATGTCCTCTGAGCCCCCTGCTATATGCTTTCGCAATTGACCCCTTTGTAAGAAGGCTAGAAGGCGGATCATTGTGTATTGGGCATTGCTGGTTCACCGCCTTTGAAGGTCGTAGCCTATGTCGATGATGTGTCTGCTATTGTTTCTGGGACTGAGGAGGTGGTCTCTGTGATAGAGCAGTACACGGAGGCTTCTGGCTCTAAAGTCAACCATGAAAAGAGTGAAGATTTCTGGATGAGTGAGGAAGGTGAAAGCTTCGAACTTCTGGATGCCTACCCAGAGCCCCAGGAGGAAATTAAAGTGTTGGGCATCAAATTTGGTCTTGGTGCCTATGGTCATTGAAATTGGGAAAGCAGGTTGGTGGATGCCACTGCCAAAGTAGCAAGCTGGAAGAAATAGAGGCTTTCCTTTAGAGAGATGGTTGACTTAATCAAAACTTACCTGATCCCGATATTTTTATATGTCAGTTTCATCTGTATCTTGCCGGTATCTCTCTATGCAAGAGTCTACAGTTGTTTTTTCCAACTGTTATGGGGAAATAGGCTGAACCTGATCAAACGCAATGTAACTTACCTGTCCAGGCAGGAGGGTGGCATAGGAATGGTCAACCTGATAGGTTTTTTCTCTTTGCTCTTTTTAAAGTACAATCTTGGTAATATGTTAGCAGAGACCCACTGGGATGGGTGGGTATTTTTCAATCTTGGTTTAAGCCTTTTCTGCGTTGCTGGGAAGATGGCGGGCCAGTGAAAAGTCTGAGAGTTTGACATGGCAAGCTCCTGGCTTATGTTTCCCTGTGTCTGAAAATACTTCGGCAGTGGCAGGCAACAGTGGACAGTGGAGGATATCAAGTCCCTTCCCAGGAAGCTTCTGGAGGAGAGGATTTTGGCTTCTGCTTTCAGTGTGTCACTGGCCTTAAAGGATTGCCCAGGGTCCGTAATGAGGGAGGGGTTGTGCTTAATTAACTTGGAGAGAATCTCTTTGAAGTTTAGTGATCAAGCCTGCCTCCTTTTCCATGGAAGACTCTATGTGAGAGGAAACCTGGAGCACCGCCCTGTGGATGATCGGGATTGTCTTCGAGCTGAATGTGTTGGTAAAGTGGAGTCTATGGACCACTTTCTGCTCTAGTGTCTCTTTAACATAGAGGTCTATAAAAGGGTGGGGAGGATTCTGGGCATCCCCTTTCTCTATCTCATGAGTTATGCAGAGTAGATGTATAGGGTATTCCCAGATCGCTGGGATTTTGATTTAACCACTTGAGCTCCTGAGGATTTACCCCCCTTAATGACCAGGCCTTTTTTTGCTGTTTGGCGCTGCACTAATTCAAATGATAATTGCGCAATCATGCAATGCTGTACCCAAACGAAATCTATGTCCTTTTTTTCACACAAATAGAGCTTTCTTTTGATGGTATTTTATCACCTGTGCACTTTTTATTTTTTGCGCTATAAACAAAAAAAAACACGAAAATTTTGAAAAAAAACAATATTTTCTACTTTCAGCTATATAAAATCTATATCGTAAACTCAAAGTTATTCATAAATTTAAGCCAAAATGTATTCTGCTACATGTTTTTGGTAAAAAAAAATCCCAATAAGTGTATATTGATTGCTTTGTGTGAAAGTTATAGCGTCCACAAACTATGGTATAGATACTGTAATTTATGCCTTTTTTTACTATACAGCGCTGCACTTATTCAAATGATAATTGCGCGGTCATGCAATGCTGTACCCAAACAAAATTTATGTCCTTTTTTTCACACAAATAGAGCTTTCTTTTGGCGGTATTTGATCACCTATGCGCTTTTTATTTTTTGCGCTATAAACAAAAAAATCACGAAAATTTTGAAAAAAAACAATATTTTCTACTTTCAGCTATAAAAAATATATCGTAAACTCAAAGTTAGTCATAAATTTAAGCCAAAATGTATTCTGCTATGTTTTTGGTAAAAAAAATCCCGTGCATTAGCGGGCAAACTGGCGCTATATGGGAGGGGCGCTAACACTATCGGAAGTCACCGGCGACACTAATACAGTGATCAGTAAAAATCTGTTCACTGTAATCAATGACACTGGTGCCAGGGCAGTGAAGGGGTTAACTGGGGGGGGGGGGGGGCGATCAAGGGGTTAAATGGGATTACTGGTGTACTGGCGGGCAAACTGGCGCTATCTGGGAGGGGCGCTAACACTATTGTAAGTCGCCAGCGACAGTGATACAGTGATCAGTAAAGATCTGTTCACTGATCAATGACACTGGTGACAGGGCACTGAAGGGGTTAACTGGGGGGGATCAAGGGGTTAAACGGGATTACTGGTGTACTGGCGGGCAATCTGGTGCTATCTGGGAGGGGCGCTAACACTATCGGAAGTAGCCAGCGACACTGATACAGTGATCAGTAAAAATCGGTTCACTGATCAATGACACTGGTGACAGGGCAGTGAAGGGGTTAACTGGGGGGGGATCAAGGGGTTAAACGGGATTACTGGTGTACTGGCGGGCAATCTGGTGCTATCTGGGAGGGGCACTAACACTATCGGAAGTAGCCAGCGACACTGATACAGTGATCAGTAAAAATCGGTTCACTGATCAGTGACACTGGTGACAGGGCAGTGAAGGGGTTAACGGGGGGGGTTAAGGGGTTAAACGGGATTACTGGTGTACTGGCGGGCAAACTGGCACTATCTGGGAGGGGCGCTAACACTATCGGAAGTCGCCAGCAACACTGATACAGTGATCAGTAAAAATCGGTTCACTGATCACTGACACTGGTGACAGGGCAGTGAAGGGGTTAACTGGGGGGGGGGGCGATCAGGGGGTTAAATGTATCCTAGAGTGTTCTAACTGTGGGTATGTGCTGTTTTACTCACTGTTCGTGTGTCTTCTTCTCTGTCTGGAACGGAATGTGTCCAGGCAGAGAAGAATGACATCATATCCTGTCCTGTGTAACTGTCAACACAGGACAGGATAGGACAGAGACCAATCATCTGATTTCAGCCAGACATCACTGGCTGAAATCGAATGATTGATCCCTCCGGGATCAAATGGTGTCACCCGTGGGTCGGCGGGAGCGCGTGCGCGCGCCATCTGCCGGCGAAAACGTCGGAAGCGCGGAGCCCATTTTAAAACGTGCTTTTGCACCCCAGTGCCGCCCTGCACACATATATATGCAGTGGCAGGGCGGCAAGTGGTTAAAAACCCTTTTTCTAGTTAGTATAGTTGTTCCTTACTTCACGTGGAATGCACGGTGTCAGATTACCCTGCGGAAGAAAGTCCTCTCTGTTGAGGTGGTGGTTCACGATATTCTGGGTGAGGTCGGGAAGGAATATCAGATCTGCATTTGGTGAAATGTCCATCTCTGGGTGAGGGGCTCTTTTCTTATTCTGTTCTTTTCACTCCCGCAGTTTTTTAAGATCTTCTTTTTGAAAAAGGGCTGCATGCATAAAGGGTGTGGGTTTCTTTCTTGACCTCACAGGTTTGATGTCTGGTGTAGTGATGTGAGTCTTAGAAAGATTTACTTTCCCCCAGTAATGAAATGTTCATTCATGAAAGTTTTGCTTTTTGCTATAAAATCTTTTCTTTTGACAACTGATTTGCTATATTCATTTTTTTTGTGTAAATATGTATATAATTATTTATTTATGTATATTCTGTATATGCATTCTATGTTTATTGAGTGCAAGACTTTTAATAAAGAAAAATTGGGAAGTATGCCCCTTATATTGGTGTTTGGTGGGAAGCATACCCCTTATATTGGTGGCCAGTAGGAAAAAATGCCCCTTACATTGGTGGTCATTGTGAATAATACCCCCTTGCATTAGTGGTCAGTAGGAAGAATGCCCCTTACATTGGTGATCAATGGGAAGAACGCCCTTTACATTGGTGATCAATGGGAAGAATGCCCCTTACATTGGTGGTCAGTGGAAAGAATGCCCCTTACATTGGTGATCAATGGGAAGAATTCCCCTTACATTAGTGGTCAGTGGAAATAATGCCCCTTACATTGGTGATCAATGGGAAGAATGCCCCTTACATTGGTGGTCAGTGGGAAGAATGCCCCTTACATTGGTGGTCAGTGGAAAGAATGCCCCTTACATTGGTGATCAATGGGAAGAATGCCCCTTACATTGGTGATCAATGGGAAGAATGCCCCTTACATTGGTGGTCAGTGGAAAGAATGCCCCTTACATTGGTGATCAATGGGAAGAATGCCCCTTACATTGGTGGTCAGTGGAAAGAATGCCCCTTACATTGGTGATCAATGGGACGAATGCCCCTTACATTGGTGGTCAGTGGAAAGAATGCCCCTTACATTGGTGATCAATGGGAAGAATGCTCCTCACATTTTATTATTTTAGATAAAACTCAGAAAATGTTTTTAGCAAATTGAAAAAAGAAAAAAAAGCATCTTTGCCTGTTTAAACAGTGTGGTAAAAGCTAACACTTCCTGACTTTTTACAGTTAGCAAATGATCCCGAGTCGGGTTAAACAAAAGTCACAGAGGCCAATGGATGAAAGCTGCACATCTTCAAGTGATTTTCAAGGATAAGAGAGAAAGCAATTTAATTTAATAGAAATAATAAAAAAAAATCCTTGCAGTGATGCCATTTCATGGTTGTTTTTGCTGGTTGACCAGACATTGGAATGCTCAGCATTTTTCATACATGGGAAGAACTCTGCATGACAGTAATGTAATGAAAAGTCAATTTATAAGGGCTGGTGCAGACAGGCAAATGCTGTATTTTCAGGTACATTTAACTTGCATTTCAGAAGTTTCTGGATTCTGTGTGACCTGCCTCCGTCTTTGTTTTGAGCTACTTCTAGCATTTTTTTTATTTCCCATTCATTGACATTGCCTTGCCTTATTTCCAAATGAATTGCCTTTCTTATGCTAGCAAATGCTCATGTATGAGCCCTTAAAGCTGAACCTGAGAATAAACACATGTTGTGTATGTACCAGAGTCATGCATTCTCACCTGAATCTTGCTGTACTTTGTGTATTTCTATCAGATCTGTGCAGTAATCCAGTGTGAGACTTTCCTTCTGTGCAGAGCTTCCTGCAAAAAAGACCGCTCACTGCGGCTCACTCTCCTTATGCAAGGTGACTTGTCTTGGCTCCGCCCCCTCCTGTAGAGTCCCCTGCTGGACCTTTCCCATAACTCTGCTCTCTGCACAGGCAATGTGCAGCACAGTGATGATGTCATGGATACGTTTTCAAGGTTATATCTGAGTTTGTAAAGGCATTTGGTACTCACAACGTGCATTTATATCCTTTGTGGCTATTGAGGAATATATTTACAGTGGTTCTAAAGTCTCAAGGTTTTTTTTACCTTTATGCATGCTATACATGAAGGTAAAAAAACCTCCATGTGTAGCAGCCTCCCTAACACTTACCTGAGCCCCCTCTTGATCCAGAGATGTCCATGAAGGCCTCAGTTTTCTGGGGAATCTTACTCCTGAATGACTGAAGCAGCAGCGAGAGCCATTGGCTCCCACTACTGTCAATCACAGTCAGTGATCCAATCAGGAGAAGGAGGGGGTGGGGTTGAGCCACAGCTCTGTGTGTGAATGGATGTCTGCTTTTTGGTATGGGGCAGCCAACAGGAGGGAGGGGCCAGGAGCTCCTGTGGGGGACCCGAGAAGAGGAGGGTCTGGGCTTCACTGTGCAAAGTCACTGCACACAGCAGGTAAGTACAATATGTTTGTTATTTTTAAGAAAAAAAAAACAAGACTTTAGTATCACTTTAAATTACATTTTTTGTGCATGCAATTTGGCTGGAATTAAAACCTAACATTAACTATCCTTAAAATGTTCCTTCCCCCTTCTCCTACCATACTGTTTAAAAAAAAATATCTGTATATTTACTGTTTTCAGATCTGTCCAGTTTGGTCATGTGATCTTGCAGCTCCAGCTCCCCTGTGTCAGTGCATGGCAGCTGCAGGGGAGAGGAGGGAGCGCAGACAATGGCTGAGCCATGGGAGACTATGGGTGACATCACAGCTCCTGAAGTTCCCAGCCATTGTCAAGAGACAATGACACAGAGGAGCCAGAGATGCAAGATCACGTGACCAAACTAGACCTGACATATACAGATCTTTTTTACACAGGGTAGATAGGATAGGTAGGAGGAGGGGTGAAGAAGCATTATTAAGAATAGTTAGTGTTAGACTTAATTTCCACTTTAAAGCTGAACTCCAGGAGTTGTGACAATGCTGGATCTGGATTTTCAATTTTGAGAGAGAATGGTAAAACCTAGTTTGGCTCCTGGAGCCCGGAGGCTTCATAGAGATGTGGGAGGGATGAAGTCTCCTAACCTGGGTCCAGACTTTGCAGACAACCAACACACTGATTGAACTATACTAAAAATTAATATATAAATATAAAATATAAATCATGTAAAAATAAAAATATAGATAAACAAATAGAAAAAATTTTAATATATAAATAACAAAAATATAAATTGTGTCAAAATAAAAATGTTCAAAGTAAAAATATATAAAAATATGAATATATAAACATAAAAATGTAAATCGTATCTAAAACTACTTTCAGATAGAAGTTTGAATAATAACTCAAGATGGGCCGTTTACCAAAAATACACTATAGTTTCCTTTTCAAAATAAAAATATATAACAATATGAATATATAAAAATATAAATCCTATCAAAAATTACTTTCAGATAGAAGTCTGTATAATAACTCAAGATGGGCCATTTACCAAAAAGTACACCATAGTTTCCTTTTCAAAAATGTAACTAAAAATAATGGTAGCAATAAGCAGATGTCGTCATAACAAAAGAGCGAAGAGAATCAAGGGGTTAAAGGGTGTCAGCAAGTAACATGATCAATCACTGATGTCTCATCTGCATGTAATAAGTATTCCTCCACACTTGACCTTAATCATAAAATTACAGCCATCTGAATCAATCCATATTAAGCACAAGGTTAAATAGGCGCACGCTCTCGATGGGGCTTGCGTGGTAATGGGAGAGATGTGATAATCTCTCGTTACGCATCCCAATAAGAAAGTAAATGGAATTATTGGAGAACAGCAGGTGGGAAAAGATGACACTCTACAGATGCAACAGCAAGTGCAATGCTCTTATCATGCGTTGGGGGAGCAAAAGAAGAGTAGACAGAGGAGGCTTCTATGCATGTTCAGCCACCACTGGTAAGACCCTTTCCCATTACAGGAGCTGACTGCGTAATGTTTCTGCCCATATGGCTAGAGGATTCTACTTGTTATTAGCAAAAAATGTTATCTACTCTTGGTCGATAATGTAATTTTGTTATCGGAGTGGTGGTGATAGGGGAAATTTAATTTTCACAGAATAGAATAAATAAATGACATAGTACAGAACACTTGAGATGTCAAGGGATGGTGAGGCTAGGTAATTGGTTAATCGGTTTCTATTATAATAACAAAGATTCAAGTTTCTTCGAGTATCACTACAGCTAACTATACAATGGCAAATGGACAGAGCGAACAGGCTCTCCATTTTTTATTGAAATTGCAAAGCAGTTGAAGGCAGTTTTTTTTATGCAACCTACAACGTACTAAGAGTGGAACTGAGATTCAAACTTGATTATATAATTGTAGTTACTCCCTTTTATATAATCAAGTTTGAATCTCAGTTCCACTCTTAGCACTGAAATTGTTTTTATGTTTCTGTATTTTTTTCCTTTTTTTGTTTTTAAAAAATATGAAATAAAAATTATATAACTTTTTAACCTCCCTGGCGGTATGATTCTTTCTGATTTTTTGTGCTGAAAGCGGTACCATTTTTTTGCATGGAAATATGTAGTTTTTTATTGTAGGCTGTAATATTTAGGAATAACTCACTGAAATCTGTCCGAACAAGAGTCTAGTAAACATCCCGGGTATGATAAAATTTGAAACATGAAATCATAAATTATAATTTAATAAATATAATCATAAAAAATAATAATATAATAATAATAAATTTAATTCAATAATATAATCAAACCAAAAACACTGAAATTTGAAATACAGAGGCAAATTCGCACATCGCTGAGCAAAGTCACAAAATCGTTTTCAGTGTCTGATGACGAATTTCCCCACGAATCATTATCACTCAATTCTGCAAGTGGTTCTGATTTACTATCGCTGTTCTAAAACCGCTTTTGAAGTAAAGGGACGCTTTTTGGACGCCATGGACTTTTCTAAGTTTCCAGGCAGAAAGAACATTCAAAATGCAGGCAGGGCGCAGGACAAAGCAGTAGGGACAAAATGTATGTGAAATGCATTGAAACAGCAATGACAGCAAAAATGACATTTTTTTAAAAATTCAAATTTCCCGCCGGTTTCGGCGCCCGTACGTCCCGACGTCACAGGGACCGAAACACAGAAGCCAGATGCCGGCATCGGCCGGAGGAGATGGCCGGGGACGCTGCAGGGGACACATCGCGGGAGCGAAGGACAAGGTAATTGCTGCAGGGACCCCCAGAGCAGCGCCACATGGTAAGCCCGAGTGTAGCTCGGGGTTACCGCTCTTGGTACAGAAATTTTACCCCGAGCTACACTCGGGATTACCGCTAAGGAGGTTAATATGTTTGGTATTCATGTTCATGCACCCTGAAAGTCCCATCTTCTCTATTGAATATTAGGGCACTCCTGTCCCTCTTGTATTGAACTGTATTGTTGCTGTATTGTCACCCGTTATATTGTAAATCGCTGAGCAAACTGTTGGCGCTATATAAATCCTGTATAATAATAATAATTTGCAATTTTAAGGGATGTGGTGCAATAATCATATCTGGTCGCTCGCTCGCCACTTTACTGTTACTAGATCAATATATCCATAGTCCATGTATTGAGTTGATGCACCTTTATTGATTTGCACAGCATTTTTTTTGTCATTAATTATTCATTTTTTTTATATATTTATTGATTCATTGATGTATTGGTTTAACCACTTGCCTACTGAGCAGTTTTGACATTTTTGTACACAATAAAATCTTCTTTTTTTTCCCTAGTAATTACTATAAACCCCCTAAAAGTATATGTTTTCTAAAAGCAGATACCCTGGCAAATAAAATGGTTGTAGTTGCATTTTTTTATGACCCATGATACTTGCACAGCTATACTGTATATCATACACATATTTTCTGTAAGAAATGTTCTTAAATGAATTTTAGTACAAACAAAAACAATATTATTCCAATTTTTTGGTTAAATACAAAAGACGGGGTGGTGTCAACTAAATAGAAACCAAACATGTCAAGCTTTAAAATTGTGCAAGCGCATGAAATTGCAAAAATCTATGATAACCAAAATTTTCTATAGTCGATGATTTAAAAGCTTTTACAAGTTATCAGTTCAGAGTTGGCCATGAATTATGGCCCTACAATTATTGCTTTCACTCTGATGTTCGCAACAGTACCTCACATGTATGGATCTTTAATTGATATTTACATGTCTTTGGCAGCCCTACACTGTGCATTTTATATGGTGTGTGTACAGGAGTCACAGGGGTGCTTTAGATTTTTAAAACATTACTTTTACTTATTTTACAGTTGCAAGAAAAAGTATGTGAACCCCTTGGGATTCCGTGGAATTTTGCATGAATTGGGCATAAAATGTGCTCTGAACGTCATCTAAGTCACAACAATAGAAGAACACAGTCTGCTGAACATAATACTACACAAACATTAGATGTTGCCATGGTTTAATTGCACATAACATGTAAAAATACACAGTGCAGGGAGGAAAAAGTATGTGAACCTTTGGACTTAATAACTGGTTGACCCTCCTTTGGCAGCAATAACCTCAACCCAACGTTTCCTGTAGTTGCAGATCAGACCTGCACAATGATTTGGAGTCATTTTGGACCACTCCTCTTCACAAAAATGTTTCAGTGTAGCAATATTCTTGGGATGTCTGGTGTGAATCGCTCTCTTAAGGTCATGCCACAGCATTTCAGTCGGGTTGAGGTCAGGACTCTGACTGGGCCACTCCAGAAGGCGTATTCTGTGCTGTTGCAGCCATTGTTTTGTTGAATTACTTGTATGCTTTGGGTCATTGTCCTGTTGCATCACCCATCCTCTGCGGAGCTTCAGTTGGCGGACAGATGGTCGTACGTTTTCCTGCAAAATGTCTTGATAAACTCTGGAATTCATTTTCCCATCAATGACAACAATCCATCCAGGCCCTGAGGCAGCAAAGCAGCCCCAAACCATGATGCTCCCTCCGCCATGTTTTACAATGGGGATGAGGTTTTGATGTTGGTGTGCTGTACCTTTTTTTCTCCACACATAGTGTTGTGTGTTCTTCCCAAACAACTCAATCTTAGTTTCATCTGTCCACAGTATATTTTGCCAGTAGTGCTGTGGAACATCCAGGTGCTCTTTTGCAAACTTCAAACGTGCTGCAATATTCTTTTTGGACAGCAATGGCTTCCTCCGTGGTGTCCTCCCATGTACTCCATTCTTGTTTAATGTTTTCCTTATTGTAGATGTGTCAACAAAAATGTAAGCATGTGCCAGAGATTTCTGTAGGTCTTTAGCTGACACTCTGGGATTCTTCTTTACCTCATGCAGCATTCTGCGCTGTGCTCTTGCAGTCATTTTTACAGGACGACCACGCCTAGGGAGAGTAGCAACAGTGCTAAACTTTCTCCATTTGTAGACAGTCTGTCTTACTGTGGACACATGAGCATCAAGGCTTTTGGAGATACTTTTGCAACCCTTTCCAGCTTCATGCAAGTCAACAATTCTTGATCGTAGGTCTTCTGAGAGCTCTTTTCTGCGAGGTATGGTTCACATCAGACAGTGCTTCTTGAAACCAGTAAACCCAAAACAGGTGTGTGTTTTTTTTAAGGGCAAGACAGCTGTCAGCAACACATTCAATATCATCACACTGATTGGAGTCAAGGTTGGCTCACTCCTGACTCCAATTAGCTCTGGGAGAAGTCATTAAGCTAGGACCTCACATACTTTTTCCTCCCTGCACTGTGAATGTTTACATGTTATGTGCAATTAAACCATAGCAACATCTAATGTTTGTGTAGTATTATGTTCAGCAGACTGTGTTCTTCTATTGTTGTGACTTAGATGATGTTCAGAGCACATTTTATGCCCAATTCATGCAAAACTCCACGTAATCCCAATGGGTTCACATACTTTTTCTTGCAACTGTATATAATTTTTTTTCATACACTTTTTCATTTTTCTTAATTGTATCCCTATCACAAGGAGGCTAACAAGCCCCCTGTGTGATAGCATTGGCAAGGGACAAGTACTCTTTATGGAGACATTGGGATTCTTATAGAACCCTTGAAATAACTTCCCAGGCTCAGGGAATCCCTGCCAATAATTGCTACATCTACAGCTCACAGTAGCTTACTATGATGGTCACTTTTAAAAATGATCCTTGCATTCATGGTAATTGATTACGTCAATATGTGCCACTGCCAGAAGGTTTGCTTTGTCTCCCAGCACAGTCTCAAGAGCATTTAGGAGATACCAGGAGACAATCAGTTACTCTAGGAGAGCTGGACAGGGCCATAGAAGGTCCTTAACCCATCAGCAGGACCAGTATCTGCTCCTTTGTGCAAGGAGGAACAGGATGAGCACTGCCAGAGCCCTACAAAATGACCTCCAGTCCGACGTCCTCTAGTCGGCCCCGTGCTCACTGCCTGGCATCATACAGCTCGATTGGCATTTGCTACTGAACACCATAATTGGCAGGTCCGCCACTGGCGCCCAGTTCTTTTCACAGATAAGAGCAGGTTCACCCTGAGCAAATGTGAGACATGAAAGGGTCTAGAGAAGCCATGGAGAACAGTATGCTGCCTGTAACATCATTCAGCATGACCATTTTGTTGGTGGGTCAGTAATGGTCTGGGGAGGCATATCCATGGAGGGACGCACAGACCTCTACAGGCTAGACAATAGCACTCTGACTGCCATTAGGTATTGGGATAAAATCCTTGGACCCATTGCCAGACCCTAAACTGGTGTAGTGGGTCCTGGGTTCCTCCTGGTGCATGAAAATGCCCGGCCTCATGTGACGAGAGTATCCAGGCAGTTCCTGGAGGAAGAAGGCATTTATGCCATTGAATTGCCCCCACGCTCGCCTGACCTAAATCCAATAGAACACCTCTGGGATATCATGTTTCGGTCCATCCGACGCTGCCAGATTGCATCTCAGACTGTCCAAGAGCTCAGTGATGCCCTGGTCCAGAATTGGGAAGAAATACCACAGGACATCATCTGTCATCTCATTAGGAACATGCCCCGACATTGTCAGGCATGCATACAAGCACATGAGAGCCATACAAACTACCAAGTACCATTTTGAGTTGCTGAAATTAAGTTTCAGCAAAATGGACTAGCTTGCTGCATAATTTTTTCACTTTCATTTTCAGGGTGTCTTTGAATTCAGTCCTTTGTAGGCTAATGATCTTCATTTCCATCAAATGATGGGGCGTCATTACGTTCCTAACACATTACCCCGCCCATGTCAGTATAGATATCCAGCATAATATTTTCCCCATTGAGATCTGATGTGTTTTCAAAGTGTTCCTTTAATTTTTTTGACCAGTATATACAGTGAAGGAAATAAGTATTTGATCCTCTGCTGATTTTGAATGTTTGCCCACTCACAAAGAAATGATAAGTCTAAAAATCGAATGTTCGGTGTATTGTAACACTGAGAGACAGAATAGCAACAAAAAATCAAAAGAAATGCATGTCTAACAAATGATGACTGATTTGCATGTTCATGAGGGAATTAAGTATTTGATCCCCTTCACAAAACTTGGTGGCAAATCCCTTGTTGGCAATCACAGCGGTCAGATGTTTCCTGTAGTTGGCCACCAGGTTTGCACACACCTCAGGAGAGATTTTGGCCCACTCCTCTTGGCAGATCCTCTCCAAGTCATTAAGGTTTGGTGGCTGACGTTTGGCAACTTGAACTTTCAGCTCCCTCCACAGATTTTCAATTGGATTAAGGTCTGGAGACTGGCTAGGCCACTCCAGGACCTTAATGTGCTTCTTCTTGAGCCACTTCTTTGTTGCCTTGGCTGTGTGTTTCTTTGTGAGTGGCAAATATTCAAAATCAGCAGGGGATCAAATACATATTTCCTTCACTGTGTATATATATATATATATATATATATATATATATATACATATATACACATACATTTATGTATGGTCTGTTCCCAATTTCCTAGTGTAGCTAAGCAGATTTGACCATCCTTGCTGCTGATTCCTGACAACAGCATAGAGCAGAGAACTGAGAGGAGGAAATGGACACCCCCCTCCTCTACACAGTCTCACAGTGAATCATGCACATCTGAGGCTGTAAATTGCTTGCTGTGTGGTGGAGGGTTGGGTACCCTTGGTGTCAGCATAGACTGTTAGAAGTGACTCCTACAGAGGAATGACAGCATGGCCAGAAATCACAGCTGCTGCTTTGGATAGAAGCAAGTACACACTATAGAAGGATATGATTTGTTCATTTTTAAATTCAGAGGTTTACAACCACTTTAGGTTATGCTATGTTAGAACATGTTAATATGTTGAAATACACTTAAACTCGGACACATTTTTGTCCATATCTTCCTGCCTGAAGTTCAGATTTATACCAGCATACTCCCCTTAAAGTGGTTCTAAAGGCAGAAGGACTTTCTCTGCATTAAGATAAAAAAAACCTTCTGAGTGCAGCCAACCCCCCCTATATTTGCCTGAGCCCAAGCTGTGCTCGAGAACAGAGTCTCTCTCTCTCTCCTGACTGGACAGAGAGGCAGGAGCCACTGGCTCCTGCTGCTGTCAATCACAGCCAGTGAGTAAAGGGTGGGGGCGGGGACAAGCCCAAATCAATGGACAGCTCGACTCGGGATCAAGCCATAGCAGGCCATGCTTGCTATGGAGACACTCAGCAGCGAGGAGGAGCCTGGAGTCTTGTTGGGGGATCGGAGAAGAGGAGGATCAGGGCTGAAAAACCATTGCAGGTAAGTATGTTTGTTATTTTTTTTTAAATCTACGTTTACACTCACTTTAATGTTCTCCTCTGCAAGTGAAATTTTATAAAGCATTTATCTTGCCATAAGGCTGTCCTCACAGTACATCCCGAGCTTTGACCAGTAAGGCAAACATCAACATCAACAAATTAAAATTCCCAATGGTACGCATGCCGCACTATCGACGATTCTCATTATAAATATAGGCCAGACACCATGAGCCTAAGGCACTGAAATGGTTAACAGTGCATCGTAGTCTCATCAGAAAATGAAGAATTAATTTAAAATGGACATTTTTTCCCCTGAGCAGAGTTTCAATATCACACATAAAAGTCACAGTTTAAAGGCTAATTCCGTGAATAGAGATTAGCTGAAATACAAATTAGTATGCAAGACTGATATGAAAGACAAACATACAGAGCAATGAGCGCGCCATCCATCAAGGAATATTTGCATGTGTAAATGTCAAGATATCACCTCGTGGTGACCTTACTGGAATCTTTGGCGCTGGGTATCCTGGGATAGGTCCGGTCACATGACAAGCACTAGTGATATTTAGAGGAGAAGTGGGCAATTCCTCACTGAGATTCAGGAATAAAGGAAATTTCACAAAAATGGCCTTACACTGTGCTTGTGCCTTGCTGATCCTCCTATCCCCTAGCAAGTCTATCAGACAGAGTTGGTGTGAATAAAGGCACCAACTTATATGCATATGACTCTAATGACATGAAACACACACTAGTCTCCTGATAGCCAGAGGTCACATGATCTTTGCCTAGGCTTATGAGGGATAATAAAGCAGTTCTTTTCAACCCAAAATTGAATGTGGTTTTGTAATGTTCACATTTGCCTGAATGGTTCTTGTAAACTGTAAATTTTCATGGTACGATTATTTTAAAGGTCAGTCAAGATAAAATTCTTCAACAAATTTACAAAATGTCTGATTATGTCCACTTGGTATTTCTGTACTTTACACTCGGCACTGGAAGTCCTTGTACTAAGGTTTAATAGTCCAGTTGCTTGAATTCACATTTGCTGCACTGGTTACAATATGGAAATGTTGGTGGATCTAATTTTTGGTTCAGACTACACTGTCTGCAATGGTTTTTATGGTAATGGATATACACGGAAGTCTTCATGTTCCAATTAAGCCTTTGGCCCTACAAGAGGTTACAACTTTATGAGACTCTTTAGCTGCTTTAGGGCTTCCTATTAATTATTTTGTTGTGCATGCAGTTCTTCCTCAATAGAGCAGACATAGGAAGGTGTTAGGTCCTCTACCCCATGCTACTTGCTCCTCAAACCCAAAGACATGTAAGAAAGAGGCTTTATACACAACGGAATCACTGCTCTCCTGAATAACGACAGTCAAAGATCAGAGTGGAAATGCCCTTCTGGACACATTCAAAATATTAGGCAAATTTTACAAACTGTGCCAAGTTGGGGTAATACAAAGTTCAACCTTTTCCCACTCCGTTTGCCCATTTTTCTAAAGTTCCATGAAGTGCAAAACCATGCATCTACAAGATGTAATTCTGCAGCTGATAACCTCTATGTCTAAACCCTGAGGGCATGGCTTGCGAGTAGTAAAAACCCCTACCAAGGTTTGGGATACTTGGTGTGTGACTCCTCCATATTATCTATACACCTGACTTTTGGAAGAGTATTCCAGATGCCAACACCTGCACTAGATGTGGATCACCATGGCAGAGACCTCAGAGTTTAGAGTGGCACTCCAAGCTATTCAATACATGTTGCTCTGCAGCCATTGTAGCATCTACCTCTTCTAGTCAAACTTTTGGCTGGTGGGAATGATATCCTGCCCACTGCTAGAGTCAGTGGTGTCTCACACAGGTCTTCAATTCAGCTTATGGTCTCTATTTTTCCCCAACATCCACAATCCCCCCTTCCCCTTCTCCTGGTGGTGCTGTCAGTTGCTAGGACCGCCAACATTCTAACAACCAATCACACGCTTGTGCATTGACAGGAGGGCAGTACTTCATCTGTCCACACCTGTTGCTACAGCCACACTCCAGAGTTCTCCAGGCTCCCAGCCATTCTGTAAGTGTGTGAGGTAAGGGTGGACTCTGATGGGGACTCTTATGTAAGGGTAGATGCTGATGGGGAATTTTATGTAAGAGGGAACCCTGATATAAAGGAGGACCTTAATGTAAGGGGGGACTCTGATGGGGACTTTCATGTAAGGGTGGATGCTTATGGGGACTCTCATCTAAGGGGGGTCCCTGATGTAAAGGAAAAAATTGATGAGGACTTTGATTTAAGGGGTAACTCTGATGTAAGGGGGGACATTGATGAGGACGCTGATGTAAGGGGGGGGGGGCTCTGATGGGGACCTTGATGTAAGGAGGGAATCTGGGCTCAAGTTTATTTAGAATTTCTTTGCTTTGTTTTGTTTAAGTTTTTTTTCTCTGTTGTTCTGAATCACATTATAATCTAATTACAAAAAAGCTTCTTTTTTCGGCCTACAAGTCAAGTATTTGTTAAAGATACAATGTGGCCCTCATACTGAAAGGTTCGGAGACTGCAGTTCTGTATCCTAAAAAGCCTTCAAATATCTACAGGCAGCAGAGTTTTGGATTTTCAAAAGCTAATGATTTTTCCATTTAATAGTAGAAGAAGCCTAGTTTGTTCATGAATGGGCCTAATATAGGAAAAATTGAGTATCCACCTTCATCTTTGCATGACAAATTATGAGGTCCTGTGTTTATTTTTTTTTATTATTTTTTATTTTTGCCATTCTGTTTCAACAAAGAAATGTGTATATTTCTCACTGGTGTCAGAGGGGTACATTTAATAAAACTGGAGCGCTCCGAATCTGGTGCAGCTGTTCATGGTAGCCAAATTAGCTTCTAACTTCAGCTTGTTCAGTTAAGCTTTGGCAATAAAACCTGGAAGCTGATTGGTTTCTATGCACAGCTGAACCAGACTTTGCACTTTCCAGTTTTAGTAAATAACCCCAAAGACTCCAATTCCAGTTTTGGCATAAAAAAAATGTATTGGCTAAATATTGTGAAAAATATTTCTTAAAACCCTCTAAGTCGGGCTCATTATTTATATCAGATATTGGTTCCACAGAGTAGCCTATCAAAATGAAGAGGTCCTTTAAGAAATTTTGGAAAGAGAAGCCAACTGATCACATTCTGCTAACAGAGATAATCTAAATTTGAGAAGTAACAGAACCAATGCCCATCATTAAATAAAACACTACTAAAAGGCCCCATGTATGACAGTCTAGATGAGTACCAAGTCCAGTTACTATGTGAAATACAAGATTTATAAAGTAAACCAAAAACTTTCTTTACCCTCTCTGACTGAGCCAAATCCTCTTCTTTTGTGTCTCACAGGCACCCCTCCCAGACACTGCAGCTCACAGTGGGAGGTTTTGGCAGCAGAAACAGTGCTGTCAATCCAGAAACCAGTGGATGGGGATAGGTGTGCCTAGGTGCTGATTGACCAACTACAGGCTTGTGAATCAGCAGTGACAATGCCGAAAGCCCCCCTGCAGCATTTTCTCCTCCCACTGTAGTGCAAGCAGGCCCAGCCTACACGAGAATGGCAACTTTGCTCTCAGTTCACAAGCAGTGCAGCATCATTGCCACAACACCACAGGAAGCCAGATTAAGGGGACTTCCCTGGCAGGATCAACAGGTAAATGTGGGACTTTGAAAAACAAAACTGTAAGTGCAGGTGCTCTAATAATTATGTGCTGCAATGCATATTTTTTTATTTCCCTAAAGACAGCCCATAGTGCTCTTCATAAGCCCATGGTATAAAGATAAGTCTTGTATTGCCCGTTACATCCACCTTAGGAATTCTCGGGAGGTGCAATTACATCAAGTTATTACAAATATACAGTGGGGATCGAAAGTTTGGGCACCCCAGCTAAAAATTTGTATTAATGTGCATAAAGAAGCCAAGGAAAGATGGAAAAATCTCCAAAAGGCATCAAATTACAGATTAGACATTCTTATAATATGTCAACAAAAGTTAGATTTTATTTCCATCATTTACACTTTCAACATACCAGAAAACAAAAAAATGGCGTCTGCAAAAGTTTGGGCACCCTGTAGAATTTATAGCATACACTGCCCCCTTTGCCAAGCTGAGACCTGCCAGTGTCATGGATTGTTCTCAGTCATCGTCTGGGAAGACCAGGTGATGTCAATCTCAAAGGTTTTAAATGCCCAGACTCATCTGACCTTGCCCCAACAATCAGCATCATGGGTTCTTCTAAGCAGTTGTCTAGAAAACTGAAACTGAAAATAGTTGACGCTCACAAAGCTGGAGAAGGCTATAAGAAGATAGCAAAGCGTTTTCAGATGTCAATATCCTCTGTTCGGAATGTAATTAAGAAATGGCAGTCATCAGGAACAGTGGAAGTTAAAGCAAGATCTGGAAGACCAAGAAAAATATCAGACCGAACAGCTCGCAGGATTGTGAGAAAAACAATTCAAAACCCACGTTTGACTGCACGATCCCTCCAGAAAGATCTGGCAGACACTGGAGTTGTGGTACACTATTCCACTATAAAGAGATACTTGTACAAATATGGTCTTCATGGAAGAGTCATCAGAAGAAAACCTCTTCTACGTCCTCACCACAAAAATCATCGTTTGAACTTTGCAAATGAACATATAGACAAGCCTGATGCATTTTGGAAACAAGTTCTGTGGACCGATGAGGTTAAAATTTAACTTTTTGGCCGGAATGAGCAAAGGTACGTTTGGAGAAGAAGGGGCACAGAATTTAATGAAAAGAACCTCTGTCCAACTGTTAAGCATGGGGTTGGATCAATCATGCTTTGGGGTTGTGTTGCAGCCAGTGGCACAGGGAACATCTCACGAGTAGAAGGAAAAATGGATTCAATAAAATTTCAGCAAATTTTGGATGGTAACTTGATGCCATCTGTGAAAAAGCTGAAGTTAAAGAGAGAATGGCTTCTACAAATGGATAATGATCCTAAACACACCTCGAAATCCATGGGGGATTACATCAAGAGACGTAAACTGAAGGTTTTGCCATGGCCTTCACAATCTCCTGACCTCAACATAATTGAAAATCTATGGATAGACCTTAAAAGAGCAGTGCGTGACAGACAGCCCAGAAATCTCAAAGAACTGGAAGACTTTTGTAAGGAAGAATGGGCAAAGATATCTCAAACAAGAATTGAAAGACTCTTGGCTGGCTACAAAAAGCGTTTACAAGCTGTGATACTTGCCAAAGGGGGCAGTACAAGATATTAACTCTGCAGGGTGCCCAAACTTTTGCAGACGCCATTTTTTTGTTTTTGGTTATTTTGAAAGTGTAAATGATGGAAATAAAATCTAACTTTTGTTGACATATTATAAGAATGTCTAATCTGTAATTTGATGCCTTTTGGAGATTTTTCCATCTTTCTTTGGCTCCTTTATGCACATTAATACAATTTTTTAGCTGGGGTGCCCAAACTTTCGATCCCCACTGTATGTACACCCTCTTGAGAACTGTACAATATATATATATTTTATGTTTAATACTGTGCTATAGAATAATTATTATTTTCAAGTCAAAATAAAAGAGGATTATAAAAAAAAAGATAAAAAAATAAATAAATAATAAATATAAAAATCTCTCTCTCTAATATATATATATATGGCTAATATATACAAACATATAATATACTCTTTAATACTATAGAATAGCCATTTTTATCAAGTCACAGAAAAATAAAAAAATAGAAATTAAATGTTGCATGAAGTGTGGATGGATCCCTTCTGTGCACAAGGTAACGTCTGGTTCAGCTCATGACTGAGTTTTGTTTGCTGTAGATTGAATTAGGCCAGGCAGCACAGCAGGGAGGGTTTTCTGAACCCCACGTGGAAGGTTTTGAGTAGACTTCACAGGCATTTAGAATGAGTTATAAACAAAAAGTGTTTAGAGGTGACCCACGCATAGCGTTCAGATACACAAATCCTGATTCATTTCTGTTCAGTCTGCATGGTTCTGCTCTTCACAGCCTCCTAAACTTCTTTACACACATACATACACGCTTACAGTATAATGCAGGGATGTAAATGGGTGGACCCACATGTAATAATAGAAGGTAACTGCATGACTCCTGTCATTTAGGGTTATGGGTGAAGACATGCAAAGCATTCTTTATTTTCCCTGTCACCAACTGTGCATCTACAACCACTGGCCTATAATGCAGATAAAGTCTAATACTATAGAGCCATGTATTCCAAAGAACATGTAGTTGTTTCAGGCTAGTTTGCCATCACCAGTGTAATATACAAAGACCATGGCTTCTACAGAGTAGGGTTCATGGAATGACACACCTTATGGTGAGGTAGGCTTAAACAGGTAAATAAGGCTAAATATAACAATTCCTAAAAACATTCCCTCCAACCTATCCTACATAGCCTGTAAAAAAAAATGGTCTGTGTACTTACCTTTTTTTAATTCTGTCTGGTCACGTGATCCAGCAGCTCCAGCTGCCCTGTGTCAGAGAGCAGAGGCTGCAGAGGAGAGGAGGGAGTGCTGACAATGGATTGCCTATGGGAGCCTGTGGGTGATATCACAGCATCAGGAATTCACAGCTGTTGTCGAGCACTCCCTTACACAGGGGAGTCAGAGCTACTGTATCACATGACCCAACCAAAGTAAATGCACAGATCTTTTTTTTTTACAAAGGCTATGCAGGATAGATGGGAAGGGGGAGGAGGAAAGTTTTTACGTATAGTTACAGCTAACCTTTACCACCACTTTCAAGTAACCAAAAAGTTCCCCATAAACCATTTCTTGATGTACAGATGAGCCAGGAAAAAAAAGAATGATTTGCATGGCTCTAGCTAAGTAGGGGTTTTGGTTCCTTTTAACTCTATTCACTAAATCTTGTGTTGACCACAACTTATTTGGTTGGGTTCACCACAACTTGTCTGGTTGGGTTCACCACAACTTGTTTGGTTGGGTTCACCAGAACTTGTCTGGTTGGGTTCTACACAACTGGTCTGGTTGGATTTACCACAACTTGTCTGGTTGGGTTCACCACAACTTGTCTTGTTGGGTTCACCACAACTTGTCTGGTTGGGTTCACCACAACTTGTCTGGTTGGGTTCTACACAACTGGTCTGGTTGGGTTCACCACAACTTGGTCTGGTTGGGTTCACCACAACTTGGTCTGGTTGGGTTCTACATAACTGGTCTGGTTGGGTTCTACATAACTGGTCTGGTTGGGTTCTACACAACTGGTCTGGCTGGGTTCACCTCAACTTGTCTAGTTGTACCATATGTAATAGAGATTTTCTTTTCACTTTCTGCAGAGTCCCATACACAAATTCTGCCATCCAAACATTTATAAAAAAAATGTTACTGTAAGTTTTAAAACAGTGCTTTACCAGTGTGAGCTATATAGTGGTTATGCTACTAAAATAAGGACGGGCAGGTCTTCCACCAACTACTATTACCCCTGAGAGAACTCCTGTCTAATTTTTGTTTAGAAATACTACTTAGCTGCACCATCCTATCATGATTTACCACAAAAGTGAGCCGTCACTCCACAGACCATGGTAACAATGTATAATCACGTGCTGTAGCTTGCTACTTACGGTTCAGTGGTAGGCTGGCGTTGCTGGTACCCAGCTTGTTTACCGCTACACAAGTATAGTTGCCGAAATGTTCTTCTGTTACATTGGAGACGTGAAGGATCGATCTGGTGCTGTAGTTCTTTATAAGGATGCCCTTCTGTCCGTTTGTCAGTCTACCAAAAAAACAAAAGTATATATTATAAATGTCCTATGGAAGATGAAGTTGTTATTTTATTGGTTGTATAATGTCCCAAGATTTCTATTCAAGTGTATGTGAACTCAATCACCAAAAATCTCAATTAAGTGTTAGCCAGTTGAGAACATGCCCCAAAAAGTCCTCACAGTACATAGGGCATGTGTAATGCGTCTACTCCTTCTGCTCCACTGCCGCATCCTCTCCTCCCAATTGTTGGCAATTCTCAGCTCTGAAAATTAAGCCAGGAGTTGTAATGTATATACATACAGCCCTAGCAAAGGCAGAAAAAGAACCATCTGACTTAGCGGCGCTTTACATCAGAACAAGCGCATTTTTGCACGTTTCCATATGTTAAATTTTTGACAGCCAATTATTTTCAATGGGTTGTCAAACACATGGAAACACACAAAATTGCAGTTTAGTGGCCACAAATCTGCTGCATTTGTTAGATGCATTTGGGATGCCATTAACAATTAACTGTGAGTGTCCATCAAGGGCAGCGCATTATTTTCATATCCAGGTTGTTTCATTCATCTGCAGATCAAAGGGATGAACTTTGATATGCAGATGCTGACAGTTAAAGCAACCTGAAAAACAATCTTTTTTTATTTTTTTTTTAAATAAAAATTGCCTATTTAACTCTTTATCCTTATTAACCCTAGATTTACCTTAATCAGCTTTAATTAACTCATTCTTCCTCTTCTCCCTTCAACTATTATTTTTTTTATTTATTTTCTTTAATTAACCCTTAATTATTAAACTTTATTTCATTTTTATTTGTTTTTTTTTAGGTATTCATTTTTTTATAGTCCTAATTAAAAAGTGCCAAAAATGAAAAAAAACAAAAAAAAACTACTTTAGTTCATTTGTAAATAACTTTGCAATGCTTTGTATCAGAATCATTCCACCATTATATGTTGCGCTCCTAAATAACAAAAAAAGGTTTTTTAATTCCCCTTAAGAAACAATATTATAAATATATAACCAATTTAAAAAATTAGTGAATCATCAAATCAATTTAATATAATTAATAGTCCCATCAATAAAAATAAAAGTCCAATAATAGTGACTTGGTGATAATTGCTCTTCAATTTGTGACTTTTTGTGAATCCTCCAATTAGTGAAGACGTATGCTCACCTCCTTCCTACAATTAGGCTATACACGCTTGTGGTTCACCTTCCTTGGAACCTGCCAGAATTTAGCTCTATATGGCAGGTTCCAAGGAAGGTGAACCACAAGCGTGTATAGCCTAATTGTAGGCAACAAAGGAGGTGAGCATACATCTTGATGGGACTATTATATTAAATTGATTTGATGATTCACTAATTTTTTTAATTGGTTATTGTTTCTTAAGGGGAATTAAAAATTTTTTTTTTGTTATTTAGGAGCGCAACATATAATGGTGAAATATTTTAGGTACACAGTTGAAGTTATGTGTTTTATGTTGGCGATCCACTAGAGAGAATTGCATTTGGCTCGCAAGTCACACAAATTCACTTTTGTATCAGAATCATAATGTTAATGGAATTTTAAACAGAGCAAATTATATAATAAATTTATTTATTTATTTAATTTATTTCAGGTACTTATATAGCGCCATCAATTTATGCAGTGCTTTACATATACATTGTACATTCACATCAGTCCCTAACCCTGAAGGGGCGTACAATCTAAGGTTCCTAACTTACATTCATACATACACATACTAGGGCCAATGTAGACATGATCCAATTAACCTACCAGCATGTCTTTGGAGTATACTTTTATTCTAAAGTAACACTATTTTATTTAAACACATACAACACTAGATAAAAAAAGAAAAAAAGGGCTGTTTTTTTTTGTCTAAGGGTGGCATTAAAAAAATATTTTTTGCAAGAAAATATCAGGAAAAAAAAACAGAGGTAAAGTCAGGCTAACATGACATTGAACACCCAAAGACAAAGTGGACTTGTTGCCTATAGCATCCTTAAATACCTTAGATCAAAAACTTCCCTGCTGTCAAACTGACACGTCCATTTATGCTCATATATCAGAGTCAAAATGTAAACGGGATCATTTATGCCGCAATGTGGTGCCAAGTACCGACAGGATTTATATTATATAGAATACTATACAGTATATTAAATCACCACTTTACTGTAGCAAGGACACTAATAAGTAATAAACCTTTGTTTCACTCTAGGGGTTTAAGAGCTCTTTACAAAGTCAGACTGTAAGTTGTAACCTTATCCTTTTTTTTTACTCTTAAATAAAATGGTGTGCATGAGATATAACAAACCACTTTATTCCACTTCCATGGTGTTATGTCATTTAAAACATAGAGTGCTTTGACTTTCCATTAAACAGGTTTAGCGGCTCCCTTGCAAAACAGCGACTAAGGGTGATTGTGTATGCTTTGATTGTTCGCACAGTGATACACTTGATTGAATAATTAGGGGGATTTTAAAGGAGCCTGATTAATGATAATGTGAACGCATGAGCATTAGATTTGTTGGCCCTGCTTAGATGTCTTTCCTTTCCTCTACAGAAAAGGAAATCACTCTGTTTGCCATGGAATTAATATATTCAAATGTCATCCTCTAAACAAGGATGGATAGACTTTAGCACACTGTCATCCAAGGTACAACCCCCACCACAAAAAATAAATACAAAAAACTTGTTAACTGCCCCACTAGGGATACCTCAAAAAGATGGCATAATGGGCAAACTTAAAATAAGGACTTGTAATGTAACAATCAAAAAAATGTACAAAAACTAAATGCTAAATATATTTATTTAAAGCTACACCTAAAAAAATCAATTAGGAAAATTAAAAAGGACTGAAGAAAATTACTTTAAAAAATGTAAAAAAAAGTGCAGTGGACCAACAAATTTCATTTATTTAGTCAAATATATGTCCATTCGTGTAATGACTGTTCAGTTGTGTAAAATATTCGAGTTAGATCCTTCCATTGTCTTGAATCTTGACTCTAAACAAGGATGGGTAGATGTATTGCTGCCTAAAGCCTTCAATGAAACATCATAGACAAGTATATCAATTACTGTTACTGGAAGGATGATGAGAGTGTGGCTAGCATTGCCAAAATCACCATAGATTGTCAGGGTCTGGATATGAACATGCGACCTCTGTGGTGTCTGGTTGTAGCTCTTCTTGCTGTGCTACCTGAGATGCTGGACAGCTCCTTGTCTGATTCCTTAGGACAATCTTGCCTTGTCTCTTTTTTTCTAGTGAACCTTGAACTCTTTGCTCCTCCCATGAACTTCCTGATTTAAGCCATGTTTCTGAACTTTGCACTTCCTGTTCGCCAGATTACTACACTCTCTCCAGCCTATATATTGCTCCTTTGTGTACGTTGGTATACGTTACCAACCTTTGGCTTGTTCCTCAACTACACTTCCTCTTCACCCCAAGCTGCAACCACTTGTTCATGACCTCTGCATTGCTT
Source organism: Staurois parvus (assembly GCF_062004578.1). NCBI lineage: Eukaryota > Metazoa > Chordata > Amphibia > Anura > Ranidae > Staurois > Staurois parvus. The sequence continues at coordinate 1,296,876 of NW_028318374.1, forward strand.
ACAGACATGGAAAAAAGGAAGGCGCCTCTAAGTGTAGTATTGGTGGTTTATTTAATATAAAAGATAAAATTGCACTTACAGGAGTAAAAACATGAAAGGCTCATCGTGAGTTGCAACCAATGTTCCTAATGGTGAAGTGAAGGGACGCCTGATAGCGTGGCCCGTGGAACTCAGGAAATGGGAACAGAGATGGCTGTAACCTCGAGAAGAGTCATGGAACGCATACATTGGATGTGACGTAAGGTAGGGGCGGTAACGCGTTTCAGAGCATGCCCAGTGGGCTCCTTCATCAGACCTGAGCCCCATAAATAAACCACCAATACTACACTTAGAGGCACCTTTCTTCTTTTCATGTCTGTTTGCACTGGAGCCTTGCATCCAACTCTATGAAGAGCTGCCTCAGTGTTATTGGTCTTATCCGCTTTTGATATCCATGTGGCACCCCTCTCCAGTGGCCACAGAGGTTGGTTTCCAGCAGGAGCACCCTGTCTACACTGTCTGACTTGCTTACATACTACTCTTCTGCTTATCCCTACCTGCTATATCTGTTACTGGACCCTGGCCTGCTCATCTCCTGGTGGGGTGATCCTGAGGACCCCGACTTGGTACTAAACACAGAAGAACCCACCTCCACCATCAGGAGCTCTGGTGAACACCGGTTAGGCCTTAGATCCTGTGCCTTAGGTGAGCCCACATCATCCGCCAGCCTGACCTGCTTGTGTACTTATCCTGCTGGTCGGTGGAAGCCTCTTTACTGCTATAGCTACTGGTCTCCAAGCCTGACCCCTGACATAGTGTTAACTATCCAATGCAAGATCTAATATGCTGAGCTCAAAGACAGTGAAATGACAGGTGATCTTTTTACAGGGAAAAAACATCTATAATTGCAGAGATTTAAACATTTTAGAATATTAAGAAATTAGCACATTTGGGCTGAGGTTTGTACAAGTACTTCTGCTTAGAAAAATACTTTCATCCATGCCTAAACAAGTAAACACCAAAAATGTGTTAATTGCCCCACTAGGGATATCCCCAAAAGATGGCATTAATATACATGCTTCAATTGCTTCAATTAGGACATGTAACAACCAAAAAAAAATGCAAAAATGACATACAAAATGTATTTATTTACAGCTACGAAAAAAAAAGTTAACCAGGAAAAGAAAAAAGGAGCAGAAGGAAATTAAAACTATTTAAAAAAGATCTTCACCTTAAGATGAAGTGGACCAACAAATATTATGTATAAGTCAAACATAAACAGGGGATAGACCAAAAAATGGAAACACTACATGATTTGCAGTTGTGAAAGTGATGACATGTTTCGTGTTTAAAGCGGAAGTGATGTAACATTCTTTTGCTTCTGCTGTGTGATGAGACACCTAGTAAAAAGTGGTAAGTTTCACTTTTGTCATTCACTGTGTGCGCTGCTAGCAATATGGAGTCATGTCAAAGCTTACTGAGTTTCAAAGACGGCAATTTGTTGGTACCACCTAGCTGGTACCTCTGTGACTGAAGTTGCCAATTTATTTACCGTGTCATGAGGTACAGGATCAAAGGTTATGACGGCATATACAGTTTCCGGGAAAACATTGTCTGATAAGCATGAGTGTGGTCGAAATGGTCAATTGACTGAAAGAGACAAAAGGATATTGCTCAGGATTGTGTCCCAGAATAAGAAAACAACTGCTGCAAAAGTGACTGCAGAGCTCAATCTCAGTCCCATGAAGACCAAGTCCAGTGAGGGCTGAGATTGAGCTCTGCGGTCACTTTTGGCAGCAGTTGTTTTCTTATTCTGGGTCACAATGCTGTGCAATGTCCTTTTGTCTCTCTCAGGCAGTTGACCATATCGACTGCGCTTAAAGATAAGGACAGGAGAAGGAAAAGGGAAAGGGAAAGAAAGAGAAAGAGAAAGGAAAAGAAAAAAAAAAGCATAACATATATCTTCATACTTTCTATCACCCTTGTACCACTCGAATGTTGGAGATGGGACAGCTGCTGTTTCACATCTGATTAATCCAGTTTTTCCCAAGGAGACCCCCGACGGCGTGATTTCCAGGATTGTGGGTGCAACTGGAAAGATTAAAAAATGTAATATTTACAAATATGGATACATACAATGCTAGCACTAACATTATCCTGGTGAAAAAAGATGCACAAATTAAAAAAAATGCTTAAATATACAGTACAGTTTAAATTGCTGGCTTTAATTTTTTTTTATCCTGCATCTCTAGTTTTCTAGTTTAAAAAACAATTCTTGTTAAAGGCATTATAAACCTTCTTACCTTGCACCTTGTGTTTTTCATCAGCATAAGATGTGCACTGATTGTGTAGTTTCATGGTGTTGTTTGTTGCCCTGTATGCACATCCTATAGTAGAGTAAATCTTCACATTCCCGTGTCAGAAGTTTCTGTGTTCAAAAATGAGGCATGCAGCATGGCATTGGTTTATGCATGCCCTCCATCTCTAGTGTGAGAACTAACACTTCCTGTGAGGAAACTACACATCCCACAATTCCTGGGTCTCTCAGACTAGTGTTCTTCAGGTGAGAGCTACACAGTAATTAGATCTGACACAGACACAAACAGGCTGACTAAGGGAACAGCATGCAGTTTCATCTAATTAGCAATCCCACATTTCTGATGTAATATAGAGAAAATGGCATGGATTGGGTGCTGTGTGACACAGAAAAGGAAGTTGTGTCCCTTTATCGAATAGGGAGAAGCTAGGTGAATGCATGCATGGACGTAAGGAAATCAATGGACACTTCAAACTGTGGCCACAACATGTGAGCCCATTACTACAAGGTAAGGCAAACAAAGCCAGGAATATAACTACACTAATGCTGAGTTATAGGAACAATAACAGTTGAAAGTGTAAAATGCCTTGAAATGGGATTTTGTCTTCACGTTTTTGAAACAATTACAGACCTGCCCACCCACCAGTGTTTTTTTCTCATCATTTGTAAACCATGTGACCACATTTCTCCTTCTATTCCAATGCGTTACTTAAGGGGTGACTCCACTTTCATGGGAAAAAAATATAGCAAGTAGAAAAATAATATAGCATATACAATTGCTACACAAGCCATTTTATAGTTTAATATCCAAGTACCACCCAGCACGCACACTGCGCTCCTTACAAGACCTCCTTCTCTCTAGTTCCCTGGTCTCCTCCTCCCATGCCCGCCTCCAGGACTTCTCCAGGGTGTCACCCATCCTCTGGAACTCCCTGCCCCAACCCATCAGATTATCACCTACTCTCCTCTCCTTTAGGCGCACCCTGAAAACCCATCTCTTCAGGGAAGCCTACCCCACCCCCTGCTAACTTGCCGACCTCCTCCACTCTTCCTACCACTCCATCCCCCACAGCTATCTCCTCCTGTGCCACCTTCCCCTCCCTCCTAGATTGTAAGCTCGAAAGAGCAGGGCCCTCAATCCCCTCATGTTTTGCATTGTATTGGTATTGTTCTGTCACATGTTCTGTCCCCCTTTGTAATGTACAGCGCTGAGCGAACCATTGGTGCTTTATAAATACTGTATAATAATAATAATAATGTTATTAAAAATGACGTGCAGAGTTGTAAAATTTTATGAAGTACGGCATCTAGGAGGCGTTATGTACACAGAGGGTATACAGAACGCCCCCCCAGAAATGTCATTTCCTGCTTGTGCGATTGACTAACTGATTTTCCCAGAAGTCCGCATCCGCTGCAACAAAAATTAGATTTTTTGCAAGATACTCCCAAAGGGTTAATCAATTCAAAAGGGATACAGACACTGCAACTTTCCTCAACAGAACACTACAAGTGCATCAGCTGATGGTTAACCACTTGATGACCGGGCTATAGCCGAATGATGGCTACAGCAGGGTCGTCTAGTTCTAGGAGGGCATCACATAATGTCCTCCAGAACTGCGCCCCCTGGGGAGTGCACCCAGTGAGCTCTGTGGTCGCTCTGCCAATTGGACACAGCTGATCACATGGCATGGTAAAGGGCCAATCACAGCGCCCTTTTACCACATAATCAATGATACAGCTGATCACAATGTAAATACAGTTGCAGGTTATCGGCTTCACTTTGTGACAGGGTGAGGAAGGAGGAGAGCCAGTAATCAGCAAATGTATTTAAAAAATCAGAGGCAGTCTAGTGCAGCCCCCAGCCCCAACAGTATCCATCAGTGCGGTCCCAACAGTGTCCATCACTGCTGCCAATCAGTATCCATCAGTGCTGTCAGTGTCCATCAGTGATATCAGTCAGTGTCTATCAATGCTGCCAGTCAGTGATTATCAGTGCTGCCACTCAGAGCCCATTAGTGCCACCACTCAGTGCCCATCAGTGCCACCACTCAGTGCCCATTAGTGCCTCCAGTCACTGCTGCCTATCAGCAGCCTTCAGTGCTGCCTATCAGTGCCGCCTATCTGTGCCCTTCAGTGCCGCCTATCAGTGCATCCTCATCAGTGCCTGTCAGTGCAGCCTATCAGTGCCTATAAGTGCCGCCTATCTGTGCCCTTCAGTGCCGCCTATCTGTGCATCCTTTTCAATGCCTCCTTGCCTCCTTGTCTGTGCCCGTCAGTGCAGCCTATCAGTGCCCATCAGTGAAGCCTCATCACCGCATATCAGCGAAGGAGAAAAATTACCTGTTTGCAAAATTGTATAACAGAATCTAAGAAAAAATTCTTCACATTTTTTACAAATTTTTGGTCTTTTTTCATTTTTTCACAGGTTACTCTTTGAAATACACCTATCTTTTACACATCTTACATACCCTAGTAAGTTACAGTTTGTAGACTCCTGGCTCAGATTTAGCAGGGGTGTGCTGGACCTCTGCAGAGAGACCCCTGCTTCCCCATAGAAAATAAAGAATCCTTCACTCCAGCATTTTCTCTATCTTGATGCACCTGGAATGTATTTAAACCAAAAGTTCAGTTGGGCTTCAACAATGCCCGATTCTTTCGGATGATTCCATCAGAAAACAAACACAAAGCTGATGGGAAACCCCATTTAACGTCAATCAAGATTCAGCTGCCACGTCTGCCGGGTCTAATACCTCTGCACACGTTCTGCATACAATTTATAAATGTCAAAGCAGCCAGGAATCCGCTGCTAGGTGCGTGGCATTCAGTTACAGTCAGCATGCAAAATAATCTGCAAGAATAGTTTTTTTTTTGTCTTTTAACATTTTAATGAGCTTTGGGACTTTTGTGCATATTAGTTATGTCGCCCTAATTACTCATTATAATTCTAATGTGCATTTTATATTTAATTACAATGCTTATAAAGCTTTGCAATGGACAGTAAATTATTATAACTAGCGTGTGCATAATGAATATGAGCTGAATGTATTAACTTCTACACTGGGCTGCCCATAGTAGGAGCCTACCAATTTACCTTTGTTGATTATCCGCATAATATGATTAAACAAACTTTTTAATGCATTTTTGCATCCCAATGAATCGTACTAAGTACAGGTAATTCTGAGGGTTGGTTACGGAGCAGAATTATCCTTTTTATTAAATGTTGGCGCTGTTTGGCTCTGATAATATTCTAGAGAGTAAACGTCTAATTAGAACAGGGATCGCAGAACAAAAAAAAAAACCTGTACTGTCTAAAGCAGCTTATTCAATAAAGAGCCATGCTTGAAGGAGAACTCCAGCCAAAAATGAAAAGGTATAAATAAATAGCCCATTAAAAGTTAAAAAAAGAAAAAACAACTTTTACTGCAATATTCATCTTTGATCCAGAGATTTCCTCTGCTATACTTTTTTCTGCCTGTAGATGTTCTCAGTTTGATGGCCAGCATCTTTCAACCCACTTCCTTTGAGTCCAGGTCATTCTGGATCTGCCCCAGCCTGTGTGTGGACAGCTCTAACAAGAGCAAATCTCCTCAGCAGTGAAACCCTGATGAGGTTCTAACCCTTCTCTACCCAAAATGAAAAAGTTTTGGCTTCCGATATATTTTAAAAATTAGGTTTATTCTGCTTATATTTTACCTTCCCCGGTTTCTCCTTTCCTCCTTATCAGCAATGCTAATTTTTTGTTGTCGTTGGGGTCTTCTTCTGTGATGCTCCATATATATGTATATATATATATATACATATATATGCAGCATCACAGAGTATATATATATATACATATATATGCAGCATCACAGAGTATATATATATATACATATATATGCAGCATCACAGAGTATATATATATATACACAGGGGCGGACTGACCATTTGGAGACTCGGGCACTGCGTTATTTTGCATCATATCAAGTTAATTACAAAAACACACCAGGTTAAATGTATTCATTCATTTAAATTCCAATTATTTATTTATAACTGATTTTTTTTTCAGCCCATGAATATTTGTAATATATACAATGTGGCCTTTGTATTGAACATTTTGGAGACTCCTGTTAAAAGATTATAGAAAAAGAAAGAAAGAGAAAGAAAGAAAGAAAGAAAGAAAGAAAGAAAGAAGGAAAGAAAGAAAGAAAGAAGGAAAGAAAGAAAGAAAGAAGGAAAGAAAGAAAGAAAGAAGGAAAGAAAGAAAGAAAGAAAGAAAGAAAGAAAGAAAGAAAGAAGGAAAGAAAGAAGGAAAGAAGGAAAGAAGGAAAGAAAGAAAGAAAGAAAGAAAGAAAGAAAGAAAGAAAGAAAATTGATGAATGGAGGGATGGATGGGTGAGGGGATAGATAGATAGATAGATAGAACAGGGGCGGACTGACCACCAGTAGTGGGCCCCATGAGATGCCCCTGGTACCTTTTTATAGGCTTTTTTGAGTTTGGGCAAGGACACAGGGGCCCCATGATCCCCTATTGCCCGGGGGCCCCATGAGTTGTCAGTCCGCCCCTGTATATATATATATATACATGTCTTTGTGTTAGGTTTGCCCTGCACAGCATGCTCCCAGCACAGGGACTTGGCTCTTACAGACAGCCTTGTCCCTTACTAACAACTGCAAACCCAAAAGCCCGGTTTCCGATCACCGGATCGCTGTGATAGCCCAATTGACTATCACAGTGATCAATCTGTAGAAGCTGTAAAGCTTGCTCCTGTGTATGATTTCTCTTCTGAACAGAAAGAAAGATACATTGTATCTTTCTCTCCTTTGCTAGAGGAGAAAAATGTAAATAAACAATAGTGCGTGTGAAAAAAAAAACATAAAAAATTTAAATAAAGAAAACATAGCTAGATCAAGGTTTGATGTAGGTCAGTGTCAAACACAATTCCAGGGTCAAAGGTCAAGGTCAGAGTCAAAGGTTAGGGTTAGAATATTTTAAGTAAGATTTGATAAATAAGAAAGCATTATTAAAATAGTATCGGCGTCAGTTAGGCCCTGTTCACATCTGGAGATTTGGGATCACGGGTGCCTGCTGGTGCTCCCAAATTGAACTACGATAGTGGCAAAACACGCCATGCGTGTTTGGGTGCCATTCAATTGTAATGGCATCTCAAACGCAGTGCAGTTTTGCTATGATTGTCACATGGCAATCACACCAAACCCCAGCACATGAAGCTTGTTACCCAAAAATGAACAGGAGCTTCTCATGACGTGGTTTGCCACAGTTGCCGTACAATTCTGTTGCGTGACAATCTTGGCAAACTGCACCACGTTTGAGGGGCACCCAAACACACATCGTGCATTTTTCCACTATTGCAGAGGTATTTGGAATTGTCTAAGGCCTCATTCACATCTTTGCGACTTTGAAGCCGCGCTACTTCAGTACGACTTCAAAGATAATTATCAGTGGGATTTCATGTGCCACTGTTACAGTGGTTTTTGGAATTGTCAGCAGAATCATGGTGATTCCGCCCTTGATTCCAGATCGTCAGATGTAGATGAGGCCTAAGGCATTGTTCGCATCTTTGCAACTTTGAAGACACAGTACTTCAGTACGACTTCAAAGCTAACTATCAGTGCGATTTCATGTGCCACTATTGCAGTGGTATTTGCAATTGTCAGCAGAATCATGGTGATTCCGCCTATGATTCCGAATCGTCAGATGTAGAAGAGGCCTGAGGCCTTGTTCGCATCTTTGCAACTTTGAAGCCGCGCTACTTCAGTACAACTTCAAAGATAATTATCAGTGCGATTTCATCTGCCCCTATTGCAGTGATATTTGGAACTGTCTAAGGCCTCGTTCACATCTTTTCGACTTTGAAGCCGCATTACTTCAGTACGACTTCAAAGATAATTATCAGTGCGATTTCATGTGCCACTGTAACAGTGGTATTTGGTATTGTCAGCAGAATCATGGTGATTCCGTCCTTGATTCCGAATCGTCAGATGTAGAAGAGGGCTGAGGCCTTGTTCGCATCTTTGCAACTTTGAAGCCACGCTACTTCAGTACGACTTCAAAGATAATTATCAGTGCGATTTCATGTGCCACTGTTACAGTAGTATTTGGAATTGTCAGCAGCATCATGGTGATTCCGCCCTTGATTCCAGATTGTCAGATGTAGATGAGGCCTAAGATCTTGTTTGCATCTTTGCAACTTTGAAGACGCGGTACTTCAGTACTTCAGTACGACTTCAAAGCTATCTATCAGTGCGATTTAATGTGCAGTTTGATCACATCAGTGCGACTTTATTTTACAGATGTCAATGCAAGTTGCAATGAAGTCACACAGAAATAGTGCAGGAACGTTTTGCATCACATCAGTTTTTGATGGTTCCATTGCCGCAAATAGGGTGTGACTTTGAACTGTCAAGTCACATGACAAGTTGCACTGGTGCAAACCAGGGCTTAGTGTCACTGACAGTGTGTTTTAGGTAGGATAAAAAAGGCAAAATGCGCACCATTGTGTCTAGGCCATACTACAGGTACAAACAAGAAAAAATATACACATATGTCTATGTGCTATCACTGTGATAATTAGAAGCAGGAGAATTTATTTTGGATTGTTCTTTGTTGGTAGGTAATGGTGGTAGCAAAAACTATGCATCTTATTTTACTATTTTGGGCCAGTTTTCCTTTGATAATAAAATAAAACTAAGAAATATCCATTACCGTTTACCACCAAATGAAAGCCCAATTTGTCCTGTAAAAAAAAAACAAGGTAAAATCCACCTGGATACACAAAGTAGTTGTGATGATATGTACAGTTTTACTAACACAGGTCAAAGTTGCAAAATTGTGTATAGGGATTAGGATTTTATTTACCTTCGTAATGAAGGGGTTAAAAAGTGTGTCTCTGATTTATGGACTCTTTCTGAATGTCAAAACTTTCCTGTGTACATTCTGGTATATTCTGTCTAGTATGTCCCATGTGGGATTAAATGCCTAAATCTGAGAGTAACAACTGGAGTTTGTGATGAATTGCCATTATTGATTTTTCAAAAAGTGAGCATATTGCTGTGGCCCGTGTATTTTATGTGTTTGGCATTATGCTGTTTTTTTTAAATGCACATTATTAAAAGTCATATTTTATGATATTTGTGCCTCTGTTCCCAGATCTCCGTGTTACAATAGCTGATAAATTATTTGTTCTGAGTGGCTATGCAGTTGTTAAAAATTTTGGGATAGATGGCACCAACAGTGACTCTTTCAAAGAAACAATTCAATATAAATTTTAAATCCCAATTTGTTATTTGATGAGATGGGTAGCTTGGCCTGCCATAGAATTATTATTTGGTGCTGAAACCTTAAAGGAAATATCTGTATGTAATAAAATATTGATGTAAGATACATAATAGATGTGAGATGCATTACTGGTACACAAGCGGCAGAAAAATTTAAAGCACAACTCCAACCATAACTATTCCCTTCATCAGTCTAGGCTCTGCTGCACAGGGGCTGCAAAAGTCAACTTTAGGTGCTTATAGTGCTGCAGTAAAAAATACAATAAAGCCTGTATTAATGAATTCATGAATGTGTTATATCTGACTGGAGTCCAAAAAAATGTACACATCAAACATTGGACACCTACAATTTCTAAAATTGATACAATGACTAGAATTTCTCGCAACCATGGCAACTCTGTATAGAGGAGGTCTAAGAATTCCTAGCCCCTTGTCTCGTTCTTGCAACCATAGCAACAGTACCCTGTAAAGAGGAGGTCTAAGAATCCCTGGCCCCTTGGCTCGTTCTTGCAACCATAGCAACAATACCCTGTAAAGAGGAGGTCTAAGAATCCCTGGCCCCTTGGCTCATTCTTGCAACCATAGCAACAGTGCCCTGTAAAGAGGAGGTCTAAGAATCCCTGGCCCCTTGGCTCATTCTTGCAACCATAGCAACACTGCCCTGCAAAGAGGAAGTCTAAGAATCCCTGGCCCCTTGGCTCATTCTAGCAACCATAGCATCACTACCCTGTAAAGAGGCGGTCTAAGAATCCCTAGCCCCTTGGCTCATTCTTGCAACCATAGCAACACTACCCTGTAGAGAGGAGGTCTAAGAATCCCTAGCCTCTTGGCTCATTTTTGCAACCATAGCAACAGTACCCTGTGTAGAGGAGGTCTAAAAATTCCTGATCTCTGGGTGCATGGTTGCAACCATGGCAACAGTATCCTGTGTAGAGGGGGTCTAAGAATCCCTGGCCCTTGGACTCATGCTTGCAACCATGGCAACAGGTACCCTGCATAGAGGAGGTCTAAGAATCCCTGGCCCCATGCTTGCAAAGGTTGCTCCTATCAGGAATATAACTATATGAACACACACCACCAACAATTTTCTAAAATTGATACAATTATTAGAATGTCTAATTTTAGCAACCATGGTAAGAGTACCCTGTGTAGGGGAGGTCTAAGAATCTCTAGTTCCTTGACTCATTCTTGCAGCTACAGTCAGGTCCATAAATATTGGGACATCGACACAATTCTAACGTTTTTGGCTCTATACACCACCACAATGGATTTGAAATGAAACAAACAAGATGTGCTTTAACTGCAGACTGTCAGCTTTAATTTGAGGGTATTTACATCCAAATCAGGTGAACGGTGTAGGAATTACAACAGTTTGCATATGTGCCTCCCACTTATTAAGGGACCAAAAGTAATGGGACAATTGGCTTCTCAGCTGTTCTATGGCCGGGTGTGTGTTAATCCCTCATTATCCCAATTACAATGAGCAGATAAAAGGTCCAGAGTTCATTTCAAGTGTGCTATTTGCATTTGGAATGTTTTGCTGTCAACTCTCAAGATGAGATCCAAAGAGCTGTCACTATCAGTGAAGCAAGCCATCATTAGGCTGAAAAAACAAAACAAACCCATCAGAGAGATAGCAAAGCCATTAGGCGTGGCCAAAACAACTGTTTGGAACATTCTTAAAAAGAAGGAACGCACCGGTGAGCTCAGCAACACCAAAAGTCCCGGAAGACCACGGAAAACAACTGTGGTGGAAGACGAAGAATTCTTTCCATGGTGAAGAAAACACCCTTTACAACAGTTGGCCAGATCAAGAACACTCTCCAGGAGGTAGGTGTATGTGTGTCAAAGTCACCAATCAAGAGGAGACTTCACCAGAGTGAATACAGAGGGTTCACCACAAGATGTAAACCATTGGTGAGCCTCAAAAACAGGAAGGCCAGATTAGAGTTTGCCAAACGACATCTAAAAAAGCCTTCACAGTTCTGGAACAACATCCTATGGACAGATGAGACCAAGATCAACTTGTACCAGAGTGATGGGAAGAGAAGAGTATGGAGAAGGAAAGGAATTGCTCATGATCCTAAGCATACCACCTCATCAGTGAAGCATGGTGGTGGTAGTGTCATGGCGTGGGCATGTATGGCTGCCAATGAAACTGGTTCTCTTGTATTTATTGATGATGTGACTGCTGACAAAAGCAGCAGGATGAATTCTGAAGTGTTTCGGGCAATATTCTCTGCTCATATTCAGCCAAATGCTTCAGAACTCATTGGACGCCGCTTCACAGTGCAGATGGACAATGACCCAAAGCATACTGCAAAAGCAACCAAAGAGTTTTTTAAAGGAAAGAAGTGGAATGTTATGCAATGGCCAAGTCAATCACCTGACCTGAATCCGATTGAGCATGCATTTCACTTGCTGAAGACAAAACTGAAGGGAAAATGCCCCAAGAACAAGCAGGAACTGAAGACAGTTGCAGTAGAGGCCTGGCAGAGCATCACCAGGGATGAAACCCAGCGTCTGGTGATGTCTATGCGTTCCAGACTTCAGGCTGTAATTGACTGCAAAGGATTTGCAACCAAGTAATAAAAAGTGAAAGTTTGGGGGCGTGTCCAAGATGGCGACCGGAGCGGCCGCATAATCCGGAGCTCCGGTGCCAAGCTTTTAAATCCGCTGCCATCCGTGCGGCAGCGGATCACGGAGTGACGGCGGAGGACCCGGGTAGTATCCCCGATCCCGGGGAGTCGGAACCCGGGTGATATTTCCGCCCCTCGTGGCGGCTGACGTCCGCGGCCTGGTGCCATCAGCTCTCCCATCCGCACCTCCCATCCGCACCTGCTGCCATCCGGGCTGTGGGAGATCGCCTGGGGACATCCGCGGCGCCCTCTGCATTGCTGGGACTGGGGGAGAGACGCCGCTGAGCCTTGCTGCTTCCCGCGGTGGCGGCGGCCTCTGCGGCCTACATCACCGGTCTGGAGCCTCCATCTGGTCACAGTGAGTGGGGGATGCGGGTGCCCTCTTATTATTAGCTCCCCCCACAGTGACCTGGGAGTGGGCCTCACGTTGCTGACCCCGGAGCCTGCCATCTCCTGTAACCACAGCCCCTGTTGGGCTCAGAGGCCTACTGGGGCCTTAATATTGCCCCGTGGAGTGTCTCCCTGGAGGGCCCTGTGCTTGGTGTTGGAGGTCCTCTGCTTCCCACTTGTCCCTCTTGTGTCCTAGGTTGGGATCTGGTGCCATCATCCTGCTCCGGTGTGCTATATCTGCGTGTTACTGTGATCTATGTCCTCTCTACCCTTCCATGGCTTGCTAATTATCTTTACAATATAATGTTCTCGCAGATGAATCTAACCGCATTCATGTAACTACAACCCTAAACCTATTTTGGGCGTTATAGGTCCCCTGGGGTTATAATCTCCATTCATTATCTTATTTTCAGTTGATCACCCCCAGGAGACTCCCTGTATGCCGTCCACAAAGAAAAAAAAGGGACAAGCCCAGAAGTCCCTCACGACATACCTACTTAAGGCACACGAGCTTTGTAACATGTCTCCAGTCAATACAGAGCGAGCATCCCTGTCCGATCCCACACAGGATACCACCGCTCCCTTATCGGCCTTGGTCAGTGAAAATACACAGCAACTTACAAGAGGAGACTTGGAGTCCTGCTTGGAATCTATGTACGCCAAACTAGCCGCCAAATTTCAATCAGAATTGCATAAAAGCACTAATGTTCTCTCTCAGGAAATAGCCATGCTGGGCTCCAGGACAGACCGCTTAGAAACCAAACACGATCAACTTAGCCTGGCCTATGGTGAACTTTCCAGAGAGCATGATCATTTACAAACGGCCTTTTTTCAACTACAGGCGCAGGTGGAGGACCTTGATAATCGCAATCGCAGGAATAATCTGTGAATCAGGGGAATCCCGGAGTCTATGTCTGACCTCTCCTTAATCGTGACCAAATTATTTCAGTCACTCCTCCCGGATCATGACCCTGGGTCTTTTGCCTGTGACCGCATCCATAGAGCCCTGCGCCCTAAACCTCCTACTGACAAGCCACCTAGGGATATTGTCCTGTGCATGAGGGACTTTTTGACCAAAGAGGAAATACTCAGAGCTGCTCGCAATACCCCTACGATCTCCTTTGAAGGCTCGGTCTTACAAATTTTTCCGGATGTTTCCCCAGCCATGTTGGAGAAGCGTAGAAAAATGAAAGAAGTCACAACGGTCCTGTTCTCAGCTCGTATCCGCTACAAATGGGGCTTTCCCTTTAAGTTGATTGTTCCACATAATGGGAGCACATATATAGCTACATCTCCTTCTGAAGGTAGAGCAATCTTGGCCAAACTGGGCCTAGCGGATGCCCCATCACCTCAACGTCCACCCTCCACCCCTCGTGTCTCTCCCATTTGGCATACCCCATCTCCACGGAGAGATAGAAGGAGAGTCAGACAGGATCCGGGTTGACAGGTCCATTCTCACTTGCCTATTACCTATTGTTTGGTCTTGCCTATTGTCTTTTATGACTTTACCGAGAATTGAGACACAGGGATTTTGTTTCTTACATCTTACGCTGTCAGGATGTGTATTTCTATGGTTACTGCTATGTTAATTTTATAATCCTGAGTAATGTGTGTGTCTTGCATTGATAGCTGGACGAGTTAAGGTATAACAAGGGTCTTTGGTCCCTCTTAATTGCGCCCATTGGTTTATGGTTCCACAACTCTTTGACACGTTACCCCAGCCTGCCTCCTGACATGGCCGGAAGTGTCGCCGCCCGATTGAGGTGTGGCAGTTCCGTTTTCCATGTTTTAGGGAGACAGGGTTTGGGCCCATTTGGCCCCTTAATATTTGAACTTTTTGTTTTATCAGGTATGACAAATTTTCAGCCTGATCCATGTTCTTTAGTTACCTTATTTGTAGGAGCTCTTCAAATCTCCTCTCTATTGTTTTTTGTCTTCTTTTTTTTCAACACTTTAGTGCATGAGGATGGTGTTGTGTCGGTCTGTGGACATCATGGCCCCCATCTTGGGGCCGGGTGGTCCCCTGGGCTGGTTCTGCCACCTGTACGTCTGTCTGCTATAGACCTGCGGATTTCTATGTCTAGCCAATTAATTTTAGGGGATATCCTTGTAATGTGTACTTTTATGATGATAGTAATAAGCTCTGTTTACTATGGTAATTCAATGTATTTCGCATAATGTCCAGGGTTTCAATTCGCCAAACAAGCGCAAAACGGCCCTTCTTCAATATAAACGACTGGGAGCCAAGATTATCTTATTACAGGAAACACATTTTGCAGCTGCAAAACACCCGACATATTTTCATAGATCTTATAGGCAGGGGTATTATACCCTGCATTCCTCCAAGAGTAGGGGCGTAGCCATCTTTCTACATAACTCATTCCCCTTTGAGGTTCAACATGTGTATCGTGATCCGGACAGTAGGTTTATCATTCTTAAAGGCACCCTTTCAGGTCGAGAACTTACTATTGCTAATGTATATGCACCGAATTCAGCACAAGCTACCTTTTTTTCAAAATTTTTTGGTACTCTGGATAGGTTTTTGTCTCCTCATCTCTTGGTGGGTGGGGATTTTAATCTGGTGGCAAATCCTCTTTTGGACCGTAGTTCCCCCTCGCATTCTTCCCAGGCTTTCCCAAAATCCTTTACTAAGAAATTAGATACCCTCCAGTTGGTGGATGCCTGGAGAGCGCACAACACCGGAGCCAGGGATTACACATTTCATTCCCACCCACATGACTCTTATGCTAGATTAGACTATATATATTGTACCCCAATTTTACTAGCTAATTCTAAGGTAGCTTGCATTCATTTGAGCCCCAGGTCGGATCACAGTATTGTAGCCTTATCTATCACATTTGTGGGATTGGCACCTACTCCCTTCTCTTGGAGACTTAATGACTCTATGCTAACCGATATTGACTCTCGCCAGGAAGTGGTTACATCTATTCAGGAATATTTTCAATCTAATTTAACCCCTGATATTTCCCCAGCCACACTCTGGGTAGCCCACAAGGCGGTCCTACGAGGCCGACTTATCTCCATGGCCTCATCCAGAAATAGAAAACGTTGGCAGCAAATACTACTTCTAACCCGAGAATTAGAAGCACACTATAGAAGCCATGTCGCTAATCCATCTCTACTTAATAAACAGCTACTGTCCCAAAAGCGCTTGGAACTGAATGCCCTGCTTTCCCAAAAAACTGAAAAGGCCCTTCGCTGGTCGAAGGCCTCATTCCTATTACATAGCAACTCGGCATCTACCATGTTCGCAAGGAAGTTGAACCACCACACGTGTATAAATTACGCACAAATTCGGGTGCTATCTCATCTCTACCTCAGGAAGTCTTGGGTATTTTCGAACATTTTTATTCTAAACTACTAGCTCCTCCGCAGTCGGATTCTGTCCCTCTGTCGGACTCTTGGCTGGACTCTATACCCCTCCCTGCCCTTACACCCTCTCAGATTGTCACTCTTAATGCCCCCTGTACTTTAGAGGAAATAACATGTGCGATAGGCGCGCTCAAGCGCTCTACTGCGCCGGGTCCTGACGGATTTACCGCTAGCTATTATAAACATTTTGCCTCTACATTGGCTCCATACTTGATAACTTTATTTAATGATGTTTTGCAGGGGGGTAAGTTCCCTGAGGAGATGTTATTGGCTAACATGTCTCTAATACCCAAGCCACAGAAGGACCACTGTTTGCCACAAAACTATAGACCAATCTCAGTCATGAATAATGATCTAAAGATATTTAGCCGTATTTTGGCGGACCGGTTGGCCCCTATCATCTCCTCTTTGGTCTCTCCAGACCAGTCGGGTTTTATTCCCGACAGATTTATTACTGATAACATTCGTCTCACTCTAAATGTTATTCAAGACGCCAATTTACATTCCAAAGAGGTTCTGTTGATGAGTTTGGATATAAACAAGGCCTTTGATAGTGTTCTTTGGCCCTACTTGTTCTCCTTGCTACAGAAAATGGGCTTCAGCGAGGGGTTTTTGGCAGGCATACATGCCCTGTATGACTCTCCTAAAACGAGAATTAGGCTTCCTGGCTGTAACTCTGACTTCTTTACATTGGGTAGAGGTACCCGCCAGGGCTGTCCTCTTTCACCCCTTTTATTTGCGCTGGTGTTGGAACCTTTGGCATTGGCGATTAAATCACATTCGGATATTTCTGGCTATTCATTATTAGCTTCACATTTTAAACTGAACATGTATGCTGATGATGTTATGCTTTTTATTACTAACCCGTTGACTTCTTTACCTAACTTGTGTGCTGTATTGAACGATTTTGCCAAAGTGTCAGGTCTCACCGTTAATTTTACCAAATCTGTGGTCATGCCTGTTAATGTTCCTGACTCCCTAAGTGCATCTCTCCGTAGTTCTTTCCCATTTCGCTGGGTCAAGGACAGGATATCCTATCTGGGGATTAACCTCACTCCCAGATACTCGGATATATTTGCGGCTAATTATCCACCATGTGTATCGCGTCTCTCTACTCTACTGAAGATCTGGCACGGTTATCATATCTCCTTTCTGGGTAGAGTCACGGCGGTTAAAATGAATATTTTGCCCAAATTGCTTTATCTTTTTAGAGCACTTCCAGTTCCGGTCTCAAAAACCTTTTTGGATCATTTTCAGCGGACTATTAATAATTTTATTTGGGGAAATAAGCATCCACGTTTTGCCTCATCCATTTTGTATCGCTCACAACGGTCGGGAGGTCTCGGTCTTCCTAACTTTTGGCTATATTATCTCTCGGCTCGTTTTGCGCAATTGTCACAATGGGCTACTATTAACTCTCAAATCCCATGGATTAAGTTTGAGTCTCAGTCGATACGTCCTTTTTATTTACCGGGAATTTTATGGTCTAACATCTCCCCCCGATCGACTGTTTTTCATAACTCCATAGTGACTCACTCACTGACGCTTTGGTCCAAACACAAATCTAAATTGGGTTTAGTCTCTTCTATTCCCCCAGGTGTGTCATTTTTTGGGGATCCTACTTTTGTTGTAGCCTTTTCTTCCCCTCATATGTTTCGTTGGTGGTATGATCGATCTTTTATCAGATTATCTGATTTCCAAAGAGGAGGATCTTATATTACCTTTGATATGCTGCACGTGTTGTTTGATGTTCCTCTTCGTGAGTACCTTCGTTATAGACAGATTAGGCACTTTTTTAAGGCGCACTTTGGCCTTACCCCATCCTCTCCGATTTCCTTTTTTGAACGTATCAGCCGTGACTCTCCCAGGGGTAGGGGTCTTATCTCAAATCTTTATCACCAATTTTTGATCTGTCTTTTTCATGCTCCCCCTTTGTACAGACGAAAATGGGAGGAGGATTGTGGCGTCACTTTTTCGGATGAGGATTGGGATTCCATGGTGGATAATATATGCAAGAGCTCTAGATCTCTTTCGGTTCGTGAGACGGCCCTTAAAGTTCTAACCAGATGGTATTATACCCCGTCAAGACTACATGTACTGTTTCCACAAACGTCCCCTCTATGTTTTCGGGGCTGTGACTGCACGGGTACTTTGGTTCATATATTTTGGGATTGCCCGACCATATCTTTGATCTGGCGTAGGATTTCTGAGGTCGCTGCCTTATTGTCGGGTGCCCCGATACGATTGTCCATGCAGACCTGTTTATTGGGGGCCCATATCCCAGGGGTCTCTGATGCCAATCTGAGATTGATACACACATTATGTATTGCCACTTTATGGTCTATTGCCCTACATTGGAGGTCCAATGTTGTACCCTTGGACTCCGTTTTACACAGAATTGACACTGTAATGCTTATGGAACGCATTCATTATACTCTACTGGATAAGATGCACTTATACGATAAAAAATGGGAGTCATGGAGAGATTGCAGACACTTATTACATGCTTAATAACATCCCCAGTAAAAGTTGGCTGGCATGTACTATTGACAGGTGTATCACCTAACCTACTTTGTCGTTTACATACTTCATGCACTTGTAACTTCCTCTTTTTTTTTCTTATCTTCTTTGTTATGTTAATATACCTTTATGTATTGTACTTTTCAAAAGTGCCTTGTTTTTGCTGACAATATCACTTTTAAAGTGTGCTGTTGTTCTACTGTCTACTCATGTACAATAAAATCGTTTGTAAACAAAAAAAAAAAAAAGTGAAAGTTTGATTTATGATTATTATTCTGTCCCATTACTTTTGGTCTCTTAACAAGTGGGAGGCACATATGCAAACTGTTGTAATTCCTACACCATTCGCCTGATTTGGATGTAAACACCCTCAAATTAAAGCTGACAGTCTGCAGTTAAAGCACATCTTGTTCATTTCATTTCAAATCCATTGTGGTGGTGTATAGAGCCAAAAATGTTAGAATTGTGTCGATGTCCCAATATTTATGGACCTGACTGTATGACAACAGTACCCTGTATAAAGGAGGTCTAAGAATCCCTGTCCCCTTGACTCCTTCTTGCACTCATGATAAAAGTGCCCCGCATAGAGGAGGTCAAAGAATCCTTGGTCCATGGACTCATGCTTACAACAATGGCAACAGTACCCTGTATAGAGCCGGTCTAAGAATCCAGGCCCTTTGACTCATCCTTACCACCATGGCAACAGTACCCTGTATAGAGGAGGTGTATAGATTCCTGGCTTCTGGGATCATTTTTGCAACCATGGCAACTGTAACCCGTGTAGCAGAGGTCTAAGAATCCCTGGTCTCTGGATGTGCGATTGCAACCATGGCAACATTACCCTGTGTTAAGGAGGTCTAAAAATCCATGGCCCCTAGACTCTTGCTTGCAACCATGGCAACAGTACCCTGTATAGAGGAGGTCTAAGAATTCCTTTCCCCTGGACTCATGCTGGCAACCATGGAAAAAATACCCTGTATAGAGAAGGTCTAAGGATCCCTGGCTCCTGGACTCATGCTTGCAACTATGGCAACAGTATCCTGTATAAAGGAGGTCTAAAATTCTTTGGCCCTTTAACTTATGCTACTGAGTCACTTCCTTTGCCAGAAGTCCACACACAAGTTTGCTTCTATCAGAAATAAAACTATATGAACATAGACAGATGATGAAATCAGTAACTCGATGAAAAGGGTCCCCAAAAAATTCCCCTAATTTGCAGGGATTATCTCTCACTTCCTGTTTGGCTATGAGACAGGAAGTGAAGGGAAATCTCCCCAATGGGATACAAATAGCAAAAATAAACTGACAGGGTTTGTAACCCTTCCTTATTCTATCCAAAATTTAAAGAAAAGTTTTGCCTACAGTTCTATTAAATTCAGGCAACGTGCACCAATGCCATCTGTCTACTCAACACACGGTGCTTTGGGGATCCTTTTCAACTATTAAATATGGTGTGTGTATGTATATATATATATATGTACAGGCCTTTTTTTTCTCAATAGGTGCAGGAACTCATCCTTCTGAGTCACTTCTTGATTCTGTTCCCAATCCACCTCCCGGTACCACCCCTTTTAGAGAATACAAAGCCAGGTATCATTTTGTGGTGCTAAGCAATTTGTATGGAATTTGTTAATGAGAACAAGAAAACCAGTAAATTAGATTCGCTGCGGCCAGCAGCAATAGATCCCTCCAGCAGCAATGGACTCCAGAAACAATAGACCACTGGCAGCAACAACAAATTTCCCAGCAGCCAGCATCAGTAGACTCTCCAGCAGTCAGCAGCAATAGACCCCTCTCTCAACAATAAATCCCTTTCAGTAACAATTGACCCCCCCAACATTATAAGCTTCCCCAGCAACAATAAATCTCCCCAGCAACAATAGACTGCCACACAAAAATAGATGCCCTCCAACAACAATAGAACTCACAGCAACCAGCATCAATAGACCCTTCAGAACACCCCAGTGCCCCTTGCTATTACATACATTCAGTGCTAGCGTTCCCAGTGAAAAAAAGCCCTGTATATAGTATATATGTACAGTGGATAGAAAAAGTCTACACACCCCTGTTAAAATGTCAGGTTTCTGTGATGTTAAAAAATGAGACAAAGATAAATCATTTCAGAACTTTTTCCACCTTTAATGTGACCTATAAACTGTACAACTCAGTTGAACAACAAACTGAAATCTTTTAGGTGGAGGGAAGTAAAAATATAAAACTAAAATAATCTGGTTGCATAAGTGTACACACCCTTACACTAATACTTTGTTGAATCCCCTTTTGATGCGATTCCGGCACTCAATCTTTTTGGGGAGGAGTCTTTCAGCATGGCACATCTTGACTTGGCAATATTTGACCGCTCTTCCTTGCAAAAACATTCCAAATCTGTCAGATTGCGAGGACATCTCCTGTGAACAGTCCTCTTCAGATCACCCCACAGATTTTCGATCGGATTCAGGTCTGGGCTCTGGCTGGGCCATTCCTTTGTTGATTTGGATGTATGCTTTGGGTGGTTGTCATGCTGAAAGATGAAGTTCCTCTTCATGTTCAGCTTTCTAGCAGAAGCCTGCAGGTTTTGTGCCAATATTGCCTAGTATTTGGAACTGTTCATAATTCCCTCTACCTTGACTAAGGCCCCAGTTTCAACTGAAGAAAAACAGCCCCAAAGCATGATGCTACCACCACCATGCTTCACGGTGGGTATGGTGTTCTTTTGGTGATGTGCAGTGTTGTTTTAGCTCCAAACATATCTCTTTGCATTATGGCCAAAAAGTTCAACCTTGGTTTCATCAGACCAGAACACATTTTCCCACATGCTTTTGGGAGATTTCAGATGTGTTTTTGCAAAATTTAGCCGGGCTTGGATGTTTCTCTTTGTGTGCACACTTATGCAACCACATTATTTTAGTTTTTTATGTTTACCCCCCCCCCCCCCCCAAAAGACTTCAGTTTGTTTTTCATTTAAGTTGCACAGTTTATAGGTCACATCAAAGGTGGAAAAAGTTCTGAAATAATTTATCTTTGTCTTTTACATCACAGAAACCTGACATTTTAACAAGGGTGTGTAGACATTTTATATCCACTGTATATATATATATATATATATAGCATTTGCAGAGTTCGTTGCTGCATACAATCCAATTCAACATTCAAAGACTGCACTTCAAGTGGTTCAGAAACGGGTTACAAATCCATATCACAATCCCCTTTGCACACCAACCTTTATACATTATTATTATTATTATTATACAGTATTTATAAAGCGCCAATAGTTCGCTCAGCGCTGTACATTACAAAGGGGGACAGAACATGTGACAGAACAATACCAATACAATGCAAAACATGAGGGGTTCGAGGGCCCTGCTCTTTCGAGCTTACAATCTAGGAGGGAGGGGGTGGTGGCACAGGAGGAGATAGCTGTGGGGGATGGGGTGGTAGGAAGAGTGGAGGAGGTCGGCAAGTTAGCAGGGGGTGGGGTAGGCTTCCCTGAAGAGATGGGTTTTCAGGGTGCGCCTAAAGGAGAGAAGAGTAGGTGATAATCTGATGGGTTGGGGCAGGGAGTTCCAGAGGATGGGTGACACCCTGGAGAAGTCCTGGAGGCGGGCATGGGAGGAGGAGACCAGGGAACTAGAGAGAAGGAGGTCTTGTGAGGAGCACATGATTTTATTAAGCCAGCACTGAGCCCACGCATTGCACACAGTCCAAGGGACAGGTAATCCCGCAACACCCAGCTTTTCCTGTGGACTACAGAACAACTCACCCCTATGATATGAAAAAGAAGAGAAGGAAAGGTGTTCTGTAGCCCTAACACTTACTGCCCTGGGGTGACAACAATGCTTCTCCATGCATGTGCAACAGAGTGAGCACACTAGGCATTGCTAGGACAAGGTCCTTCAGTTCCCAGACTGACAATGGGAACCCCCCCCCCCCCGCCCCCTCCGCTGGACAGAGAAGGGGATTGGGCTAATAGTGGCATGTGGTGAAATGTATGTAATGTTTGTGGCATCCAATGAACTTGCATCGACGTTTGAGTTACACTGCAGTGAAACTGAAGAGTTTCAAAATCAACATGTGCAAACATGGGGGTAACACTGCCAAAGGAAAATGTTCCTGCATCTGTGGTGTCACTCGAAGAAAAAAATTGTTCTGCATCTGTGGTGTCACTTAAAGAAAAAAATCTCCCTGCATCTGTGGTGTCACTCAAAGGAAAAAATGTTCCCTGCATTTGTGAGGTCATTGGAAGAAAAAAAATATATCTCTAATGCAGCCACTACATCCATGATAGATTGATATGGAATACTGCACATTGCACCACCTTATTAAAGGAATAAATATCCCTGCATCTGTGGTGTCACTGGAAGGGGAAAAATGTCCCTGCATCTGTGGCATCACTGGAAGGGGAAAAATGTACCTGCATCTGTGGTGTCACTGGAAGGGGAAAAATGTCCCTGCATCCGTGGCATCACTGGAAGGGGAAAAATGTCCCTGCATCTGTGGTGTCACTCAAACGGAAAAATGTTGCTGCATCTGTAGTGTCATTGGAAGGGGAAAAATGTCCAGGCATCTGTGGTATCACTGGAAGGGGAAAAATATCCCTGCATCTGTGGTGTCACTGAAAGGGGAAAAATATCCCTGCATCTGTGGTGTCACTGGAAGGGGAAAAATATCCCTGCATCTGTGGTGTCACTGGAAGGGGAAAAATATCCCTGCATCTGTGGTGTCACTGGAAGGGGTAAAATATCCCTGCATCTGTGGTGTCACTGGAAGGGGAAAAATGACCCTGCATCTGTGGTGTCACTCAAAGGGAAAAATGTCGCTGCATCTGTAGTGTCACTGAAAGGGGAAAATATCCCTGCATCTGTGGTGTTACTGGAAGGGGAAATATGTCCCTGCAATTGTGGTGTCACTGGAAGGGGGGAAAATGACCCTGCATCTGTGGTGTCATTCAAAGGGAAAAATGTTGCTGCATCTGCAGTATCACTGGAAGGAAAAAAAATGTCCCTGCATCGGTGGTGGCACTGAAAGGACAAAATGCCCCTTTGTCAGTGGTGGCACTGGAAAAAGAAAAATGCCCCAGCATCAATGGTGTCACTGGAAGACAAAAATGTCCCTAACGCAGCTACATCCAAAGACTGGAAAGCTCCAATACATTACATTTTCCTTCTTGAGTTTATATACACTTTGAATTAAAATATGCCCCAAAAACATTATAGATAGATGACCTCTGCATGATTGATGTGGCCTTTGCACTGCCTTATGAATTTGGCCCTATAGGCGATATATTACAGCGCAGGGTGTGAAAGGATCCGTCCCGGAATGATTAATGAGCCACCTCAGCTAATGCCACACATACTGGAGGAAGTTCCTATTTTAAACTCCTGTCTCTGCTTTTCCTATCTCCCTTTTTTTTTTCTCCGAAAGAGTGTTTAATTTACTGTTTAGACCACTGGCAATGAAAAACGAAGCTCGGAGCAGAGTTCTGCCGTCACACAAAGATAATGCAGATATAATTTTAGACCTACAGGACGCACAGAACGCAGCGTGATATATTAGACTTGATGGTTTTTTCCTTAGCCAGTAATTGATTGATTTGAGTTATATTGCCCTTGAATTACTATAAGTAGGAGCTAACTCTGCAAATCACGGTAATTAATGACTAGAACAATGAGTTGTCGGTGTTCTGCAGTCGTGAGGGGGGGGGACGAGGTTATATTCTGGGAATTTGCAAATCACGGCACGACAATTTGTACAGATATATTGGATGTGGGTACTCTGCTCTATCAGGAAAAAAAGGATAATCAGTGGCTATAGATACTATACATTGAGAGTGAGATCTCCAAATTGCAGCCCACTGCAAGATTACACTATATTGCCCAAAAGTATTGGTCGGCCTGCCTTTCCACGCACATGAACTTTAATGGCATCCCAGTCTTAGTCTGTAGGGTTCAATATTGAGTTGGCCCCGCCCTTTGCAGCTATAACAGCTTCAACTCTTCTGGGAAGGCCGTCCACAAGGTTTAGGAGGGTGTCTATGGGAAGGTTTGACCATTCTTCCAGAAGCACATTTGTGAGGTCAGGCACTGATGTCGGATTGGAAGGCCTGGTTCCTAGTCTCAGCTCTAATTCATTCCAAAAGTGTTCTATTAGTTTGAAGTCAGGAGGTGGAAGACAGTCAAATTCCTCCACCCCAAACTCACCCATCCATGTCTTTCTGGACCTTGCTTTGTGGACTGGTGCGCAGTCATATTGGAACAGGAAGGGGCCATCACCAAACTGTTCCCACAAAGTTGGAAGCATGAAATTGTCTTGGTATGCTGACGCCTTAAGAGTTCCCTTCACTGAAACTAAGGTGTTCTATCGGGTTGAGGTCAGGACTCTGTGCAGGCCAGTCAAGTTCCTCCACCCCAAACTCACCCATCCATGTCTTTATGGACCTTGCTTTGTGCACTGGTGCGCAGTCAAGTTGGAACAGGAAGGGGCCATCCCAAAACTGTTCCCACAAAGTTGGGAGCATTAAATTGTCCAAAATGTCTTGGTATGCTGACACCTTAAGGGTTCCCTTCACTGGAATTAAGGGGCCAACCCCACCCCCGGAAAAACAAACCCACACCATAACCCCCCTCCACCAAACTTTACACTTGGCACAATGCAGTCAGGCAAGTACTGTTCTCCTGGAAACTGCCAAACCCAGACACATCCATTGGATTGCCAGACAGAGAAGCGCGATTGCTCACTCCAGAGAACATGTCATCACTGCTCTAGAGTCCAGTGGCAGCGTGCTTTACACCACTGCATACAATGCTTTGCATTGCACTTGGTGATGTAAGGCTTGGATGCAGCTGCTCAGCCATGGAAACCCATTCCATGAAGCTCTCTACACACTGTTGTTGTGCTAATCTGAAGGCCACATGAAGTTTGGAGGTCTTTAGCTATTGACTCTGCAGACAGTTGGCGACTTCTGCGCACTGTGCACTTCAGCATGGGCTGACCCCGCTCTGTCATTTTACGTGGCCTACCACTTGGTGGCTGAGTTGCTGTTGTTCCCAGTTGCTTCCACTTTGTTATAATCCCACTAACAGTTGATCGTGGAATATTTAGTAGCCAGGAAATGTCACGGATGGACTTATTGCACAGGTGACAACCTATCACGGGACCACGCTTGGAGTCACTGAGCTCCTGAGAGCGACCCATTCTTTCACAAATGTTTATAGAAGCAGTCTGCATGCCTAGGTAATGATTTTATACACCTATGGCCATGGAGGTGATTGGAACACCTAAATCCAATGATGTGGAGGGCTGGCCAAATACTTTTGGCAATATAGTGTACTGTATATCTAGCCTGCAGCTAGGGTCAGCGGCTTCTCACACTGGTCTTCAGGTCAGTCTCCATTTCTATTACAACATCCTCCAACCCCTGGATAGATATTATTATTATACAGGATTTATATAGTGCAAACAGTTTGCTCAGCGCTTTACAATATAACGGGAGACAATACAGTAACAATACAGTTCAATACTACAAGAGGGATAGGAGGGCCCTGCTCCTTGGAGCTTACAATCTAGATATAAAACTGATGAATGGAGAGATGGATGGGTGAGAGGATAGATAGATAGATAGATAGATAGATAGATAGATAGATAGGTAGATAATTGATGATAGATAGATAGTTAGATAGATAGATAGATAGATAGATAGACACATCTATAGATTTCAACTAAAATAAAAAAAATTATTCAAGAACCATCATCCTCAGATCCATAAACCTGCAGCTGATCCAGAGGATTCTCTCTTCTACTATATTGTGGAGTGTATTTGGATGAAAACTCAGTAAATTTGATTTGATTGGATGTGCAGCCCCCAAATTCATTTCTCCATTTTGAAGACTGCAACAAGCTTTGATGTAAGGGCCAGCACCTGTTAGTGTGTGTGGAGGTGGGCTAGCTGGAGACCGAACGGGAGCGGTGTTTGTTCATCCATGTCTTACATCGTCTCCTTCCTCCCAGCCACCACTGCAGGACACTTTCAGGGGACAAGCTCTGTCCTGGGCTCATAAAGCAAACCTCACAAAGCAGTGTCCATCATCACCAGCCTGAGAGGACGGACATGGGAGGTGTTGGCAAACCAAGATTCAAATCTTTCACTTACCGGTTATTGTTATGTATTACTTATTACGACAGGTTTCCTTTATTGGACGGCACCTGAATATGGATGGCTTTCTCCACGAATGACAGTCTACAGTTTTACTTTTATGGAGTAGTTTTATGGTCTATTTACAGCCAACTCTATACTGCCAGTCTACTACCATTGCTCACTCATCTCTAAATGGTTTTATAAGTAATGATTAACTGGATATTATGGTTTTATTGCTGCCGTTTCACTTTGGTTCCACTAAAGACTTTGCGCTATTGCAAAGATGTGTAATTGCAACGTATTGCTCGTGAGTTTGTCCCCCTTTTTTTCTGTGTCATTTATTTTTTATAGGCAAATAAACATTTTATTATCTGTTATGGATTTATGGTAGTAAATTAGTAATTACTCAGATATTTTAAGCTGTGCACTAACTCAGATACATTGTTCTTTTTTCTTCTGCTCAAGGAACATCCGGTTCACATGAAAATTTCATAAATTTTATGGGCTCTTGCAAGAGAATCCATTAGGTGTGCCGGTGGGAGCCTCGGACTGCGTAAAATTAAAAACTCCTCATATCATGCAAGTTTCAAATCATAGTTATTGTTACTAAGAGTCATTTAGTCTCTTCGCACCTTAAATTCCCTCTCGGCTTTCAAATGTTGATTTAGATTTTACAACATTTAATAGTTTCACAGTGCTTTGGTTTTTGGCATCAGAATTCAAGTGCAGCGTGTTTAACCCATATCCACCTGCCCTGTGTTCCTTTTAAAAGTTCTGGATGTCCAAAGAGTGGGAAGGATTTGCGATCGTGTGACCACTGTGATTGGCTGTTATAGTGGTCACATGACTGGGAGCCAGTCCCGACAGCTACCAATTGTTGGTCTGGACCGAGACCTGTCTGTGGCAGCTGGGAGCATGCAGCGAGCGCATTCTCAGAACAGAAACTTCGGCCATCCAGAGATGCATAGGTGGATGTTAAGGTCCTTCTGTCAGTGCACCTATGTGCTGCACAAGCAGCAACAGGTTAAGAATGGGACCTTTCCTGCAGAAGGCAAATTGGACTCCAAGCCAAGGGTCTCAAAACTTTCAAAACAATGGGGCCATTTTACTGTCAGGTTTCAGACTTTGGGGGCTGGGTTATGGCCAATAGGAGTAGAAAATATCCTGGCATCAGTTGAAGTAAAGAATGACTCAAGGTTGGTGGTCAGTGGGAGAAAAACAATTACAGTGCCCCGTCATTGATGTCAATATGAACAATACAGCCCTATTGTTGGGTGTCAAAAGGAGGAATATTGTCCTATCATTGATGTCTTTGGATGAAATAGTGTTTCATTGTTTATATCAGTGGGAGGAAATATGCCTCACTGTTGGTGTCAATAGGAGTAATAGTGCCCCAAGGGCTGGAAAAAGGCAAGCATAGGGAACCATTGTTATAAGCTTTCATGTTCCCTTATTAACCATCCCCAGAGCTTTTTTTCAGCAGAAACGCAGTTCTGGTACCTCCAGCACTGAATGTTTTTAATGGTGAGGGGTAATGAGGTGTGCTTGATGATCTATTGTTGCTGTTGGAGGTCAATTGTTGCTGGGAGGGGTCTATTGTTGTTGGCTGTTGGTGTTTCTATTGATGCTGTCTACTGGGAGATCTATTTTGTGGGGGGTATTATTTTGTTGCTGGGGGGTATATAGTTGCTGGCTGTGGGGATCTACTATCATTTCACACAAATTCTATACAATAAAAAATTGTACTTGTTTCTGTATTCTCTATAAGGGGCAGTAGTGGAAGGTGGGTATGGGGTAGAACCAAGGGACAGTGTTCAGAGACAAGGGGTGACTCAAAAGGGGGAGTTCCTGCACCTATTCCTTGAGAAAAAAAGCCCTGACCATCCCTAACCCTTCTACCATATAGCTAACTGTAAAGAAGAATCCAAGGTACGGCATTTTTTTCCAGCTTGGACCAATGCAACTATGCATATACCAAATCTGTGGAATCCCTCTAAAAGTTGAAAATCACTGTAGTAGACACCACTACTCTAGTGCTCTCCACTAGCTTCTGGGTCCCATGGCAAGCAGCTGCCCTGATGCATTCTGAACACAGGAGGTTGGATGCTCGGAACAGGCGCCATTCAGAGATCACTTGCCATTTTTTCAATGAATGCTAAGTACTCTTTGATTGCACAAGGTGGAGAACATGACATCGCCATCCCACCTCTTCACCTTATCCAATCAGAGAAAGCTTTGCATTCATTGAGAAAATGCAGAGCAATCTCTGAATGGTTTCTGTGCCAAGTGGCCGACCTCCTGTGTTTACAATGCAGCAGGGCACCACGGGACCTGGAAGCAAATGGAGATCACTGAGCCTAAGATCCCAAACTTGGATGTAGGCTGAGCAAAGATGTCACCATTGGTGAGGAAGCTTGTGGACATTGCATTTCTGAAGGGGAGGTGTGTATAGTTCCACTTAAAAGTGTACAAATCCTAGAAGCATACTGTATTTAGGTGACTTCTTAAGCATGTACAAGAATGGAGCTTAACATCACCCTGCGGAAATATCTTAATAAAAAAAAACCAAGACCTATCCTTTGTACCTATGAACTCTCCAACACATTGTTTTGCCCACCACTATAAAGTGCTCTTTAAAAACTAACAATAACCCAGGTAAAACTACAGGGAAAAAAGTCCACTAAATAAATGCTGCTGGTGAGATTGCTTATTACTCCCATAAGAGCTGCCTAATCAAAGGGCCATTAGCTGTAGATTAGTTTAGGAACTCAATGGGGATACAGAATCTTTGAAGCGGCAGGGTGCCTTTTATAGTGATCACATTTTGGGTAAGTGACGTCTGAGGTCACTAATGGTGCACATGGTAATTCTCTCCATTTTAGGGCTGAGTCATGAAATCAGGCTGAAAAACAAGTTTGTTTTGCTTTAGAAATTAGTGGGTGCAGGCAATCATAAGACTGATGAAAGTATGCCTGTGCTTTGCATGTGAGGGCAAAGCAATTGGTTGACTTAGATCCAAACCTCCTTTCTAGGAAATGAGATAAATTAGAGTATTACTTACCATAATCCAAGGTCCAATAGTCTTTCTCCCCTCTAGATCTGGTTGGGATGACCAGGATTGTCACCAATCCTCTCACCAATATCATGACCATCAAGGCCACCACTGGTCTTACATTGTACATGCTGATGTAGGAGTACCTGTCCACATTCCAACACTAGAAAGGACTGGACTGCTGATTGTCATGGGACCCTGGATTATGGTACTGTAAGTAATACTCTGTAATCTTACCCCAAAACAAAACCAGCATTTAATATTTTATCAGCTAGGGAAAATGGACAATTTTAATATGGTTTAAAATGCCCAGAGTTCAGCTTTAACTTTCCCCTCAGCCATGCATGCTCATTTTCCTCCACAGCTCTCCCACTCGCTTCAGATCCTAGGAGCAAAGAACCACTTTTTATCCCTTTTGGATAGAGTGGAGAGGGATTTGAAACCCCTGCTGGGGAACAGGATGTAAGAGCAAATTCTACAGAGTAAGGGGAATTCACATCTAAGATAGTTGTCACCAGCACAGGTGTCCTCATTAGATTTCCCCATCACCTCTTGATCTGGTTACAAATCTAATATTGTGGATGCCCATCATTTTCTATCACTAGGAAAAAGAGAATAGGTGGCTCTGATGGAGTTTTATACACTTCCAAACTAACCAAAACTAAAAAATGAAAAACGTTTTGGACGAGCAAACCCTTTAAGGAGCTTACGCAAGGCTGAGGACTTGTACTGTATGTGACAGTGCTTGGCCAATATCCAAGAACCAACGCTGTCATGTGAGAAGGAGGAAGAGTAGTAGTCACATGCTCCACCTAACTAGAAGTTCCAGGTATTTTATATTCTTTCTGGAACCCTATTTGAAGACTGCAGCAACATTATTCTCTTTCTCAGCTCCCTGGGGAAGGAATTACTGAATGATTGTAACATTCTGAAGGAATTACCTATTGGTTAATGACTGAAGGAGGATTTTTTGTTGATTCCTGCCCAGGAACGAAACTGATAAATCCCAACTCTAGCCAAAATCTGTTATTGTATTAATTTTGGATAGAGTGGTGAAGGGGCTAGAGCTCCAGCTTACAATAAACTAATTATGCCTATTATGACCAAACCACACCAGAATA
Source organism: Staurois parvus (assembly GCF_062004578.1). Taxonomy (NCBI): domain Eukaryota; kingdom Metazoa; phylum Chordata; class Amphibia; order Anura; family Ranidae; genus Staurois; species Staurois parvus. The sequence goes on from NW_028318374.1 coordinate 1,327,696, forward strand.
ACCATGGCTATCTAGCCACACCGACTTTATGTATGTCACATCACTTCTACCACAGTGGCACCACCCTTTAAAGTGGTTGTGAACTTCTGAAATGAACAATGAACAAATCATATCTTTCTATAGTGTGTAGTTGCCCATATCCAAAGCACCTAGTGTGATTTCTGCCTGTTCTCTCATCCCTCTGCATCTGAACAAGTCACTTCTAACAGTCAATGCCAACACCAGGCAATCCCTGGAGATGCGTCCCCCTGCCAGCACACAGCAGGTGATTGACAGCCTCAGCTGTCATGTTTCCCTATGAGACTATGTAGAGAGGGGTGTGTTCATTCCCTCCACTCAGGTGTTAGATTACACTCAGCTCCCTGCTCTATGATGTGCAGTGTGTGACATCAGATCCCCACCCCCTGCTTTCTGAAGCTCAGGAATGCATATTTTGGACTTTGAATGGATGTAGAGGAAAGGGCTACAGATGAACAGGTACACCTTATGTAGGAGGATACGCTTCATCTCTGTGTTTTACCTGAGGCTAGTCATTTCACTGAGTACACGTAAGGGTTTACATTCCCTTTAACTACCCCTCTCATTCCATGTGTGTTCAATTACACATTTATTTCTAAGGTCCCTCTAAGTTATGCTATTCAGTTCCTGCATTTAAAGGGTCAAAACATTTTTTTTTTGTAGAACTGAAGAACTGAATTTAGCTAAATATTTCTAAATGAGTAGGGCCGTTGCTTTAATCATACTTGATTGCAGAATTTAATTATATATTTGCCATTTAGAAAAGCTAATGGATTATAGCGCTGTCCACAGCGCAACAGAGGACACTGATACTGCCCTTTGGCATTAAAATACAGACCATGGGCACCATGCTTGCTTGGCATGCATTAAGGGATGGTTAGGGGGTGGCATTGCATAATGTCATTAAATCCCCAGGCAGTTCTCAAAGTTCAACTTTCATTTCCCCGAGACGAAAACCTTTATCTTAGCAACAGAATAGAAATCGGAAAAAAATGAATGGCAGAGGTACCGGGGCACAATGTGCAGTGAGGTTATTCTATTTCTGATCAGAGAGTGAATTCCAAGATCCGCTCCTTCCTCACCCCAGACACCACCAAACTTCTAGTACACTCCCTCATCATCTCACGCCTTGACTACTGCAACTCCCTCCTCACTGGCCTACCCAAGTGCAGGCTCTCCCCGCTCCAGACCATCCTGAACTCAGCTGCCAGACTCATCCACCTTACCACCCGCTCCACCTCTGCCACCCCCCTCTGCCTCTCCCTCCACTGGCTCCCGATTGCCCAACGCATCAAATTTAAACTCCTTACCCTGACCTACAAAGCCGTTCACAACACTGCCCCTGACTACCTCACCAATCTGATCACCAGGTACCACCCTACCCGTACCCTTCGCTCCTCACAGGACCTCCTTCTATCCTGCTCCCTGGTCTCCTCCTCCCATGCACGATTGCAGGACTTCTCCAGGTCCTCCCCCATCCTCTGGAACTCACTGCCCCAATCCATCAGACTGTCGCCTTCTCTATTCACATTCAGGCGCTCCCTCAAAACCCATCTCTTCAGGGAAGCCTACCCCACCCTCACCTAACGGCCATCCTCCCTCATTCCTCCTACCACTTCATCCCCCCCAGCCACTTCCTACTGTACCTTTACCCCCTCCCTCCTAGATTGTAAGCTCGTAAGAGTAGGGCCCTCTTACCCCTCGTACGCTGTCTGTCTTTGTTGTACTGTGCCATGTATTGTCCCCCCCTATTGTACAGCGCTGAGCAAACCCTTTGGCGCTATATAAACTCGTAGTAATAATAATAATAATAATAATAATTCAGCTGTTGCTGTACAGTTAGGTCAAAAACGTAAAATTTTGCAAAACAAAAAATGTACTTTTTGTATTGCAATTTTAGCAAAAGTTATTGCAACCTCTATAATGGTCCAAAATTACTGGAAGGTAATTAATTTGACAATGACCAAGAAATGTAGACCTATGCCCTAATTTGTCTCGCATTTGACGGGACACTGGGACATCCATATTCCCTAAAACGGTTGTAAAGGCTGAAGGTAATTTACTTTCATGCATTCTTCACGTGAACATAAAAAAACCTTCAGTTTGCAGATCACCCAACAGTCCCCTCTGATACTTACCTGAGTCCGATCTCGATCCAGTACTGTGCACAGGAGCCTTGGCTCTCCCAGGTCTATCTGTTCTCATTGGTTGAGCCATTGGCTGCCACTGCTGTCCATCACAGCCAGTGAGGAGCTAGCGCGGTGTGGGACTGAGCTGTGCTTTGTGTGTCTTATAGACACACAGAGCGGGACTCGGGAGTGAGCACACACGAGTGCCTCCCAGAGCGGTTTGGTTTTGGAAGGAGAGAGGGGCTAGGAGCGCACAGGGAAACCTGAGAAGAGGAGGATAGGTGCTGTTTTGTGCAAAACCATTACACAGACCAGGTAAGTAAAACATGTTTGTTATTAAAAAAAAAACTGAGCCTTTAATATCACTTTAAGACACATTTTGAAGGGACCATATTACTCTCTGATACACAATATGTGCCTGTTCATCTGTTCTTGCTCACTGCATACTGTTACAAGTGTATGTAAACTGTAATATATTGCCGATTGTCAGTCCTTAGATGTGGTGGATGAAATAGTTTTCTTTTTTTTAGGCTTTTTTTAACCTGGTGAAACTGCCAGAAACAGACCTGCTGCCCTAGGGTGACAATGCTCACTAACTGTACTGTATACAGTATATTAGGAAGCAGCTTTGTCATCCAAGGACAGGTTAGCAGGTTTATCAGTTCTTTCGGTCCCATATTCTAGCAACAAGATAGGATGTAGAAGTTGCTAACTGGGAGTTTTTTTAGCTAGGTTTCAGGTGGTCCCAAGTGGCCTACACATATGACAATTGCATTAATGAACAATTTACAAGACTGCACAGTTTTTTAACCAGTTACAAACATTCAATGTTGAGGCGCGATCTGTCGCATGCTGTGCCCGATCAGTGTCGGTACCATGTGATCGTTGTGACCAATCACAGCAGATCACGTGACAATTGTACAAAATGGATGGATTTCATTCATGCCATCCATTGTCTACTATTGTTTTGATCTCTGTGATTGGTCACAGTGATCTCATGGTACAGGCAGAGTTAATCACAGCCCATCTTTACCATGTGATTAGCTGTGGCCAATCACAGCTAAACACAATAGTAAACAATGAATGAATCAATTCCACTCATTAAAAATGGTTGCTTATGGCCACATATATAAATAAGGGGCACTTCGGAAAATTTGATATAGTGTGGGGAGGGTGGATAGCCTCCCCTCTCATCATATCGGATTGATTGTATATTTAAATTCTTACTAAAATGTCTTGGTCTCTAGCATTAATTTTTGCAGTATATGATTTTGTGCAACTTTTACTTGCCTATTTGTACTGGTCATGTGCATTATCCTGTGTTGGGAATACGGTGTGAATTGTTCCTGTAAGTTGCCTCTGTTTTTGCACTGTAGTTAGCTCCTTGTATCTTAACCTATGGTTTGGTCCTGTGCTGTAACATTCACAGGCAATGTTCTTTATTGTTTGAATGGTTTTGTTTTCAGGATAGCATGTCACTATTCTAGTGCCTATCTGAAGTCAAAGTCTTCATGTTTTGCAATGTATAATCTATTGCAAATAAATAAAAATAATTTTAACAAATGGTTGGTTATAACAGTGAAATTCATGGGTATAAGCAATCATAATGAGTAAAAAAAATCCTGAACACTTCTCAAGAGAAGTACATAGTATATTTTTTTTAACATACTGTCACCAGTCAGTGTCCCTGATCACTGCCACACCAGGTATATGATAACACTGTACTGTACTGGTGACAACATGTATAAAAAAAGTGAAAAAGTTTCTTAATTTTCCAAAAAATTGTGACAAAAAAATTACAAATTCAAAAAACTCACCATGCCTCTTCCTAAATACCTTGGACTGTTTACCAATAAGGGGTCAATTGAAGGATATTTGTATATTTGTACATTTTCGAGCCTCAAAAAATGAGATAAGCCATTACTTCATCAGTATTTATCAATTTTCAGATATATACCATAGTTTGTGGACTCCTAAAGACTAAATAATAAACACTGTGTAGCAGATTACAGTTTGGCCTAAATGTACGAAGAGAGATTATCTATTTGCAAAATTTTAAAATAGAAACAAAGAAAAATGTGTTTTTTTCAAATTTTTTGGTCCTTTTTCATTTAGTTAGGAAACAAATAAAACACCCTGTGGTGATTAAATACACCAAATGAAAGTTCTATTTGTGTGAAAAAAATTATAAAAATGTAATATGGGTACAGTGTTGCATGACCATGCAATCGACATTCAAGGTGCAACAGCATTGAAAGCTGAAAATTGGCCTGGGTAGGAAGGGGGTAAAAGTGCCCAGTACTGAAGTGGTTAATATCTACTTATATCTTGACTTCAAAGGCCATTTTCTGGAAAAGGTGAACTTAGCCTTGCCTGGAGTTGGGTTTAAACATGCCATTTAAATTACGCTAAAACATTTCTCACTAGATGAACCAAGTTCTGTATTTAACAACCCTGACCCTTTGTCTTTCCAGCATCAAGTTCTTGACTGTGGTAGAGGTGCCTTTTAAAAGTAAGAACTTCTCGGATAGCAGAATTGCTGGAATGGAACACGTCAAGAAGATCTTCAGAACACTTTTGACAGTTACAACCTTAACTCGCCTTTTATCCTCACACATATGAGGAGGTTTGGTAGCGTCTGTTGTCATCCTCCAGTGGGATTAATTTAAACATCAAAATCAAGCTGTTACAGTTTCAGCCTGGTAACGTCAATGATGGGGGGGTTGTGAGAAATTTTATGAGTTTGTTGATAGGGATCCAGTTCCAACATCAGGACATTAATTATAGAAAAGAGGAATGATGAGAAGATGGGGAAATGGGTTTCTTTCACTGGTTTTATATGCATAGCAATATTGTCAATGAATGTAGTCCTCCTTGGACGGTTGACCTGGGAAATCAGACATCAAGACCTTTCACATCGAGAGAGACCTTCTATTAGAAATATGGTAATAAACAATCATTGTGCAGAAAGCACAGGCTGTCATGTAATAAAATATGAATGTTCTTTTATATTCAATTTAAAAAAAAAAACTATTTAAATATAAAATAATAAATGCTATAGCTTTCTTTTAAGCAATATTTTCAGATTCCACAAACCACACAGACCAAACATTGTTTCTGACCTGTCCTTCGTCTGCTACCTAGTAAACATTATATACCGGAACTTGTTGCCTTTTGGGAAAATTAAACCCCAGCAGCAGACCTTATCTGCGGCAGAACATAAATAAATTAAAGCACTTGGAAACTGCTTGGTCGACATTCCATCGTAAAACGTATCGCAGAAACTGAAATGACCTTAATGTATGTCTCGGAGGAGAGTGGAGATGGGAAATGTTGGAGATGTAAAGATACATTATGGGATTTAGAAGTGTTCAGACTGGATTACTATTTCATCTAAGAGGACTTGTGGAACAAGTAGCTTGCTCCCGGAAGTGGAATGAAAAAATGATCTGGAAATATAATGAGCTTTTTAGATCACGTACAAGCGGCAACCAACAAAAATCATATCAGGAGCAGATTTAGCTACCGGCTAATGTGGATAGCCCTGTCTATTTAGAGGACATATCACCTCAACACTAAAAACACGAATGTTTCAGGGCAACACATAACACGGCTGCAATGGATCTGAAAATTCCTATATTAATGGTAAAATCTAAAACGATAACCATGTCAACATGGTACTCTGTAAAAATGACCATTTGTTTTAACTTCCCAAAACAGCAATGCACTTCCTGGGTCTAGGGGCTCTTGGTTTGCAGCTCCAGTAACTGTATATCTGCAACATGAGATCATACTGCACTGCTGCCTTCTAGTCTCACCAGATTTGGAGTGAGATTTGGTAATGTCAGTACTTTGCTGCTCACTGTTCTCTTTGCTGGAGAGAAAGATGTACCTGAGGAACTGGAGTTCAAGAATATACATGCTTCTGTTTCATCCATTCTGTTGAAATATTCTTTCATGTCTTCTGCTGCTTTTTTAATATCTCACCATAAGTCATCAGATCACCACTAATCAGCCATGACATCAGAAGGCAAAGCCCTGCTCTATTGTCAAGTTAGCCACCTCCACACAAAGACAGAAAAAGTCATGGTAAGTCAGTAATGGAGAAATGATCAGCTGCGGGGAGACCACATGGAATACTTGTCCCTTTGCCCTCTCCTTGCCATTTTGGGCACATCTTCCATAGTTTAGGTTTACTTTGGTAAGAATATGTCCAGACAGAAACCCATAGCATATAAAAATTGTTGCTAAATATGTTTCTTACACAATATCACAACCTATTTGTTATGCTGCTCAGGAACTTCACTGGTGAGGCCTCTCTGCTTGACTACCATCCTTGACCAGGCACAATTTGAGAAAAGAAGCAAACAAAAGAAAAATATAGAGGTAAGCTGTTATTAAATCATTTATTTTACTTGCATTTACATACACTTAAAGTCTTCGGTATTACACATTTGGAGTATTGGGGAAAGGCAGGAAGTATATTTTTCACACACACACACATCCAAGCTTCCTATAATACATGTCACATATCTCAGGAGGCTTCATGACAGTCTCCCCGGTTGATGGATCCCATACATTGTTCAGTAGTAGGCCAGCTATGAGTAATCAGAAAGTCACAGCTAGCTCCGAAATCCAACATGGTGCCACAGGAATGAAAAGAATGGTGAAGACTTTATACCTTAGGACAGCCTTTCTCAACCTTTTCAAAAAGAGGAACCTTTTTGAAATAACTTTCCGGTCTTAGGGAACCCCTGCTAAAGAATACGATATCTACAACCCATGATACATCAGTGGGATGGTCATTGTAAAGGACACTTACACACTTGTGATCATTGGGAAGAATACCTCCCTTACAGATAGCTAAAAGATCATTTGTGTCTGTGGGAACCTATTTGAGAGGTAAAAATTGCTCATTGCTAAGGAACAACTAGCAACTTCTGGAGGAATCCTGGTTGAGAAACCCTAATCTAGGAAGACAGCACTGGACTTCTTGAGATAGTAAGTATGTGTTTTTTACAAGGTAGCAGTTATAGTACTTGTATATGCTGACCTTTACTGTTTCGATAGGCAGGTGAAGTTCATCTTTACAAACCCCTCCTCCTACCACTAATCCACTTCTCCCTCCCCCTCCTAGCACAGATACTGCCACTCCAGCACAAATATATGTGCTGGAGTGGACAGTATTTGTGCTAGTATATCACAGCGTGCTTTATACTATTTGAACCTATTCACAAAATACAAAGCCTTCTGTGAATGGACAGCAAAGGGGAGGGGTGGGCAGAGCTGCTACTGTATGAGAAAGCAGTGTCTCTCCTGTCAGAGCACTGGAAGTATATTGATAGCTGTACTCCCAGCACTCAGTAAAACTGTCTGCGGTAAATAAAAAAAAGAACAGTAAGTCCCCAAGGTGGCATGCACCTCCTTCAACATTACCCATTACCCAAAACATTTTTGAAATCGATAGAATTCCTGGAGTTCTTCTCCACCCTCACCTTTATGCAGCTGAGAACAGAGGGTATGTGATCACTTACTGTATAAAAAAAGGGAAACAGAAAGATATTTATAATGTTTTGTATATCTATACACAAATGTTTTGCCTTTCATTCCTGTTTTAAACTGTATGGGTTATATTGAGGGTTCACATATATTTTAATTAAAAATGATAAACTTTTCATTGACGAAAGCCACATGCCCAGAACATCTCTGCTAAACCCCCAGCAACGAAAACGAACATATCCAATTATACGCTGAAGCCTGAATGAATAGCTCCATCCGCAATCCCCCAGGCCATATACTGTATGTTGGTTTCTCAACCTTGGGCACAACTGTCTCCTTGGAAGACAATCGTTTTCTGAGATGGATGGCACTTTAACCTCCAACAAAAATAGAGGAAAACGACTGTCAACTTTTTCAAATCAAATACAACTTTTATGACTTCCAAAATCACATCTACTGTATAGCCTAGCTGTGTCTTCTTGAATAATGGACACGCTGAAAAAGGAACGAGACCTATCCATTTCAAATTGGCTCTAGTTTAGTGTTCATTTCATCTTTGCACACTTCTGTGCTTTTTACATTTCACTGGCAGTAACTTAACCCTTTAATGTGCCTTGTAGAGCAAAGAGTCTCTGCTCAGAAAGGATATTTTTTCCCCTTGGGTACATCATCACAGTAGCTGTTTTCTGTAACTAAAAGACTTTTCGTTTGCTAAAGCACTAGGGTATAATGAGGGGGTGCTCAGCCCTCTGAAGAGCAAGGGCCACTTAAGTGATTTGATAAACGCTGGCGGGCCACAATGAAGTATTCAGATGAATATAGGTGACACTTTAAAAGCCTTTACAGGTCAACAGTTTAAAGTTCCACAGGAGATCTGGTGCTAGAATCATTGCTCTCATTCTGACATTTGTGGCAATACTTTACATGTGTGGCGCGATCATCATTTACATACAGTGAGGAACAGAAGTATTTGAACACCCTGCAATTTTGCAAGTTCTCCCACTTAGAAATCATGGAGGGGTCTGAAATTTACATTGTAGGTGCATTCCCACTCTGAGAGACAGAATTAAAAGAAAAATTCAGGAAATCACATTGTATGATTTTTAAAGAATTTATTTGTCTTGCACTGCTGAACATAAGTATTTGAACACCTAAGAAACAGCAAGAATTCTGTCTCTCAAAGACCTATTACTGTGCCTTTAAAAAGTCCACCTCTACTCCACTCATTAATCTAACTTATAGCACCTGTCTGAGCTCTTTAAAGACACCTGTCCACCCCACAGTCAGTCAGATGCCAACTACTACCATGGGCAAGACCAAAGAGCTGTCAAAAGACACCAGAGACAAAATTGTGGACCTCCACAAGGCTGGAAAGGGCTACGGGGCAATTGCCAAGCAACTTGGTGAAAATAGATCAACTGTTGGAGCAATTGTTAGAAAATAGAAGAGGCTAAAGACGACTGTCAGTCTCCCTCGGACCCGGACTCCATGCAAGATCTCACCTCGTGGGGTATCACTGATGATAAGAAAGGTGAGGAATCAGCCCAGAACTACAAGGGAGGAGCTGGTCAATAACATGAAGAGAGCTGGGACCACAGTTTCAAAGGTCACTGTCGGTAGAACACTACGCCGTCATGGTTTCAAATCATGCATTGCACGGAAGGTTCCCCTGCTCAAGTCATCACATGTCCAGGCCCATCTGAAGTTTGCCAATGACCAGCTGGATGATCCAGAGGAGGCATGGGAGAAAGTCATGTGGTCAGATGAGAACAAAGTAGAACTTTTTGCTCCAAACTTCACTCGTCGTGTTTGGAGGAAAAAGAAGGATGAGTTGCATCCACAGAACACCATCCCTACTGTGAAGCATGGGGGTGGTAACATTATGCTTTGGGGGTGCTTTTCTGCAAAGGGGACAGGATGACTGCACTGTATTAAGGAGAGGATGAATGGGGCCATTTATTGTGAGATTTTGAGCAACAACCTCCTTCCCTCAGTCAAAGCATTGAAAATGGGTCGTGGCTGTGTCTTCCAACATGACAATGACCCAAAGCACACAGCCAGGATATCCAAGGAGTGGCTCCGTAAGAAGCATATCAAGGTTCTGGAGTGGCCTAGCCAGTCTCCAGACCTAAATCCAATAGAACATCTTTGGATGGAGCTCAAACTCCATATTGCTCAGCAACAGCCCCGAAACCTGACAGATCTAGAGGAGATCTGTGTGGAGGAGTGGGCCAAAATCCCTGTTGCAGTGCAAACCTGGTCAAGAACTACAAGAAACGTTTGACCTCTGTAATTGCAAACAAAGGCTTCTGTACCCAATATTAACACTGATTTTCTCAGGTGTTCAAATACTTATGTTCAGCAGTGCAAGACAAATAAATTCTTTAAAAATTATACAATGTGATTTCCTGAATTGTTTTTTTAAATTCTGTCTCTCGGAGTGGGAATGCACCTACAATGTGAATTTCAGACCCCTCCGTGATTTCTAAGTGGGAGAACTTGCAAAATCGCAGGGTGTTCAAATACATCTGTTCCTCACTGTATGCATTCAGGACTTATGTATGCATTCACGTTTGCATGCCAGCACAGGGGGATGGGTGGGTTGGCGGTGCTTTTTACACTGTCTTTTTAATTCAACATCCCTTATAGCATGAGCAGTGACAGATCCTCTTTATGGAGAGATCTGGGGTCTACCGATGTTCTAAACCTCGGTCATCTCTGTGATAAACCGGCAGAGTTGCTAGCGTTGGTCCGGGTCTCCAGGATGGCACCTGCCTGGAGTTTGCATGTTCTCCCTGTACCTACGTGGGTTTCCTGTGGGTACTCTCAAACTTCAAAGACATGCTGGTAGGTTCATTGGATACTGTCTAAATTGGCCCTAGTATGTATATGTATGAATGTAAGTTAGGGACCTTAGATAGTACGCCCCTTGAGGGCAGGGACTGATGCACATGTGCAACATATATGTAAAGCGCTGCGTAAATTGACAGCGCTATTTAAGTACCTGAAATAAATAAATAAATGCCTGTAGCTGCAGGTATTATCCCAGTATCACCACTGAAAGTCCAGGATGTCATATGATGTCCTACAGGTGAGAAGTGGTGAATGAAAGCTGTAGATTAAAACTCTTGACAATGACTTATGAAACATTACCATGTTTAAGATTCTAATAGATTTTAGTGATTGGGTTTATATATACCTTCGGGGGGGGGGGGGTTGCAGATTTCAACAAAAATGACAGTGATCACCAGGTATCCATGGATGTGTTTAACATTCAGTACCTTTACAGTATATATCCTAAGGATGCTCTAGAAAGGGCAAGTTGACAAGATATCTTTAATGGCCAAGCAGTGTAGATTTTTGCTCACTAACCTTTGATTAAATGTAAACCTAACATCAAAAAATTACTTTAGGTCACCAGGTTCTCTACACTGCAAAAGAGCATAAAGGAGAGCCTTTCCTAACCTTCTTATCACAGAGCAACTTTTGAAATCATTTTCAAGTCTCAGGCAACCCCTGCTAAAACTAATTCCCTGGGGGGTAGTAAGAAGAATGCTCCTTATATTGGTAGTCACTGAGAAGAATGCCCTCCAAAGTGATAGTCAAAATGCTACTCTTAAAGGCAGTTAAAAAGATCATTGATGACATGCCTTTGGCTCTTCCAAATGGGTCTGGTCCCAGAAATATGTAGGCACCATTAGATGAGAGGTCAACTATCCACAGTTAAAGGAACCCCTAAAACCTCTGGAGGAGCCCTAGGAGTCCACAGAACACTGGTTACGAATGGCTTCTGTAGACCAAATACTTAACCATGTCCTACAGCAAGGTTCCAACCCACTTTTTAAACATCACTCTTGTAATGCAGAATTACTGACTGTCTGTCTCTGTCTGAGCATGAAATCAAAGTCCTAGGCAGCCAAATCCCAATGCATCTTATATAAATAGGCCTCCTGGAGTCAAACTGGTTGAGCTTTTAAGGTAAGGGCCTTATGAAACGAAGGGAACAAATTCCTAAATTTGGTAACCCGATGTGGCCAATCAGATCACTCAACTGAAGCCAGACTTGGACAAAATGAATTCTTACTAGTTACTATGAGTTACTGAATTTCAAAATTAGTTTTCTTCACAGAAAATGGCCATATGTTTCATAAAAGTCCTTCTTGTCCACCACAAATGTTCAGCCTGGTGCACAATGCCAGCAAGGCCATGGGCATTTTCTTCCTCCCATTTAGCAAAACAATCTGACATTTTCTGAATGTATTCCATGTTTTCAACCTTTGGACGTGCTTCAAAAACACCATTAGCATCAAACTCTGCTCTGAAATTATGTTGTTTATGAAAAGTAGGGGGCTTCACGCTGCAGTTTGAAAAATACTCGCTTCCATTGTATGTCGCCAACGACAAAGAACAGAGCTAGCAGATATTGGCAGTGTTATGACCCATATGCTTGTTTGGAATAATTAGATAATTAAAAGCAAAATAGCCAGTCAAAGAAATACTAACACAGATCTGAGAAAGAAACTGCAGACTGTCATGGGGAGGCCACTGCCAAGACTTGCTTCTCAGGGTGCAGTCGATTTTCTACAACTAACACAACAATCTTGTATTTGTTTTCACTTTCATTAATGTGCCAAACTTCACCAAAACAAAAGACTAATTGTTAGCAGGTTGGCAAAGGCATGGAGGGGAAATGTACCGTTATGTGTCATGGCTACATATTGTAAAGTCAAAAAAACATTAACTGGCATAGTGAAATATGATTTTTGTATCAATGAGGACCTTTATACACCTGCTTAAAGGATAAGTTCACCTTTCATATTATTTTATTATTATATTATTCAGGGTGTAACATGTAACTTGATTATGAATGCATCGGCCCCCTGCTCCCCAGCTTTGACAGCTAGCTGGGGATCTTCTCCCTCCCGCTAGCTGTAAAATAAAAAGTGTCAGTGGGGTCGCCACCCGCTAAGCCGCGTCACTCATTCAGTCTTCCAGTCCTCTTGGAATGAGAAACTACAAGTCCTGACAGCCTTAGCGCCTTAGCAAAGTTCATTGATTTTTCCTGTCAGTATATCTGCTTGCTCGTAAATCCCGTACGGGCAAGCAGATATACTGACAGGTCTGCAGGAGACCTGCATGGCACCAGTGATCTGCTGATCACTGGTACAATGCTTTACAGCAAGGGTGTCAAACTGGTGGACCTCCAGATGTTACAAAACTAAAAGGCCCATCATGCCCCTGCCTTTGGGAGTCATGCTTGTAACTGTCAATCTTGCAATGCCCCATGGGACTTGTAGTTTTGGCAACAGCTGGAGGGCCGCCAGTTTGACACCTATGCTTTACAGGCTCCTGCAAACAAAAATTATTAATTTCTTCTTTTCTTTTACCTGCAAAAAAGTGTGCATTTGTTATTTTTAGTAAAAAGGTGAATTTATCCTTTAATCATTTGCCGCCCGTCCTATGGCCGAATGGTGGCCGGCAAATGTCATCAGCATTCCGGGTGGATGCCATATGGCGTCCTCCCGCACATGCGCAGATTGCGCTCCTGCAGAGCCACGCAGCGGCGCGATCTGTCACCGGCCGTGTACCTCGGACACGGGTGATGACAGATCTGAGTATCAGCCCCGTTGCCGGTACCATGTGACCTGCTGTGACCAATCACAGCAGGTCACATGACAGTTGTATACAATGGATGGCTTCATTCATGCCATCCATTGTATACTAGTGTCTAGCTGTGAATGGTCACAGCTAATCACATGCACATGTCATGTGATTAGCTGTGGCCAAATCACAGCTAAGCACAAAAAAAAAAAATAAAACCCTGAATGAATCGATGTCATTCAGGTAAATGCTTGCTTATAGGAAAGTAATTCTATGCTATAAGCAAATTGTGTAAAAAAAAAAAAAAAATACTGATCACTTCCCCACAGTAATACAATGTTACTATGGTAACGATTTGATAATGGCTTCAAATGATCATCATCCTTTAATAAAAGAGTATTTTTTGGCATGATCAGTCATATTTTCAATATCAATGCCAAAATTTCACAATTTCTGCCAGGGTATGCAAACTTTTGAGCACAACTGTATGTTGCCCTCTTTTACTTTTATAATATAAAATTACAAAAAATGATGTTTTATTACTCAGGTACTTTATCTATATCAGTAATTGGTAACTTTTGATCTGTCCAGCAATTCCTCTTCTTCCAATGTGGCCCAAGAAGGTCAAAAGGTTAGACACCCCTGGTCTACACAATTGACATGTATTCAAAGCTTCACATTTGTGCTCTTTTTTGGTTTAGGAAAAGCCATGTCAAAAGTCATTGTATTTTTAAGAACTGACTTCTAGACCATTAAATTGAATGAATGCTTTGAGATTCAGTGTCACTCAACCTATATTTAGTATTGGTACACTATCAGACATTATGCTAGACACCAAAAGGGGACACTGTACTAATACAAGTAAATATGAAGATTTTAGGACAGTCACAATGCCATCATAATGTAGATCCAATGTCTAGATGCCAGTGCAAGACACAAACAGTAGAGGGTACTTGTTTAGGAATTAGGTGAAGGCTACAGTTTTAATTCTAGAAGCCAGCGGACACCCCAACCCTTAACTTTTGGAAATCCCTAGTTAAAGCTCCCATCCCTATTTACAAAACTAACTTTGCCTTTCTCCGGGGTTTCCTTGGGAAGTTTAATAAGATGTGGGACCCCTGGCGTGACTCTCCTACCACTGCTTTGACGTATTATCTACTGTATGAAAAGGAACTTTGCCTGCACAATAGGCAGGGTATTTGTGATAGAGATCAGTGGTATGCTCCTTTCTGGTGTTACCCTGCCCTTTGCTTGTGCACATGGAGTCCAGAAGTTGGAGTCCCACATGATTATCTCAGGTGTTTCACTCCTATTTTTTAGGTCGAGCAGCTGCTATGGTGTTCTAGTTCAGGTTTTTGCCTTTGTACTGTTGTTATAAGTGTTGTTTATTATGTGTGCTGAGCAAGGGAATGCCCAATGGCTTTGTTTTGTATTCTACTATAAAATACACCGAATAAAAAGAATTAGGAAAAAAAAGTTTTAATTTTACATATTTTACAAGACCTGCCAAATGACACCGATTAAATGAAATCCGTGGAAAATGAAATGGTCTGCCTACTATAATCACACGATCAGTTCTAATGTTTTCATAGGAGAAACACTGCATGCTCCCTTGGTCAACTGATAAACTCCCACGGCTTCAACTACCACCTCTATGCACTCAAATCTATCTCTCCACCCCTCGCCTCACCCCTTCAGTCTCTGCCCGAATCACTAGCCTTCTGAACGACATATCAGACTGGATGTAACTCCACTTCCTCAAACTAAACCTTGCTAAAATCAAGCTCCTAGTTTTCCCCCCAGCCCGTGCCCCCCCCCCCCCCGACCTCTCCATCACGACCAACAACGCCACCATCAGCCCCAAGCCAGAGTACTAGGTGTCATTCTAGACTCCAATCTGTCTTTCCAGCCCCAGATCCAATCACTGACAAATTCATGCAGATTCCACCTCCGCAACATCTCCAAAATACGCCCGTTCCTAACTCCAGAAACCACAAAGCAACTCATTCACTCTCTTATCATATCACGACTTGACTATTGCAACTCCCTCCTCGCCGGCCTACCCCAACACAGACTATCCCCGCTTCAGTCTATCCTGAATTCTGCGGCCAGACTCATCCACCTCACCAACCGCTCCGTATCCACCTCCCCCCTCTGCCAATCCCTCCACTGGCTTCCGATTGACCAATGCATAAAATTTAAAATATTAACATTGACGTACAAAGCTGTTCATAACACTGCCCCAAACTACATCACCAACCTGATATCCACCTACCACCCAAAACGCACTCTCTGCTCCTCACAAGACCTTCTACTCTCCAGTTCCCTGGTCGCCTCCTCCCATGCCAGTCTCCAGGACTTCTCCAGGGCTTTCCCCATCCTCTGGAACTCACCTTTAGGCATACCCTGAAAACCCATCTCTTCAGAGAAGCCTACCCAGCCCTCACCTAATTGTTGATCTCCTCTGTTCTTCCCACCACTCCATCCCCCACAGCTATTTCCTCCTGTACCACTCTCCACTCCCTCCTAGATTGTAAGCTCCAAGGAGCAGGGCCCTCAAACCCCTTGTGTATTGTATTGTTACTGTACTGTCTCGTGTACTGTCTCCCAATATAATGTACAGCGCTGAGCAAACTATTGGCGCTATATAAATACGGTATAATAATAATAATCCTCAGCATCCTGTAAGTATATGGAGAATACATTAGAAATAAAAGCCTCATGTAGTAAACCTAAGGCCCATGTAAAAGATGCCTGGAATTTAAGCTCAAGGCCTGCAGACCTTTGGTAAAAGCACTGTACAATGAAAAACAAATTGCCAACTTTAAAATCAGAGCAGAATAAAATATAAAGGTAATTTGTAATACTTTTAAAGTGCAGCTAAACCCAAGAGAAAAAATATATATTGCAGATTACCTTTTATTGGGTGTGTTGGAGAGTTTACATACACTTTACTAAAAAAAAATGCTTTATCAGTTTACAAAAAAAAGTGGAGCTTGAAGTATAGAACAAATCAACACTTGTGAGAATAAACTCAAGGAATAAAACTTTTTTATTTTTCCAACTTTTATTTTCCAGGAACTGGTCAACCCTAAAAATAAACAGTCTACACTCATCACCTCCAAATTGGTCCTTTTTTTCTATATTACCTGTATGGTCGATACAGGAAGCAATCTGTTCACTTTGAAGGGAGCCTAGATGGTTTGCTTGGCCATTATGGACGCTTCATTAATTCTTTGAGAAATTAAGATAACACTAAGCCACGGGGAATTTGGTTCAATCTGAGTGTCAACTCCTTATTGGGAAAGCAAACAGGCTTACTGCAAGTCCCATTACTGCTGACAACACAAATAGGATTGTGAACTCACAAGGCCAGAGAATGGTCAAGATACCAAATTGATATATAATGTGTATAATATCCATATGTTCTTAAAATCAGTTCTCCAAACCAATTCATGTATAAGCATCACCCCCCCCCCCCAACTCAAAACAGAGAATTCTCTTATGGGTAAATACTACGTGAACTAACACCATTATATTAATACTAGGGCTAAACCCTAACTAGATAACATTTAGTTTGCCAAAGCATGGTGTATCATAAACAATTACCATTTTTATTGAAGATTTTTTTTTTTTTTTTAGAAAATATAATTTTCACCTTTTCTATCCCTTTTTTTACATCTTGGCACTGTAGCTGTCCTCTAAGCTTTTTGAAGCCACATCCTGTGTACGGTACTTGCTCCAGCATGAACTACATGCCATTGCTCATGAAGAGACAATGGAGACAACGACTGCAGAATGAGAATCAGCATGACCACTTATAGTCTCCATTGGGACTGCATGTGACACGGTAACAAAGCAGTAAAGTAATTGATAGACGGTTTTTCACCCCATTTCTGAAAGCTCCTGAGCAAGGATCTTTATGGCAGGACATCCAGGCTTTATTCTCATAAATTATATTTTAATTAGAGATAAACATGTATATTTATTGAGTTTGAAAATTACTTTAGAAATTATGTGTAGGATTATATGATATTTTTGAGATTGGGTTTATGTATACTTTAGCCATCTACAGGTTCAAGAAAGGACTAAAATCATAGTGACCTTAACTGCTGTAAACAAAAAGTATTTTTATTTTCTGCTTGGTAAACACTGAACCTCCTGCCAATCAAGAATCAGTCTATGAACTCTACTCTTTGCTCGCTAATCCCTATAGTGCGGGTGGAGGCTGTGGTTATAGGAAATCTGCATTAGGGCGGCATCTTCAACACTTCGTGGCACAAATAACTCATCGTGTTTCATCCACTGCACAGTGACATTACACTAGACCAGGGGTCCCCAAACTTTCTAAACAAAGGGCCAGTTTACTGTGCTTCACGCTTTGGAGGGGGGCGGACCATGGTCAGTGGTAGTAGAAAATGTCCTTGCATCAGTGGGAGTAAACAATTTCCCATCTTGGGTATTAGAGGAATTATTAATGCCCCATCGCTTGGTGTCAGTGGGAGGAATAGTACTTCATCATTGGTGTCAGTGGGAGGAAGAGTACCCCATCATTGGTGTCAGTAGAAGGAGTAGTGCCCCATCATTGGTGCCAGTGTGAGGAATAGTGCCCCATCACTAGTGTCAGTGGGAGGAATAGTGCCCCATCATTGGTGTCAGTGGGAGGAATAGCGACCCATTGTTGGTGTCAGTGGGAGGAATAGTGCCCCATCATTGGTGTCAGTGGGAGGAATAGCGACCCATTGTTGGTGTCAGTGGGAGGAACAGTGCCACATCATTGGTGTCAGTGGGAGGAATAGTGCCCCATCATTGGTGTCAGTGGGAGGAATAGCGACCCATTGTTGGTATTAGTGGGAGTAAACAATTCAGTCTAATGGAGAATAAGACATGGAGCCACTCAATGAAACTGGAGGAGAAGCGGTTTAACCTTAAGCTACGTTCACTGTTAGGGCGGCAAGGATGCGGAGCTCCCTTCTACAATCGGTGGTGTCAACAGGAAGTATTGATAGTTTTAAAAAACTCTTGGACGTGCCTCTTAGTAAACACAATATACGGGGATATGGTAAATGACTCACACACCCACATAGGTTAAACTGGATGGACTATTTATTTATTTCAGGTACTTATATAGCACCATCAATTTACACAGTGCTTTACATATATATATATATATATTGTACATTCACATCGGTCCCTAACCCTCAAGGGGCGTACAATCTAAGGTCCCTAACTTACATTCATACATACACATACTAGGGCCAATTTAGACAGGAGCCAATTAACCTACCAGCATGTCTTTGGAGTGTGGGAGGAAACCGGAGTACCCGGAGAAAACCAATGCAGGCACAAGGAAAACATGCAAACTCCAGGCAGGTGGTGCCGTGGCTGGGATTTGAACGACCCTAGTACTGCCAGGCGGAAGTGCTAACCATTTAGCTACTGTGCTGCCCCAAGTAGTGTGATTATTCAGCATTACCAACTATGTATGTAACCCCGTAAATCATTTCCTGTTGGTAACAAGTATGCTGTGAATTTTTTATTTCCTTAGGTAAATATTGCCTTTCCACCATTTTTGATTCTATTATGTTTGTGTTCCTATATTTTCCACATAGCTTAAAACACCACAGTGTTTAGACTATGTTACAATAATGAGAATATAGCTTTGGTACTGACATGTTCGGTTTGAGCTTCCCTTTATTAACTAGCTATTTAAATATGGCAAGGCTGTTTTGTGTTCCTATCTGTTTCTCATTTGCAGCGAGGCAGGGATGGATGCAAATCACCTTATGATGTATCTCCAGCTGGCTCGCCAACATGAAATGCTAATCTATACAATGGTCTCTGGATAAAGATACATTAGGCTGTCCCTATGAAATGTTCTATACCGTTCTCCATAATGGAAATAGCTTTAAATCATTATAATGACTTCTAGTGTAATTTCCATCAGTTAATCTGGCAGAAACCCTCATTAGGCCTTGCAGATGTGTAGATTGCCAACATAAAGAACCAGCCGATACATTGTGATGAGAACAATGTCACCTGCACAGTGCCCTGATACTTATCATTTTTATTTAAATGCATTATATTTGCTCAGCGTGTTGGTATATCAGCTCTGCAGTTTCAAAGACAATTGTGAGCTTTCAACCTTGTGATAAAAATTTGGTGAAGGCCCCTTTCTCTTCCAATGCAACTGGACCCTTGTACACAAAGCCAGCTCCATAAAGACATGGTTTGAGGAATTTGGGGTGAAGGAACCCCAGTTCGCTGCTCAGAGCCCTGAGTTCAACCCTACTGAGCTAATTTGGAATGCCAATTACAAGCCAGGTCTTTTTATCCAATATCAGCACCTGACTTCACAAATGTTCCATGGCTGAATAGACACACATTTTCAAACTCAAACTTTCAAATCTTGTGGAAAGACTTCCCAAAAGAGTAGAGGCCGTTAAGGATGCAAGGAGGGCTGGGAGGCAACTCCATAATAATGTTCTTAGTTCTGTGAATGTTCAACAAGCTTTTTAACAGGTACGATGGTCATCAACCGGAGGTGTGTGGAATGCTGAAGATTCATCAGCTGTTAAAGTTCTTGAAGGCAGAGAACTTCAGACCCACCACACAGAGAGGTATTAGGAGTCTTCTAGAAACAGTTTTTCAGGAGACAGTTACTTTTAACCAGCAAAAGCTACAGTATCAGTCCATTTCCTCTGCAGCACTCTGAAACCCTGACGCTGCTAGGCATATACCAACTTGGATAACGAAAGTTGAGAGGTTTTCTTCCCATGTTTCATTCTTCACTTCTAATCCTTAACCTTTTGACACTGATTGCCTCCCAGCCCCTGAAGGCAGAGGGTGGGTCTTCAGGTCAGGCAACCAGTGTGATTGGCTGTCACAGCGGTCACATGATCAGAAAGCTAACAATCACAAGTAGTATGCATTGGGAGATCAACTCCAGCTACCAACCAGCTAAGACCCACCCACTGAGCGGCTGCATATATACAGTATGTATGTGGCCGGCATCAAGAGGTTAAAGTGGTTGTAAACCTTTACAAATATCCAGTAAAGTGACTGGCCTCAGGTCATACACAGAGATGAAACAATTCCTCCTGCATAAGTTGTACCTGTTTATCTATGGCCCTCCCGTACATCCATTCAAAGTACAAAATTTGCACAGCATTTCTGAGCTTCAGAAGGCAGGTGATGGGGATTTGGGGATACTGCAGAGCAAAAAGGTGAGTGTAATCTGACACCTGAGTGGAGGGAATGGACCCCCACCACACATGCACACAAAAACATGAACACACACACACAGTTTCATAGGGAAAGATATACAGCAGAGGCTGTCAATAACCTGCTGTGTGGTTTCCCCATAACCTGTTATAAGTGAAAGAAATCAAACTAACTTCTTTGGATTGAGGCAGGTACACATTATAGAAAGATATGCTTTCTTCATTTTCTATTTCAGAGGTTTACAACCACTTTAAAACCAAATGCCAGGATTTGCCTTATTGCCCCACTCTCTAGCAGCACATACTTTTCCTTCACTCCTCCACTGCTCCATTCAGCTACTGAAAGCAAGCAAAAAAATCTCTATGTAAACTGTGAGTCACTCTAAATTGGGAAAGAACACCTGCATTCTATTACACCCCTCACACACTCTTTTTGGAAGAATGCTTTCACCTATTAGCTACCAAATGGTGTAAAAACACCCAACCTGTCAACAATTACGCTGCCAATTGTATTATTATATTGTGAGTCACTCTAGTTGGAGCTTACAAAGGGCTGAGGATTGTCTTCCTGCCCTCGTGTGACAGCTCTGGGCCAAGTGGAGTGCATTGATGTCCATGAATGCCTTGGACATTCAAGATTGGCCTAGTAGGGTGACTGGCAGGCTCACTCGGATTCGGACTCAGACTAGGATCTGAACACACCTGAACACGCTTGAGCTTATCTCCAACTAGGAGGTTGAGATGGGAAGGGGGTGTGGTTGGGGTTGTATTAATGTGAACAGGGTGTGAACTATCTTATGTGTAAGGGGCAAAGAGAAAGTGTATCTGCAAAGGTCATCACATCTCCTTGCCACCCCGCCACCCACTTAAACTCACCTTGTCATAGCTCCCACACTACTTCTTCCTTGGTTCCTTTTGTGTATTGAGAGAGAGCTAAGGGCAGATGGATTCCAGGAACTAAATGCTACATGAATCATCTGCCCTTACTCAAGATGGCCACAGCTAAAAATGCTAGGAGGGGTATTTGTCAAGGTGATTTCTCAACCAAATAAAGCATGGAGACATTGATGGATGGGGGAGTTTGCTATGAATATTAAAAATGAATTAAATAGTGTTTTCAGTTTGTGGTGCTTAGCAAGGCTGGACAAGAGGTAGGCAGGAGGGATGGCTGCCCTGGGCACTGTGGTATCATGTGAGGTGGGGGGGGGGCACCACAAGGAGATTGGGGGGGATGTGTGTTGAGAAGGGGTGCCAGGGGGTACGAATTGCTCTAGAGGGCAAATTTGGGGAGGTGTGCTAGGAGTGGTGATTTGGGGGATTTGTGTTAGAAGGGGGAATGGGGGAAGAGGATGTGTGCTAGGAGGGGGATTTGGGGGGTTTGTGCTATAAAAGTAATATGGTACAGGGGAATTTTTTTTTGGGGGGGGGTGCTAGCAGGGATGATTGGGGGTATTTGTGCTAGGATGGGTGACTGGGGAAGGGGAATTTGTGCTGGGAGAGGGGGATTTAGAGTTGGAGAGAGATCATTTGAGCTTGGAGGGGAAATTTGAGGGGTAGAGGATTTGTGCTAGGAGGGTGTAGTGCCTATGAAATGTGTTGGCCTTGGACCCTTTGTTTCTTGGGTAATTTTTACAATAAACCATTGTTGCCAAAATGCCAGGAGCATGAGAAATGACTGATGTCATTTCTCTAAGGAACAGAGTGACAAGATTTTAGACTGCTTATAGCAAGATAAGAATTTGTTTGTAGGATTGAACGTGTTTATGACATCTAGTAATGTCACATTAGAAGATAAGAGCCTGTTTAAAGACATCTACTTGCTTGAGAAGTTTGAAATCCTTAAGTTTAGGGTAGATGAGAAGAAATTTAGGGCAGATAAGAAGCTGATCTGAAGCAAAAGCATGACTGTTTAGATAACGATGATGATTCAATATGGTGGCTGGGCATGACTCTGTTATCCTCATGGAACCTTTCTGCTAGCTCCTCCTAGAGTAGGTGTGGCACCCGCCCACTTCGGGAAAGCTGCCAGGAACATGGTTTAAAAGCCGGAAGTTTAAGTGCTATCGATTGGGAGCCCCCTAGCAGACGAGGACGCTTTGATGCTGGGACTCTTGCCAAGGCTCTATGGGCTCATCAATTGGTCGCGTTTACGGCTTCCCAGTGACCCCCTGTGCAGTATGGTTCTGATGGGATCTGTTCCTTCCCGCCTTCACATAGCTTTGGTAATGTATTAATTCTATGCTGTGAAGCTGTCAAATAATGTGTCTATTTCATGCTGTAATGCTCACATTATTATTGATGTGTGTTATTATGCAGATTGTGGTGACTATAAGATATATCCTCCTGTGTGTTGTGTCATAATAAAAGTGGAGGTTTTGACAGTGCAAGAATATTGCAGTTGGCTTCTGTTATTTCTTGGAGTGCCGGGTGAATGCTATGATGTGCCAGGGCATTTGTTCATTTTGTAGAGGGTCTTTCACATGCGTACAATATGTAATGATGTAAATGCTGGTTAAAAGTACCTGTGTGTGACTAGCTGTTGATTGTGTGTGTGCACATGACTTGCTTTTAGTTACTGCACTCAGCATTATCATTACAGAGGGGTAATTTTTTTTGGGGGGTGGTGATTTGTGCTGGGGGCATATGGGGAGAGAGAGGATTTGAGCTGGGGGGATGGTCAGGTAAAGATTTGTGCTGGGAGAGGGGGATCAAAGCTTAGGGGGTAAGCATGCAGAGTAGTGTTTGATTTTTTTTGGGGGGAGAGGGAATTTTTGCTGACACATGATGCTCAGACATCTTGGGGGGCACAATTTGGCATGCTCGCCCTGGGCTCTAGATGATCTTGTCCCAGCACTGGTGCATAGATACAGGTAAGTTCCACTTTAAACTTGAATCCTCCCATGTAGTAACGAAGGGGTCATCACCAGCTACTGTCTATCAAACAACAGTTCTGTCCTACGGCAACCAGTTGTGCCGCAGACAGAAATTCAACTACGAAAAAACATTCTTCCAATAAGATATATTTGTATTTTCAGTTCACGCCGCAAAAGCAAACTTCACCGGCTTATTTCTATGCTGTGAAACCCCAGGAGCTGAGTAGAGAAATAGCGTTCAGCATTCCTGCACTCCTTTAAATAGGATGGACTGTGCAAAACAACAATACTTACATATAATCTAAAACCAAATATAACTGAATTACTTATCCCTTATACAAACAGCCTCTCGCATCCAGCCCGGGAAGTGTTTATCTAAGCGGAACACCGCGACCAATATTGTCCTGCGTGGTAAAATCTAAAACAAACACCCTTGCCTTACCACTAGGATAGGATGGCATTGAGCGCGGCATCGCTTTACATAACCGTTACTTGAAAATGAAATGCAAATGACCTAATTATAGTTTCAATGAAATTCATCAGCTGCTGTCAAGGTTAACGCCAGGAACTAATGGTATGTTAATTAAGTCATACCTAACCGTGGCGATACTCCCAGGCAGACCGTAAAGAAGGGCCCTTTTCTCTTCTTCAGCGAGAGCATAAATCTTGATTTTTGGGTCGTGGCTCTGGCAAGAGCCCCACGGCCTCACAAAGAAGCTGTGTTTGGAGACAATAAGGTATTATTCTAAAATAAAGTGATACGGGCGCCATTGCTAGGCACCGAAGCGTGTATATTTACTCTTACTAAACAAGAATGCTGTTGTTTAGACGCTAATGTACTCGATGTGTTCACATTAAAGTGATCAAGTATAACATTAACCAGGCATCATGGGAGACGCTATGAAAGAGAATGGCATGATGGGAGATGATGATGAAAGGAAGAGGTCCGGCTGTTGTCGCTAACTGCTGAGCTATTAAAATTTTAAATTAAATTTTAAATTTTGAAGATGAACTCCAGGCGGACACAAAAGATACAAATTAAAGTGGTTGTAAACCCCTGAAATGAAAATTGAACAAAGCATTTCCTCCTACAATGCATGCTTACCTCAATTCAAAGCACTTAGTGTGATTTTTGCTTGCTATCTGCATGAGTCACTTCTGACAGTCTATGCCAACGCCAGACAATTCCAGGAGACGGTTCCACCAACCCTTCAGCAAACAGCAGGTGATCGACTGCCTCAGCTGTGCATGCTTCCCTATGAGACTGTGTAGAGGTAGGTGTGTACTTTCCCTCCACTCAAGAGCCACATTACACTCAGCTCTCTGCTCTATGCTGTGCAGTGTGTGACATCACATTCCCACTCACTGCTCCCTGACATCACATTTCCGCTCCTTGTCACGTCCGCAGATGAACTGGTACAACTTATGTAGGAGGATTTCTTTAAGGTCTGTGTATCATTCCACTGAATATATGCAGCCACTGTATTTATGAATACATCATTACATTTTTTTAGTGCAAGCAGTGTACCTGGATATGACCTAGTATCAGCCTCTGGCAGTCCCTGTACAGCTGAGCTTAGACTGGGAGAGGGAGAAGCAGCCCAAGAAGCTAATCAATTGTGCTACAGTGTTCATGTGCCAACAAGGAACTTGTTAATAGAAGGAAAGAGCAGAATGAGTGAGTGCAAAACATATTATATATATATATATATATATATATACATACAGTAAAGGAAATGCGTGTTTGATCCCCTGCTGATTTTGAATGTTTGCCCCTCACAAAGAAATGAGCAGTCTAAAAATCAAATGTTCAGTGTATTGTAACACTGAGAGACAGAATAGCAACAAAACAATTCAAAAGAAATGTATGTCTAACAAATGATGACTGATTTGCATGTTCATGAGAGAAATAAGTATTTTATCCCCTATCATTCAGCAGGATTTCTGGCTACCAGGTGTCTTTCATACAGGTAACAAGCTGAGATTAGAAGCAGTCTCTTAAAGGAAGTGCTGCTAATCTCATTTTGTTACCTGTATAAAAGACACCTGTCCACAGGAGCAATCAAACCATCAGAATCCAAACTCTCCACCATGGCAAAGACCAAAGAGCTGTCCAAGAATGTCAGGGACAAGATTGTAGACCTACATAAGGCTGGACTGGGCTACCAAACTATCGCCAAGCAGCTTGGTGAGAAGGTGACAACAGTTGGTGCAATCATTCGCAAATGGAAGAAACACAAAACAACTGTCAGTCTCCCTAGGTCTGGTGCACCATGTAAGATCTCACCTCGTGGCGTGTCAATGATCATGAGAACAGTGAGGAATCATCCCAGAACTACACGTGAGGATCTTGTCAATGATCTCCAGGCAGCTGGGACCACAGTCACCAAGAAAACAATTGGTAACACACTACGCCGACAAGGATTGAAATCCTGCAATGACCGCAAAGTCCCTCTGCTCAAGAAAGCACATGTCCAGGCCCGTCTGAAGTTTGCCACTGAACATCTGAATGATGCAGAGGAGGACTGGTTGAAAGTGTTGTGGTCAGATGAGACCAAAATCAAGCTCTTTGTCATCAACTCAACTCACCGTGTGTGGAGGAGGAGGAATGCTGCCTATGACCCCAAGAACACCATCCCAACTGTCAAACATGGTGGTGGAAACATTCTGCTTTGGGGGTGTTTTTCTGCTAAGAGGACAGGACAACTGAACCGCATCAAAGGGACGATGGACTGGGCAATGTACCGTCAAATCTTGGGTGAGAACCTTCTTCCCTCAGCCAGGGCATTGAAAATGAGTTGTTTTTGTTAAAATTGTTTACTTTATTCAAACTTTGTGTATTTCATATACAGTATGTGTGAGGCAATTAAATTTTAATAAAATAAAATACATATATTCATTGCATACAAAGTTGTGTCTATATGAGTATTTCTGGGGAGGGGGACCATATATTTCATCAGAATCTTAAAGCTGTCCATGACTCACAAAAGGTTAAAAACCACTGAGCTAGATAATGCCTGACGTTCTCCAGCCAGAAAAAGAGATAAGCTCTAACTGCCTTTCTTCAGTTTCTAATGCACACTGTGAGAAGCTCACGGTGTGCAGTGAAATCAGAGTAAGTAATTTCATTATAGGAGAGGAGCCTGTACAACTGTGCAAGACTGAAGGTTATTCCAGCTTTAAAGTGGTTGTAAACCTCAGGCATTGAAGATGAACAGAGCATATCCCTCTATAGTATATACTTGTCTCAGTTCAGAGCACTAACTGTCATTTCTCTCAGCTGCTTTGTTCCTCTTCTATCAGCATGGATCATTTCTGACAAGTTTTCCTGACACCAAGAGAAAAATGGTGACAGGAGAGGGAACTCCAACAGACTGACAGCTTCAGCTCTGTTCCTGTGAACTGTGTGGAGTGGGGAGGTGTCCCTTCCTTTCAATCAGCTCTCAGAGCTCTCCTCACTGAGCTCTGCAGAGTGTAATCTCAACTCAGCTTCACTGAAAGCTCAGACAAGCTGTATAAATTCAGACATTTGTCATTTCTGCTCTCCGTCCCATTTTTATGAATGCTCAGACAAGCTTTATAATGTCAGTGTTTTGAATTGATGTAGAGAAGAGAAGACTGCAGATAAACCGGTATAACTTATGAAGGAGGATTTGTTTAATCTCTGTGTATCATCTGAGGCCAGATACTTCATTGGGTATATGTAAGGGCTTACAACCACTTGTATACAAAATGAAAAAGAAAAAACCTTGGCTTTAGATATACTTTAATTTAAAAAAAATATATCCACCTGTGCCTATCTGCTGGAAGTATGAAACATCCGTTTATTTTCCTTCCCAGAAAGCATTGTTTTTCTGAGAAGGGTTGCGTTATACGAAGAAAGTAGATGCCAACTGTGCTTAGTGGAGCTCTTTAATTTCAAACCAAGGAAGGAGCAATTGACTCTGAAGTAGTTCAGGAAGTTCACATTCCAGGTGGATGTTGAAGTCTATAAATAATTCATAGACCCTTCCAAGTGTCCTGAAATCCCAATCACAGGTTTATAATATCAGCAGTATATCAGGACATAAATGTCTTCAGGTCTCTTAGCCAAGTGCTGGGCAAGAAAAGCTCCCTTTCACAATAGCTCCCTATTATCACCTGTCATCTGTCATGTGTTATTGCCATATATTTGGCCAAAAGGAAAATTCTTCTTTGTTTACTTGTCAGGGATGATGAATTGTGTACCAAAAAACACTATTTCTGAAATCACTCCAGAGAACGACACAGGGATTGTTTATTAAGTGAAAACACGGCATATGAAAGCAATCGGGGGGGAAAAAAAAAAAAGAGTACGGCAAGCAGTGACGGACACAATTATGCTGACACGGACACATGGAGTCAACAGCTCTCAGGCATATGATCAATGTAATAGGGTGCTGTGACTGACAAAAAGCATTGTTGGCCTAGATAGCACAATGAGACTTTTATGAAGAGGTGAGACCAGGAGTATTGAAATTGTCTCGAATAAGTGGTTTGTTTTTCTTTATAAAGCAAAGGATGAATGTTGAGCTACAGCCATGACTTTTGGCAACAAAAGGTGTCTGGCTCATTTGCGAAATGAAAATTCCACAGTTACAAATGAATGGGGCAAGACAAGGCTGATAAAATGCCAACTCCAAGCTCAAGACTAATTTTCTGAACACCTGTGCCCTTCAGACTAGGCTACTGAGAGTATAAGGAAGCCATTCTCAACTATGGTTCCATGGTTCCTCCAGAGTTTGCTAGAGGTCCCTGGAGCTAATAGACTGACATCTTATTAAATGGTTGTTTACCTCCTATTTGATGGTGCCTGCATAGTTCTGTGGCTGGGGCCAGAGCCACTTGGCAAAGCAAGCTGGAGGAAACCAATGATTGTTTGAGCTGTCTGTAAGGGTGGCATTCTAACCACCACTATAAGGTGGGAATTTTTTTCACTGGTCACATTGGGGGTCAGTGGTAACATTTTTATCCACTGACCCCCAGTGAATTTGTTTTTATCAGAGGTTCCCTGAGACCTAAATACTATACTAAGGCAGCCTTTCTCAACCTTTTCAACACAGAGGAACCCTTGAAATAACTTTCTCAAGTAACCCCTGCTAAAAATTACGATATCTACAACTACATCTTGCACTTGTGCTCATTGGGAAGAATGCTCCTTACTATGGCCTTTGGGAAGAATTACCCCTTTACAGATAGCTAAAAATATCAATGGCATCAGTGGGAACATATCTGGGAGGCAGATATTGCTCATTGCTCAAGGAACCCCTAGCAACCTCTGGAGGAACCCGAGGGTTTCATGGAACCTTTGAGAAACCCTGCTTGAAGGGTTCTTCAAGGATAAAAAGGTTGAGAAAGGCTGATGAAAGGGACAACTGCCCGATGAAGTTCACAACACAGTTCGAAAGAAAGCCACTTTTCACAAGGGAACGTGTAAAAAGTCCATGGGTAAGGTGGATAGTGAAGACCATGATTACCTAGAGTTTGGAGCTCTGTAAGCAGACCTCTGCTCTTCCTGTTCAATTCTAAGTCCTGCTTTTCTTGAGCTTATTTGCTTGAGTATCAGAGGTTTCATAGAACCTTCATGTTTCTGGAACTTGCATTATTAAGCTGTGTGAGCTGGAAGATGATCCAGAAGGATACAAGAGATGAGTCACATTGACAGTTCTAGGACATTTACATTCTGGGTGCTCGGTTTATTTAAACTTTAGGTTTTTAAACTGATGTTGCATAGCTGTTTCTTTTTTTATCAGATATTTAAACAATATATTTCTGGTTAACCCCTACAATACACTACTGTGTCATATGGGTCAAAGGATGGAACTAAGGTATGGAAACAAACATCTAGCACTCCAAAACTGTTGAATGGTACACAGTGTGAAGAATACTTTGAACTCCGACAGAGTGAAGACAGGAAATGTGAGCCTACAAAGAGGTAAGTATAATACCCCGTCTTTTGCAAGGACCTCCTTTTAAAGTGGACTCAAAGTCATCAAGTTAGCCTAGCATGCCTTGAATGTAACTGTTTTGGCAAAGTTTGCTTTTTTCCCCAAAAATAGCCTATGCAGTCGGGGCCCCTGTAGGATCCTTGGAAGGCCTACTGAAAAAACCCTGCTTTAGCGTTCTCTATGTCCTGCCTTATTTCTAGGACACAAATAAATGTTGTTTTTCACTCCTGTAATGCTGGACATGAGCATCCAATGGCCTATCAACAAAGCAGGATGTGGGGATTGCTAACTGGGAGATTTTTGGCCACGCTTCCAGAGAAATCAGAATGTCCTACAAGTATGACATTAAAGTTAATGAACGTCTTATAAATTAGCATAGTTTTTTAATATCTACTTTAGCCCCTTTACTGCATAGGTTATTTTCTAGAAAAGGTGAATTTAACTTTAAAATTACATTAAGTCCCCGACTTATGAACATATTCCGTTCTGGGAGAACATTTGTAAACTGGATTAGTTTGTAAGTCCGACAAAGTGAGCCTTATACACCTTTGACACAAATATACAATGTAAGCATACAAAAACAAACACACAAAAATTCTGTAAATAAACTATTTTTACTTTTACAGTTACCTTAAAATGGTGGCACAGTACAGTTCAGTACCACAACTGGCATATAGTGGAGGAGGGAGGGTAGGTGGGAGATTGTGGAGCTGAAGGATCATCAGCAATAGAAGATGGTGGGCAAGATGGAATTTGGCCCACACCTGATGTAGTTGGAACTTAAGGATCATCACCAATAGGAGATGGAGGGCAAGATGGAATTTGGGCCACACCTGATGTTGATGAAGCTGAAGGATCATCAATAGGAGATGGAGGGCAAGATAGAATTTGGCCCACACCTGTTGTTGACAGAACTGAAGTATCATCAGCAATAGGAGATGAAGGGCAAGATGGAATTTGGCCCATACCTGATGTTGATGGAGCTGAAGGATCATCAACAAAAGAAGCTGGAGAGCAAGATGGAATTTCACTCACACCTGATGTTGATGACACAGGTTTTTTGATGGATTTAATTCTGTATGATCCAGTGATGTCTGAGTAGTAGCTCTTTTTTACTCATCATAGATTACTCTGTAGCACTGGATGGCATCCTGAACAGATGCTGCAACCTTTGTGTATAGTTCTACGTTGGGGTCCTGTGCCTCAAAAACTAACAGTGCCTCTTCAGTGCCATTTCATGTGTTGTGAATCTCTTTGGTTCTTCAGTTACATCTTCCTCTTGGCTCTATTCATCTTTTTGCTGGGCCTCTAATTCCATCAGGTCCTCATTAGTAAGCTTCTCATGTTGCACAGCAAGGAGTTCAATGAAGTCGTCATCTTGCAGATCTAGCTCCAGCTTCATGCTAAGGGTCACTAAGTTGTTGAAGACCTCTTTGGACTCCTTACCCACCTTCCCAAGTCCATGAACTTCATGAACAAACTGAGGGAAAAGGTTCTTCCAAACCCCATTCATGGTGACAGCTGAAAACCTCATGCCAAGCAAAGTTGATGTTTTTTATGGCCTTGTAGATGTTATAGTCTTTCCAAAATTGTTGCAAAGTTGTTTCTGTTTCATCAATAGCCGTCACCGCCTGACAAAAAGTGTGATGTAAATAATATTTCTTGAAAGCCGCAATAACTCCTTGGTCCATAGGTTGGGTGAGCGCCGTAGTATTCGGTGGCAGATACACTACTTTGACGTTGGGAAAGTCATCCATGAATTGGGGGTGACCTGGTGCATTGTCAAGCAGCAAATGAATGTTGAATGGGATATCTTTCTCCAAACAATATTTCTATATCTCTGGGATAAAGTGGTGTAAAAACTAGTCCTGGAAAATGGCCTGTGTAACCCAGGCTTTGGAGTTACTCTTCCACACAACAGGAAGAGAGCCCTAGGCTATGTTTTTGAGGGCTCCTGTGTTCTCTGAATGGTAAACTAAGAGAGGCTTTAGTTTCATATCACCAGAAGCATTGCCACCAAACAACAGAGTGAGTCTGTCATTTGCTGCTTTGAAGCCTCGCATCACCTTTTCCTCTTTACTGATGTAACTTCGTTCTGGCATCCTCTTCCAGTAGAGTCCTGTCTCATCGACCTTAAAAACCTGTTGGGGTAAATAAGCACCTTCATCAATAATTTCTCTAAGTGTTGCTGGAAATTCTTGGGCAGCTATAGTATCTGCACTCGCAGCCTCACCACTTAATTTTATGTTGTGAAGGTTGGTTCTAGCCTTGAATCTGTTAAACCATCCATGGCTGGCAGTAAAAGATGCACACTGTTCACCCCATTTTTTTCTTCAAGTCTTCAAACAGGCTTTTAGCTTTTTCTTGAATAAACATTAAGCTGAGTGGGACTCAACGTTGATGCTGATCCTGCATCCACACACTGAGAAGTTTCTCCATCTCCTCTATCACTTTACCATGCTTTTTGAATATTATTGTTGACTTCATAGGCACAGCAGACTTCACATGTTCCATGATCTTGGCCTTGTTCTTTAGAATTGTGCCAATGGTAGAACGATTCATGTTATAAGAACGAGCAATGTCTACCATCTTTTTCTCAATTATTTTCATTTTTGTTTCCATGGTTATTGCTCTGCACTTCCTAGCAGTCCCCTCCACATCACCACTGCTTTTCCTCTTGCTTCCGGACATCCTGTTCTCTGTACAGTACACTATTGCATTGTACAGTTAGCACACAGCAACACAAATGTGACAATGTGCAACTGTGACAATGTCTGGCAGACACGTGAGCTACTTCCGCGATTTGTTCGCATCTACGAATGTTCATAATGCGAGGTCCATTCGTATCTGTGAAAGTTTGCAACTTGAATGTTTGTAAGCTGGGGATTTACTGTAGTGGGTTTAGTTCTGCTTTAACATTGAAGAGCAGATTGGGTTTCCTCATTGGCAGTTGTGGGATTTCCTTTAGACATATATAGCGGGGGCTGCTATCAGCCAAACACGTACCTTGTAGTGGTCGTTATCCTATCCACAGTTATCTGAGAATTCTAAAATAAGATATTATAATTTAGAGCTGCAGTGTAGGATTTTGGTTTCCTTTCAGTTTCTGATGCTGAGTTCAGTTCAGTTTCAAAGACCAACTTTCTGTTTAAAGTACATTCCAGGTGCATCAAAATAAAAGGTGTTTGAGGTTCTACAGTTGACTTTCTTTAGAAGATAGACACAGCCTGAGATCTTTGCAGAGGACCCATCTCCTGTCTGCTGAAAAGAAAGTCTTTTGTTCTCTGTGTGAAAGCTGTGATCTCTCTGCAGAGGTCCAACAAGCCTCCTGATGAGTCAAAGCTAGAGGTCTCTAATCAGCAATGCTCATGCTGCCTGCTGATTGGAGGGCTTTAGCTCTGACACAGCAGAGGGTGAGTTAGACCTCTGCAGAGAATCCACTGCTTCCACAACTTGAGAAATGGTCCTTCTCTACAGTATGCTAGCAGGGGACATTGACAGGTCTTTCTACGCAGAATGTGGTTGCTTTCTAAAGGAAACTGTAGGACTTTGCACACCTATTTGTATGTACCTGGAATGTAGTTAGCTGATTTAAACAAATTGTTTAATTGGGTTTTAAGATTTTTTTTGTTACTTTAAAAGTTGCTTACCTCGTCAGTAGTTGTTATTTTCTGTGCTGCTTTTGATTATTCCTCTTTGGAATATTTGTAAGACATTAGCACAAATCAAATGTTACCTAAGCAAGTGCATCTTTTTGGAATCCAGCGTTAGATAAAACAAGACAATCAAGTAACCAAGAATTCTTTTCAGTCTTTGCAGCAGTGCAGGGAAGTTGTGCGCAGAAGGAACAGGGATTTCACAGCTGGAATGAATCCTATGCTAGAGGAACTTTTATAGATTATTTGAGTGTAATTTTCTGTTACCAGAACACATAACTTTTTAAGCGCTCGCTGAGAATTGAAACAGCAGGAGATAAGGACACCAATAAGATTGAGTGCACATTGAGTGTGTTCAAGCTTTAAACGACCTACGTTGGTGAGTTCATCGAAGGGGGAAAGTCAGATTATATCAATTAAATCAATCAATCAATGGCTTCTGAGGCTGACGATGACCTGGGGGGCTCTGGATCGTGAATATGCAGAATGTTGGGCGCATCAAGCTAAATCGGTAAACATGCAATCCTGACACATAGTCAATAAAACCTTTTAGTACTAGATAGACCTACATGAAGTACACCACTTAGTGCCGTCGTATCTGAAATCAAACTGAGAAAGAAGAGACGGGACACTGTTAGATATATTTTTTTTATTGACAAGCACAGAAGTTAAGTACAATCTGATCTTTGGATGACCTTGTAGAATGCAATAGGAAGGACAAAGAGATGAAGGCAAAAGATCATTAAAGGACAATTACCACTGGTGAGCTGATGTTCCTGCCTGTTACTTATATCACAGCAAACAAAGCATTTGCCTAGGGTGAAAATGGGACCTGGTGAGTTGTGGCAGACTGACCCATGAGAGGCTCCTGGGGGGAAGTGGCAGGATGGAGTAAGGGGGTCCAGTTCTGAGAGGAGAGAGAGAAATTGGCAGAGATCAAGAGAGCCCTGGGATAAGGACAGTTCCAGAACCGGTGAGAGAACTAACGGCAGTTGTAGGCATCGGTTCAGCAGACAGAGAGTGGCGACAGCAGGGCCTGGGGGAAAGGGGGTGTTTGGTGGAGAGTGGCAGTGGTGGGGCTCGTGGGGGGGGGGGTTAGGGGTTGGCGGAGAATGGCCCGGGAGGAGGAGGGAACCCAATTTGCCTGGGCCAGCACAACAACGAAATACACCACTGGCCAACAGTGATATTTATACATGGTCATTTTTGTCTCCTTTCCTTCCCACATGGCCAGAACTAAGATGGCACTCTCTTGCATGAGAATTCTCTAGAAATTTCTGAAGCTGTAATTCTAGTGAAGATCGTTTATTGGAACAACATATTTCAAATGGAAAGGGTAATCTCTCTTTACTTAAAGTGGTTGTAAACCTCAGACATGAAATATGAACAAAGCATATCCCTCTATAGTGTGTACTTGACTCAATTAAGAGCACTAAGTGTAATTTCTGTCCATGGCTTTAATCCACTGCTATCAGCATGAATCACCTCTGACCAGTTTTCCTGACACCAAGAGAAAAGAGGTGACAGGGCAGGGACTTCCAACAGATTGACAGCTTCAACTCTCTTACTACCAATCAGCTTTCCTCACTGATCTCTGCAGTGTGTAATTTCAGCTCTCGCCCCCTCTTTTCTGAACTCTCAGGCAAGCTGTATAAATTCTGGACCTTTAATGGATGTAGTGAAGAGAAGACTGCAGATAAACAGGTACAACTTATTTAGGAGGATTTTTTTCATCTCTGTGTAGGCCAATCATCTCACTAGGTATATCAAAGGGTTTACAACCACTTAAAAAATTCCATTCACCAATAATCAATAACATTATGACAACTGACAGGGAAAGTAAAAACATTGTCTTGTTGCAAAGGCACCAGATCGTGGGTGGGATATATTAGGTAATAAGTG
Organism: Staurois parvus; assembly: GCF_062004578.1. Classification (NCBI taxonomy): domain Eukaryota; kingdom Metazoa; phylum Chordata; class Amphibia; order Anura; family Ranidae; genus Staurois; species Staurois parvus. Next base: position 1,362,563 of record NW_028318374.1, read on the forward strand.
AACATGTTGTCCCTGAAGTTGATGTGCTGAATGCAGAAAAATGGCTAAATGACTGGGTCAGAGCAACTCCAAAACTACAGCTCTTGTGCGATGTTCTTGGTCTACAGTGGCCAGGACCTACCAAAAAGTCATGGGCGATCAATGCTCATTGATGAACAGGGGGAGAGAAGGCTGGCACTTGTAGTGTGATCCAATAGAAGAGCTACTGTAGCTCAAATTTCTGAAAAAAGTTCCAATAGAAAGGTATCAGAACACACAGTGCATCACAGTTTGTTGTGTTTGGGGCTGTGAAGCCACAGACCGGTCAGGGTGCCTATGCTGACCCGTGTCCACAGCCAAAAGTGCCCACAATGGACACATGAACATCAGAACTAGAACACAGAGTAATGGAAGAAGGCGGCCTGGTCTGGTGAATTCAAGAATGGTTTGAGGAACACAAGAATGAGTTTGAGGTTTTGGATTGGCCTCCGAAATTCTCCAGATCTCAATCCAATGGAGGACCTGTGGGAAGTGCTGGCAAAAGAGGTCCAATCAATGGAGGCCCCAGCTTGCAACTTATAGGATCTGCTACTGACGGCTTGGTGCCAGATAACACAGCATACCTTAAGAGGTCTAGAGGAGTCCATGCCTTTAAGGGTCAGGGCTGTTTTAGCAGCAAAGGGGGATCTACTCAATAGTAGGTGGGTGGGTGGGTGGTCATAATGTTATGGCTAATCTGTGTATATCACTAATACACAAGCCAATCTGTAATGTAATATTAGACTGTCATACGTAAAAATGTATTTGCAATGGCAATAGTACTCTTGCACATAGCATGTATATCCTAGTCTGCTCATAGCCCATAAAAGTTCTTCTAACCCTACAGAGAACAATACACATCAATCCTGCAACTCCTCTCAAGATCAGGGGTGATCCAGGCTAATACAAATGAACAGAAAACAAAGAAGGAGCAGACTGTGTGTTAATAGTGCATATTTATTGGAGATCCTTACCTAGTAATCTTGTGGAAGCACTCCTCTGTAAAATACCACCATATTGCACCAATCTAAGCTTCTAACCCAACCCATATCTTTACTGCCACCAAAAGAACTATTACCAAAGTAAGAAAGACAACCTCAATACCCTTCATAGATTTTGAGAATTGGGACACTTAAACAATGTTTTTCAAGAAACGAACTGCCCTATAGGAGATCAAATTAGAACGTGGACCCATTGAGTAGACACTTTTTTTACATCCACCTTCAACTGTCTTTAATTATCTGAAGGCTTCAAGAACCTCTAGCCTTCTGATACCTCCATCTCATGGGCCCTCCTTCCTGGCTCACTTCACTCACCACAAGCCTTCCTTCCCCTCAGAGATCCTCCACTATGCCCCCCCCCCCACCGGTCCTCCTTTTTCCCCATACCTCCCCACTTTCTTTCTCTTCCTACGTATTTATTCTTTATGATTGTTTGTACTATTTATTCTTTAAACCAGTGGTCTCCAAACTGTGGTGCAAGGGCCAGATGCGGTTCTTTGCTAGACTTTATCTGGCCCTTGGGGCAGTTTTTCCACTGACACCAACAGCGGGGCAAAGTTCCTGCCACTGAAACTTATGATAGGGAAATATTCCTCCCACTAATACCAATGATGGGGCACAAATTCTGGCACTGACATCAGTGATAGAGCACTATTTCTTCGACTGATACCAATGATGGGCCACTATTCCTCCCACTGATACCAATGATGGGGCACTATTCCTCCCACTAATACCAATGATGGGGCACTATTCCTCCCACTAATACCAATGATGGGGCACTATTCCTCCCAATAATACCAATGATGGGGCACTATTCCTCCCTCTGATACCAATGATGGGGCACTATTCCTCCCACTAATACCAATGATAGGGCACTATTCCTCCCACTGATACCAATGACTGGGACACTATTCCTCCCACTAATACCAATGATGGGGCACTATTCCTCCCACTGATACCAATGATGGGGCACTATTCCTCCCACTGATACCAATGATGGGGCACTATTCCCCCCACTGATACCAATGATGGGGCACTATTCCTCCCACTAATACCAATGATAGGGCACTATTCCTCCTCCTACTAACCACAGGTGCTTTGTAACTGACCCCCAACCCTGAGACAATGTTTACTTTCACTGACACCAGGCCCAGGACTTTTTCTACCCCCAGTAGGCACAATCCGGCCCATCTAAAGTTTGAGTACAGTAAACTGGTCGTATGCTTGGAAAGTTGATACACACTCAAGGCCGATTCACAATATAGTGTGGCACGTGCAAGAAACACCAAAACGTACCATTGGCCAAACCTATGTGCACCACTATCTCCTTTTACTTGTGTTTTCTTACAACTTACAATTTGTTTATTACTACATCTGTATGACAATACCAGTCAATATGTATTCCTATACATTTAGTAAACTGCAAAATTGTAAATGAAAACTTATTGAAAAAAAAGTTTCCTGAGCCAAGCAGTCTCTTGTACCATTGCCGTAATAAAAACCCATCTACACATGCTGCGGGTCAGACTGTGGCAACAGACCAGACTAGACATAGACCCACGCAGCTAATATCTTTTCTCTACTGCAAAGACATGCAGCATTGACGTAGAACAATATTTTCAGGGAACAGCAGAGTGAACTGCCTCACAAGACAGGCTGATCAATGTGGTTTGAAGTCAGTGAAGCATATCTAATAAGCTCCCCAATGCGGAGAAAAAGAAAGCTCTGACTTGGAAATGTCAAGTCTGCAGAGCCCTGAGTCTCCGGATTTACTTTAAACATTATAAGAATTGTTGAAACTTTGGTGGTGATCTGTCTCACTTGAGAATTGCTACCCACAGCACTTCGATTTCACACCACAGCGATGGCAATTGAAAAAAGAAATAAATATTACTTCATCCAAATCTCCCAGAGCTGGGCTGCTTACAAAGACTAAAAGAGATCTCATTATTTTTTCCCGAGAGCTTAATTACAAATGTTTGGGGAACAAGAATGCAAAATGTACACTATGCAGGATCCGGACTCTTGATTAAGAGAGTGAAGCCACCCGCGTCAGTCGGCAAATGACCTAGGACCCATATATCCGCAGGAAGTAACACCATTTATTCCAGTGTGTTCCCTCTGTTCTTTCACCTGAAATGATTAAAGTGGAACTGCAGTCAAAAAGTAATTATTTGTTATTATAGGAAAGTGGTGATTGTACCTAAGCAGTAACCTGAAAAAATGAACTTTTAGTCTGGAATTTCTCCTAAAATATAATGAACTTCTTGGTACATGAGGGTGCCTAGGCACTCCTGTGCCTACAGCCTCATCTCTATATATCTGCAGTGTAAGATCTAAGGCACTGCTGTCACTGACTGCTAGTCTAACCAGATTTGGAGAGAGATTTGGTGATGGTTCTTTGTGACTCATAGCTGCATATCTGTAGTGTGAGATCACCCAAGGCACTGCTGCTTCTGACTGCTCATCCGAGATTTAGAAGGAGATTTGGTGATGTCACTACCATGTGACTCACTGTTCTCCTTGCTGGAGGCTCTCGCATGCGGAAGAAAAGCCCTGCATCTACTGAGCTGGATGCCTCCCTAGAGAGACACAGTGCAAATTAAGTCATGGTAAGTCAATAATTGGGAGAAGATCAATTGGAGGGAGCCCAGAGGAAATAATGGTGACTAGTTGTCAGGAATGGACTTGCCAATAATGGTGGGACTCACTTGCCTTGTGGGCTGCAGTACCAGGGCTGGCCAGCAGGTGCTCTCAGCAATCAGAGACTCACCCCTGCAGTCAGCCAAACACCTGAAGCTGATTGCGGGGGTTGTATTTAAGTAATGGCCAGACTCACAGTCAGGGCCGTGGTGTGTGTTTTCCATGGGCTCCTGTATCTTGTATCCTGTATTCCTGTTCCTGTTTCTGTCTGACTTGTTGCCGACCCTGCCTGATCCTGACCTCTGCTGACCTCTCCTGTTTGATCCCTGGCTTGTGACCCTGACCATCCTCTGCCTGACCCTCTGCACCGCGCTGCCCGTGAGTTACTGAACCCAGCTTGTGACCCCGACCACTCTCCCGCCTGTTCCTGGTACTCCGTTTGCCCGTTTGCTACTGACCTGGCCTGCCTGACGACCCTTGCATTGTATGTATTGTTATCTGTGGGTGGTTTGGTTTGTTTGCACTGTGTTAGGTTTAGTTTTGCACTGCGTTTTGTATTGTTAGTATTAATAAATTATATTGTTTATAACATATCTGAAGCCTGCGTTTCCCTGTGTCAGTCCACACACCTCTGGTCATACCTGATTCCTGACACTAGTCCTTTGTGCTCTGCTTGCCTCTTTTTACTACTGGTATCAGGGTCCAGTTGCTCTTTAAAGTGGCAGCTTAAAACCAAGAATTTGCTATAAGATAGAGTCTCTTCTGCAAACACTGTTTTTAATCTGCTCACTGACTGTGGTGCATGAGCAATACTGGGTACAGCCCTGGCATCTGGACTGCAGAGATGATGTAAATCTTGTGCTATGAGTAAGCACTTTGTGCGTGAAATGCAATAACCACCCTGTTCCATCTGTATATGCTGTAATGTTTTTACTATTAGAAGACTGAATAAAGTACCAGATTTTCTAACACATGGGTGTGTGGTCACCCACCAATCTTGTACGGAAGTTCTATCATCAGTGCCTTCCCAATGGACAAAGCAATAAGATGGTGGACCTGGATGGCCATGAAGATATGAATGTGGGCAGCTTAGACCTCAGATCGCTGGAGGAAAGCACACCCTTGGGCAGTGCCGGGACAAGGTCACCTAGAGCCCAGGGTGAACATGTCAAATTATGCCCCCCCTCCAAGATGTATGAGCATTATGCGTGAACAAAAATCTCTTTTCCCCCCAAAAAAATGTAATCTGCATGCTTACCCCCTAAACATAAATTCTCCCTCCTCCCAGAACAAATCTGCCCCCATAGTGAAATCCCCCTTCCCAGCACAAATCTTCCTCCCATCCCCCCAGCTCAAATCACCTCTCTTCCCATATGCCTCCTGCACAAATCCCCCCCACCCAAGAAAAAAAAAAATTTCACCTCCTAGCACAAATCCTCTACCACTCAAATGTTCTCTCTGAGAACAAATCCTCTCCCCCACTCCAAATCCCCCTTCCTAGCACAAATACCCCACAACCATCTCTCCTAACTCAAATCCCCCCTCTAAAAAAAAGATTTCCCTACTAGCACAAATCCCCCCCCCCCCACCACCATATCAGCTATTCTAGCACTCCACCCCCCAAAATTTCCCCTCCTAACACACATCTTCATCTCCTCTCCCAACACAAATCACCACTCCTAGCACATCCCCCCAAATGTCCCCTCCTAGAATCATGCTTACCCTCTGCCCTAGCCCCCCCACCTCACACAATACCACAGTACCAAAACCCCCAAAAAAATGCAGCTACCACAATTAAGAAGTGATAAGCTGCAATATAGTTTTAGCTTTGGATGTAATGCTGCATTAACCAGTGATAAAATCGGGTATCAGCTGCCATCCACAATGTTAGCAATCAGTTGGCTGGCTCTTGACTTGCATTGTGGGAAGGAGTATTAAACATTGTGTAGCATTGCTAAGGAAGTAGAACCTGCGTATGTAATTAGCAAATATAACTGTCTTTATGTACATAAATAATCTAAAAAAACTATACATAGAAACCAGGTTTTTAAAACACTGACACCTTTTGATAAGATGATTTACATGAAGCTGATCACTTTTCACGTGCTTCCATAAAAAATACATTAAAAGATTATATATTCCCTTTACGGTCTAGCCCAGCTAACATGAATCAGGCAGAACTGCAGATACAGATTCATATAAGGAATGGCAATGATAAAAGTCTGCATTAATTAAAAAAAATGTATGTGCACATGGAAAGAAATTATTGATTTTTCTTTTTCTGGGGTCAAGAGGTGGAATTTCATTTTAAGTTGGTAATCTTTGATGATTTCACGTGAGTATGCTTCTCGCATATAGAGCATCTAAAATAAAGTTTCTGTAGCTTAGAATTCCAGATTCTACTTTTTATGCTTCTATTATGTGTTAAAGAATAAAAGGAAGAATCTGACTGGCTATTACGGGCAACCCTGAGAGTTCTTTGTAAATTATACGTAAAGTATATATCGTACTTACGGTATATACAGGTGCACTTCAATAAATTAGAATATCATCAAAAAGTTAATTTATTTCAGTACCGTATATACTCGAGTATAAGCCGACCCGAATATAAGCCGAGGTACCTAATTTTACCACAAAAAACTGAGAAAAACGATTGACTCGAGTATAAGCCGAGGGGGGAGGAATAGTGCCCCATCGTTGGTGTCAGTGGGGGGAGGAATAGTGCCCCATCGTTGGTGTCAGTGGGGGGAGGAATACTGCCCCATCGTTGGTGTCAGTAGGGGGAGGAATAGTGCCCCATCGTTGGTGACCCCTGCTCCAGCCTGGGCTCGCTCGCTCCCTCCCTCTCCCATGGTACACACTTACCGGTCAGATGTCTTCCTTCTCCGGCCGCTCTCCTCCTCTTCACTCGCTCGATCTTCGCGGTGCCGCTCGGCTCCTCCTCTCCAAGCTCCACCTCCTCGCCGGTGATTGGGCGCCTGTGTGCCTCTCCTGAGCTACAGTTCTGGCAGCCAATCACCGGCGAGGATTGATCCCGGGGGTGTGTCCAGATGACAGGGACGGCATGTCATCTGCAGACGTTGACTCGAGTATAAGCCGAGGTGGCCGTTTTTCAGCACAAAAAATGTGCTGAAAAACTCGGCTTATACTCGAGTATATACGGTAATTCAAATAGTGAAACTCATATATTATATGGATTCGTTACACACGGCGTGTTATATTTCTTTCTTTTAATTTGGATGATTAAGGCTTACAGCTAGTGAAAACCCAAAATTCAGTAACTCAGAAAATCAGAATATTACATAAGATCAATAAAAAAAAATGTAATACAAAAATGTTGGATTACTGAAAAGTATGTCCATGTATAGTATAGTATGCACTTACTACTTGGTCGGGGCTCCTTTTGCATGAATTACTGCCTCTATGAGGTGTGGCATGGAGGCAATCAGCCTGTGGCACTACTGAGGTGTTATAGAAGCCCAGGTTGCTTTGATAGCCGCCTTCAGCTCATCTGCATTGTTGGATCTGGTGTCTCATCTTCCTCTTGACAATACCCAACCGATTCTCTATGGGGTTAGGTCAGGCAAGTTTGCTGGCCAATCAAGCAGAGTGATGCCATAACTATTAAACCAGGTATTGGTACTTTTATCAGTGTGGGCAGGTGTCAAGTCCTGCTGGAAAAGGAAATCAGCATCTCCACAAAGCTGGTCAACAGATATACAGTTGCAAGAAAAAGTATGAACCCCTTGGGATTACGTGGAGTTTTGCATGAATTGGGCATAAAATGTGCTCTGAACGTCATCTAAGTCACAACAATAGAAGAACACAGTCTGCTGAACATAATACTACACAAACATTAGATGTTGCCATGGTTTAATTGCACATAACATGGAAACATTCACAGTGCAGGGAGGAAAAAGTATGTTAGGCCCTAGCTTAATGACTTCTCCCAGAGCTAATTGGAGCCAGGAGTGAGCCAACCTTGACTCCAATCAGTGTGATGATATTGGATGTGTTGCTGACAGCTGTCCTGCCCTTAAAAAACACACACCTGTTTTGGGTTTACTGGTTTCAAGAAGCACTGTCTGATGTGAACCATGCCTCGCAGAAAAGAGCTCTCAGAAGACCTACAATCAAGAATTGTTGACTTGCATGAATCTGGAAAGGGTTACAAAAGTATCTCCAAAAGCCTTGATGTTCATGTGTCCACGGTAAGACAGACTGTCTACAAATGGAGAAAGTTTAGCACTGTTGCTACTCTCCCTAGGCGTGGTCGTCCTGTAAAAATGACTGCAAGAGCACAGCGCAGAATGCTGCATGAGGTAAAGAAGAATCCCAGAGTGTCAGCTAAAGACCTACAGAAATCTCTGGCACATGCTAACATTTTTGTTGACACATCTACAATAAGGAAAACATTAAACAAGAATGGAGAACATGGGAGGACACCACGGAGGAAGCCATTGCTGTCCAAAAAGAATATTGCAGCACGCTTGAAGTTTGCAAAAGAGCGCCTGGATGTTCCACAGCACTACTGGCAAAATATACTGTGGACAGATGAATCCAAGATTGAGTTGTTTGGGAAGAACACACAACACTATGTGTGGAGAAAAAAAGGCCCAGCACACCAACATCAAAACCTCATCCCCACTGTAAAACATGGCGGAGGGAGCATCATGGTTTGGGGCTGCTTTGCTGCCTTAGGGCCTGGACGGATTGTTGTCATTGATGGGAAAATGAATTCCAGAGTTTATCAAGACATTTTGCAGGAAAACGTACGACCATCTGTCTGCCAACTGAAGCTCCGCAGAGGATGGGTGATGCAACAGGACAATGACCCAAAGCATACAAGTAATTCAACAAAACAATGGCTGCAACAGCACAGAATACGCCTTCTGGAGTGGCCCAGTCAGAGCCCTGACCTCAACCCGATTGAAATGCTGTGGCATGACCTTAAGAGAGCGATTCACACCAGACATCCCAAGAATATTGCTACACTGAAACAGTTTTGTGAAGAGGAGTGGTCCAAAATTACTCCAGATCGTTGTGCAGGTCTGATCTGCAACTACAGGAAACGTTTGGTTGAGTTTATTGCTGCCAAAGGAGGGTCAACCAGTTATTAAGTCCAAAGGTTCACATACTTTTTCCTCCCTGCATTGTGAATGTTTACATGTTATGTGCAATTAAACCATGGCAACATCTAATGTTTGTGTAGTATTATGTTCAGCAGACTGTGTTCTTCTATTGTTGTGACTTAGATGACGTTCAGAGCACATTTTATGCCCAATTCATGCAAAACTCCACGTAATCCCAAGGGGTTCACATACTTTTTCTTGCAACTGTATATATATATATATATATATATATATATATATATACACAGTATATATATATATTTTTTTCTTTTTATTAAACTTTAATAATAATGATAATGGGCTGCAACTGCACTGCAAACATTACCATAGACTTGAATGGAAGGTTTGAAAGGCTTCCAACTCCTTCAAGCTCCACATGAAACTGCAATTTTGAAGCAACGCGGTGCTAACACTTCATGTTTTGATAATGTGTGCTGTGTGCTGTCCATATAATCATTTGCATAGGAGTTTGAGGAGCATTAAAAATACCCCTCAAACTCCTGCTTCCAATGCCCGTGTGAACAATGCCTTAATGCACTGGGGGGGGGGGGGGGGGGGTCCTTGCCTGGTAGGTTTTCGAATGGAAGCACTGCCCATTTCTTTACAATTTAGGCACATGTTGAAGAATTCAGCAATTAGGGCCTCTCTGTCTATTCCCGTTCTGCTCTGTGTAGCCAATCAGCATGCAGGACGGCCAGCCAGGACATGATTTATAAGTGACAGTTCTGTATTAATAATTTTGTTTTATTTCATACAAACAATGTCAAACAGAAAACTGTGAGTATTTAGCGATTTTATCAGCTTCTCAATCTAAATCAATGTCCTGATTTTTCATTAGATCGAATTCTTCTTTAATGACCTACTGGGAAAGAACTAAAATAATCTGGGAGTATTTCAAGGGAGTATTTGATATCTAGAATGGTGGTGATAGGGTTTAAATTTATAGCTATTGCCAGAAGGGGAAGGAATACATTTTCAGTCAGTAGAAAAAAAAAAAAAAAAAGGCAGCTGCCTTCACGCAAACACTAAAACCGACCATAAATCAACCTTTTAATAACACAGATTCTTCCTCACAGCCAACATTGTGACAAACGTCCTGAAAAGAATCCATCATGTGCCTGTTGTATGTGTCTTATCTGAACCATTCTGGAGTCAATTGCATTTTTTATTATTATACTGTAGGTTGTGATGTGGGTTTTCAATTTTGTTCTCAGCCTGCTTTGGAATTTCAATGAGCACCTGTCACCTGCATAGTAAAAAAAAACAGGAAACAGTTTGGGACGGTGCAAAAAGATGTTGAAAAAGGCCTAAGCAGGGGCGGACTGACAACTCATGGGGCCCCCGGGCAATAGGGGATCATGGGGCCCCTGTGTCCTTGCCCAAACTCAAAAAAGCCTATGAAAAAGGTACCAGGGGCATCTCATGGGGCCCCCTACTGACCCCGGGCCCTCGGGAAGTGCCCGAGTTTCCAAATGGTCAGTCTGCCCCTGGGCCTAAGTATACTTTTATAAAATCACCAGCCCTAACCCTGCGATGAGAATATCAGACGAATGATTGTTCGGGTTTTTTTGTTGCATGATAGCCTCATATAGAAAATGAAGAGATTACTAAAGTTACGAAAATTGTTGTATGGCAGAAAACAACAGAATACAACTTTGGAAGTGATGTAATGTATTGTATTGTGTTTGTATTGTATTTTCGGACGAAAACCGTACGGATTAAATGAAAATCATAGGATCTGATATTGTACAAGGAAATTTTCGTGCTTGTCCCTTCAAATAATTTCGGACGAAAGGTGTGTACTAATGATCAGATTATCATACGATCGCTATTTTTTTGTACGATTTTCTGATCGTGTGAACTAGGATTTAGGATGACTTTCCTATCATTGCATTCCTATCACCATGCCAACAAGCCCCAAATATAATGTTGAGGCAGGTATAATACCAGCAATACATTCTACATTCTGTAGGGTCAACCCTACAATACATTCTACCTATATTTTGTGCACACATAGCAGACGGTAATTCCTTTAAAGTGTTACTAAACCTACAACAGTAATATCAATCTCTATATGTAGTAAGGCATGCGTTATACTCACTGTGGAACCTAAGGAGTTAATCCTCCGCATTGTGTTAAAAGGCTATTTGATCCTGTCTTCCCTGATCCCCCCCTTCTTCCACAGTCCCCAATCCATCTGCTTTCTAGATTGTAAGCTCGAAAGAGCAGGGCCCTCGATCCCCTCATGTTTTGCATTGTATTGGTATTGTTCTGTCACATGTTCTGTCCCCCTTTGTAATGTACAGCGCTGAGTGAACTATCGGCGCTTTATAAATACTGTATAATAAAAATAATCTGCTGATAAAACAGAGCCTTGGAGGGCAAGCTGCACATGCTCAGTTTCGTGTGTTTTGCTAGAGTTTTTTTTTCTCTTGAGAATGTGCATGCGATCAGCACAGGGCCAATCAGCACTGTGCAGACAGAGGGCCAGGGGTTATGCAGCCTCATAGGACAATCAGGGGAAAATGAAAACTCCTCCTACAAGCTTTAACCAGTGCTCTGCTGGACATTGATAGAAGTCACAAGACAGCTCTAAATGCTGATGGGAAAAGGTATATGAAGTTTATATTTACTAAAGCAATTGCATTTCCATGTTGTGTGTACTGTGGGAGACTGGATATAGTGAATGCAGGGTCCGGGGAGACCAGATATAGTGAATGCAGGGTCTGGGGAGACCAGATCTAGTGAATGCAGGGTCTGGGAAGACCAGATATAGTGAATGCAGGGTCCGGGGAGACCAGATATAGTGAATGCGGGGTCCTGGGAGACCAGATATAGTGAATGCAGGGTCCGGGGAGACCAGATATAGTGAATGCAGGGTCCGGGGAGACCAGATATAGTGAGTGCAGGGTCCAGGGAGACCAGATACAGTGAATGCAGGGTCCGGGGAGACCAGATATAGTGAATGCAGGGTCCGGGGAGACCAGATATAGTGAATGCGGGGTCCTGGGAGACCAGATATAGTGAATGCAGGGTCCGGGTTTAGTAACACTTTAAGAGGTACTGAGTATATCAACGTTTTCACCCTAGGACAGGAAGTCCCTTACCGGCAAGATCAACAGAAGATAATGAAGCCTACAGAGAGAAGGTAATTCAACACAATCAACTAAGGGTAAATTATCAGATTTTTTTTGGGGGGGGTAGGGGTTCACATACACTTTAGGTAATTTTTCTATAGCTTATAAATGTAGGAGCACTATATACCATGACAGTCAGGCTATGGTGCAATACAGGCTAAACCTGTCTTACCTGTCCTGGTCACTGGTCCCTAAGAAAGATGCAGACTTCACCCATCATGGTGAGCATACCCCTGAAGGGGTCTTCAGGGTCTGAGTTCAATAGGGATGGACCATGGCCATGGACATGTAGAACACCCTGCAGCTGATTACATGTATTGCACTAAGTGCCGAGAAGAGTGCCCATGCAGGATCCAGTGCCCAAAGCAACATTACAGGCCAACCCCACAGCATAGGATCTGGTTATGGCTCCCAAGGTTTTACTGAGGTTGCATTAATCCCTAAGTAAGATGTTGACTTCACCCATCATGGTGAGCATATCCCTGAAGGGGTCTTCAGGGTCTGAGTTCAATAGGGACGGACGATGGCCATGGACATGTAGAACACCCTGCAGCTGATTACATGCGTTGCACTAAGTGCCGAGAAGAGTGCCCATGCAGGATCCAGTGCCCAATGCAACATTATAGGCCGACCCCACAGCATGGGATCTGGTTATGGCTCCCAAGGTTATACTCTTATCCGGATGCACTGCTTCTACTGAGGTATAAGAAGAATGTAGAGATCAAATAATGAACTAGTTTAGCTAAGAGTGATTTCTCCGTAAGGAAGAAGAGGTCCATCACCTTAGGACACTAGCAAGAAAATGAGGTCTCACGGAGTGGGGTAGGGTTATAGGGGTAAGCCTAATGGGCATGTCCAGCAAAGCTTTGCCAGTGTCCAATCACCTGAAGGTAGCAGTCTATAACCCATGGTCGATGAATGTCCAGCCTGTGTCCTGTACTGTATGATTAAGATTTTTTTTTTATATCCTACAGCAGCGGTGGACAGACAACTCATGGGGCCCCCGGGCAATAGGGGATCATGGGGCCCCTGTGTCCTTTCCCACACTCAAAGCACACCCAAAAAAGCCTATAAAAGGTACCAGGGGCATTTCATGGGGCCCCCTACTGACCCCGGGCCCTCGGGCAGTGCCCGAGTGTTCGAATGGTCAGCCCGCCCCTGTCCTACAGTATATTTTTAATATCTGATCTCCAGCCTTTTCTTCAGTCTTGCACAGTTGTACAGGCTCCTCACCTGTGCTTTAATTGCTTACTCTAATTTTAGTGCATACTGTGAGCGTCTCACAATGTGCATTAGAAGCTGCAGCTAGTCAGATAGAGCTCCACCTCATTTCCTGGCTGCAGGACATCCAGCACCATCTACAGCTTTCTCCCCAACCTGACTGTCCCTGGCCCACCCCATTCATTCATAGGATTTCAGTCATTCATTCATAGGATTCTTGCAGTCACTGAGGCTCGACATCACATGTGTGCCTTACCTATGGAGGTCTGTATACAAAGCCTGCCTGAAGCTGGCCATACATGCATCGAAATTCGGTCGGTTCAGTATGGACCTGCTGAATTTTGATCCAGCTTTTGAGCAGTTTGAGCACTTTGGTTGTACAGAAATTGGTCTACAAATCAATCTCTGTGCAACCACCCTGTCGGGTTTTCCATGCTTGATCAGAGCTGATCAGTGTATTTCTACTGGCCGAGAAGTCTCCTGCCATCAGATACTGTCAAAGGCTCAGCGAAGAGGATTCCCCCATCAACATCGAAGTCTTTATTTCATTTAACTCATTGGTTCGGCAAAAAAAAAGACTCATCTATGGGCTGTTTAACCACTTGACCTCCGTTATACAGAAGGTTTTACCTCCTTCATGACCAGGGCATTTTTGCTATTCAGCACTGTGCTACTTTAACTGGCAATTGTGCGGTCATGCAACACTGTACCCAAATGGAATTTATAGCATTTTTTTCACACAAATAGAGCTGTATTTTGGTGGTATTTAACTACCACAGGGTTCTTTATTTTTTATTATATAAATGAAAAAAGACCACCAAATTTTAAAACAAAAAAAATATATTTCTAATTTCTGTTATAAAACATATCCAATAAGAAAATCAAAAAATCAAATGTCTTCATAAATGCAGGCCAAAATGTATTCTGCTACATGTCTTTGGTAAAAAAAAAATCCCAATAAGTCTTTGGTCACACCAAATCCAACTTTGATATCATGTGACTTCACTTGAATTCACACGATTTCAAAGTCAGACTTCAGGTGCGACTTGGAAGACATCTGTGCAACTTCATGCACAGATGTCATGCACAGATGTCTATGCAAGTCACGCCTGAACTTGTAAAAAGTAATGCATGAAGTATTTTCAAAATTGGTGTGACTCCGATGGAGTTGGAATGACACCGATATGACCGATTCCATTGTAGACAATAGGGTGCGACTTGTCGTGCCATTTGAAACGATCAAATCGCATGACAAGTCGCACTGGTGTGGCCAAGACTAAGTGTATATTAATTGGTTTGTGTGAAAGTTATACAAGTTATAAAGTCTACAAACTATGGTGTATATATACCATAAAGAAGCTATACTGGTAACGCAGGTGATCAGCAACTTATAGGGGTTTAATTAATAAATCCAGAGAGTGCAAAATCTGGTGCAGCTGTGCATAGAAACCAATCAACTTCCAGCTTTTATTGTCACAGCTAAACTGAACAAGCTGAAGTTAGAAGCTGATTGGCTACCGTGTACAGCTGCACCAGATTCTGAGTGCACTAGTTTTAGCAAATCTACCCCATAGTGTGGATTTGATAGTGTGGAGGGCAATCTGGTGCCAACAGACACTGGCTGGGATGAAGACTAACATCGCTAAACTGTCTCCAAACTGTGGCCCTTTGCTTGCCTTTATCCGGCCCTTGGGAAAATATCCCTCCCACTGACACCTGCAGTGGGGCATAATTTTTGCCACTAACATCAACAATGGGGCACTATTTCTTTCACTGACACCAAGGATGCAGCACTATTCCACATTGCGTGGTGTTTTGCATTTTTGCACTTGCAGTTCTGACAAATTTTTTGCACATTTTTTATGCGTTTTGCAGGTTTTTTTCGTTTTTTTCTTGTTGCTGGGCAGATTTAAAATGGAAAAAGCATCAAAAATACAGCAAAAAAGCAGAAAAAAACAATACATGCTTTTCTGCAGCATTTCCATTGAAGCCTATTAGAAACAAAAGCGCAACTTTTTGCGTTCAAAAAAGTCCCTGACCCTTTCTAAAAAAAAAAAAAACGCACCGGGTGTGAACATGTTCCATAGAAAATCATGTTAAATGGACTGTACTGCATTTCTGCAACACACTGCAGAAAACGCTTAGGTATGACCTAGGCTAACAAGCAGGGGTGGACTGACAACTCATGGGGTCCCCGGGCAATAGGGGATCATGGGGCCCGTGTCCTTGCCCAAACTCAAAAAAGCCTATGAAAAAGGTACCAGGGGCATCTCATGGGGCTCCCTACTGACCCCGGGCCCTCGGGCAGTGCCCGAGTTTCCAAATGGTCAGTCCGCCCCTGGTAACAAGTGTAATGGCCACTCCTCCAGACCGACATCCACCCATCAAGGCATTTTAATATTTGCATACCTCCTCCTCAATAACATCCCATTGTTTGGATCTGGACTGAAGCAAAGTACTGTGATGATTTCAGGCAGCTATATACAGCACTCTGCTGCCCCCCCTCCCACTAGCTATGATTTGCGCACATTGCATAGCGAAGCACACAGACCCAGTGGTAAAAAAAAAATGCAATGATAATTTTTTTTTTTTTTTAAATAAAAATTTGATTAGAGTGTTGTTTAGTGAACCAGAGAAGGCAAAATAGAAGCGGAGGCAACTTCAGCATTAATGAACAAGCAACTGGTTTAAATGATCATTCATTATCCGCCTCAACATTCCAAGCACACAAGCCGGAGTCTGAAAGACTCAATAAGCCTCATGACAGATGGATTAAAAAATGCTGCATGTTGTTAGGGATGTAAGCATGTGGGATCGTTTGATCCCTGCGGAATCCCTGAATGTATGAAATGTCACCATCAGCCGACCTTTCCCGTGAAGGCATTAAATATTGGGGGAGTCGGAGCGATAACTTCACATCAATCAGAGGAACAGCCTGTACTTTTGTTGGGAAACATTTTCCTTTACAGCAGATTACATTATCTGCTTTGCTTGCCTTTTATACTTTGTGCACACATAGCAGATGGTAATTCCTTTAAGAAACGTTTTCCGGGAGAAGAGCAATATGAGCTTATTGTGTGTCTTCACTGCGAGCAGCTTCTTATCATGTGAAAGGAGTCCGCGGAAAGGCGGCTGCTGACTATTTTTGAACTTTTTGAATTAAGAATTGCAAACAGGTTTTCCGTAAAAAAAAAAAAAAAAAAAGGAGCCGTTTACCCAAAAGGAAAAGCAGGCGGGTTTCTTCCAGGATCTGAATAGCCAATCTGTAGCTTCCCTAGCGGTCTGATTATGTCCATATTTCTGTGCTCAAAGCGGTACTTTTTTTTGCATGGAAATATGTATTTTTTTTAAAGTAGGCCTGTAATTTGTAGGAATAACTCACTGAAATCTGTCCGAACAAGAGTCTATTAAACATCCCGGGGATGTTAAAATTTGAAACACGAAATCATAAATTATAATTTAATAAATAATCAGAAAAAATATTAATATAATAATAAATTAATTCAATAATATAATCAAACCAAAAACACTGAAATGTGAAATATATCGCCAAGTTCGCACATCACTGAGCAAAGTCACAAAATCGTTTTCAGAGTCTGATGATGAATTTCCCCCACGAATCATTATCACTCAATTCTGCAAGTGGTTCTGATTTACTATCGCTGTTCTCTAGCCGGTCTAAAACCGCTTTTGACCTAACGGGACGCTTTTTGGACCCCATGGACGTTTCTCAGTTTCCAGGCAGAAAGAACAGTAAAAATGCAGGCAGGGCGCCGGACAAAGCACTCGGGACAAAATGTATGTGAAATGGTTTGATACAGTAATGTTTTACTATGTGATTTTAGAGTATTTAGTGAATGTCACTTTTGCAACTTTCAAATTTCCCGCCGTTCCGTCCCCCGTATGTCCCGATGTCGCAGGGAACAGAACCCAGAAGACAGATGCCGGCATCGGCCGGAGGACATTACAGGGGACACTGCAGGAGGGACATCGCGGGAGCGCAGGACAAGGTAAGTGAAGAAGAGATCCCGGAGCAGCGCTGCAGTGTATTCCCGAGTGTAGCTCGGGGTTACCGCTTGTGGTGCTGAAACTTTACCCCGAGCAACACTCAGGAATACCGCAAGGGGGGGGTTAAGTACACGATACGTTAGTAAAACACTTCTGAACGATGTAAACTGACTTCTGGAAAACGTAGGTTAAAAAACAGCTGTTTAGCCGCTTTTGCATACCGCTTTTATGCGCGTTTGCGTTTAGAAGCGTTTTCAAAGATAACATCAGAAGACCTTCCAAAATGCCCAGAATGCACTTACAATATGTGAATGTACGCCCAACACGAAAGGTTCAAAGGTACAATCAAAACTGTGTTGCATACTCTGGCGGTGTAATCCAGCTGTGAGCTAACAGACTGTGCGGGGTGATGTCACAATCCTAGCCACACCTAACAAGGCATTTTCGGCCACACAACTTCTGCTTACTGGATATTTTCTCTTTTTCGGACCATTCTCTGTAAACCTTAGAGATGGTTATGTGCGAAGATCCCAGTACATCAGAAGTTTTTGAAATACTCACAGTATCCCGTCTGGCACCAACAACCATGCCACATTCAAAGTCACTTAAATCCCCTTTCTTCCTCATTCTGATGCTCAATTTGAACTTCAGCAAGTCGTCTTCACCACGTCCAGATGCCTAAATGTATTGAGTTGCTGCCATATGATTGGATGATTAGCAATTCGTGTTACCAAGCAATTGAACAGGTGTACCTAATAAAGTGGCCGGAGAGTGGATATAGATATATACACAGCAAAAGTAAGTTTAAAAAATAAGTGCATAGGCAATGCCAACTTCCCGCAACCCCCCCCAAAAAAGTGCATTTACTTATATCGTCCCTCTGCTTGCTGTCCATCTGAGCCCACCGAGGCGTCAGCTCTGCAACCACGAGATCCAAGGAACGTCTTGTTTGTAACCAGTCAGCATGTAGTTCATGGCCAGCATCCCACAGCGGTGAAAATTGCTCCACGGCGGCGATTAGCTGCATTTGGGTAATGTCCTTAGCCGTTTTCCAAGAACAAAAATGGAAGCAGCACCACCAGTTCTCAAGAGCAGATGTAGCAATAGGAGGCCGGGCCACCAGGGACTTCTTGTACCTCCCAGGGATTCCAATGAATAGACAGTATTTTCTTAACCACTGTGTATGAAAAAAAGGAAGCTGAACACCCATTAAAAAAAGTGTTTCTGATCGCTTTTGCATGCCTATGTGTCTTTTCTGCTTGACAGCTCAGCAAAAACGTAAGTTTGGCATTTTGTTTTGTTTTTTTTTCCTGTAAGCTCATATGTCTGTAAAATCCTGGAAACGCCTATAGCAGGGGTACTGAATTCAAATTCACGGGGGTCCGGTCAGTAATATTTTCTTCAAGCGGAGGTCCGAGTGTCATGTTGGTGCTATGACTCTTCATATCAGAGTTTCCCATCCACATCATAGTTCCTACCCCACCCCCATTCCCCCACTTTTACATCCTACACCGACCCATCACAGATCGCCTCATCATAGACCGCCCCATCACAGACCCCCTACCCCCATCACAGACCCCCTACCCCCATTGCAGATCCACCCCCCATCACCGACTGCTCCATCATAGGCCAGTCTATCACAGAGCCCCAAATCAAACTCCCCCAAATCACAGACCCCTCTCATCACAGACCCCCCCTCATTACAGATCCCCTCATCACAGATCCCCCCCATCACAGACCCCTCATCACAGACCCCTCATCACAAATCCCCTCATCACAGATACCCTCCATTACAGACCCCTTTAATTACAGATCCCCTCTATCACAGACCCCTCATCACAGGCCCCTCTAATTACAGATCCCCCCCATGACAGACCCCTCATCACAGGCCCCTCTCATTACAGATCTTCTCCATCACAGACCCCTCATCACAGATCCCCCCCATCACAGACCCCTCATCACAGGCCCCTCTCATTACAGATCTTCTCCATCACAGACCCCTCATCACAGATCCCCCCCATCACAGACCCCTCAGGCGGGGGAGCTGACAGGGGAGAGATCTGTATTGTTTACATACAGACCTCTCCCCTGTCAGTGTTCTTCGGCGATTGCTGGGTGCCGGCAGGGAATCTCCGGTCGGGACCCGGTGAACAACAGCCGCAGCCACGCGCCGCCTACCCGGAAATGCAAAATCATGAATATATAAAAGTGATTTTGCGCACCCCTGCCACCCTGTAGCAGCATTTGTGCTATAGGGCGGCGGGGAAGTGGTTAAAGTGGTTGTGAACTCTTACATAAACCTAGTGAAGTGACTGGCCTCAGGTGATACACAGAGATGAAACAAATCCTCCTACATAAGTTGTACCTGTTTATCTATAGCTATCCATTCAAAGTGCAGAATTTACACAGGACCTCTCAGCTCTGAAAAGCAGGAGGCAGGGAGCAGAAGTTACATCAGTGAGGAGAGCTCTGAATGCTGATTGGAGGAAAGGGATACACCCCCCCTTCACATAGCAAACAGGAACAGATCTAGGGCTGTCAATCACAGACTGTTCCCTCCCGTCACCATTTTTCTCTTGGTGTCGGGAAAACTCGTCCGAAGTGACTCAGGCTTATAGCAGAGGAACGAGGCAGCGGACAGAAATACAGTACTCTGGACTGAGACAAGTACCCACTATAGAGAGATATGCTTTGTTCATGTTTGAGGTTTACAACCATTTGAACTCTTTTATGTGATTTTGGGCTGGGGCTCCTTTCTATTGATATTTTTTTTTGGAGGGGGATAGGGCTATGCTGTATGGCAGAGCTGTGCAAATCACAGGACTGGATGGAGAGAAATGCAGATCTTCTGGCAGGTACACCAGTGCTCATATTTTAGCTCCCATATGGAAGAAAAATATATTTGAAAAACATTCTTCCCAAATATATTGACATATTGACATATATTTGAAATGCTACAATTTTGGCCATATTCAATATATTTCAACAAATATATATATATATATATATATATACACACACACACACACATACATATATATTTAAACTGCATGTTGAAATGCGTTTTTATTACAAAATATATGAAAAATATTTTTTAAAAATACATTTCAAATATACTGTGTTTTATTTAATATATTCTTCTGATTTTTTTTTAACATATAAAAAAGTCGTTTTAACATATATTTTTACATATATTTGTAAATGCATTCCAAAAATGTAGATTTCTATTTTTAAAGACATACAGTATATTTGCAATGTATTTTTAAAAAATATTTTTCATATATTTTGTAATAAAAACACATTTCAACATGCAATATATATATATTATATATATATATATATATATATATATATATATATATATATTTATATTGAAATATATTTTTAAATATATTGAATATGGCCAACATTGTAGCATTTCAAATATATGCCAATATATATAAAATGTATTATTAAAAATATTTTTCATATATTTTGTAATAAAACGCATTTCAAAATGCAGTATATATTATATATATATATTTATATTGAAATATATTTTTAAATATATTGAATATGGCCAACATTGTAGCATTTCACATATATGTCAATATATTTAAAATGTATTAATAAAAATATTTTTCATATATTTTTTAATAAAACGCATTTCAACATGTAGTGTATATATGTATGTATATATATATATATATATATATATATATATATATATATTTATTGAAATATATTTTGAAATATATTGAATACGGCCAATATTGTAGCATTTCAAATATATGTGAATATATTTGGGAAGAATATTTTTAACATATATTTCAAGTCTATTTTTCTTCCATGTGGGCTGTTCCCCCAGAGTTCTGCTTTACTGACCGGAAGAACCAAAGGAACGCCAAACTGCAGCATTGACTACTGATCTGGCATCCCTATGTTTATTACTACATTAGAGATCAGCGTGAACTTCTCACCCTATCTCGAAGAGTCAACCCAACAGCCCCATGAAGAAAACTTATTTAAAATTAATTTTTATGCTAGTGCAAACTGTATTTACCAAATTGCCATCGGTAGGCACATTACAACACGGAGCGGCAGAGAAATAAAATTCCTTTTTGGATCTTGTTTTATGACACCGCACAGCAACCGGTAAACTCAGACTACCTCTGAAAAGAAGGGGAGCCCATCTGGCTACTTAGAGAGCGATTTCCCGTCCATGTATCAAACGACAGACAATAGAAAGTCGCTATCATAAAAGTTGATTGATGCCGGCGCTCGCTGCAACACCTAAAATCAGAGGTAATTCGGAAGCCGCTTCTTCCTTTAATAAAAGTATAATCGGAGCCCTCTGTTATCATTTTCGGGGTTGTTATCGGGCCTCACTTAGCAGATTAAAAGAATCAGCATAGAAATTTATGGCGGCTCTTGGTTGCAGGTGAAAAGTGCATGCTAATAGAAGCTGTTGGGTACGGAGGAGGCGAAGGCTCCCACGGTCCTGGAAGTCGCTTTGACTAAATAGAAGAGGGAGATTTATTAGCCGTTAGCAAACAGTGGATGTGACTAGAACACTTTCTAACAGCTGCTGTCATGCATCATTTTTATGGCGCTACAATTTCTGCATTTGACAGCCACAAGTAAATATTTTGGTTGGCATCTGCAGAATGGATTTGCTAATGGGCACCATCTATAAATGACGCTTCACCTTTTTTTTTTTTTTTTTGGTGTGTGCTACACTTTTTTAAAGCTAAAGCTACTTTTATTTCCCCAGCTTTTCATCTTGGATGGAGGTACTGAGCTGAAAGTGGCACTTCTTGGACAAAAAAAGGGGAAACGTTTTGCCATTTAAAAAGCTTGCCTGGGCAAAAAATAAAAGAAATTGTTAATTTCCCAAAAATGTGCTACTTCTTTTTTGAAAAATGCTGCAAGTACAGAAAAATAACCCTCTGACCCTGCCAGAAATGTAGTGAGGTCCTTACTCCCTGTACTGAGCAGACAGTGCTGTCTCAGCTGCACTGAAATTCCAAGCAGGGTTGTCAGCCCCACCCAGTTCTCACCTGCAATTCATATTCATAACACTAGGGGAAGTGTTGTGTAGAGTTCCACTCAAAAGCAACAGCTCAGCTTATTTGCCTCCTCCCCCCCCTCAAATGCTATATTTGGCACCTTTTGGGGGGGAGCGGGTACCTGGTTTTGACAGGTACCTGCTCCCACTTCCGGCTCAGTTTGCAGCAGCACAGTGAGCCAGAAGTTCGGTCTCCCGCAGTCTCCTAGGAACTTTCATAGGTCCCAGAAGACTGCTGGACCAATCAGGAGGCGTGGTGTGGTGCGACTCACGCATGCACAGTGGGCACCAGGCTGTGAAGCCACAAGCTGTCACATCCTGGTGCCCACAGTAGAGATGCCGGCGCCACGGAGGACAGAAGGAGAGAAGGGACTGCGCGGATGAGAACATTGCTGGACCCCGGGAGAGGTAAATGTGTGTTTATTAAGAGTCAGCAGCTATAGTTTTTGTATCTGCTGACTTTTAATAAACACAAAAATGGCTGGAACTCCACTTTAAGACACTTTTTAGAAGATTAACAGGTATTTTTTTTGTGGCTGCAGAATACTAAGGCTCCTTTCACACTAGCAGTATAATTTACCACCCCCCCCCCCTGAAAAAAGATCTGCAGTCGACCGCTTTTCTGAGGCAGTGGAAGGAGATTAGTAGGCATTCAGGAGGTAACTCCGCCGCCTCCTGATACATTTTTTGGCATTTTTAAATGTTATTTTATTGCACAGCAATTTTACATTCCAGGACCACGCTGCAACGTCAAGTCAAGCATTTGGCTTGTGGTTGCAGTACAGCCCTGGTTGCTGCCTGTCAACCCAGATTATAGCATTAGAATTGCAATGTTCACTGTTTTGAGTGGCATCATGTCCTCTTTTAGGTGAGTAGTTGGGGGGCAGAAAAAAATGGATCAACCACCTGTTGCTTTTACCGCTCCCTGGCCACCGGTGTATAAGAATGTGTATAAGGATGTATATATATATATATATATATATATATACTGCATATGTATACACTCATAACCACACATGCACGTTTGTTTTTTTAAATTTTTCTCAGATATACAATTTAAATACTCTTTAAAGGGTAAATCCACTGTTGTGGGACAAAAATAGCAAATTAAGAAGATATAAAATGGAATTGGAATTATGGGCAGCACAGTGAGTAAATTGTTAGCACTTCCACCTGGCAGGACTAGGGCCCATAGTTCAAATCCCAACCATGAAACCACCTGCCTGGAGTTTGCATGTTCTCCCTGTGCCTGCGTGGGTTTCCTCCGGGTACTCTGGTTTCCTCCCACACTCCAAAGACATGCTGGTAGGTTAATTGGCTCCTGTCTAAATTGTCCCTAGTATGTGTATGTATGAATGTGAGTTAGGGACCTTAGATTGTACACCCCTTGAGGGTTAGGGACTGATGTGAATGTACAATATATATGTAAAGTGCTGCGTAAATTGACGGCGCTATATAAGTACCTGAAATAAATAATTGGAATGTTATTAAAAATTACCTTTCCTTTTCAATCTGCAGTGCTGTAATTTTTTGTAAAATTCAATGCAATATAGCAACCTAGAGGCATTCTGTACACAGATAGTGTACAGAACTTCCCCAGAAACTTCAGCTCCTGCTTGTGTGATTGGCTCACTGATTTTCCCAGATGTCTCCACGAAGTCAGATTTTGGGCATCCATGTCCCTAAACTCAGCCCCTTCTAAACTCTGGTGAAAGCCTATGGGGTTGATTTACTAAAGGCAAAGAGACTGTGCACTTTGAAAAGTGCAGTTGCTCCAGAGCTTAGTAAATGAGGGAAAGCTCTGCTGACTTCCATCATCCAATCATGTGCAAGCAAAAATGCTGTAAATTTAGTTTTCCTTCAATGTGATTGGGTATTCTTTGCAAAGTGAAGCTTTACCTCATTTACTGAGCTCTGGAGCAACTGCACTTGCAGAGTGCACAGTCTATTTGCCTTTAGTAAATCAACCTAAAACATGGAGTTTGCTTTTAAAATCCAGAAAATGCTAAATAGGGCCAAATAGGTCATCTTTACTCACCACTTCAAACGGCAGTTGGTGCACGTGCACAGGTAACCAGCCTTGGTCAATGGCGTCAGGATCTTGAGTCCTTTGATGATGAAGAGTGGAACCAAGCTCTGGAAATCTGTGCCCAGGTCTCCTTGTCTTCCTCACAATGCTTGACCCAATTGTTCATTATCCAGAGTACACTAATAGGTAATCTTTACTCACCACTTCACACGGTGGTTGGTGCACATGCACAGGTAACCAGCCTTGGTCATTATCCACAGAGTACACTATAATCCACAGAAATGACACTCTTGGGGGTGATTGGACTCCCCGCATTGTCCCAGATGTGATATGGGTACCCTCATACGCATGTTGTGGCCCTGCCCTAAGCTTTATTACTATTGGGAGTCTATTTTCACCACTCTAAATACTTTGCTCTACACATGTATTGCTTGACCCAAAAGTGTCTCTATTAGGAGTGCTCCCGGACGATAGTCTCCCATCTGATGTTCACTCAATGTGGACCAGATCTTTATACTTAGCTTGCAAACTCATATTACAGAAATGGATCTTGTCAACTCCTCCGACACATAAACAGTTGATAGATTAATTTCAACCTACAGAGGGAGGAGCTGACATATAAACATAGGGGCTACCCTAAACAAATTAGAAAAATATAAGCCAGATGGCTAGATTCTAATTTATCAACACATTCCACTATGTCCTTCAGAGCTAATACAGGGAGTTAGGTGAACGCTCTGCCAATGGTTTGTGAGGATGGCAGTCACTTGGTTTAACCGAGGTGTATTGTAAACGTGGTTAATTCTTTAATGTGACTCATGATATGGTACTAATTAATCACTGTGAGAAGACTACTTTAAAGTGTTACTACACCCCGGACCCTGCATTCACTATATCTGGTCTCCAAGGACCCTGCGTTCACTATATCTGGTCTCCCCGGACCCTGCATTCACTATATCTGGTCCCCCCAGACCCTGCATTCACTATATCTGGTCTCCCCGGACCCTGCATTCACTATATCTGGTCTCCCCGGACCCTGCATTCACTATATCTGGTCTCCCCAGACCCTGCATTCACTATATCTGGTCTCCCCGGACCCTGCATTCACTATATCTGGTCTCCCCAGACCCTGCATTCACTATATCTGGTCTCCTGGACCCTGCATTCACTATATCTGGTCTCCCCGGACCCTGCATTCACTATATCTGGTCTCCCCGGACCCTGCATTCACTATATCTGGTCTCCCCGGACCCTGCATTCACTATATCTGGTCTCCCCAGACCCTGCATCCACTATATCTGGTCTCCCCGGACCCTGCATTCACTATATCTGGTCTCCCCGGACCCTGCATTCACTATAACCGATCTCCCCGGACCCTGCATCCACTATATCTGGTCTCCCCGGACCCTGCATTCACTATATTCGGTCTCCATGCACTCACTAAATCTGATCTCCCTGGACCCTGCGTTCACTATATCTGGTCTCCCTGGACCCTGCATTCACTATATCTGGTCTCCCAGGACCCTGCATCCACTATATCTGGTCTTTCCGGACCCTGTATTCACTATATCGGGTCTCCCCGGACCCTGCATCCACTATATCTGATCTCCCCGGACCCTGCATTCACTATATCTGGTCTCCCCAGACCCTGCATTCACTATATCTGGTCTCCCAGGACCCTGCATCCACTATATCTGGTCTTTCCGGACCCTGTATTCACTATATCGGGTCTCCCCGGACCCTGCATCCACTATATCTGATCTCCACGGAGCCTGCATTCACTATATTCGGTCTCCCTGCACCCTGCATTCACTATATCTGTTCTCCCCGGACCCTGCATCCACTATATCTGGTCTCCCCGGACCCCGCATTCACTCTATCTGGTCTCCCACAGTACACACAACATGGAAATGCAATTATTTTAGTAAATATAAATTGCTAAATACCTTTTCTGATCAGCAGTTACAGCAGCCTTGTGACTTCTATCAGTGTCCAGCAGAGCACTGGTTAAAGCATGTAGGAGGAATTTTCATTCTCCTCTGACTGTGGCTGCATATGAGGCTGCATGACTCCTGACCGTCTGTCCAGACAGCGCTGATTTGGCCCTATGGTGATCACATGCACTCTAAAAAAAAAACCTAAACAACTCTCTAGCAATACACACTAAACTGATCATGTGCAGGGTGATTCATAAAGCTCTGTACTATCAGCAGATAGATTGGGTCATTAGAAGAAGGGGGGGATCAGAGAAGACAGGATCAAACTGTCTTTTTATGTGGAGGATTAACCCCTTAGGTTCCACAGTGAGTATAACAAGCATGCTTTACTGCATATACAGACTGATTTTACTGAAGAAGAGGGGGAGGATCAGAGAATACAGGATCAAACTGCCTTTTTACACAATGCAGAGGATTAACCCCTTAGGTTCCACAGTGAGTATAACAAGCGTGCTTTACTACATATACAGACTGATTTTACTGTTGTGGGTTTAGTAACACATTAATTCAGGGTTCATTAAGTGTGTTCTTTTATGATCTGAAGATAGTATGTTTCATCTGTACTCACAGTAATATTTCTACTTATACTGTGAAAATGTTTTTCTGTATATTTTTTCTCTGTTAAATGAAAAAATTGTTTAATAAAAATTACCTAATAGAAAAAAAAATGGATTCTCCAAGCTGTCTATCAGAGTTCTCATTCAGCAGCTTGCTGGGGCTGTCCATGGTGCTGAAAGCCAGGAATACTGTAACTGCACATTATCATTTATAATGTGTTTATTTATTTTTTTACTCCTTCTTATAGTGTAAACCTATTTTTTCTAGAGGATATATTTTTTTGTGAAATAAAAGGAAAAATGTTTTTCTCGTAAAGCGAACTTAAACGCCAAACCAATAAAGTACACTGAGAATGTGGATTATGATTCATAAGGAGATGCCCACAAGCAATCCTTCATCTCAGATCATTTTATTGAAATAAATATCCCGAATGAAGAGGAAGCTGGAAGGACCCACCGTTGTGTTTCATACAGATAGTCCTTACTCCCAGGGGTTGATTTACTAAAACAATAAGACTCTTCACTTTCCTGAGTGAATGATTATTAAACTTAGTAAATGAAGTGAAGCTGAATGGTTCAAACAACAAATCATTTGCTAACATTTTGGTTTTTTTTTCCTTTGCACCTGATCTGGTCCTCAACCTGAGCTTCACTCTATTTCTTACTATTCGCTTTGAAAAATGAATAGCTTCCACTTTTCTTGCAAAGCAAATCTATAAGTACCATATACTGAAACACTTTAAAGGATCCTTTGTAGTTTCCCTGGGCACCATTTACCTCAATAAAATCATCTGAGAGTGTGGATGGCTCCTTGTGAATGATAAGAGTGTTGTGGCTTCTTCTGTGTTTTCTCCGTTAGTTGGTTCTACTGCATGTGATATTTACCTTTCCTACAGAAAATGGATGATAGGTGATGGAAGTCCCCCTTCTTCAGGGCATCAAAGGATCAAAAGTACGGTAAATTAATGCTGATGGTCTCACTTCAAATTGGCAGCTTTTACTTGTTGGGTTTTCCTTGGCAAGCATAAAGAAAATATCATTCTGGACTTCTATTCATGGAGTGGTGCTCCTTTGATCCTATACTTACGAGGTGGGAACAGAAAGTTCAAGACCAGTTTTGTAACACGTCAACAGATGACAGGAAAGTTATACAGTCCACAAACTATGGTGTATACAGTTGCAAGAAAAAGTATGTGAACCCCTTGGGATTACGTGGAGTTTTGCATGAATTGGGCATAAAATGTGCTCTGAACGTCATCTAAGTCACAACAATAGAAGAACACATTCTGCTGAACATAATACTACACAAACATTAGATGTTGCCATGGTTTAATTGCACATAACATGTAAACATTCACAGTGCAGGGAGGAAAAAGTATGTGAACCTTTGGACTTAATAACTGGTTGACCCTCCTTTGGCAGCAATAACCTCAACCAAATGTTTCCTGTAGTTGCAGGTCAGACCTGCATCTGGAGTAATTTTGGACCACTCCTCTTCACAAAACTGTTTCAGTGTAGCAATATTCTTGGGATGTCTGGTGTGAATCGCTCTCTTAAGGTCATGCCACAGCATTTCAATCGGGTTGAGGTCAGGACTCTGACTGGGCCACTCCAGAAGGCGTATTCTGTGCTGTTGCAGCCATTGTTTTGTTGAATTACTTGTATGCTTTGGGTCATTGTCCTGTTGCATCACTCATCCTCTGCGGAGCTTCAGTTGGCGGACAGATGGTCGTACGTTTTCCTGAAAAATGTCTTGATAAACTCTGGAATTCATTTTCCCATCAATGACAACAATCCGTCCAGGCCCTGAGGCAGCAAAGCAGCCCCAAACCATGATGTATCTGAAAATCAATCCATATGTACTGATGGCACTGATCTCATTTCTTGAGGCCCAAAAATGTCAGGACAGTACAGATATCCCCCAAATTACCCCTTTTTAGAAAGTAGACAATCGAAGATATTTAGTAAGAGGCATGGGAAGTTTTTTGAAGTTGTAATTTTTTGTCATAATTTTATGGAAAATTAGGAAATTAAACAAAAAAATTCACAATTTTTTCCCCATACTGTCACCATGCAGTACAGCGTCATCATATAGCTGGTGTGGTGGCAATCAGGGGCACTGGCTGGTGACCATGTGAAAAAATAAAATAAAATTATATATATAGATAGCTGCATCAGATTCTGAGTGCTCCAGTTTTAGTAAATCTCTCCCTATATGTGATGTGGTTTACAAACTTGGTTTGATTCATCCAATTCTATGTTATGTGTATATATCAATGGTGTACTTCAATGTTCAGTGTTGGGACCCTTACTTTTTAATATATTTATAAACGATATAGGATGTGGGATTAAAAACCCCATTTCAGTCTTTGCAGATGACACCAAGCTGTGCAGTGGAATAACGTCCTTACAGGATGTCTCCAATTTACAAGCCGACCTCAATGCTCTGTGTAATTGGGCAACTATGTGGCAAAGGAGGTTTAATGTTGATAAATGTAAGGTTCTGCACTTGGGGGCTAAGAATATGCATGTATTATACATACTGGGGGGGTACAACTGGGGGTCAATGGTGGAGAAGGATCTGGGGGTTCTGCTAGATCACAAGCTTAATAATGGCATGCAATACCAAGCTGAGGGATCTAAAGCGAGCAAAATCCTCTCTTGTATTAAAGAGGTATAGACTCCAGAGAGAGAGATATCATTTCCCCCGGTACAAATCATTAGTAACACCTCATCTGGAATATGCAGTTCAGTTTTGGGCATCAATTCACAGAAAGAACATTGGGGAACTGGAGGAAGTACAGAGAAGGGCAACCAAACTGATAAGAGGAATGGAGGAGCTCAGCTATGAGGAAAGATTAGAGGAACTGAATTTATTCTCTCTTGAGAAGAGAAGATTGAGGGGGATATGATCTCCATGTATAATACATAAGGGGGGATATGATCACCATGTATAATACATAAGGGGGGATATGATCTCCATGTATAATACATAAGGGGGATATGATCTCCATGTATAATACATAAGGGGGGATATGATCTCCATATATAATACATAAGGGGGATATGATCTCCATGTATAATACATAAGGGGGGATATGATCTCCATGTATAATACATAACGGGGGATATGATCACCATGTATAATACATAAGGGGGGATACGATCTCCATGTATAATACATAAGGGGGGATATGATCTCCATGTATAATACATAAGGGGGATATGATCTCCATGTATAATACATAAGGGGGGATATGATCTCCATGTATAATACATAAGGGGGGGATATGATCTCCATGTATAATACATAAGGGGGATATGATCTCCATGTATAATACATAAGGGGGGATATGATCTCCGTGTATAATACATAAGGGGGATATGATCTCCATGTATAATACATAAGGGGGGATATGATCTCCATGTATAATACATAAGGGGGGATATGATCTCCATGTATAATACATAAGGGGGGATATGATCTCCATGTATAATACATAAGGGGGGATATGATCTCCATGTATAATACATAAGGGGGATATTATCTCCATGTATAATACATAAGCGGGGATATGATCTCCATGTATAATACATAAGGGGGGATATGATCTCCATGTATAATACATAAGGGGGATATTATCTCCATGTATAATACATAAGCGGGGATATGATCTCCATGTATAATACATAAGGGGGGATATGATCTCCATGTATAATACATAAGGGGGATATTATCTCCATGTATAATATATAAGGGGGGATATGATCACCATGTATAATACATAGGGGGGATATGATCTCCATGTATAATACATAAGGGGGGGATATGATCACCATGTATAATACATAAGGGGGGATATGATCTCCATGTATAATACATAAGGGGGGATATGATCTCCATGTATAATACATATGGGGGGATATGATCTCCATGTATAATACATAAGGGGGGATATGATCTCCATGTATAATATATAAGGGGGGATATGATCTCCATGTATAATACATAAGGGGGATATGATCTCCATGTATAATACATAAGGGGGGATATGATCACCATGTATATTACATAAGGGGGATATGATCTCCATGTATAATACATAAGGGGGGATATGATCTCCATGTATAATACATAAGGGGGGGATATGATCACCATGTATAATACATAAGGGGGGATATGATCTCCATGTATAATACATAAGGGGGGATATGATCTCCATGT
The DNA here is from genome assembly GCF_062004578.1 of Staurois parvus. NCBI lineage: Eukaryota > Metazoa > Chordata > Amphibia > Anura > Ranidae > Staurois > Staurois parvus. The sequence continues at coordinate 1,393,578 of NW_028318374.1, forward strand.
ATAATACATAAGGGGGGATATGATCTCCATGTATAATACATAAGGGGGGATATGATCTCCATGTATAATACATAAGGGGGGATACGATCTCCATGTATAATACATAAGGGGGGGATATGATCTCCATGTATAATACATAAGGGGGATATGATCTCCATGTATAATACATAAGGGGGGGATATGATCTCCATATATAATACATAAGGGGGATATGATCTCCATGTATAATACATAAGGGGGATATGATCTCCATGTATAATACATAAGGGGGATATGATCTCCATGTATAATACATAAGGGGGATATGATCTCCATGTATAATACATAAGGGGGATATGATCTCCATGTATAATACATAAGGGGGGATGTGATCACCATGTATAATACATAAGGGGGGATATGATCTCCATGTATAATACATAATGGGGATATGATCTCCATGTATAATACATAAGGGGGGATATGATCTCCATGTATAATACATAAGGGGGGGGATATGATCTCCATGTATAATACATAAGGGGGATATGATCTCCATGTATAATACATAAGGGGGGATATGATCTCCGTGTATAATACATAAGGGGGATATGATCTCCATGTATAATACATAAGGGGGGATATGATCTCCATGTATAATACATAAGGGGGGATATGATCTCCATGTATAATACATAAGGGGAATATGATCTCCGTGTATAATACATAAGGGGGGATATGATCTCTGTGTATAATACATAAGGGGGATATGATCTCCATGTATAATACATAACCGGGGATATGATCTCCATGTATAATACATAAGGGGGGATATGATCTCCATGTATAATACATAAGGGGGATATTATCTCCATGTATAATATATAAGGGGGGATATGATCACCATGTATAATACATAAGGGGGGGATATGATCTCCATGTATAATACATAAGGGGGGATATGATCTCCATGTATAATACATAAGGGGGGATATGATCTCAATGTATAATACATAAGGGGGATATGATCTCCATGTATAATACATAAGGGGGGATATGATCTCCATGTATAATACATAAGGGGGGGATATGATCACCATGTATAATACATAAGGGGGGATATGATCTCCATGTATAATACATAAGGGGGGATATGATCTCCATGTATAATACATAAGGGGGGATATGATCTCCATGTATAATACATAAGGGGGGATATGATCTCCATGTATAATACATAAGGGGGGGATATGATCACCATGTATAATACATAAGGGGGGATATGATCTCCATGTATAATACATAAGGGGGGATATGATCACCATGTATAATACATAAGGGGGATATGATCTCCATGTATAATACATAAGGGGGGATATGATCACCATGTATAATACACAAGGGGGGATATGATCTCCATGTATAATACATAAGGGGGGATATGATCTCCATGTATAAATACATCAGTGGTTCATATAGTGAACTCTGTGTAGAGTTATTCACCCTGAGGTCATCACAGAGGACAAGGGGGCATTCTTTATGTCTAGAGGAAAAGAGATTTAATCTCCAAATACGAAGGTTTCTTCACAGTGAGAGCTGTGAAAATGTGGAATAGACTCCCTCAAGAGTTGGTTCTGGCCAGCTCAGTGGATTGCTTTAAAAAAGTCCTGGATTCTTTCTGGGATACACAGAATATAACTGGATACTAACATTTATAGGTAAAGTTGATCCAGAGAATATCCGATTGCCTCTCGGGGGATCAGGATATTTTTTCCCTGCAGGAGCAAATTGGATCATGCTTTGCTGTTTTTTTTGCCTTCTTCTGGATCAACTGTGGCTATAGGATTATAACCTTTTTTTTTTTTTTTTTTTTTAATGGTTCAACTGGATGGACTTTTGTCTTTTTTTCAGCCAGACTATGTAACTGTGTTATATATATTTATTTGATCATATTATGTATTTTATTATATATATTTTTTTTATTATTTTATATATAACATAACAAAAGCAGAGTTCAATATTTAGGAGAATCACCAGTAATGGTGGTAACGCTGCTCTTTGAAGTGATAAATTGGCAATACCAGTGCACTAGAGAACGCAGCCATGTTTTACAGGTCACTACAAAGGCATTATTTATTTATTTTTTTAATTTGGATATGGGGGTGATTCACACATAGCACGGGTGTTTTTGGTTTTCAGCAAAGGCACATTATTGTTTGCAGAATTTAACAAACGAGGGCTTAAGCTGTTCTGATAATCTGGACCATTAGAACCATGAAATAGACCCCAGGGTCTACTGGTACATCCCTATCACAGATCTTCAATATTATCTTCACCACTTTGGCAGGGGCGAATTTACCGAAAGGCAAACCAGGCATTTGCCTAGGGCAGCATTTTTCAAGGAGGCAGAAGGGACACATGTAGCATGGGGACCAGTTGGGAATTGAGAGAGGCTGAGGGCTGCTTGATGGTGTATGCAGAGCCGGACTCTCGTTCCCGGGATGTCCGGAGCTGTGAAGGTGCGTGGACCAGGGGAGGAGGTGAGCGGTAGTGGGAGGCTCTCTCGGCCGGGAAGGGGGTTGTGTGTGTTAGTGGAAGGCTCTCTCGGCTGGCAGGGGGGCTTTTTCCAGCTGTTAGTAGAAGGCTCTCTCGTCTGAGGGAGGGGGTGTTAGTCGGTGTCATGCTCTCTCGGCTGGGGGGGAGGGGGGTGTTAGTGGGTGTCAGGCTCTCTTGGCTGGGGGGATGTGACTATTGAGTTGCCTAGGGCAGCACAAAACCTAAATACACCACTGCAGTTTAGACCAATACATTTAAATAGCCAGACAGAAGCAGCACATGTGCAATGGTCCCTTCGCCTCTCATCCTCTCTAGCACTTTGATGAATAAACTGTGGCGATGGGAGCCATGCGTGACGGGGATAGAGACCAGCTTGCAGCCACTTTAAAATGCAGCTCATTTCAATTCAACTAATGATTTATCTGAACATCAATCACTATTTTTATTTTTATTATTCAGTATCTACTTTTCTCAAATGTTCCTTTTGTTAAGCAGATAGGATTTAGCGCACATACACACATACACGCCAGCCAACAAACATATTACTGCCAGAAGCAGAAAAGGGCCAATTGCTCAGCCAAACTGTCTCGCCAACGGGTTTTAGTTATAAAACATATTATGTCCATAGCCATAGATTACATTTACTTTCTTTTCCAACGTTAAACAGAATCTGTAGCACATAGCAACTATGTTTTTATTGTTCCAGTAATTTTAGATTGACTTGTTACATATTAATAAGCCCAGGGGCCCAAAATCCGAGGAGCTACAAGCTACTTGTCTAAGCTCTTGTACTGCATCTAGCTGGAGCTGCCCATGGTGCTGAAGGCCACTGATACTGTAACTGTACTATATACTGATGATGCCTTCATTTTCATTCATTCCTTTTACTAACTCCAACAGTGCTGATGTGCTTTGCAAAATTTTGTGAGAATTTTTTAGCATTCACATCAGTCTCTGCACTACTCAAAGGAGCTTACAGTCTATATGAGCTAGGACAATCACAAGATCTCAAACACATCTTGGGTATTTTTAAGCAATTTTTGGAAACCACATTTTTTTTTTTGCCGGATTCCCTACATGTGGAAGTGCCCCCTCCTCACTGTTTCTGACATCAATTATTTCATCACCACCTGCTGGTGAAACCTGGTATTGCAGCAACTATAGGTATAGTCAGACTTGTGTGGTTAAAGGATAAGTTCACCTTTCATAACATGTTACACGTTACAACCATATTCGGGATGTAACATGTTATAAATATACCAGCCCCCACTACCCTGCTTTGACAGCTAGGGGGGATCTGTCAAATTTTAAAAAACCAGGCCGTGTGCGCCTCTGCCACCCAGTGTTCTGGGAATGAATGACCTACAAGTCCCGACAGCCTTAGCGGCTGTTGGCTTGCAGTACTCAATGGACTACCATGGTGCTGTGGAGAGCCATGGTAGTTGATTGAATTTTTCTGTCAGTATACCTGCTTGCTCGTACATCCCGTATACTGGCAGGTCTGTAGGAGGCCTGCATGGCATCAGTGGTCTACTGATCGCTGGTGCAATGCTTTTCAGGCTCCTGCAGCCGAAAATAATAAATGCACATTTTCTACATGCAAAAAAAAATGTGCATTTACTATTTTTGTCCAAAAGGTGAACTTATCCTTGAGCCTAAGTTCACACTACAGTGGTGCGGTAAATCCCATGTGATTCGTACAGGAACCGCACTGCATTCCTGTACAAATCACATGCAATTGGTGTGCGGTGCGATCAGAGCCATACATTTTGTATGGCTCTATTCGCACCGCACCAAAAACGTGCAGGACCCTTTTTTTGCCCGCACTAGAATTGGATCACATAGGTATTCACACCTATGCGATCCGATTCTGCACATCGCGTCACATTTTGCGGACCGATGTTGGGGTGTTGTTAACTTAACATACACACCCGCATCAGTTCGCATGAACGGGGTGCGATTGTGATGCGGTGCGGAATTCACACTGAAAACGCTGCAAATTCCATGCCACATCAGTGTGAACCAGGGCTTAAAGTAGTACTAAAGCCTCGGGGAGTTATCTACTAAAACTGCACGGTGCAAAATCTGGTTCAGCTCTGCATAGAAACCAATCAGATTCCAGGTTTTATTGTTAAAGTTTAATTGAACAAACTGATGTTAGAAGCTGATTGGCTACCATGCATAGCTCCACCACCTCAGATTCTGAGTGCTCCAGTTTTAGTAAATCCCCCCCTTTTTATATTACAGATATATCCTTTTTAACCTATTAATCATTGGACAAATAAGTATTTTTTTTACCAAAATGGCACTAAACACTTACAGTTTCTTTATTTAACTTGCATAGACACCATGTGGTTTGCCCACGCTTCCAATTGGGGAGTGCATACTCTAATTGTAAAACAAAAAGTTTCTCGATTAGCCTCTTACATGTCTTATCTTTCCTAGCACCATTGCACATACATGCTGATGCCATGACGTTATTATTGTTAATCCTCAATGCTGAGGAAGAGGGTTTACCCCAAAATCTGTCAGCCTTTCTTTGGCCCTTGGTTGGCACTTCTTTTATGTTGGGGCTTTTGGTGTCATATAGAGCAAATTTCCAGTGATTGTCATTTGTTATGCAATTTGTCACTTCTTGTTTGTGAGTATATTTCAACTTTCATTCAATAAACGGCTATCTGGGATAAAGTGCTAGACCAGTGCCATTAGTACAGTGTCAGTGCTTTTTATTAGCACTGATCACTGTATTAGTGTCACTGGGGATGTCAGTGACGCCAGGTTAGTTCCCCTCAGTGTCAGAATGCCCGCCGCAGTCCTGCTACAAGTCACTAACCATTACTAGTAAAATAAAAAATAGAAATCCCAGCACATAGACCGCCATTTGTAAACGCTATAACTTTCAAGTAAACCAATTAATTTGCACGTATTGGGATTTTTTTTTTAGCAAAGACATGGAGCATAATACATTTTGGCCTAAATTTATGATGAAATTTGATTTTTAATTTTTTTTTTCTGGATATGTTTAAGAGCAAAAAGTAAAAAAGATTGTTTTTTTCCCCAAAATTGTCGGTCTTTTTTTTTTGAGGAAAAAAAAAGGGCACATGCGATCAAATACCACCGAAAGAAATTCATGGGGAAAAAAAGGACGTAATTTAATTTGGGTGCAGTGTTGCATGACCGCGCAATTGTCAGTTAACCCCTTCACGCCGGCCGCACGCAGATGTGCGGCCTCTTGGCGTCTGGGCCTAGACGCCGAGCGTCCGCACATTTGCGTTCATGTAATAAAAAACATATGTGCTGAGAATGCGTGCCCTGCACGCTCCCAGCACACATGTGCGGTACTCACGGAAAGGTCCCAGTCCGCCCTTTCGATCGAGACCTTTCCCGATCATGTGACCGGCTGTGACGTGACGTCACGGCGGCCACATGACACTAAGCCCCGTCCCGCCCACATGTGCGGTACTCACGGAAAGGTCCCGGTCCGCTCTTTCGATCGGGACCTTTCCCGATCATGTGACCGGCTGTGACGTGATGTCACGGCTGCCACATGACACTAAGCCCCGTCCCGCCCACCTCCCGGCACAGTAACTTCTCTTCACGTCGGGACGATCCGGCGTGAAGGGGTTAAAGTATTGCAGCGCCATAACGCAAAAAAATGACCTGGATAGGAAGGGGGGTAAGTGGTTAAGGACACGACAAGTGAGAATTCACAGAAAGGGGTCCTTCTTCTGAAATGGCATTGTATCACGGGGCCATTTTAGAAGAACACTTATCGGAGCTCTACATTACGGGAAAACTGGTCCCGCAAGGCAGATCCCGAATCCCGAACTCTGGAAGAGTTCTATTTACTAAAGCCTAATCTTGCATGAGCTCCGATGTTTGCTTTCTGCTGCTACACTGCACAGGATGATACATTTAATCAATCCACTCATCCTGCATTTTCACAACTCATTTGATGCGGCTTAGTCAGCCGTGAAACATGTTAACCGTCCTCTTGGCTCGGCGGCCTCGGCGGCAGCGAGATCTGTTGAGTTTGTTGAAGTGGATGCACTCTCTCTTTAATTCATGGTCCCAATCCACCTTTCCTGCCGCACTGGATGTCACTTCTAGCAGAAGGTTTAAGACGGAAGGAACAGACAGGCGGGGACGGTGTGATTTGCAGCTGTAATCTTCCCCGAGATTACAGGAATGTGCGGCCAAATTAAATCACGTTGTTCCGTTCTCCAGCTCAGCAAGTTCTGAGCTGCAACATATTTTCTGAAGTGTTGGGAGAAGCGAGACAGGCTTTCCTGTCTGATGCTAAATTCCCTGTCTGATACAAACGATCGTAAATGCAGAGCACGGGAAAAAATGATATAGTTCGGAAAACAGAAACAAGCCGGATGAATGACCTTTGTTGTATTCCGAGACGCGTTTCGCACTTTTAGTCTTCGTTTTACATCTGCATTGGGAACGTTGGAATATTCGGAGTAGATCTACACATTGCTGCCAGGTATGAAGGAAGAGCTCTGTGAAGTACAATTTGTTTCTAAACTCAACACAATAGCAGGACCCCAATGCAATTTTAGAAAAAGAAAATCTTTCTTAGGAAAAAAATGTCATGCATTTTTAATAGGTAGAATATGTTCTCTTGCTGGTTGCTGTGGTCTAGGACGGTGAATCCCATTACTACTAATGAATAGCTGTCCTCCAGAAATAATGAGGAATCGCACATTTTTATATTTGCCAAAGACACCTCTGCTGCTTTATAAGAAACTACTTTTTTTTTTTAATATATTAAAATAGAACTTAAAGTGTCACTAAACCCACAACAGTATAATCAGTCTGTATATGTGTAAAGCATGCTTGTTATACTCACTGAGGAACCTAAGGGGTTAATCTTCTGCACTGTGTAAAAACGCTGTTTGATCCTGTCTTCTCTGCCCCTCCTCTTGTTGAAATGATCACCTGATTCAGACTGAATCCATGGTCACATGCACATGCTCAGTTTGGTGTGTATACATGGGCAGCACAGTTGGTAAATGATTAGCACTTCTGCCGGGCAGTACTAGGGTCGTCGGTTCAAATCCCAAACACGGCACCAGCTGCCTGGAGTTTGCATGTTCTCCCTGTGCCTGTGTGGGTTTCTTCCGGGTACTCCAGTTTCCTCCCACACTCCAAAGACATGCTGGTAGGTGAATTGGATCCTGTCGATGGTGTCCGTTTATGAACCAGCAGTAATAGATCGCTGCTCAGTTCTCCGGCATTCTCGGAGAACACAGTTCTCCTGTGAATGCCATTTATGAAGCGGTGTAGATCAGTTCTCCGAACGAAGGGAGAGCGGTCTACAAACTCTGGAAAACGGCTGATTTTACTATAATCTCGCGAGATTACAGTAAAAGATCAGTTTACTAAGCAGAGGTAAATTATCTCTGCTTAGTTTGCGGTCCCTCCAATTCTCCAGCTCTGGGCTGGAGAATCTGGAGGGAGAAAACAGATCTCCAGAGAAGGGCTGAACATGTTCTCCTGAGTGTCATAAACTGTGAATGACCAGAGAATAGCTGAGATCCTCTGAATCGCAGCTATTCTGTGTGTCATAAACGGACACCTAAATTGTCCCTAGTATATGTATGTATGAATGTGAGTTAGGGACCTTAGATTGTACGCCCCCTGAGGGTTAGAGACTGATGTGAATGTACAATACATATGTAAAGCTCTGTGTAAATTGATGGCGCTATATAAGTACCTGAAATAAATAAATAAAATATTGCCAGAGAGGTTTTTTTTTTTCTTGGGAGAGTGCATGTGATCAGCACAGGGCCAATCAGCACTGCCCAGACAGAGGTCAGGGGTTTTGCATCCTCCTAGAGCAGAAAGAAAACTCCTCCTACAAGCTTTAACCCGTGCTCTGCTGAAGTCACAAGATTGCTCTAACTGCTGATGAGAAAAGGTATTTAGCTCTTAAATTGTAAGGTCCAAGGAGCAGGGACCTCCTATCCCTCTTGTATTGAACTGTATTGTTGCTGTATTGTCTCCCATTATATTGTAAAGCGCTGAGCAAACTGTTGGAGCGATATAAATCCTGTATAATAATAATAATAATAATTTAGCAATTTATATTTACTACAATAATTGCATTTTCATGCTGTGTGTACTGTGGGAGACCACATATAGTGAAAGCAGGGTCTAGGGAGAGCAGATATAGTGAATGCAGGGTCCGGGGAGACCAGATATAGTGAATGCAGGGTCCAGGGAGACCAGATATAGTGAATGCAGGGTCCGGGGAGACCAGATATAGTGAATGCAGGGTCTGGGGAGACCAGATATAGTGAATGCAGGGTCCGGGGAGAGCAGATATAGTGAATGCAGGGTCCGGGGAGGCCAGATATAGTGAATGCAGGGTCCGGGGAGACCAGATATAGTGAATGCAGGGTCCTGGGTTTAGTAACACTTTAAAGTGTTACTAAACCCACAACAGTAAAATCAGTCTGTATATGCAGTAAATCATGCTTGTTATACTCACTGTGGAACATAAGGGGTTAATCCTCCATATTGTGTAAAAAGGCTGTTTGATCCTGACATCTCTGATCCTCCTCTTCTTCCAGTGTCCCCCTCTTATCCCCTGAGAAGACATATCATGTGAAGACCCAATGCACATGCTCAGTTTGGTGTGCAGTGCTAGAGAGGATTTTTTTTTCTTGGGAGAGTGAATGTCATCAGCACTGGGCCAATCAAACAGGTCAGAAGTTCTGCATCCTCCTACGGCAAAAAAATACTCGTATTGCAAGCTTTAACCAGTGCTCTGCTGGACACTGATAGAAGTCACAAGACTGCTCTAACTGCTGATGAGAAAAGGTATTTAGCAGTTTATATTTACTAAAATAATTGCATTTCCATGTTGTGTGTACTGTGGGAGACCAGATATAGTGAATGCAGGGTCCGGGGAGACCAGATATAGTGAATGCAGGGTCCAGGGAGACCAGATATAGTGAATGCAGGGTCCGGGGAGACCAGATATAGTGAATGCAGGGTCAGGGGAGACCAGATATAGTGAATGCAGGGTCCGGGGAGAGCGGATATAGTGAATGCAGGGTCCAGGGAGACCAGATATAGTGAATGCAGGGTTCGGGGAGACCAGATATAGGGAATGCAGGGTCCTGGGAGACCACATATAGTGAATGCAGGGTCTGCGGAGACCAGATATAGTGAATGCAGGGTCCCGGGAGACCAGATATAGTGAATGCAGGGTCTGGGGAGACCAGATATAGTGAATGCAGGGTCCGGGGAGATCAGATATAGTGAATGCAGGGTCCGGGGAGAATAGATATAGGGAATGCAGGGTCCGGGGAGATCAGCTATAGTGAATGCAGGGTCTGGGGAGATCAGATATAGTGAATGCAGGGTCCGGGGAGACCAGATATAGTGAATGCAGGGTCCGGGGAGACCAGATATAGTGAATGCAGGGTCCGGGGAGACCAGATATAGTGAATGCAGGGTCCTGGAAGATCAGATATAGTGAATGCAGGGTCCTGGGTTTAGTAACACTTTAACTGTATCTAAGCACCAGAAACTGAAAATACTATTTAATTATTTGTTAATATTCAAAGCAAACTGCCCCATCCATCCATGTCTCCATGCTTTATTTTATCAAGAAATAACTTTGAAAAACACACCCTAGCATTTCTTGTCAAGGCCATCTTGACTAAGGGCAGATGATTCATGTAGAAGTTACTTCCTGGAATCTATCTGCCCTTAGCTCAGGCATGCAGGCAGGATGGGGTGCTTAGCTGATAAAGCCCCTCGCAGAAGAGGACTCCTGGGATGTATGACATCATTTTAGCCTAGGCTAGAAGCTAGGAAAAAACTGAAGACATGAAAAAAAAAAGTGTAAAACAAGTAAATATAATATACCTTGCTAATTTTTGTTACTAATGCTAGCAGTATAAGGATTAAACATAGTTAATGTTGACAGAGATTTTTTTACTTGACAAAGAATTACCAAAAGCGCAGTGTGCTGTCCTACTACTGGTTAGCCGACAGCTAGCTAACAAAACTGACAGAAGCAGCGTTGTGTATTATTCCAAAACTTAATTTACTTCTATGAATAGTTCTGTAAAACTGCAATAAAAATACATACACTGAAGTTACAATATGATTGTATACATATCTCTCACAAATGCATACAATGAATCAATGAATACATTTCTTGCAAACAGCTACCTACAAATCACATAAAATATATTATTAAAATGTTATATATATATAACTTTGACAAACACAATGAATTAACTTTCAGGCATATGTGGGTCAAAGCGACAATGGAGGAGACCTTCACTGGTGTTCTTCAGGAAGCTAAAATGGCTGCAGTGGTAGATGGGAAATCTTTATTTTTTAACAAGGATTATTAAGAAGAGGTGCAGTTGCAGTGAACACCCAATAGATGGCTCCTTACTCAACACAATGATGAAATACAGAACACACAGCATTAGTTATCTCCTTTTAGACACTATGGGGTTAATTTACTAAAACTGGAGAGTACAAAATCTGGTACAGCTGTGCATGGTAGTCATCTGGGATAGAGGGAGCTCTAGAGAGTGGGAGAAGTTACTGCTCTGGCTCAGTCATCTGCATGTGTGTAAATTTCAGCTTTGGTTATTGAACTCTTTAAACAGCAGGATTTTTAAGCAGAAAAAGATAGCTTAGGAAATGTGTGAATGGGAATGGCATCTCAACATGCAATATTTTCTATGTCTCTTGTATAGTATTAAATATATTTTAGTTAGTATAGTTTAACTAAAACAATTAGAGAAAAAAAATATACAGAAAACCACTATACATTAAATTTTAGGGGCATATCTATAAAGCAGTAAATCTGGCATTTACTAAACATTCACTGTGATGTGGAAACCTTTGATATAAAGAGGGGGCGTATGATGTGAAGGAGACGCTGATGTGAATTAGAGACTCTAATGTGAAGAGGGGGCTCTGATGTGACGGCGAGACAGTAATGTGAAGTGGAGACTCTGATGTAAAGTATAGACTATGATGTGAAAGGGGGCTCTGATGTGAAGAGGAAACTCTGATGTGAAAGAGAGACTCTAATGTGAAGAGAGGGCTCTGATATGAAGGAAAGACTCTAATGTGAAGAGGGGTCTCTGATGTGAAGGAGAGACTATGATGTGAAAGGGGGCTCTGATGTGAAGAGGAAACTCTGATGTGAAAGAGAGACTCTAATTTGCAGAGAGGGCTCTGATGTGAAGGAAAGACTCTAATGTGAAGGGGGGGGGAGAGACTCTGATGTGAAGCAGATACTCTGATGTGAAGAGGGGGGTTCTGATGTGAAGGAAAGACTCTAATGTGAAGAGGGGGGTGGGTTCTGATGTGAAGAAGAGAATCTAATGTGAAGAGGGGGTTCTGATGTGAGGGACAGACTCTGATGTGAAAGGGGGCTCTGCTGTGATGGGGGTACTCTGTATGTGAAGGGGACCCTCTGATGGGAAGGCTGTTGTGCTCATTGTCCCGGGCTCAGGTTTCCCATTGATGCAGTCATAGATGACTCCTCAGTATAAAGCAGCCAAGCCCGGCATACAAGGATTGGATCAGTGAAGCACAGGAATGTTTGTATGGGGGCAGCTTGCCAGGTAGTACCACCCCCCATTTGGCCTGCCTATAGCCTATGATCCTCCTATACAGGTATACCAATCCCATCCATCCCACTTGACAGCCTGCCAGGCCTGCATTGGAGGGATCAGTCAGCGGCGTGAACACGGCTTTGTGTACAGAAATAACATTGTAAAGAACATGAAAGCAGCTGCTGCATCAGATTGGAGATGATGTCCCCTCCATACAACAACAGGCACAAGCAATAAACAATCATTCAGTTACAGAGGAGGTCAGCTGCAAGTCACTTGCAATACAAGTCTCAGTTAATGAGCGTAGCGTGCAAAATGACCCGGCATGTATAGAGCGCCGCAACATAAACCCAACGCATAATTCAATATACAGCAATTATACGCAGTACACAGCAAAGGCTAATGTGAAGCCGGCGTCCACAGGGAGAGATCGCCGCTGCTTGTGGTGGGGGATTTGCATGGAGACAGGCTGATTGGACAATGGAAGAGAAGCCGCATACTGATGAGGTCATCCTCCTGCCTTCTGTGCCCTCGCTTCCTATTCTTCACTGTCAGCATGCAGCAAGGCCTGATTGGCTCGTACGGCCAGAAGTGTCCGCTTTTGCAGGATCTATTGCGTCTTTATATTTTAAATTCGCAACATAGTTACTTTACGGAATAAATGCATTCTAATTGGAAACTCCTATCATCTGCCTAATGCAGGCCATAGACGGGTCGAGAAAAAAAAAACAGCCGATTTTCGCGCCGTTAGTGGGTTAATTGGTCGGCCGTTTTTTTTATCGGTAAAGTTGGAAAATTTGCGGCCTATTTTGACGATCGGCCGATTTTCCCGGCAATGATGGACAAATCGGCTGATCGTTTTACCGATAAAAAATCTGCGCATGACTCATGACCTGGAAGAAGAGGAAGAAGAAAAGAAGAGGAGAATAAGAAGAAGAAAAAGAAGAGGAAGAAAAAGAAGAAGAATAAGAGAATAAGAAGAAGAAAAAGAAGAAGAAGAAGAAGAGAAGAGGAAGAAGAAGAAGAAAAAGAGGAAGAAGAAGAATAAGAGGAAGAAGAAGCAGAAGAAGAAAAAGAAGAAGAGGAAGAGGAAGAAAAGAAGAAGAAAAAGAGGAAGAAGAAGAAGAGGAAAAAGAGGAAGAAGAATAAGTAGAATAAGTAGAAGAAAAAGAAGAGAAAGAGAAGAAGCAGAAAAATAAGGAGAAGAAAAAGAAGAAGAAGAAGAAAAATAATAATAAGAAGAAGAAGAGGAGGAAGAAAAGAAGGAGAAGAAGAAAAAGAAAAAGGAGAAGGAGAAGAAAATAAGACGAACAAGAAGGATAAGAAAAATAATAAGAAGAAGAAGAGGAAGAAGAAGCAAAAATAGAAGAAGAAGAAAAAGAAGAAGTAGTAGAAGAAGAAGAAGAAAATAAGACGAAGAAGAAGAAAAAGAAGAGGAAAAAGAAGAAAAAGAAAAAGAAGAGGAAAAAGAAGAAAAAGAAAAAGAAGAAAAAGAAGAAGAAGAAAAAGAATAATAATAATAATAATAAGAAGAAGAAGAAGAAGAAGAAGGAAAAGAATAATAAGAAGAAAAAGAAAAAGAAGAAGAAGAAGAGGAAGAAGAAGAATAAGAAGAAAAATAATAATAATAATAAGAAGAAGTAGAAGAAGAAGAATTCCAGTCCGCTATTATACTTTATATGAAAAGTCTTGCGGTTGCGGTTAATATATAATACCGGAGCTCTCTGCAAAGTACAGAAGTAAATATGGAGTTAAATGCCAGACGTAGACGGGACGAAAATCGGACGATTTTTTTACCGTTGGTGGTAACGTCGACCGATCGATCAATTTTTTGTTTGTTTGTTTTTATAAAAAATGGCGGGTTTTCGACCCGTCTATGGCCTGCATAAGGTTCAGTCTTACCTGGTTCTTGGGTGGCTGGGCTAAAAACGTGTGTGTAGAAATGCAAAACGAAATACAAAAAGCACTGCAGAAACAGATCAAAAGCAAACTGCATTGGTGTGAACCAGGCCTTATGGTCCCGCAGCAGGTCCACAGTGGTGAAACACCAGGGCCAAGCCGCAAGTGCGACCTTTGCGACCCTGGTAGTTCCGCCACTGGAACAATCACTTAAGGCTGTAAAGATATTCAGGGGAAGGCAGCAAAGTGCCAACATTTTTACAGAAGCTGTTAAATGAATACAATACGTTTTGGTGGATTGCCACTTTAAGCAATTTTATAAGCTTTTCCACCATTTTTTAAAATAAACGTAATTAACAAAAAAGCACTAAAAATACTTATCGCCTCTAAACTTTATTTTAGAAAGAATTACTGAAGTGGAAAAAAAAGCAGCAGCTCATGTCATGCTTGTTTATTTCCACAGTTTCACCCACAAAATGTTTTTACTGCGTTCTGTCTAAAGAATAATTTTTTTTTATTTTTTTTTATAAATACGTATCGAGCATCATTTGGTAATTATGCTTTTTTTTAAGGCGTATAATTTGTAGAAATTGAGAGGAGCCTTCTGTAGTTAATGAATGCACCATATAAGTACAGAAGATGCTTCATGTGAAATGAGGGAATTATTCTAAGTGGATAGTCAAACCGCTCTTACCAAGAGGAAAGTAAAGAGTATACAAATTATCCTTCATAAATCAGCATCCGCCTAATAAACCCTAATGCAATAGCTAATACAATTTATGACGGTGAAATAAAATTAGATTACGCTCTGAATATTTAATCTGCTCGATCTTTCCTCTGATATATAGGACTTTCTTTGAAGCCATAAGTCCCCTCTGTAGTGCACACGTTGCTCCTGTAAAACAGTCTGTTCATCACTTTTTCCGCTACCGATGACTTCTGAAGAGCTTGGGTCAATAAAGATTTCACTCCATCGCGAGCACCTCCAAAAAAACGCCACAACTGCCATTTATTGCAACCTGTATCAATAGATTGAGTGCATCTACCACTATACAAGGTCTGGGAGGGGAGACTGCCCTGGGTGCAATAGTTTACTGTAGGGATGGGGGGGGGGGTGCCTTCTTTCTCTTACAAGACTGATATGAGTTGTGACAGTGGCAGTGATTTGGGCAAACGAGTGACTTCTGAGCGTAGAATCCCACTAAGCTTGCACATCATGAGTGGGGGGCAGTTTGGTACCTTTGCCTTGGGCGCTGGACCACCTTATCCCAGTATTGTGTGTCTACCATTAGTAACCCAGTCAGGTTAAATGTATACACTTGTGTCTTGAGGTGACTTTTATTCAACTAGGTGTGTCAGAGGGGCTGAGGTTGTTCTTGGAGGCACAGAACAGAGAACCCTATTAAACAAGCAGCACCTTTGGGGGTGGTGCTACATGTAGGGGGTTGTCCAGGACATCTCATCCTATCAGCACATCACTAGACAACATGCCAAAGAACCAATGATGTGAAGAGGAAAATGGCCGCTCCTTTGGGGGTGGTGCTACATGTGGGGTGTTGTCCGGGACACCTCCGTCCTATCAGCACATCACTAGACAACACGCCAAAGAACCAATGAGGTGAAGAGGAAAATAGCAGCTCCATTGGGGGTGGTGCTACACATGGGGTGTTGTCCGGGACACCTCTGTCCTATCAGCAAGTCACTAGACAACACGCCAAAGAACCAATAGTGTGAACAGGAAAATGGCAGCTCCTTTGGGGGTGGTGCTGCATGTAGGGTGTTGTCCGGGACACCTCCGTCCTAACAGCAAGTCACTAGACAACATGCCAAGAACCAATGATGTGAAGAGGAAAATGGCCGCTCCTTTGGGGGTGGTGCTAAACGTGGGGTGTTGTCTGGTACACCTCTGTCCTATCAGAAAGTCACTAGACAACATGCCAAAGAACCAATGGTGTGAAGAGGAAAATGGCCGCTCTTTTGGGGTGGCACTACACGTGGGTTGTTGTCCGGGACACCTCTGTCCTATCAGCAAGTCACTAGACAACATGCCAAGAACCAATGATGTGAAGAGGAAGATGGCCACTGAGAGTCAAGTGTGGAGATAGACATCCCCAGAGAAAACTTGGACTGAGGAGGAGATCACCAAGCTGTAACATCATTAGTTGCAGATCAGAAGGTGTGCATATTGGACATGAAACCATATCAAGAGGCCTTTCACATTTACACCCTACTATTGTGGAGGAGGATCCCTGCCTTGTTCCAAATGGCTAGTCTACAGCTGACTGGTGACATTGAGGCCCGCCTGGTCTAGCTGAATGTGCCAGACGTCAGCCCAGAAAGTTCATACAGCTCCAACAGAAGAGAAGAACAAAATGCCTAAGTGCCCATTGGGAATCTGGAATGAAAGTGGTATATCTCATTGAGTAACCCCAATAGATTCCAGAGCAATATACTCGAAGAGATAATTTCAGACTCGCATGTGTAGCCAGATGAAGGAAAAAAGGTCAAACAGTTCTGGCAACATGGCTGCAACACGACAAAACTTCCCTTGATGGGCATCCAACGATAGCTTAAGCCATAGGAATACAGGAAGGAGTGCCAGACCAAGGCTGGATGAAACAGTCAAAGATAATTGTAATTGTTGATAGAAAATAGTCATATAATAACACCCAACGCGTTTCAAGGACAACACCACTCCAGCATCATCAAGGCTCAACACAGCATAACACTTGGATGGGCTCAGCGATACCAGTGACTTCATAGATCTACACTAGAGCCACTATTAAACTCTCCTCATGGAGGAGAAACCTGACAGCAGTTGCTGAGCAGCAGTGAAGGTCAAACTGAGCCCTGGTGAAGTAGGGATGGTGTTGTCCCTGAAAAACATTGGTTGTTATTATGTGACTTTTATTCATCAACAATTATCAGATTTTGGTCTGGCTATCCTTTCTCTATTTCTATCGTTTGAACCTCAATAAATTAGACACAATATACAGAAACAGTATCAATTAAAATAAATAAATAACTGATTTTTTTTTTTAGACTAAAAAAGTCTTCTGTCTGCTGCAGGCAGGATGAAGCAGCACCTTAGTCTCCTCTTCTCCAGTGATCAGACCGCAGGCAGGAGGAAGCATCTCCTCAGTCTCCTCCCACCCAGAGGTCAGATTTCAGGCAGGAGGAAGCATTTCCTCATTTTCATCTCCCCAAATGAACAAACTGCAGGAAGAAAAAAGCATTTGCCCAAATTCCACTCCCCCCAGTGATCAGACTGCAGGCAGGAGGAAGCATCTCCTCAGTCTCCTCCCCCCAGTGATCAGACTGCAGGCAGGAGGAAGCATCTCCTCAGTCTCCTCCCTCCAGTGATCAGACTGCAGGCAGGAGGAAGCATCTCCTCAGTCTCCTCCCCCCAGTGATCAGACTGCAGGCAGGAGGAAGCATCTCCTCCCACCAGTAATCAGAGTGTAGGCAGAAGGAAGCATTTTCTTAGTCTTCTCTCCCCCAGTAATCAGACTGCAGGAAGAAAGGCATTTCCCGAGTCTTCTCTTCCCAATGGTTGCATATATGCAGCATGCGGGCATTAAAACCCACCCTCTTTGCTGCTGCACATATGCGTTACATGGGCGGAAAGAGGTTAATATTGGCATTGTACACTTTCATGTTTCTGTTGTGTTAACTAGGTATTAGTGTAGTTTTATTCCCCGTGTTATTTGTTTGCTGTTTGATTTCCTTGTATTGCTACATCTAGCGTGTCCCCATTTGCCAAACAGACAAGACAACTTCCTGTTCCGGGTGACGCCGTGTCCAATGCATCTGTTCTGTGTTACGTCACAAATGTGGGACAGCTAATGTAATAAAGAAACATCTTCTAGCTGTATGAGTGAGCTCCCTGTGTGTCTGTGAGGGCTCTCCCTGCTTGTATCTGTGTCACATCTAATTACTGTGTAGCTCTCACCTGCAGAGCACCAGACTGATTGTGGGATATGTTGTTTCTTCACAGGAAGTGTTAGTTCTCAGACTACAGACCGAGATCATTCATTAACCTATGCAGTGCCAAGCCGCATGCCTCATGCTTGAACACAAACAGAAACTTCTGACACCAGAGTGTGAAGATTTACTTTACTATAGGCTGTGTGTACAGGGCAGTTAATGACACCCTAAAAGAGTAATCTACCCGAGGAAGAGCGTTAGAATGTGGTCATGCTGCTGAGTGTTGGAAATCTCAGTTGATTCGGATGGTCTGTGGAGTAGCTGAAGATCCATGCAGTTTGGCCCTGCAGTTTATTAACCACCGTTTATCTACATGGGCCACACGGGAGCGCTGCCAATGCGAGGGGACATTTCTAAATGTCCCCCCACATCCATTGCCTGTGCACGCTCCCTGGGAACACAGATCGCTGTACGGGAACCTCTATGTGAGGTCCCGATTCATGTGATCCCTGATTGGCTAATCAGGGATCACATGAATAGTAGTATCACTGACATCATTGCTTACTACTTGTGAAATCTGTGAATGATCACATGGTACAAGGCTACAGCCTTGTACCATGTGACAAGCTGTGACCAATCAGAGCTCTCACAGTATTTCTCAATGCCTGCAGGAATGCAGCCAGAGAGAAGGAGAAATGATTGCTTTTACAGCCTTTATGAGTGTAAAAGCAATCAGTATAAAAAAAGAAAAAAAAAATCTTCATCACCCCCCACAAGTAGTACAGTGTCACTATGGTGACACTGTACTGCTAGGTTGACAGTATGTAAAAAAAACCCAACACGTAAATAATAATATAGAAAAATAAAATAAAAATGTAAAAAAAAAAGTTAGAAAAATTATAATTTTTGGTTATAAACTAATTTGGGTTATTTTTTTTTTTACTAAAAAGATAGATGAATACATTTTGGCCAAGATTTATGAAGAAAGATTATTTATTTACAAAATTGTATAAGAAAAACACCTTTGTTTCAAAAGTTTTGGACTTTTTCATTTATATAGCAAAAAAATAAAAATCCCAGTGGTGAATAAATACCACCAAAATAAAGTTTTATCTGTCTCAAAAAAATGCAAAAAAATTCATATGGGTACAGTGTTGCATGACCGCGCAATTGTCATTCAAACTGTGATAGTGCTGAAAGCTGAAAATTGGCCTGGACTGGAAGGGGGTGAAAGTGTCCGGACTGGAAGTGGTTAATAAAGTGAATGCTGACCTCCTATAATTAACACACATTAATGCGCATTTTGTTAAGGCAGCCTATTCAAAATGAATGTACTTCCAACATACCACCCTTACAAAAAGCACATAATCCTTCTTGCTACTAGTGCATTAGGATGGAGGGGGGGCATTCAAAGTAATTAGCACCGCAGAGCATATTCTGTTGCAGCAATGCAGAAATATATATGGGCCCTTACGGTCTGTGGCCCCATTGAAGAGGTTTCCATTTACTTTTTGTGCACAGGGTAGTCACAAGGACAGGAAGTGGTGGAATATCTCTCTATTGGGGACAGAAAATAATATTTATCTGCTATGGAGACGTATATAGCTGATGGGGGTTCTAGCCTTCCCTTAGAATGCAATGCAATGTCTTTTTTGAAATAAAATAATACAAATAAAAAATATAAAAATATCACCTGGTACCTCACAGTCTTCTTTAAACCCCAAATTACATCACCAATCTTGTCTCCAAATATCGCCCAAACTGTCCTCTCCACTGCTCCCATTACCTCCTGCTCTCTAGCTCCCTTGTCTCCTCCTCCCATGCTCATCTCCAGGACTTCTTCAGAGCCTCCCCCATCCTCTGGAACTCTCTACCCCAATCTAATCAACTATCACCCACTCTGCCCACTTTTAGGCGATCTCTTCAGGGAAGCCTATCCTGCCTTCAGCTAATAACGGAATCTTCTATTTCTCCTACCAGTCCATCCCCCACAGTTACTACCTTTTGTACCACTAGCCCCTCCCTCTTAGATTGTAAGCTCCTAGGATCAGGGCCCTCCTATCCCTCTTGTATTGAACTGTATTGTTGCTGTATTGTCTCCCTTATATCGTAAAGCGCTGAGCAAACTGTTGTTGCTATATATGACCAGCGCAAAAATAAAAGAAATGTTCATAATGAATTACATCAGTGAAACAAATATAAGTGAAAAAATATATAAGAAATTAAAAATATAAAAAATGTAAAAATGTAAGTCTGAGGTCCCAAATCAATAGTGAAAATAATGTGCTCCAATCAAGAAACAGCGCTAGAAACACTCCAACGTGCCCACACCATCCGTGACTTCCAATCTGGCCCACACTCACCAAATGGAATGGACTCTTAGCTGATAGGGCTTAAGAGTCAAACATGCTTAACCTCTTGGCGCCGGCCGCACGCAAATGTGCAGCCTCCCGGTATCTGGGCCTTCACGCCGAGCGGCCGCACATTTATGTGCACTTAGGAAAAACATATGTGCTGAGAGCACGCACCCCCAGCACACGTCAGGTACTCACGGAAAGATCCCGATCTCCTCTTGCGACCTTTCCTGATCATGTGACTGCCATGACAGTGAATCACGGCGGTCACATGACCCTAAAATCCCACCCCGCCTCCCAGTTTCTGAAACCCTTAAAGGGCTGGGAGGTGTCTGTGCCAAGGGGTTATTTATTTATTACAAGTGCTTATATAGCGCTGTCAATTTACGCAGCGCTTTACATCTATATATATATATTGTACATTCACATCAGTCCCTAACCTTTAACGGGTGTACAATCTGAAGTCCCTAACTCACATTCATACATACACATACTAGGGACAATTTATACAGGATCCAATTAACCTACCAGCATGTCTTTGGAGTGTGCGAGGAAACCGGAGTACCCAGAGGAAACCCACGCAAGCACAGGGAGAACATGCAACCTCCATGCAGGAGGCGCCATGGTCAGTAATCAAACCCATGACCCAAGTACTGCAAGGCAGAAGTGCTAACCACTAAGCCACTGTGCCACCCAAAAGGTGGGCTATGTCCTCCAAAAATGAATCCCACTCAGGAAATTCTTGCTTGACAACCTCCTTGCTGTAGTGCTTTTCCTGATTCCCTTCACATGTGTGGTTTGTCTGTGCTATATAAATCCTGTATAATAATGATAATCTGTACACTGAGCTGTGCATGTGCAGCTCAGTATATATGCCGGCACTGTACCTGCCTGTGTGTCGGGATAACTGAACTCCTGCACGTGCATGGGAATTATGTCATCACTCCCAAGCCAATCAAGATAGCCGAAGACCTGCACCCAGAAGATGGGGGCCGGCATCCATGGAGTATTGGGAGTATTACCAACTTCCGCATCTTAAGGAATCCGACAGATTGTGAGATATTACGTTGTATTTTTATTTTCAGGAACAATTAATCAGTAACTTACAGTTCACTATGACGTTGACTTTCTTGACGTCCGAATAGGGCACTGCGTTCTCAGCCAAACACTCGTAATCACCCGCCTGGTCTCTCGTAATCCCGTATATGTCTAAATACTGCCCGCTTCCAAATGGTTTAGCTGCAAGAAATAAAAAAAAGAGAACATAGAATTATTAGAGGAAAGAATAAAGCGTCTTGGTTTTAGCAGAATATTTACAGTCGATGTACCGTCATAAATAGTAATGAAGGCTTTTAGCAGATTCATAAATTAATCTAAAATTGGTAACGGAGAGAACTCATATTTAAAAGCTGAATTTTAATCTGCTTGAATTTTGCTTTCATTGGTTCCTTCCCTCTATTCTCATCAACATGCTAATGAAATTATGAAATAAAACCTGTTTTTATTTCATAGCTTGTTTTAGTCGCAGTGTTATCAGTACTAGGTCTCTGTCCTTCTCTATTATTATTATTATTATACAGTATTTATATAGCGCCAATAGTTCGCTCAGCGCTGTACATTACAAAGGGGGACAGAACATGTGACAGAACAATACCAATACAATGCAAAACATGAGGGGATCGAGGGCCCTGCTCTTTCGAGCTTACAATCTAGCGGGAGGGGATGGTGGTACAGGAGGAGATAGCTGTGGGGGATGGAGTGGTAGGAAGAGTGGAGGAGGTCGAGAATTAGCTGAGGGCGGGGTAGGCTTCCCAGAAGAGATGGGATTTCAGGTGCGCCTAAAGGAGAGGAGTGTAGGTGATAGTCTGATGGATTTGGGTAGGGAGTTCCAGAGGATGGGTGAAGCCCTGGAGAAGTTCTGGAGACGGGCATGGGAGGAGGTGACCAGGGAACTAGAGAGAAGGAGGTCTTGTGAGGAGTGGAGAGTATGTTTTGGGTGGTATTTGGATATTAAGTCGGTGATGTAGTTTGGGGCACTATGATGGACAGCTTTGTACGTCAGTGTTAGTGTTTTGAATTTGATCCGTTGGGTAATCGGAAGCCAGTGGAGGGATTGGCAGAGGCGGGTGGCGGATACGGAGCGGTTGGTAAGGTGGATGAGTTTGGCCGCAGTATTCAGGATCGACTGAAGCAGGGATAGCCTGTGGTGAGGTAGGCCGGAGGGAGTTGCAGTAGTCAAGTCGTGATATGATGAGGGAGTGGATGAGTTGTTTAGTAGTTTCTGGGGTTAGGAACGTGCGGATTTTGGAGATGCTGCGGAGGTGATGTCTACATGAGTTTGTCAGTGATTGGACTTGGGGCTGGAAGGACAGATTGGAGTCTAGGATGACACCAAGTACTTTGGCTTGCGGGGTGGGGCTGATGGTGGCATTGTTGGTCATGATGGAGAAGTCGGGGGGGGCGCGGGCTGGGGGGAAAACTAGGAGCTTGGTTTTGGAAAGGTTCAGTTTGAGGAAGTGGAGTGACATCCAATCCGATATGTCGTACTGTAGGCTAGTGATTCGGGCGGAGACTGAAGGGGTGAGGAGAAGGGTAGAGATATAGATTTGAGATGGTAGTTGAAGCCGTGAGAGTATATCAGTTGGCCAAGGGATAAGGTGTAGATGGAGAAGAGAAGGGGCCCGAGGACAGAGCCTTGGGGGACCCCAACAGAGAGGGGGAGTGAGGGGGAGGTGGCAGCGTTATAGGTAACACTGAAGGAGCGTTGGGATAGATAGGAAGAGAGCCAGGAGAGGGAGGAGTCTCTGAGGCCAAGAGAGTGGCAATGGTAGATCATGGCTGCTGGGAGGGGCCAACAGGGAACTACACATAATTTACTGATAACATCACAGCACCCTGCCTCAATTCAAGAGCCCCCAACCCTGATGTAAGCAGTGGGCTGGCTTTTGGGAGGAGTTATGCAAATGCTAAAATGCCTTCATGGGTGGATGTCAGCTTGGAGAACTGGGCATTCTTAGGCTGACCATACATTATACAATGTTCTTGAGAATGTTGCTTTAGATTTACCAAAAACCATATAATATGAGGTCAAACCTAAACAACACTTTCAATTGTATCCAGTTACACAGACCCTTGCACTACATAGTGAAAGGAAAATCTAAAGGAAATTGGCCAGAAAATTGTATAGTGTATGGCCAGCCTTAGGCAGGATGTATTTGTATGCAGACCACCCTAGGTAACACCTGTATGTGATGGTGAGCCTCCATGATAGAAAGAATTGAAATCCAATGACTGAAAAGGGGTGGGCCAGGGACAGTCAGGATGTTGTGGAAAGAGCTACATGATGCTGGATGTCCTCCAGCCAGGATATGAGGTGAGCTCTATCTGTCTTGCTTCAGCTTTTATTAGACGCTGTGAGAAACTCACAGTGTGCAGTGGAATCAGAAGTAGCCCTTTCAGTACAGCAGAGGAGCCTGCATGCTGAAACACTGAAGGGAAGGCTGGAGATCGATTTAAAGAGACAATACCCTTGTTAGTGTGACGGGGATTACCAGGGAATAAAGTGTTACTAAACCCACAGCAGTCTGTATATGCAATAAAGAATACTTGTTATGCTCACTGTGGAACCTAAGGGGTTAATCCTCCGTGTTGTGTAAAAAGGCTGTTTGATCCTGTCTTGCACTTGCGGACCGCTACTGTGGCAGAGCAGTCCTGCTGCACCAGATCACATACATGATCTTGGACTTCCAGGTAGGGGACATGCACGCCCAGGGGCGGACTGACCATTTGGAAACTCGGGCCTTGCACGAGGGCCCAGGGTCAGTAGGGGGCCCCATGAGATGCCCCTGGTACCTTTTTCATAGGCTCTTTTGAGTTTGGGCAAGGACACAGGGGCCCCATGATCCCCTATTGCCCGGGGGCCCCATGAGTTGTCAGTCCGCCCCTGCGCACGCCCACCCACCACCCCATCTGTGCTGTCATTCGCTACAGTTCAAGCCGATTAGCAGGTCCCGGCCAATGATTTGGGACCTGCTGATCAGCTTAGCAAATGACAGCTCAGAGCTCTTTGTTTACTAACAACACAGGGCTATGAATGGAGAACAGGGATGTGGCTGTTTTGTTTTTTTCTCCCTGCAAAGCAGGGAGATAAAGCAGTCACATCTAGTAGTAAAAGCAGCACACACTACACATTGTTAGGCACACAGTTAACCAGTTGATTGCCCATAGATGTTAGCTCCTTCCTAGCCAGTGTCATTAGTACAGTGACAGTGTATAGCAGAGGTGTCAAACTGGCGGCCCTCCAGCTGTTGCGAAACTACAAGTCCCATCATGCCTCTGCCTTTAGGAGTCATGTTTGTAACTGTCAATTTTGCAATGCCTCATGGGACTTGTAGTTTCGCAACAGCTGGAAGGTCGCCGGTTTGACACCCGTGGTGTATAGTATTATCACTGATCACTGTATTAGTGTCAC
This sequence comes from Staurois parvus, assembly GCF_062004578.1. Classification (NCBI taxonomy): domain Eukaryota; kingdom Metazoa; phylum Chordata; class Amphibia; order Anura; family Ranidae; genus Staurois; species Staurois parvus. The sequence goes on from NW_028318374.1 coordinate 1,418,375, forward strand.
TGGAGATGTCAGTGTCAGTTAGTCATTTCCCACCCAGCATCAGTTACTGTCAGATTGCTCGCCGCACTATCACAGTTTCACTATAAGATCACCGCTATTACTAGTATATATAAAAAAACTTCCAGTACATACACCACTGTTTGTAGATGCTACTACTTTCACATAAACAAATATATTTATTTACTTAATTATATCTTGTTTACTCATTACACAGTTACATAGTTAGTCTGGCTGAAAAAAGACAACAGTCCATCCAGTTCAACCATTAAAAAAAAACCACAGTTATAATCCTACATCCACAGCTGATCCAGAGGAAGGCAATAAACCCAACAAAGCATGATCCAATTGGCTCCTGCAGGGAAAAACATTCTTTCCTGAATTCCCTCATTGGGATTTTTTTTTCACCAAAGACATACAGAATACATTTTGGCCTACATATATAAAGAAATTCGATTTTTTTTATTTGTTATCAGATATGTTTTAGAACAGAAAATAGAAAATATAGAGTTTTTTTTTTAATTTTCGTGTTTTTTTTTTAATTTACATAGCAAAAAAATAAAAAAAAACCCAGTGGTGATAAAATACCACCAAAAGAAAGTGTGTGTGAAAAAAATGCTATATTTTTCATTTGGGTACAGTGTTGCATGGCTGTGCAATTGCCAGTTAAAGTAGCTCAGTGCTGCATAGCAATAAAAAACATGGCCTGGTCATGAAAAGGGTAACATTTTCTGGAGCTGAAGTTACTAAATGCATCCATGATGGCCTGCGGTTGTGTGCTGAGTCGGTCGTGGTTGTGTGCTGCATGGTCCCAACACACTGATCGGGAGCCAACAAGACGGGCTCCTGATTATGGGACCAAGCCAATCAACGAGGTCCAATGATACTGAAGCTGCACCGCTCCCAGGGTATTAAAGCCCACTTGAAGGGCCACTGGGAGGCGGCATTAAGGAGTTAATTTCATCTTTGCGCTTAGCTGCTTGCCTGGAGTTTGGCTGTGAAATAAAACATTATTTTCCCTAAATAGCACGTTTTCAGTTTATCACTTCCTAAGTGTGCAGATGTTAAATACATCACCTGGAGTATTTGTGAGAACAGTTATTTACATATCGCAATTTCTCACAAATTCACATAGAACTAAAAAGAAGTGAAGACAAGCAGGGCCCCAGGGGCTCGGCTCCCAAATATGGGCTTACAGCAAGTTTATTTACTTTTTTTTGTCTTATTAAAGTGATATGAAGGCCTCATTCATGGGATGTACTGCACTATACGGCCATTAGAGGGCAGTGTTTGCCCGCACAGGGGTGCAGAGGTGTTCTGTACTTTCCAATACAGGCAGTCTCATTCATGTCCATTGGGATGCAGCTGCTGTTTCCAATTTGACAGCCATGTGGGTGCAAGGCCCCCAATGCAACCAGTTTGAGTACAGGGCTGTGCACCAGCAATCGTAAAGCCACTGGGTCCGTGCAGCCGCTGCATTCCAATGGATATGAATGGGAAAGCACAGAACACCTCTGCATGCCCTTGTGATCAAACACTGCCCCCTCATGGTCATACATTGTAGTACGCCTGTGTGAACAAGGCTAAAGCTAACATTTATTTATTTCTCCTTGTAAAATAAGATACTGATGGGCAGCACAGTGGCTAAATGGTTAGCACTTCTGCCTGGCAATACTGGGGTCATCAGTTTGAATGCTAACCACGGCACCACCTGCCTGGAGTTTGCATGTTCTCCCTGTGCCTGTGTGGGTTTCCTCTGGGTACTCCGGTTTCATCACACTCCAAAGACATGCTGGTAGGTTAATTGGCTCCTGTCTAAATTGGCCCTAGCATGTGTATGTATGAATGTGAGTTAGGGACTTTAGATTGTACACCCCTTGAGGGTTAGGGACTGATGTGAATGTACAATATATATGTAAAGCGCTGTGTAAATTGACAGCGCTATATAAGTACCTGAAATAAATAAATAAAATATGTAGGTGATGTAATAAACGATATTATACTCATATCGCTCGTTCTATATAAGTGCCTGAAATAAATAAAGAATACTGATAGCAGGACTGAGGCCGGGTTCACACCTATGCAGTTTGTGGTTTTCCCAGTGCATTTTGTATTTTTTGATACATTTTGCATTTTGTGTTTTTCGGAGGTGTCTGTTGTCTTGCAGGAGAAACTAGCAAAAATGCAGTAGAAATGCATGAAAAATGCAAGCGATTTCTGCTGCATTTCCATTGAAGTCAATGGAACCAAAAAAGCAACCTGCTGTGGAAAAAAAAAAAAGTCCCTGACCCTTTCCAAAAAACGCACCAGTGGAAAAAGCACAGATGTAAATCCATAGGAAACCATGTTAAATGGACTGTACTGAGTTCCTGCAAAATTCAAAACGCAATGAAAATCGCATAGGTGTGAAACAGGCCTTACATGCTCTTGCTTATTTTTCCAAAATGTTCTCCTCTGCTCTCTCTCTTCGGAGGCCCCCCTATGGGACACGTAGAACTGCGTGAAAATCGTGACGTCAAAATCATGTTGCGATTTTGACATCACTATTTTTACGCAATTCTTCATGTCGCATAGGGCAGCCCTTTCACTTTAATGGGCTGCCCTACGCGCATTTGTTGCCTGAAAAGAAGCTCCTGCTCCTTTTCAGGCAACAAGCTTTGCGCGATTTGTGCAGCTGCGAAGGTTTGTTGCAATTCCAACATTTGCTGCAAAATTGTATCTTGTTTGGGATGCCATTGAAGGATGATGGCAGCCAAACGCACACAGCCAATTATGCTGTGGTTGAGAAACAGAGCAATTCTGTCTGTGATCCCAAATTGCGAGATGTGAATGGCACCTTAATGTCCCCCCAGCCGGGCTGCCCATATTCAGGTATATGGGTGCTCCCCTGTGCCTACTGGGACCTATGGATTTTTTATCATTATTCAAGATTTATATAGCGCCAACATTGTGCTCAGCGCTTTACAAGATAACGGGAGACAATACAGCAACAATACAGTTCAATACAAGAGGGTTAGGAGGGCCCTGTACCTTGGAGCTTACAATCTAAGAGGGAGGGGCTAGTGGTACAAAAGGTAGTAACTGTGGGGGATGGAGTGCTTGGAAGAGTAGAAGATTCCATTATTAGCTGAGGGCAGGATAGGCTTCCCTGAAGAGATACGTTTTCAGACATCACCTAAAAGTGAGCAGAGTAGGCGATAGTCTGATAAATTGCGGTAGAGAGTTCCAGAGGATGGGGGAAGCTCTGGAGAAGTCCTGGAGACTAGCATGGGAGGAGGAGACAAGGGAGCTTTCCTCTAAAGTCTCCACTCCATGCATTCTCCCATACTGCACTACATGGTTATGTGCACCAGTGGCGTACCTAGCGCACCTGGCACCCGGGGCTGAATTTTTTTTTTTTTCACATTTCCCAACCCCCTCCCCCCCGCCCCAAAAAAAAAATTGCCCAAAAGAAATAAAATGGTGCATGGCAGGGGACAGACTTTTCTTCTCTGCAGGCTGTGGCCTTTCTAATGAAATTAAACAGTAAAAATGTGCACACCTTCTGTATTAATGCCACTGAAATGCATTTAGCTGACTTAAGGTGGGAATACAGGATTAGAAAATCGACAGATCGGTCATCCGGTCGTTCGTTCGTTGGTCGAAATTGTGGCCCACATTAACCAATCTAAAAAAATTGCTCGTCGGGCAATACGTAGTGATGACGTCTTCCGTACAAGTGGAAGTGATGCGGTGTGCGTGTGACCTTGTAGCCACACCCTTCCATCCAGAACGAGCGATATACACAACGATTACCAGCAATGAGTATAATATTGTTTATTACATTACCTACATATTTTATTTATTTATTTCAGGTACTTGTTTAGCGCCGTCAGTTTACGCAGTGCTTTACATATATATTGTACATTCACATCAGTCCCTAACCCTCAAGGGGAGTACAATCTGAGGTCCCTAACTCACATTCATACATACACATACTAGGGACAATTTAGACAGGAGCCAGTTAACCTACCAGCATGTCTTTGGAGTGTGGAAGGAAACCGGAGTACCCGGAGGAAACCCACGCAGGCACAGGGAGAACATGCAAATTCCAGGCAGGTGGTGCCGTGGTTGGGAATCAAACCGACGACCCTAGTACTGCCAGGTAGAAGTGCTAACCACTAAGCCACTGTGCTGCCCATACAGTATATTACCTACATATTCCATGACCTATATACATAAATAGTGATACATAAAATATAATCTGCAGAATTCTGGTTTCATTATCTCATTAGGCCAATCTACTTTTAACATTTGGATTTTTTGTTCGTGTTTACGAAGATTCCTCGGACATAAACATCCGAGTCATCTTCTGTTTCCGCTCATGCATGATCGCGCTTGATAGATTTTTTTCGTACGACCGTCATACCACTGCATAGAAAATCGATCGTTCGTATGCAAAACGACAACATTTTTCACTGTTGTTCAACCGGATTTTTTCGTTCACAATATCGTTATCAGTTAAAACATCCAACGAAGAGAAAATCGTTCCATCAGTGGTTCTGCGAAAATTTTCATACAATTTTCTTATCGTGTGTACGGGGCATTAATCTGGAAGTTCACCTGGGCTTTATATGATGCGGGAGACCACCGCTCCCACATAGAGAACAAGGGTCTTTCTCTGCTGCATGCTGGCAGGGAACAGGCTTTTCTACCCTTCAGCTGTGGCTGCTTTCTAAAGAACTGAAACGGTAAAACGTTGCACACTCTCTGCTCTAATGCCCCTGCAATGTATTTAGCTGACTTATGCAGGCCATAGATGGGTTGAAAATCGGCCGATTTTTCGGCCGAAAATAAAATTGGACGATTTTCGGATCGTTAGTGGGATAATTGTTCGGCCATTTTTCTGTATTTTGGCAGATTTCTTTTATCGGTAAAGTTGGAAAAAGATCGGCCGATTTTGCCGATCGGCCGATCTTTGCGGCAATTATGGGCAAATCGGCCGATCTTTTACCGATAAAAAATCTGCGCATGAGCAGTGACCTGCAAGAGGAAGACAAAAAGAAGAAGAAGAGGATGAAGAGGATGAAGAGGAAGAAGAAGAGGATGAAGAAGAGGATGAAGCAGAGAATGAAGAAGAAGAGGATGAAGAAGAGGAAGAAGAAGAAGAGGAGGAAGAAGAAGAAGAGGATGAAGAAGATAAAGAAGAAGAGGATGAAGAAGAAGAAGAATTCCAGTCTGGCAAAAAGTGTCCCTGCAGAGAGCTCCGCTATTTCTTTGACAGTGCTTTGACATTTATAGCGGTTGCAACAATGTATCTATTTGTTTCCAAATAAAAACATCTGTATCTGAAATGGATACAAATACTGTAGATACATTGTTGCAACCGCTATAAATGTCAAAGCACTGTCAAAGAAATAGCGGAGCTCTCTGCAGGGACACTTTTTGCCGGCTGTAGACGGGATGAAAATCGGCCGATTTTATTACCATTCCTGGTAACGTCAGCCGCTTGAACAACCGATTTTTCGTTTTTTTTTTAAGAAACATCGGCCGGTTTTCTCCCCATCTATGGCCTGCATTAATCTGGAAGTTCACCTGGGCTTTAAATTCATGTGTTATGGAAATTTGACATTTTTTACTTCTTTTTCTATTTAGTTGTTTAACTCACAAAACTGCATGCAGTCAGCATCTTTGAATGCTGCTCTGTGCCTGGAGGTCGGGGATAATTGTTCAACACGGTGATGCTGAGTTCAGTTCAGCCCTTCATTATTAAAGTGTTTCCCAAAGTTTGGGAAAGTACAGCTAGCGCAACATGTTTGTGTCGGCAGCACACCGCCTTGGGAAGAAAAACCACGGCAAAGCATAGCCTGAAGAGGCGATGGTTCTAGGAGGAGGTTAAATGAGCCGGCGCGGTGGGAGAATGTCCTCATTCTAATGACACCTGCCAAGTATTAACTGAAAAATAATGATTTAAGTCACAAAGCATAATTTGCTTCTCTCGACTCTATTAGCCATTTTGGATAGGGTGGTTGAGATGTGCAGGAGCAGATGGCAGAGAATGTCATTTGCATATGAGACAGCAGGTACAGCTAAAACATACAGCTCACAATGTACAGTAGGTGAGTGGTACCGGCTGTACGGATCCAGTGGACCATACGTTACCGGTGGGTAGCTGCCAACATGGTTCAGGAATGCTGTTTCTAGATGTCTGCTGGTCTACATAGGGTAGTGCATGCTCAGATGCTGCAAGCATTGTCCTGTCATCACTAAGGGGTCTATTTCTAAAATATTCACCATGCAAAGGCTTTAGCATTCACACTGTTGTCATGAATAATTCCTGTAATGTGTCTAATTTCTCTATTTCCTGTGATCATCAGCTCCATCTAGTGGCCATAATACTGTATTTTCCTGATTGAAGAATTTCAGAAAAATACTGCAATATGGCCACTAGATGGAGCTGACGATCATAGAAAATTAACATATTAGATTCATTATAGGATTATATTGAGATAGTTGTGCCATTACTGAGGTGTTTGCACAGCAATTTTTTTGCTAAGGGTCAATTTTACATCTGGTTCAGTGCACTAGCAACATTTTGGAGTTTATTTCTGTTAGCACCTTGCTATTACTTCTTTTAGATTGTAAGCTCCAAGGAGCAGGGCCCTCCTATCCCTCTTGTATTGAACTGTATTGTTGCTGTATTGTCTCCCTTATATTGTAAAGCGCTGAGCAAACTGTTGGCGCTATATAAATCCTGTATAATAATAGTAATAATGACTGTTTGCAGTGCAACCTTTTTGCTACCCTGAACACAACCCCAGCCTGAACTTTGTGTATCTACTACAAGACTTGGCCTTCTGCCTCTTACACAATTATGTCTGAATACTGCCTGACCAGACCCTCACCTTTATATAGATTTTGCTTATTGTTTTGCCTTTAGCAGGGACATTCATTGTGTTCTCCCTGCAATATTACATTTGGTCACTAGATGGAGCCCTGAATAAATGTACCGTTTTATAGAAGGTAGAAATGGTTTACCTTTAACTACATGCCGCCCAGCCACTGTAGAAATACGGCGGCAGGGCGGCACGGCTGGGCAAAACCACGTTTTAAAATGTGTGTTTTCAAAACAGGTAGGGGGCACGCGCAAAGCGTGCTGCCGCCCTACCTGTCCCGCCGATCACGGCCGCGGATGTCAGTCACCGGGTCACAGCCGATCGTTACCGGCTGTGTCCCGGCGATTAGCGGCAATCACTGACAGAGAGCAGGGCTGCAGTAACTCTGCTCTCTGTCAGTTCCCTGACAGCTCCTGACATGCTGATCGGGACAGAAGAGTTTATCTGTCCGGATCAGTGTGTCTCCGTGCAGAACACCCCCCCCGCCCCCTAGTAAAACACTCCCCTCACACAGTTGACCCTTTCACTGAATAATAAAGTTAACCCCTTCCTCCCCAGTGCCATTAGTACAGTGTCAGTGTTTTTTTTTTTGCACTGATCACTGTATTGGTGTCACTGCGGATGTCAGTGACCCCAAGTCAATTCCTCCCCAGTGTCAGAAGTCCCTCCATAAGTCGCTGATCGCCGCCATAAGTCACTGATCACCGCCATTATTAGTATAACAAAAAATTAAAAATCCCAGTATCTTTCCCGCCATTTGTAAACGCTATAAATTTCACGTAAACCAATTAATTTACACGTATTGTGTTTTTATTAGCAAAGACATGTCGCAGAATGCATTTTGGCAGAAATTTATGACTAAATTTGATTTTTAAATTTTTTTTTACTGGACATGTTTTATAGCGTACGCTGTCTGTTTTTGTACTGTGCCATGTATTGTCCCCCCCCTATTGTACAGTGCTGAGCAAACCCTTTGGCGCTATATAAACTCGATGTAATAATAATAATAATAGCAAAAAGTCCAAAATATTGTATTTTTCCTCAAAATTGTCAGCCTTTTTTTTTTATAGCGCAAAAAATAAAAAACGCACAGGCGATCAAATACCACCAAAAGAAAGCTCAATTTGTGGGGAAAAAAAGGATGTAAATTTCATTTATGTACCGTATTGCATGACCGCGCAATTGTCCGTTAAACTAGCTATAACTTTCACACAAAGCAATCAATATACACTTATTGGGATTTTTTTTTGCCAAAAACATGGAGCAGAATACATTTTGGCCTAAATTTATAACTAACTTTGAGTTTACTATATATTTTTTATAGCTGAAAGTAAAAAATATCGTTTTTCTTCAAAATTTTTGGTCTGTTTTTGTTTATAGCGTAAAAAATAAAAAGCGCACAGGTGATCAAATACCATTGAAAGAAAGCTCTATTTGTGTGAAAAAAAGGACATAAATTTCGTTTGGAAGCAGCATTGCATGACCGCGCAATTATCAGTTGAATTAGTGCAGCGCCAAGTAGCAAAAAGAGGCCTGGTCATTAAGGGGGTAAATCCTCAGGAGGGCAAGTGGTTAATAACAATTCCCATCAACCTTCATGCTCAGAAAAGGAAACAAGTGCATCCTGAGAGCTCAGACTCCATCTTGAGAACTGAGGGATAGAAAGCCAGCCATCACTACAGCACATTTTGTGAACTAAGCTTACATTCCCTACAGGCAGCATTGCTGGTGAGCATGGATTTATTGCCATCTGCAGCCTAGTTATTTCACTGTATTGTCTATAAGTTTCCTACATTGATTGTATGTACTTCCTATCTGCCTTTTACAATAGTTTCACCCCACCCTGTTTTGTTAATAAAGCTTCAAGATTACATTCAGTCTAGCCAATTGCAGAATAGGAGGGTTTAGCTGCATGTTGAGTTACACACAGGGAAACATGTAGTAAGGACAGAACACTTATGTGTGATGATTCGCTACTTCCTTCCATTGACTGCCAGTTCATTATCTGGTTCCAGTAGGGCAAGCAGGATTCGGAAACCTCACAATAGGGAGTAATTTTTGGAAGACCAGATACTCCTTCTTACCACAGCAGATGCCTCCACCATCTTCTCGTGATGCATATGATCTTCACCAGTGATACATGGACCTGGAATAGACCTTGCTGGCCTGCAGCAGAGCCAAAACAGGTGCTTAGGCTTGCTAAATGCTGTTATGGAGGAAGAGGACTTATACAGTTGTGTTCAAAATAATAGCAGTCAGACATCACTAACCTGATCAATCATTGTTTTTGGTAGAAATAATATTTCTACATGGCAAATAATTTACTAGCAGGTGTAGTAGAGTAATAGAAATCCAACAGACCCAACAGTCATGACATGCATGCTGCTGATTCTGTGTAACTGAATCACTCATTGAAAGGGGCATGTTCAAAATAATAGCAGTGTGGAGTTCTATTAGTGAGGTCATTCATTCTTTGAAAAACAGGTGGTAATTATTGCCCTTATTTAAGGAAGGAAGGCAGCAAATGTTGTACATGCTGGTTACAGTGCATTTCTCTCTGAAATTCTGAGGAAAATGGGTCGTTCCAGACATTGTTCAGAAGAACAGCGTACCTTGATTAAAAAATTGATTGGAGAGGAGAAAACATATAAAGAAGTGCAGAAAATGATAGGCTGCTCAGATAAAATGATTGCAAATGCTTTAAAATGGCAACCAAAACCTGAAAGACGTGGAAGAAAGCGAAAAACTACCATTCGAATGGATAGAAGAATAGCCAAAATGGCGCGGACTCAGCCAACAATCAGCTCCAGGAAGATGAAAGAAGGTGTGACGTTCCCTGTGAGGACTGTTACAATTAGAAGACGCCTATGTGAAGCCAAGCTATCTGCAAGAAGTCCCCGCAAAGTCCACTGTTGAAAAAAAGACATGTGCTGAAGAGGTTACAATTTGCCAAAGAGCACATTGACTGGCCTAAAGAGAAATGGCGCAACATTTTGTGGACTGATGAAAGTAAGATTGTTCTTTTTGGGTCTAGTGGCCAGAGACAGTTTGTCAGACGACCCCCAAACACTGAATTCAAGCCACAGTACACTGTGAAGACAGTGAAGCATGGTGGTGCAAGCATCATGAAATGGGGATGTTTCTCATACTACAGTGTTGGGCCTATTTATCACATACCAGGGATCATGGATCAGTCTGAATACATCAGAATAATTGAAGAGGTCATGCTGCCTTATGCTGAAGAGGAAATGCCCTTGAAATGGGTGTTCCAACAAGACAACGACCTCAAACACACCAGTAAACGTGCAACATCTTGGTTCCAGACCAACAAGATTGACGTTATGGAGTGGCCAGCCCAATCCCCGGATCTTAATCCAATAGAAAACTTGTGGGGTGACATCAAAAATGCCGTTTCTGAGGCAAAACCAAGAAATAGAGAAGAACTGTGGAATGTAGTCCAATCATCCTGGGCTGGAATACCTGTTCACAGGGGCCAGAAGTTGAGTGACTCCATGCAACACAGATGTACAGCAGTTCTCAGAAACAGTGCGACTACAACCAAATATTCATTAAGTGATTCAAAGGAAAGCAAAATCTTCAAACATTTTTCAGTTTATATAGTGAATGTTTGAGTTTTTTGAACAGTCTAATATTTACTTTTCTTCAATTTTTTTAGAGGAACACAAATTTGATGTATTTTTCTTCATGTTTTGATTTGGAATAGAATGTGTCGTGTTCCCAATGCATTTGTGTGTATGGAAATACAAGCTATTAGAAGGATTTTGAGCTTCATTCACTTTTTCAACACACTGCTATTATTTTGAACACAACTGTAATGGTTTGGGAATCACAAAATTATCCAATAAATTTACACTCAGTGATAACTTTAACAACAATCTTGCTCATTGATGCAAATAGCAAAATCACATGGCTACAAATCAACATGTAAAACAAGGAATGCACACATGGTCAGGATGTTCCATGTCAAGATGCCCATTAAACCGGGGAAGATGTGTGAACTAATCAACCTGGACCATGGGATCATGGCTGGTGCATGACATGCTGGTTTCTACACATTCTGAAGACAATTTAACACACAGAACAGCATAAAGCTTCAAAGGTTTGAAAGGACATACAATCAGAAATGCACATGTATGCAAATGCTTCCAAGAGGGTTCTGAAATATTAAAACATTTCTTCTGTGTTCATGCTATGAGGTTAATCATGTCAAAGCTAATTGTTACAATGTAGATGTGTTTCACTTTGTCCTTAGGTTGACCTGATGAACTAGTGGTTCCTGGTGAGGAAGGGTTAATGCTGCTGGGCAGGTTTTCCCACTCTTTTCAGAAAGGATTACCACCCTCTGCAGGTCATACCCTATAAATAGGGGCTCATTAGTGCCCTGAGAGAGAGAGACCTTGTGGGAAGACTGCCAAAATGTAGCCATTATGCTGTGGGTTTGAACCACCTCTTGGGGGAGCCCAATCAGGGTTCTCAGTGGAGACTGAAACCTTTGGACGTATATGGAATTGTGCTACCTTAAGCTGGACCCTGTTATGGATTATTGCTACCTCTTGTGGACTTACTGCCTATTATGAACTCTTGCCTTGAGAAGGATTCTGTGGGCTTTGCCATCTGTGGTACCTCATGGGACACTACTCAGGGGCTCTAGAGAACTTTGTACAGGGAAGTGTGTGGAATTTGTCTTTGAGAACAGTTTGTTTGTTGCCTTCAACTACCTCAGTAAAAGATTTTTATTGTTCAAATACATTGCCTGGGTTGAATTTCCTAAAGCAGGGTTTCTCAACCAGGGTTCTACAGAACCCTAGGGTTCTTCCAGAGGAATGCTAGGGGATCCTTAAGCAATGAGCAATTTCTGCCTCTCAGATAAGTTCCCACGGACACCATTGATCTTTTAGCTACCTTTAAGGGGGTAATTCTCCTCAATGACCACAAGTGTAACTAGCATTCTTCCCATTGACCATCACATTAATGTATCATGAGCTGTAGATATAGTAATTTTTAGCAGGGGTTCCCTGAGACTGGAAAGCTATTTCAAGGGTCCCTTTGTGTTGAAACGGTTGAGAAAGGTTGCTCTATAGGGGTGCATGTAAGGCCTATCAAAAGAAAAGGGCTTACAGCAGTGGACTGGAGAGGTTAGAGAAGATACAGTATAGAATGCAATGAGCAGAATGCTGTCCAGAGGAAGCTATATTGCCATTGCTAAGGACTACTGTATTTGTGTCACTTGCTAAAGCAGCCAGCCATGGGCGGACTGACAACTCATGGGGCCCCCGGGCAATAGGGGATCATGGGGCCCCTGTGTCCTTGCCCAAACTCAAAAAAGCCTATGAAAAAGGTACCAGGGGCATCTCATGGGGCCCCCTACTGACCCCAGGCCCTTGGGCAGTGCCCAAGTTTCCAAATGGTCAGTCCGCCCCTGCAGCCAGCCAGCCAGCCAGCCAAGAGACGGGAGACATGGCAGAGGTGATGGATACCCTGGTAGTGAAGGGGTGTTATGCTTGGCCCCTTCACTAGCAACCAGCTCTCCACATACTCTAAAAACATACAACCAGGAATGTCCATATGATCAGGATGTTCAGATATTGCTCAAGCAAAGACTGAACTGGGGAAGATGTTTGAACTAACCAACCTAGACCATAGGATGATGGCTCGTGCATGACACGCTGGTTTCAGCAAATTATGAAAACAGTTTACAATCCAGAACTGCATAAAGCTTTAAAAAAGTCTTTCTGGCCTATGTCCTGGTAATCTCAATATATTTGGCTTACGCATATAAAAAATTTCAGAAACAAAAATCTTCAAATCCTCCAACGGTTGCTAGAGAAATTCTAAGCTGCTCGTAACAATCTAAATCCAGCATGGAGAAGATGACAGTGGCCTCTCATCGAGGTCCGGGAAGAGACACAAAGGGAGGAGGATTGTCATACAAACACATACTCTAATCCTTCTTTAAAATATAAGAAAAAAATAATATAATCTAACCAGAAACAGCAGAACACAAAGACATACGGGGTGAAAAAGTCTTCTGTTCTGCAGAAGGTCCACAGCGAATACCTAATACGCAGACTGTAAACAAAACAAGTATTTTTCAATTGCACTAAGGCTCCTCTATTCTGTGATACTCCTGATAAAAGAATTATGAAAAGAGATCGGGTACAATAGAAGCAGCTGTGGCTGTTTTATGCATGAGTGCCGACACCCTCCTTCGGCGTCCAGGTGGAATCGATTTAGACAAAATGTTTACCAACACTCTGAAGCCACAAGAGCAATGTTAAAAAGGAAGACGTTGGCTCGTCGGCCGCAGTTCCCTTCCACGCATTGTTCTTTAATATTCTGCTCGTCGCAAGCTTAAATTGGATGATCAGAAGTTTGGCCTGAATAGGATTCTGGGTAAGGAATAAAGGCAACAGCATCTGGTTGGTATTTATAAGGGGATATCAAACTGATGAACGTTTAATCAGTTCGTCCCACAAGCTAGATTCATGGAATAAGAATAACCATCTGCAAAGTTAAAACGGAGAAGAAACGCCCAGACTGGGTTTTCGAGAGCATGCATACACAAGTCTGTTCTGTGGGTCCATGTTTATAAATACAGAATATGTATTATACATGGAAGCAGCTGAATGATTCAGAGGAGAGATGCGCAGCCCCCCCTTCATATGAAGGTTCAGATAGCAGGCCCAGATACAGGGAGGTGCTGGGGTGGGCTGTGACCCCCAGGTTTTATGCCCCCCAGGTCTCTGAGAGTGAGTCCAAATGATCCATGAGGCAGTTTGATGGGGACAGCTGATGTAAGGGGGACTCTAATGTGGACATATGATGTAAGAGGGCACTGAGCAACTGATGTAAGGGGGCACTCTGATGGGGAAAGCTGATGTAAGGGGGCACTCTGATAGGGGCACCTGATGTAAGGGGGCACTCTAATAGGGAAATCCAATGTAAGGAGGCACTCTGATAGGGAAAGCTGATGTAAGGGGGCACTCTGATGCAGACAGTTGATGTAAGGGGGCACTCTGATAGGGACAATTGATATAAAGAGGCACTGATGGGGATACCTGATGTAAGGGGGCACACTGATGGGGAAAGCCAATGTAAGGGGGCACTCTGATAAGGAAAGCTGATGTAAGGGGCACTCTGATAGGGAAAGCTGATGTAAGGGGGCACTCTGATGCAGACAGTTGATGTAAGGGGGCACTCTGATGCAGACAGTTAATGTAAGGGGGCACTCTGATGCAGACAGTTAACGTAAGGGGGCACTCTGATGCAGACAGTTGATATAAAGGGGCACTCTGATGAGGACCCTGATGTAAGGGAAGACTAATGGGGAAACTGATATAAGTGGGGACTCTAATGAGGACCCCTGATGTAAGGGGGCTCTGATAGGGACATCTGATATAAGAGGCCACAGGTACTGTTTTTTTTGTTCTAAACTAATGATAGCCTAATACATACTAGCGTTTCCTGTTAATTCCTGCAGCATCTCTGCACCACTTGTGACTCCGTGCCACAGAAGATGCCAAGCAAGACCCCTTCTTCAGGCAAATGGCCTTCCCTATAGGATTACTACCAGGCATGCTTCTCAACTTCTGGCTACTTAAAGTATTACTAAAGGTAAACTTTTTTTTTGATAGGATAGGACAGGGATACTGTGATGGGGACACCTTATGTATGGAGACACTGTGATGGGGACAACTGGTGTATGGGACACCTGATGTATGGGGACACTGCTCTGTATCACCTCAAGCTGTCCATACCTCCTTTCCACTGCCCTGCCACTACATACTGCTCACTGCACTGCCATTACATCCTGCCTTGCCACTATATACAGCCTTGCCCTCCCATCGCATACTGCCCACTACCCTGTCACTCTATGCTGATTATTGCCCCTCCCTCCCACTACATATTGTCCACTGCAATACCGCCACATACTCTACACTCCCCTGCCACTACATACTGCCCACTGTCCTACCGTCACATACTCTTCACTGCCCTGCCACTACATACTGTCAACTACCCTGCCACTACACATTGCCTACTGTCCTGCCACTACAAACTGCCCTGAAACTACATACTGTCTACTGTCCTGCTACCACATACTACCCACTGTCCAGCCACTACATACTGCCCTGCCACTACATACTGTCAACTACCTTGCCACTACATATTTCCTACTGCCCTGCCACTTCAAACTGCCTTGAAACTACATACTGTTTACTGTCCTGCTACCACATACTACCCACTGTCCAGCCACTACATACTGTCCTGCCACTACATACTGCCCTGCAACTACATACACCAACTGCCCTACCACTACATACTGCCCACTGTCCTACCGTCACATACTCTTCACTGCCCTGCCACTACATACTGTCAACTACCCTGCCACTACACATTGCCTACTGTCCTGCCACTACAAACTGCCCTGAAACTACATACTGTTTACTGTCCTGCTACCACATACTACCCACTGTCCAGCCACTACATACTGTCCTGCCACTACATACTGCCCTGCAACTACATACTGTCTACTGCCCTGCAACTACATACACCAACTGCCCTACCACTACATACTGGGCACTGCCTTCTGCTGAATACTGTATATTGCCCTACCACTACATACTGTCTACTGCCCTTCCACAAGATACTGCCCACTGCCCTACCACTACAATCAGTTCACTGGCTTGCTACTACATACTATCCATTGCCCTGCCATCACATACTGTCCACTGCACTTCAACTCCATGCTGTTTGTTGCTGCTACATACTGTATACTGCTCTGCCACTACACACTGCCCACTGCCCTACAGCTACATACTTTGCACTGCACTGCAACATACTACCCATTGTCCTGCCCTCCTATGATGCCCTTCCACTCCATGCTGCTCATTGCTCTGCCCTGCCACTACCTACTGTTCACTTTCCTGCCCTGTCACTCCATGCTTCTCATTGCCCTGACCTGCAACTACATACTGCCTTCTGTTCTGCTACTACATACTGCCCCCTGCTCTGCCACTGCATGCTGCTCACTCCCATTTCAGCTGCTCTGCTACTCCATGGTCACTTCCCTGCCATTACAGAGGAGGAGGGGGAGCAAGAGGGGGCCCTGTCAGGTGGTCATTATGGGGCCCCATGATATCTAATGGTGGCCCCTATTCTACATATGGCCATGAAGCCGAGCAGTAGACTTATGGTTGTTATTTTTTATAGAGGATAGCATAAATAGCATAAACAACAAATAATATTTGCAAACAATAGAGATTATTTGTAAAGAAAAAAAAAAACCTTGTCAGTGCTGGTACAGCCGAAAAAACAGCAGATTTATCATAGAGCAGATAGCTGCAGGTTGCCTGGGATTGTTTATGTGTTATCTGCATAATCAATATTGCCCCCTAGTGTTGAGTGGAATTGGAGTTTATTGTTCTGCTCAGTGAACAATGATTCACATCGAAACATCATATTTCTTCTTGGTTACAAAAAGAACAAAAATGATCCATTATGTAGAAGTAACAATTTTGTGTGAGTCCTCATGCACACGGGATGTTTTTACAGCAGCTGTTTTTGACTTTTGGCTTTTTATCTACAGCTAGTAAACCTCCCCACCATGTTCTCCTATGTATCCATGCACAGGTTTTTTGCCAGGGGCTTTTTTTGGCTGGAAAAAACCCAGAACTAGTGGGTTTCTGGAGGAGTTTTTATGCTGTATAAATGCTCTAATGCTGAAAAATGCAGTAAAACGTGGCAAACTGGCATTTGTGGCTGTTTTTTTTAGAAAAAAAACACTAAATACCACAAACGCATAAAACCGTGGCTAAGCGCTAATGAAAAAAACAGAAAAACGTGCACTTTTAACGCGACTTTACACAGCTAACGCTACCAGCGTTATTAAAACACCCAGTGTGCATGGAGCCTAATGCAGCGTGTATGAATTCTGTTTGTATGGTAGCTGTGCAGAGTTTAGGCTGTTCTTTTCACAATTCTTTTTTCTTCGGTTATCTAAGGCTCAGGGCAAAGCACACTTTATAGGGCACCACTGCCTTGCAATACAAGATCTATGGGGCTTTTTCAGGATGGAAAAGACCAATGTGCAATAACTCTCAATATCATGTTTCAGTGGACTGTAAAAAAACAAAGATTCTCTCTGAATGTCGGTTATATGACACAGATCAATTGATCTACAAAGTCCGCATTCTGACCAAAAACTGGTAAAGAAAAATGTGTATACGAGCGCACCTATTTGCAGCAGCTGTACATCAGGTAACCATACACCTTTAAAATAA
Source organism: Staurois parvus (assembly GCF_062004578.1). Classification (NCBI taxonomy): domain Eukaryota; kingdom Metazoa; phylum Chordata; class Amphibia; order Anura; family Ranidae; genus Staurois; species Staurois parvus. Next base: position 1,435,548 of record NW_028318374.1, read on the forward strand.
CATAAATCAAAAATGCAGCGCTACAAAACCAAGATACTCAATGAAGACAAATAGATGATTCATGTGAATAAATGACTGAACAAACGTGATAGTTCATAAAATAGGGTGACTTTTAGTGTTCTCCTCTCTGTTCTGCACTCCTGGTGCTCAGGCGTTTGTGCAAAATAGTGCTGAAAGAATGCACACTCACCAGAAATGAGCGTTTTGTTAATATGTATTCCCCTCAGGGACATCAGCTGGTCAGGATAGGGTAGTATGCTAGCCTCCCTCAAGAGCTCCTGGATGTTTCTGTGTGATCCCTTGGTAGGTAGCCTGTGGACTTCTCCTTGAAGATCACATACGTTCCTTACCCAGCGATGACTGCAAATGAATACTCCCCAAGGGAGTCAAAACAAGGACGCCTCCATAGTGTAGTAGGTGATTACAAAGGGTTTTATTAACAAATAAAGCATCCAAGGTACACAGCGGTGTATATAAAACAACGGACTGACTGTCCAATGGTAAAGATGGCCGCCGGAGCTCCACGATGCTCCGGCGGCGTGACGTCACAGCGTTCCTGGCTCCTCCTACGCGTTTCGTGCACACGCACGTCGTCTGGGGGGATTTGCCAATGAACGCCGAGCCGTGCGTCGTCCATTTATATGCTAGGCGCATGCGCAGTAAAGAAGGCGCCATATTCTAGAAGTGTGAACTGAAGACATCCAGATACCGATATGGGCGCCATTTTTCGTTGGTTTTATTGCTTATACATACTGTTACAACAACAGCATGTATAGCCAGCCGGCTGTCATTATCAATAACAGCACTACAACCCCATAAAGGTCTCTCTTCGGTATTTAATCCAAACGCCAATTGTCTGACCAAAAACTGGATAATTTGTAGCCAACAGAAAATTACAATTACAACAGTATATCAAAAAGTATTTTGCTGTGTTTTTTAATCCAAGGCATGCTGGTAGGTTAATTGGCTCCTGTCTAAATTGGTCCTGGTAAGTCTACGTAAGTATGTAAAATAGGGACTTTAGATTGCAAGCTCCTTGGGGGCAGGGACTGATATGAATGCACAATATGTAAAGCACTCAAACCGTCAATGCTATATATTGTAAATGTTCATAATCAAGAATTCAAATAATACATACTGGATCAATTTTAAATAAAAGTGTGGCTACCTGTTGATTCAAACCCAAAATGCAAGGCACATGGTCAGGATTATTTATGGCAGGAGGACAATGGGCAAATGTTTTGAAAGGAGGGCCCTAAACAAATTGGTGCATCAACTCAAAGACGCAGTACACTTAGGGCTTGATTTATAAAGAATTCTCAGTGAAAGTTCATGTACAGTGGATATAAAAAGTCTACACACCCCTGTTAAAATGTCAGGTTTCTGTGATGTAAAAAAATGAGACAAAGATAAATCATTTCAGAACTTTTTCCACCTTTAATGTGACCTATAAACTGTACAACTCAGTTTAACAGCAAACTGAAATCTTTTAAGTGAAGTAAAAATAATAAACTTAAATAATATGGTTGCATAAGTGTGCACACCCTTAAACTTAAACTTTTGCGCCAAACATATCTTTTGGAATTATGGCCAAAAAGTTCCACCTTGGTTTCCTCAGACCATAACACATTTTCCCACATGCTTGTGGGAGACTTCAGATGTGTTTTTGCATAATTTAGCCAGGCTTGGATGTTTCTCTTTGTAAGAAAAGACTTCCGAATTGCCACTCTACCCCATAGCCCAGACATATGAAGAATACGGGAGATTGTTGTCACATGGACCACACAGCCAGTACTTGCCAGATATTCCTGCAGCTCCTTTCATGTTGCTGTAGGCCCCTTGGCAGCCTCCCAGACCAGTTTTCTTCTCGTCTTTTCATCAATTTTGGAGGGACGTCCAGTTCTTGGTAATGTCACTGTTGCAACATATTTTCTTCACTTGATGATGACGACTGTCTTCACTGTGTTCCATGGTATATCTAATGCCTTGGAAATTCTTTTGTACCCTTCTCCTGACTGATACCTTTTAACAATGAGATCCCTCTGATGCTTTGGAAGCTCTCTGCGGACCATGGCTTTTGCTGTAGGATGCGACTAAGAAAATGTCAGGAAAGACCTACTGAACAGCTGAACTTTATTTGGGGTTAATTAGAGGCACTTTACATTATGACAGGTGTGTACTGACTCCTTTTTAACATGATTGTGAATGTGATTGCTTAATTCTGAACACAGCTACACCCCCAGTTATAAGACGGTGTGCACACTTATGCAACCACATTATTTTAGTTTTTTATGTTTACTTCCCCCCACTAAAAGATTTCAGTTTGTTTTTCAATTGAGTTGTACAGTTTATAGGTCACAATAAAAGTGGAAAAAGTTCTGAAATTATTTATCTTTGTCTCATTTTAACAGGGGTGACTGTCAGCATTGGGCTTCAATCAGGCAGTTCACATATGCTGACAGTAAACATTCCAACTAGGGATGTGCTCAGATTGAGTCCAAATTTGGGTCAGTACTGAACCCTGAAGGAAGCTGTCACTCCCACCCACAGTCGCCCAATAAAGTGCTGCCAGAGCATTCCTGGCCTTCTTGTTGCCAGAACTACTCAGCTGCACGTACACGAAGGGGTGAGGATACTTGAGACATCATTGACCTAATAGGCCAAGGTTTTTGATTTAATATGACCATGGGACCATATTAGTTCAATGATGTCATAAGTATCCCCACCCCTTTTGTGTACGTGCAGCTGTGGAGTTCTGGCAGCAGTAGTGACCAGGAGTGACAACTTCCTTACGGGTTCAGTCCAAACCAAAGTTTGTACCAAAGCCAAGCTCATCCCTAATGCTGACATGACTGAGCTGAGCTTTTGATTCATAATTCTGCTGTTCATTCATTGTCCAATCAGTAGGCTGGGGGTATGAACCAAGCCTTGCTGCTGCTGTGATTTGTGTTTGAATCATAGGCTGCCCTACCCCTGGGAAACACAGGGAAAAAGTTTGTTCAAAAAGTTTTATTGACAATTTAGAGGATCATTCAAAAAATGTGGAAATAAAACCTCTGCAGAATATTATAATTCAACAAACATCTATGCAGGGAGGGTGGACAGGTCATACAGGAGCACAGGAGAGATCATTCCTCAAAGACATAAGATCTCCCTCTAATAATACATCATTTCCAACAGTTGTTGAAGCTAGGAGAGGTTTTACCATAGTTGGCAGTATAAAAGAAAAAGGAATGTAGACATGAGACAAGTGGAAAATGAAGTATAAGAAAAGGTGGGAGGAGGAGAACAGGAGGGGACAACAAGAAGGGAAAGACTCAAGACACAGAGGGGAGGAGGGAAAGGGCATTCCAGGGGACCTAGAAGCCTTGGTTTGCAGTGTTTGCAACCACTCAAAACACTGCCTCAGGAGTCAAAATTGGGGGGGTAGAAAGTTCTCTACCTAGGGCTGCCAAACGTTCATTTGTTTATGTACTCCATCCTGAAGGGGAGCTTCAACCTTGGCGTGAACCATAGGCTGTGTGATCCTAGCCTTCATGACAAAGTGAAGGCATCTTCAAGACTCTGGCTGTCATTTGTTTAGGAGATGTAATGCTTTGAATAGCATCAAAGTTTGCTCCTATGGGCGCATGTTTAACAAGCCACCCAAGGATTTGGTTGAACCTCGACACAAAAAAACTGTGAGAGGATTCGGAAGACATTGTGCCAAAACAACTGTGCTATTGGACAGGTCCAAGATATATGAAGATATGTGCACGGGGCTGTACATCTGGGAAAGCATGTGGAAGGGCTTGCAGTGTACATAGCTATCCCAGTTGGTACTAGATACCATCTAGAAAGCACTTTATAGGTGGTTTCAATGACATATATGTTCTGGGATGCTTGCCAAATCTCCTTCCAATTGTCTGCCTCAAGTATCAATTCCAAATCTGCAAGCCACGGTCCCCTGATTCTTTTTAAATTGTGCCGTTCTATTCTGGCAAGTACAAAATTGTGCTAATGTGTGTGTGTGTGTGTGGGGGGGGGCATTAAGATTTAATGGCACCCCTGCACATCTGCTAAGGTAAGAACAGAGGGTGCACCAGCCCTGCGCATTACCTTAGTGATATATTTTATTGTAATTTTAAAACAGATACATACTACTCACAAACAGCATAGAAACTCCAACTCATCAATATCTCAACCTGGTCCACTGAATGAGTCCCAACCGCAAGAAGATCCTGAAAAATGTCTGATGAGTTTTCGAGGGGAGATCCTCATTCGCTCTGAGGAAGAGGGGATCTCCGCTCAAAACACGTCAGCCATTTTTAAGGGACTTCTTTCAGCTGGGACTCATTCAATAGACCAGGTTGTCCAGGACTCTTGGATATTGATGAGATTGAGTTTCTATGCTGGTTGTGAGTATGCATCTGTTTTAATATTACAATAAAAGTTAGCACAAAGGTAACTTAAAAGCCTGGTGTTCTTGCTTTTACAGTGTGTCTCCTGGACTTCCCCGGCTCATAGGGGGCTGCAAAGTTTTGCCAGCATCCGACTAGTTAAAGATCTTTAGTCCAACATTGCCAGAGCACTTCTTTTGAGCACAGATGATAGTTCTTTTGATTTACATCTGTTAAAGTGCAGTGGGTTTCTCTGCGGGTCAGGAAAGTGCAAGATTTTGCATGTTCTACAGCCACAGAGATGAGAACTTAACCTAAAACCGATTCCATGTACTGTATGCATTTCAACAGTGTATGTAACCGCTTGCCTGGGGTTCAGCTGTAACCTACCAATGCGGCTGAAATGCTACATGCCATTCACAAAAGTTCACTACCTTGGCCTACACATAAAGGTCAGAAAAAAAACACATAATAACCTTTTTTAAATTCAAGGAAAATGGACAGGAGAAATAAGTAAGTAGAAAGGTTCAAGTGAATGATGTTGCTTATTAAATGTAGAAATGCGGAAAAAGGTCCATGAACTGTGCATCAAAATGCCACAGCTGGGCACAAGCCATGTTGTTCCAAAGAGGCTTTGCAACATGGCAATTATCTTGTTCCAACTTTGAAATGTCACCATCACGGTTCCAAGTGACTGTGTGAGTGCTAAATTGTTGCTGCAAGCTAGAGTATTGCCCTTTATGATGAACAGTAAAAAAGACAGCCTCCATACCACCACAATGCCATCCCAATGGATGGGTCAAGTGGTTTTCAAGGCTGCTTGAGGTTACTCTTGTCTGTTGAGGTGACCCCCATCTGTTGAGGTGACCTTAACTGTGGGCATCCAAAACCCTTGAAATAATAAGCAAAACTCCAGGAATAGAAACAATTTCTAGACATTTGCTATGTACCAATAAATTACCTATAATGACGGATGTCCCATGTGTTGCTGGCTGCTGCATTAGGTTAAAACCAGGGGCGGACTCACCATTTGAAAACTCGGGCACTGCCTGAGGGCCCGGGGTCAGTAGGGGGCCCCATGAGATGCCCCTGGTACCTTTTTCATAGGCTTTTTTGAGTTTGGGCAAGGACACAGGGGCCCCATGATCCTCTATTGCCTGGGGGCCCCATGAGTTGTCAGTCCGCCCCTGGTTAAAACTCATACTGTCAACCTCAAAGTTCAAAGTTCTGTCTCTCATACAGGCAAGCAGGGCGTCGCTCACTCTCCACTCTCCATTCATAAAACCTCCCGTATTCTGATCACAGAATCACACAGGAGGTTCTGACACTCATCCACCATATGGTTCCTCTTGTTGGCACTAAATAAAATGAGAAGATTTACCCAACAACTTATCCCCTCTCCTCGTCTTCACAACATGGGGGTTTCTAAAATTCACAGAAGTGAAATGGATAACTGACACTGCTTACAAGCTCACTGGATCTCCGGCTTGGTTTACATTCATGTCAACATTTAACCATCTCCTAAAATGAGCCCTTCACTCTTTTAACACGTTTAAAGCTGAACTCCGAGCATTTAAATATATTCCTCAATAGTCACAAAGAATATGGATCCGCTTTGTGTACAATAAACACCTTTGCAAACCAAGTTATTACCTTGTAAATGTAGAAGTGACCTCATTACTTTGCTGTTCATAGCCTGTGCAGAGAGAAGAGCTGTGGGAGGGGCTCAACAGGTCTACCCACTACAGACTTCCTGCAGAAAACTACAGGAGTGGGCAGAGACCAGACCAGTCACCCTGCACAAGGAGAGAGCAGCATTGAGTGGTCTTTATTACAGGAAGCTCTTGCATAGGGGAAAATATTTACACTGGATTACTGCACAGATCTAAAGTGAAATATACAAATCACACTATGATTTAAGTAAAAATACATATGACTGTAGCACCACTCCCTTAGGAGTTGCGGAATATTTGGGTCCCACTATAGTAGCTGCCTTCAAGTTTTCCGTTGGGCTGGCTCCTTCCCTGCTGCACAGGATGTCCTTTCTCAGGGGACTGCTGAGGTTGAAAGATCCTCCTTTCAGCTTTAGCCTGGAGGTAGGCCCCCTCCCAGGCTCCTGCATCCCAGCCTCTCAATTCATCTTCAACCCAAACATTTTTTTGCTGTTGAGCAGGGTCATTCATACTTAAGGGCTGTCCTGGCCCCATGCCAAGCCTCCTGCCTGGGGATTGGTCAGGATCCCTGAAGTATGCAGATCAGCCCCTCCTCACCCCCGCCCATTGCCTTCCAGAAACCTCTCAAGTCTCTAGAGCAGGGGGAGGTATCAGGAAACTGATCTGCAGAGCCCTCAGCCCACACCTAAAATGACCTGGCTGACTCATACCCAAGCTGACTCATGCCAAGGCTGCTATAAAGCCTTTCTCTCTAAAAGATTAAGTAACTAGCTCCAACTGGCTATCTAGAGGAGGTCTACATGACTCTTGTATTTAGACAATATTTGCATATCCTGGACTTCAGCTTTAATACCTAACCAGACCAGGACTGACCATTCGAGCACTCGGGCCCGAGGTCAGTAGGGGGCCCCATGAGATGCCCCTGGTACCTTTCATTGGCTTTTTGATAGGCTTTTTTGGGTGTGGGTGAGAACACAAGGGCCCCATGAGTTGTCAGTCCTCCCCTGAACCAGACCGAACACTTAACCCCAGTGTAGATCGCCAAAAGTAGCCAATTCACTTGAATGGGGCCATGCCGCCAGTGTGGGGTGGTGCAGGTTTGCAAAGGGTGCAAAAGGTGGTGAGGAGGTGACATAATGGGGTAGATTTACCAAAAGCAAATAGACTGTGCACTCTGCAAATGCATTTGCTCCAGAGCTTAGTAAAAGAGCTGAAGCTCTTCTGACTTCCATCATCCAATCGTGTGCAAGCACAAATGCTGTTTTTTTTTTCCTTGCACCTGATTGGGTATTCTTTGCAAAGTGCAGATTTACTTTTTTTTTACTAAGCTCTGCAAAGTGCACAGTCTATTTGCCTTAGTAAATCAACCCCAATGTCTCCTCACTGCCCATCAAATGCCCCCTGAAGAGTGGTCAACCACAGGTTTTATTTTTAGAGGGCTAACTAGCCCTAACAGGGTTGGAGTGGGATATGTAACCATTTAAAGACATTTCTTTGTGAGAGCAAAGGAAATTAAATGGGTTATACTGGAGTTCTTTTTTTATGGGAATCTGCACTTACCCTTTAAATGAAAATTTTATTACAAAAAAAGGAACCATTTTTTTCGGCGATCCGGAAACTGTCAGGTGAATCATCAGATTTATGCATAAAAGTTTCCTTTGAACAATTAGCAGTGTTCGGCAGCCAGACAGGCGAGGGCTTATCAGAGTTGATTATAAGTGCGGTGGGATGACAGGAAGATGTAAAACAAGCGTACGACACAGGTGTAGGTTACGTGAGGCAGAAAAGAATTGATTATACGATGACTTAGAAGTAAGTTTCATCAAACAATAATGGGATTGAAGTTTCCTCAAATCAAAGGCAGCGAAGCCCCGTGTGCTGCTTCTCAAGGCACACATGAAACATTTAGAGATGGAAGAAGATTCATTTTTTATGTATTTTACCATTTCTAAAATAAGGAAAGCTTGGATCTTCCAGGAAACCTAAGAAATGGAAACTGCGAGAGCAAAGCCACTTTTTATCACCACTCCCTTCAATGTCTTTATTATCCCACAGATAGAAGAGTTGACTTAGAGGCTACTAAGTTTCTAAAGTTGGCCATAGATGGTAGGAATGTCAGCTAGTTCAGCAGGGAACAGAAGAGATTTGACACATCTATGGGCAGTGTGATTGTACCCAAGTCGATCCATCGATCGTCTTGAGTACAACCAGAATGTTGAAGTTTTAGCATGAGATTAGTGCCATTGTCTATAGCCGCTAGAAGTAATCATGGTGTTTTCCCAGCAGAAACAACTCCCTACCGAGAAAACACAACATCTCTGCAGGAGGAATTCCCCCCTCAATATCGACAGTGGTTAAAGGAGAGAAAATCGCGTCATCAATGACCTGCCTAAAACAGCGATGACCAACTGGCTAGTGTCAGGTCCTCAAAATGACCTTCTAACTTCTCTTTGTAGGTGTTCTTGCTAACATTAAAGGCCAACTTAACCTTCAGCTAAATATGAGGGTTCTCCAAAAGGTTTCACACTTATATATATATATATATATATATATATATATATATACACACACACACACTCACCGGCCACTTTATTAGGTACACCTGTTCAATTGCTTGGTAACACAAATTGCTAATCAGCCAATCACATGGCAACTCGCTGCATTTAGGCAACTAAATGTGGTGAAAATAATTTGCTGAAGTTCAAATCAAGCATCAGACTGGGGAAGAAAGGGGATTTAAGTGACTTTGAAAGTGGCATGGTTGTCGGTGCCAGACAGGCTGGTCTGAGTATTTAAAAAACTGCTGATCTACTGGGATTTTCACAACCATCTCTAGGGTTTAAAGAGAATGGTCCGAAAAAGAAAATATCCAGTGAGCAGTTGTGTGAACGAAAATGCCTTGTTGATGTCAGAGGTCAGAGGAGAATGGGCAGACTGGTTGCTGTGACATTCAGATGGTAGAGTCAGAATTCGGCATTACCAACATCAAAGCAAGGATCCATCTTGCCTTGAATTAACTGTTCAAGCTAATGGTGGTGGTGTAATGGTGGTGGTGTAATGGTGTGGGGGGGGGGGGGGGGATTTTCTTGGCACTAGCAAGGTGTATCTAATAAAGTGGCTGGTGAGTGTGGATATACACTATATTGCCAAAAGTATTAGGCCAGCCCTCCAAATCATTGGATTCAGGTGTTCCAATCACCTCCATGGCCACAGGTGTATACAATCAAGCACCTAGGCATGCAGACTGCTTCTACAAACATTTGTGAAAGAATGGGTCGCTCTCAGGAGCTCAGTGACTCCAAGCGTGGTCCTGTGATAGGTTGCCACCTGTGCAATAAGTCCATACGTGACATTTCCTGGCTACTAAATATTCCACTCTCAACTGTTAGTGGTATTATAACAAAGTGGAAGCAACTGGAAACAACAGCAACTCAGCCATGAAGTGGTAGGCCATGTAAAATCACAGAGAGGGGTCAGCACATATTGAAGCACACAGTGAGCCAAAGTTTCCAACTGTCTGCAGAGTCAACAGCTAAAGACCTCCAAATGTTTTGTGGCCTTCAGATTAGCACAACAACATTGCATAGAGAGCTTCAAGGAATGGGTTTCCATTCTGTATACAAGCCTTACATCACCAAGTGCAATGCAAAGCGTTGGATGCAGTAGTGTAAAGCACGCCGCCACTGGACTCTAGAGCAGTGCAGACGTGTTCTCTGGAGTGACAAACCACGCTTCTGTGTCTCGCAATCCGATGGACGTGTCTGAGTTTGGCGGGAGAACTGTACTTGCCTGACTGCATTGTGCCAAGTGTAAAGTTTGGGGGTGGGAGATTATGGTGTGGGGTTGTTTTTCAGAGGTTGGGCTTGGCCCCTTAGTTCCAGTGAAAAGAACTTGTAAGGCATCAGCATACCAAGACATTTTGGACAGTTTCCTGCTCCCAACTTTGTGGGAACAGTTTAAGGAGGCCCCTTCCTGTTCCAACATGACTGTGCACCAGTGCACTAAGCAAGGTCCGTAAAGACATGGATGAGCGAGCTTGGGGTGGAGGAACATGACTGACCTCAACCTGATAGAACACCTTTGGGATGAATTAGAGCGGAGACTGTGAGCCAGGCCTTCTCGTCCGACATCAGTGTTTGACCTCACAAATGTGCTTCTGGAAGAATGATCAAACCTTCCCATAGACACCCTCCTAAACCTTGTGGACAGCCTTCCCAGAAGAGTTGAAGCTGTTATAGCTGCAAAGGGCGGGGCCAACTCAATACTGAACCCTACGGACTAAGACTGGGATGCCACTGAAGTTCAAGTGCGTGTAAACGAAGGCATCCCAATACTTTTGGCAATATAATGTGTGTGTGTGTGTGTGTATATATATATATATATATATATATATATGAGGCTCAATGTCACGCAATGTCACCCTATTCCTCCCACTGACACCAATGAGGGACACTATTCCTTCCATTGACACCAGCAATGGGGCTGTCAGGAATGGACTGGCCAGCAATGGTGGGACTCACCTGCCTTTTGATCTGCAGTACCAGGGCTGGCCAACGGGTGCTCCCAGCAATCAGAGACTCAACCTTTCAGCCAGCTAACACCTGGAACTGATGATACTGGTGTATTTAAGGGATGGCCAGACTTGCAGACTCTGCCTTGGTGTTGTGTTTGTCCTGGGCCCTGTATCTGTCCTGCATCCTGTTTCTGTTCCTTTGCTGACCCTGCCTGATCTGAACCGCTGCTGACTTCTCCTGCTCTGAACCCCGGCTCGCTCCTGACCATCCCTCTGCCTGACCCTCTGTACCACGCTGCTTGCTACCTGTTCTGATCCCTGGCTTGTGACCCTGACCATCCCTCTGCCTGACCCTCTGTACTACGCTGCTAGCTACCTGCTGAACCTGGCCTGTGACCCCGACCCATCTCCGCTTGCTCCCCCTGTACCTACCTGCCCTATTGATATTGACCCGGCCTGCCTGACGACGCTTGCTTGTATGTACTGTTATCTGTGGGTGGTTGGTTTGGTTTGTTTGCACTGTATTATGTTTAGTATTGCACTGCGTTTATGTTTGTATGGTTAGTGTTAATAAATTATATTGTTTATCACATATCTGAAGTCTGCGTTTCCCTGCGTCAGTCACACACCTCTGGTCACACCTGGGAGCCCTGACATTACACCAAGGCCAATCCTGACCAGAAGTGGCTGCACAGGGAAGCCATCTTGGCTTGTTGCTGGGAAGGATGGATCTGGATGAGGTTGAGTATTTATCTCTGCTAGTGCTTGATGACAGAAAATATGCTTATCAGACTCTGAAGGAGTATCCCCGGGATGAACTGCTAGAATGTATACGGCTCGCTCATGTTCTAGTAGATCAGGGCACAGATTTCTCTATGGTGCAGCCATTGATTAAGGTTTGTGTTGAGTTGGTTTCATCTGGTTTCCCCGAATGCAGGGATGAATTTTTGCCACCATTTAGTGCAGACCAGGTAGAGTCCCTGGTGTGGTTATTAGAGGATGATGTGGGTTACTTTCTGGAACGTTATTCCACATGTTCACCACAGACACTAAGAGATTGTATAAACGCAGTGCAGTCTTTGGTCAGACAGGCTTTGTGTAAGCTCAGCTTTGTTCAACCCATACTGCAGACATGGACAGACTTGTTGCACCCAGCCTCAGTCAGCTTACAAAACTCAGTCCTGCTTCTAATCTAATTCCTCAAAGCTCTACTCCTGTATTCCCAACAACTCCCCCAGTTACAGCCCAGTATACTTGGCTATCTACCGCATGTCAGTACCCTGTTCCCACTCGCTGCACCTATCCTGCCTTTAACCCTGTAAAAAAGCCCTCTGTAGCAACTGCTCCCTCTCCTGTTCCATCCTCCAGTTCTTCTCTGTCTCCAGCTGCTCCATTCGTTTGCAGACCTGCGTTTACTTGCAGTGCTCCAGTAGTTAAAACCAGAAAAAAGCGAAAATTCTTTCCAACCAATACCATCCTGCCAGTATCCAAACCGGTGAACCTGCCTTCCGTGGTTCAGCCTGAAGCCTCTACTCAGCCTGATGCCTGTACGCAGCCTGATGCCTCTCTTCTGCCTGAAGCCTCTACTCGGCGTGAAGCCTCTACTCGGCCTGATGCCTCTACTTGGCCTGATGCCTCTACTCGGCCTGAAGCCTCTACTCGGCCTGAAGCCTCTACTCGGCCTGATGCCTCTACTCGGCCTGATGCCTCTACTCGGCCTGGAGCCTCTACTCGGCCTGAAGCCTCTACTCGGCCTGAAGCCTCTACTCGGCCTGAAGCCTCTACTCAGCCTGAAGCCTCTACTCAGCCTGAAGCCTCTACTCAGCCTGAAGCCTCTACTCAGCCGGACGCCGGCATTCAGCCTGATGCCTCTACCCAGCATGATGAACTGATCCAGCCTGACGATCCTATTAGGCCAGTTGACTCGATGCCCGCTGTTGATCCAGATGATCCGGTACCTGATCCGGTGCCCGCTATCGTGCCAATTGACTCAGAGCCCGCTGTCGTACCTGGTGACCCGATGCCCGCTGTCGAGCCAGACGATCCAATGCCTGGTGACCCGGTGCCCACTGTCGTGCCTGTTGACTCGGAGCCCACTGCCTTGCCAGATGACGCGGTGCCCGCTGTCGAGCCAAATGACCTGATGCCTGGTGACCCAGTGCTCACTGTCATACCTGGTGACCCGATGCCCGCTGTCGAGCCAGACAATCCGGTACCTGATGACCCGGTGCCCACTGTCGTGCCTGTTGACTCGGAGCCCACTGCCTTGCCAGATGACGCGGTGCTCGCTGTCGAGCCAAATGACTTGATGCCTGGTGACCCGATGCCCGCTGTCCAGTCAGACGATCCAATGTCTGACCCAGTGCCCGCGGTCATACCAGTTGACTCGGAGCCCACTGCCTTGCCAGATGACGCAGTGCCCGCTGTCGAGCCAAATGACCTAATGCCTGGTGACCCGATGCCCGCTGTCCAGCCAGACGATCCAATGTCTGACCCAGTGCCAGCGGTCATGCCAGTTGACTCGGAGCCCACTGTCGTGCCTGGTGACTCGGTGCCCGCCGCTTCGCCTGGGGGCCCGATGCCTGTCGCCCCGCCTGGGGGCCCGATGCCTGTCGCCCCGCCTGGGGGCCCGATGCCCGTCGCCCCGCCTGGGGACCCGATGCCCGTCGCCCCGCCTGGGGGCCCGATGCCGGTCGCCCCGCCTGGGGGCCCGGTGCCCGCTGCTCCACCCGGGGGCCCGGTGCCCGCTGCTCCGCCCAGGGGCCCGGTGCCCGCTGCTCCGCCCGGGGGCCCGATGCCCGTCGCCCCGCCCGGGGGCCCGATGCCGGTCGCCCCGCCTGGGGACCCGATGCCTGTCGCCCCGCCTCTGCCCGGAGTCCTGCCCGATGTGCCTCTGCCCGGAGTCCAGCCCGATGTGCCTCTGCCCGGAGTCCAGCCCGATGTGCCTCTGCCCGGAGTCCAGCCCGGTGTGCCGCTGCCCGGAGTCCTGCCCGGTGTGCCAGTCTTTGATATCCCGCCAGTTACCAGACCCGGGCGGTGGAACATTTTGCCCAGCTAGGACTGTTTGGAGCGTCCTGAGGCCGCTCCTTGAGGGGGGGGTACTGTCAGGAATGGACTGGCCAGCAATGGTGGGACTCACCTGCCTTTTGATCTGCAGTACCAGGGCTGGCCAGCGGGTGCTCCCAGCAATCAGAGACTCAACCTTTCAGCCAGCTAACACCTGGAACTGATGATACTGGTGAATTTAAGGGATGGCCAGACTTGCAGACTCTGCCTTGGTGTTGTGTTTGTCCTGGGCCCTGTATCTGTCCTGCATCCTGTTTCTGTTCCTTTGCTGACCCTGCCTGATCTGAACCGCTGCTGACTTCTCCTGCTCTGATCCCGGCTCGCTCCTGACCATCCCTCTGCCTGACCCTCTGTACCACGCTGCTTGCTACCTGTTCTGATCCCTGGCTTGTGACCCTGACCATCCCTCTGCCTGACCCTCTGTACCACGCTGCTTGCTACCTGTTCTGATCCCTGGCTTGTGACCCTGACCATCCCTCTGCCTGACCCTCTGTACTACGCTGCTAGCTACCTGCTGAACCTGGCCTGTGACCCCGACCCATCTCCGCTTGCTCCCCCTGTACCTAACTGCCCTATTGATATTGACCCGGCCTGCCTGACGACGCTTGCTTGTATGTACTGTTATCTGTGGGTGGTTGGTTTGGTTTGTTTGCACTGTGTTATGTTTTAGTATTGCACTGCGTTTATGTTTGTATGGTTAGTGTTAATAAATTATATTGTTTATCACATATCTGAAGTCTGCGTTTCCCTGCGTCAGTCACACACCTCTGGTCACACCTGGGAGCCCTGACAGGGGCACTGTTCCTCCCACTGACACCAAGGATATCAATGTTTACTCCCATTGATACCAGCACAATTTCTACACCCAAAGGCCAAAGTCTGAAGGACAGTAAACTGGCCCTTTGTTCAGAAAATTTGGAGACACCCGATCTATAGTAATCATCTACCCCACTGAACCTTTTTATGCCTAAAGGATTAAGAGCTCCAATAACTGGAATTTTTTTTTATCACTCCCTATAACAAGCCCCCTCTCATTTTGTTACTTTTACTGCATGTGGGTAGGCAGGCACCTAAGTATAGCCATATTTCTTCTGCACTAATTCCTAAGACACTGATCATGATGTTCCCTCTCATGCTCCAGTATTACGGCACCATTACAGGCCAAAGTATGACTTTTTAGTAGCGATAGAAAAATTCATGCTGAAGGACAAAGGATTCTAGGCTGCTGTTGATATAGAATCTTGAAGGAAGCATCCAGCTTTAAAAAAGTAAGAATCCATTGCCCTGCACCGTTAAAAACATAAAAGGGTTCTTACTGCAACACTCATCCTTTTTCTGGTGCTGCTAGAAGCCAGTGTTGGCCATCTTCTGGGTTTAATGATGCCCATCTTCATAGAACCCACGTACTTTGAGCCCAGGGTGCAAGGTTCTGTTCCCTGGAAATATGCAATCAGGTCCCAAGGGTTCATAATAGAATGCTGTCAGTAAATGGCACCAGTCTCTGCAGTTTTCAGGAGCAACCCATCCAGGGCCGCCGATAAGGGGGTAGTACCAGTCCTTCTGTACAGGACCCATGCTCCATCAGTTCAATGAGGGGCCCATACAGCTTTATGGCAATTCACCAGATTAGTGGGGTGAGGCACAATTACTGAAACCAATCCCTTCCCACAGTTCTGATCGTCCTGTTTGCCCCCGCCTTCGGTGCTACCAGGTGTCAGAATGGAGAGGAGAGAGGCCAATAAACATGTCATATTTACTATTTAGTACCGATTGCTCCTGTGTTCATTCATAACTGCAGCACAGTAAACTATGTTTACTATGCTTCAGTTTGTGAATAAATAGAAGCCTCTGCACAGAATGCTTCCTGAAAGGGATTGAGGAATCTATGTCCTCAGTCTTTTTCTTGTCTCAAAATTACAGGTCTGAGACATTACAGGTCTGTTTAGACCCTGGATATTACAAGTTTTCCTCCCACAGGGCTGTAAAAAATAAAAAAATGTAACAAAATAAAAATAAAATACATAATTTAGAGCTCATTCACACGGGTAATCTGGCTTTGTGAATGAGAGGTTTGTTCAATGGCGATGCAGCGGCTGTACAAACACAGCTGCAGTTCCTATTTTGACAGGTATGCATGTGCAGGTAAGTGGCCCACACTGTCTGTGTTTGGTGCTGTACACCTTCACCCACATGCCTGGGGGAGTCCTGTAATGTATTTCTAACAGCACCCCTGAACTCACCACTGAAGAAGGTAGCCCAAGAGACAGGACAAAGGCCCATTGAAAAAGTTATGTAAGAAAATGAAATAAATAAAATGTGTTCTTTAAAGGGGGGGGGGCTGTGGTGCTAGATGGTGTTGGCACTTTTGTATAATTAAAAAACATGGCATCAGTTGTAATTTCTCTACAACAAAGTCAATTACAATAACATCTTTAAATCATTCAAGGAAACCTGTTGTGAGGACCATGGACTGCCAAGCTGAGACTCTTGCTTCATTACTTCAACTTACTGACCCAGAGAAAATACAACATGACCGCCCACTTAATGTTGTTTAGGTCCCCCTTTGCCACAAAAACAGCCCTGACCCATCGAAACATGGACTCCACTAGACTTCTGAAGATATGCTGTGGTATCTGGCACCAAGCCCTCAGTAGCAGATCAACTCCTGTAATTTGTGAGTTGGGGCCTCCATGGACTGGACTTGTTTTTCCAGCACATCCCACAGATGCTTTATTGGATTGAGATCTGGAGAATTTAGAAGCCAAGTCAACACCTTGAAGACACCTTCTTCCATTGCTCTCTGGTTCAGTTCTGATGCTCACATGGCCATTGTAGGCACTTTTGACTGTGGACATGGGTCACCATGGGCCCCTTGACCAGTCTGCAGCTACACAGCCCCACACACAACAAACTTTGATATGTGTTTGATAGTGAACTTTGATGGTGTTGTGACACCTTTCTATCAGAACCAAATTACCTTTTTCAGCAATTTGAGCTACAGGAGCTCTTCTAGTGGATCGGACTACACTGGCCAACCTTCACTCCCCACATGCATCAATGAGCCTTGGCTACCCATGACCCTGTCACCAGTTCACCGGTTTTCCTTCTTTGGACCACGTTCAGTTGGTCGTGAACACTGCAGACCAGGAACATCTCATAAGAGCTGCAGTTTTGGAGATGCTCTAAACCCAGATGTCTAGCCATTACAATTTGACCATTGTCAAAGCTGTTCAAATCCTTACGCTTGCCCATTTTTTGAGCAATTTGAGCTACAGGAGCTCTTCTATTGGATCAGACTACACAGGTCAACCTTCTCTTCTCACATGCATAACTGAACCTTGGCCGCCCATGACCTTGTCACTGGTTCACTGGTTTTCCTTCCTTGTACCCCTTTTTGACAGGTCCTGACCACTGCAGACTGGGAACATCCCACAAGAGCTACAGTTTTGGAGTTGCTCTGACCCAGTTTTCTCGCCATTACAATTTGGCCGCAAAGTCGCTCAAATACTTACGCTTGCTCATTTTTTTTCTGCTTTTAATACATCAACATCAGGAACAACATGTTCACTTTCAGCCTTATATATTCCACCCACTTTCAGGTGCCATTGTCACAAAATAATCAACCAGGCAACGAGCATTTTTAGAAGGAGGTCAGGAATGCAGCCCCCATATTTCTCTCATGGTGGGTTTACTTTAGATAGCAAAACCAGCATTTCAATGTACCTTTCTTTAGAGAACAGTTACATGGATATAGGGGTTGAGGCTTCAGTAACCTGTAGACTCCATTTGCACCCAGTAAATTGCGGTAAATCTGTTGTATTTAAAATGCTATTTATCTGAAATGGGAGGCACGCTCTAACCCACCGACACTGTACAGACAGCATCTCAGATGCCTCCAAAAGCAATTATCTTTACCAAGTCTGGCATGTTATAAAAAATCTTTACATTTCACTAACTTCTATTACTAGCATAATGCTTATATGAAATCTGAATTTCAGCTGGAGAGATTGCGGGATGCTTGTTTATCGGTTTATGAAAACACGTTTCACATAGAAATGAGGCAATGCAAAATGTCCATTTGATTCTATGATTCTGTCTACACAGAGATTTAGCACTGAGGTCCTGGGCCTCCATGTAAAGAATACATATTTTCCCGCTTTAACCACTTAATTTAACCAAAAATACACATCTTCATCCAGAAGCCCCGTCTCTGCTAGTCCCATATTCATCCCAGCAATGTCTTTGGCATCTCACAGGCCTAACAGTCCTGCCCTACTCATTTAACTGATAGCTCCAAGTAAAACAGGTAACGAATGGCGAAAAGACTAGGTTCACATCTGTGCAGATTGCAGTTAATGAATTTTCAAGGGGCATTTTGCATTTTTCCCACATCTGTTTTTGATGTATTTATTTAGCAAAATTCGTAAACCGAGGAATTATTTTCAATGGATTTTCATTCGTAAATCGAAAATGACGTTAACAGAGGCAATCGTAAACCGAAGTACTAATGTATATGCCATGTTCTTTTTTTTTTTGTATGCAGCCTGTGGACTGAATGAGAAAAAGAGAAGAAATCTCTGCCAGAAAAAGTGTGTGGTATGCCCACCATTAGAATATGCCTCCCTGTATCCACCCACTTCTAATGGTGGGCACACATTAGGTCACACTTTGCCACATGCGCCAGTTCCAAGATTGTACAAATGTCTAAATAGTGGCACGCTTGAATAAAAACTGTCCATGTATAAGTGGTACCCCATATGGAAAAAGGATGACACCAAGTCCCAAACTATCTTGCCACTACTCCCCATGTAGTCTGGGCATCTGGGGGGCTCCACGTGACTATCTTTTTCCTCGTAAATCTGAAACTTATAAGTATAGCCTGTTGTCCTCTCACAGGTCTTCTACATCTTGACCCCATATCTGGTACGCTTGCTGGGGAGAAATTGTTTGAATGCAAGGTGTCCAGAAAAATTAATGAGGGACTCATCAACGCAGATGTTTTGCTGGGGTGTATTTTTGGTTAAGGTAATTTGCGAGGGGCTGAATTTTGTGGAGCCAGTGAAATTCAGGGTCACCCGGAGGACGACAGAGTGTATTGTCATTGAAATGCATAAAACACATTTTACTCTCATATCTATGCCTGGCCATGGCAGCAGAGAACACGGGATATGATGAATCGGGTCTGTGGACCAATACAACCGCAATTAATTTTCTTTAGTAATACCCGTGTTGAGGGTTAGGTCCAAAAAAACTTTAAATTCGGAAACCGTAATGAGTTTCCATACGAATGGTCTGGCAAGGTTTGAATTTGGGTTGTCGGCGATAAATTGTTGTACATATAAATTGCTTTGATCTACAATCAATGCATACAGATCTTCCATGAAAAACAGCTCCAAAAAATCAAGGGGAGTAGTTAAATTTGCTGTTTCCACCTTCCGGGTTGGGCAGTAAATAGGAGAAGTACGGGTGCTGTAGAATTTGTGGGCTGCCAATTGCAAGCACATCCGGAAGGATACTAGGGGCTCTACTGGCTTTTGTGCGAATTCTTGGTGGTTACAGGACAATACTTGTGCTCGTCACCGCATCGTTGTACGGCACTTATGGGACTCGCCATGTCACCAAGTCATACTGCAGTGCTGGTATTATTATTATTATACAGGATTTATATAGTGCCAACAGTTTGCTCAGCGCTTTAAAGTATAACGGGAGACAATACAGCAACAATACAGTTCAATACAAGAGGGTTAGGAGGGCCCTGCACCTTGGAGCTTACAATCTAAGAGGTATGTGAAAGACCAGGATGTACTAGGCCACTAGTACTCACCAGTTCACCAAAAGGTAGCGCAGCACTATTACTAGCACTCTGCTGCATATGAGAGTCATCAAAATTTACCGGCAAGTGCTAACAGAGATCAGGCCTGATTCTGCGAACACTGCAGTTTTGTGTGCAATGTATCGAGTGACAGTGACCTACTGACACTGCACTTGCTGGGGGGGAAGGGGGGGGGGGAGCGTAGGGGATAAACGCAGGTGCTGTCAGGTGCCAGGGCTGATCCCGCTAACGCTGCATTTTTGGGGACGCTATACTAATGTGAACGCTGGTATAGTGCTGATCTGATCAAAGATATTGATCCGTTCCGACCCTATACTAGCAATGGAGGTTTATTGTGTATGAGCGTCTTCCTGGCAAACGAGGGGTTAAATGTGATTACTGGTGTACTGATGGGCAATCTGATGCTATCTGGGAGGGGCGTGAAAACCACAGGAGCGCGAATCACATATATATATGTGATTTTGCGCACCTGTGCCTCCCTGTTGCAGTATTTCTGCTATAGGGCGGTCAGGAAGTGGTTACATAAGCGGTATGTGTTATGGCGCTGCGTCACTTTAACTGACAACTGCGCGGTCATGCAACGCTGCACCAAAATGAAATTTACATCCTTTTTTCCCCATGAATTGGGCTTTCTTTCGGGGGTTTTTGATCGCCTGTGCATTTTTTATTTTTTGCGCTATGAAAAAAAAAACCTGACAATTTTGAGAAAAAACAATATTTTGGACTTTTTTCTATAAAACATGTCCAGTAAAAAAATAAAAAAATCAAATTTCATCATAAATTTAGGCCAAAATGTATTCTGTGACATGTCTTTGCTAAAACAAATCCCAATACATGCTAATAAAAGTGACTTATGGCGGCAATCAGTGACTTATGGTGCCGATCAGCGACTTATGGCGGGACTGCGGCGGACATTCTGACACTGGGGGGGAACTGACTTGGGGTCACTGACATCCCCAGTGACACCAATACAGTGATCAGTGCAAAAACAAAAGCATTGACACTGTACTAATAGCACTGGGGAGGAAGGGGTTACCTTTTTAGGCAATCAAAGGGTTAACTGTCTGAGGGGAGTGTTTCGCTAGGGGGCGGGGTGTGTGTGCTTCTCTGTTACACACTGTCCCGGAAAGCTAAGCTCTGCTCTCCGGAACAGTGTGCTGGAAACTGACAGGGAGCAGAGTTGCATTGAAAACTGACAGGGAGCAGAGTTGCATTGAAAACTGACAGGGAGCAAAGCTGCACTGGGACCCGGTGATTGACACCGGCGGCCACGATCGGTGCCGCGGGCAGGGCAGTTGCGTGCCTCGCGTACGCCTCCTACCATGTAAACAGGATGACGTTTATAACCATGATCCTGCCTACAGGGACCGCTTTGCCGCAGTAAATGTATTGTGGGCGGTCCCCTAGTGGTTAAACATGCTTTAAGCTAAAAACACATAGAAAACACAGGCTCATAATCAAGATGTGAACAATAACCAAAAGTTCAAAAAGAGCCAGTTGACCATATGATGTAATACAGAACCTCTTAATGCAGCATAGGCTGGGGAATTAATTGTAGTCCAGAACAGGGTTTCTCAACCAGGGTTCCACGGACCCCTAGGGTTCCTCCAGAGATTGTTAGGGGTTCCTCGAGCAATTTCTGTCTCTCGGATAAGTTCCCACTAACACCACTGATCATCTTACCTATCTGTAAGGGGGTAATTCTTCCCAATGGCCACAAGTATAAAGAGCATACTTCCCAACGACCATCACACTAATGTATCATGAGTTGTAGGTATAGTCATTTTTGGCAGAGGTCCCTTCAGGCCAGAGCGTTGTTTTAGGGGTTCCTCTGTTGACAAAGTTGAGAAAGGCTGGTCCAGATATTGTAGTTCCCACACACAACACACTTCGAGACTTCAGTTCTTCCTCAGGGACAGTCCCGAAACAACACTAAGGAGTATGGTCAAGGATCACATGTAAGGATAAAGCCTGTGAGAAATTCTTAAAAACATATTCTGTGTGCTAAATCAAGCCAACAAAAAAAATAAATAAATAACTTGATAGGGCATTAACACTGCCTGCTCTAATCAAAGCAATAAAAAATGGCTATACATAGAATGTAAACATTCTTGCAAACCTCTGAGATGAAAGATGAACAAAGCACATCCTTCTATAGTGTGCACTTGCCTCAATCTAAAGCGCCTAGTGTGATGTCTCAGCTATTTTTGGACAGTTTGGGGTTTATTTACTAAAGCTGGAGAGTCCAAAATCAGACTCCCTTCTGCATAGAAACCAATCAGCTTCTAACCTCAGCTTGTTCAATGAAGCTTTGGCAATGAAACCTGGAAGCTGATTGGTTTCTATGCAGAAGGGAGTCTGATTTTGGACTCTCCAGCTTTAGTAAATAAACCCCTTAATGACAGCGCCCCTGCCCCCCCTCCAGCACACAGCAGGTGATTGACAGCCACAGCTGTGCATGTTTCCCTAGAAGACTATGTAGATGGGGTGTGTCCTTCTACTTGAGTCTCAGATTACACTCAGCTCTATGCTATGGAGTGTATGGCATCAGATCCCCACCCCCTGCCTTCTGAAGCTCAGAAATGCAGTGTATATCCTGTACTTTGAATGTCTGTAGAAGTGAGAGGACTGCAGATAAACAGGTGCAACTTATGTAGGATTATTTTTTTAAACTCTGTGTATCACCTAAGGACAGTCACCTTCTGGGTATAATTAAGGGTTTATAACCACTATAAAGTGAGTGTATTAAAAATAAACTAAATGTGTTCTCACTGAAAACACAGTACAGTTACTCTTGAAAAAAAATCATTCCATCATTGATGCCCTAAGATCCACTTCAAGGCTAATGGTATAAAAATAACCTAAATGTGCCCGTACTTAAAACACTCTAGAATTACACTTCAAAAATCGCTCCATCCTGATGCACTTCGATTCATCGCGCTGTTGCGTTACAGATGACTTTTGTTGTTTAATTGAATTGAATCTTCTCCAGGACCTGTACCTCTCAGACCAGAGAGCTGCGTCCAATGCCCTCGGATGATATATGGTACTAATATATGGTCAGTCTGACAGCGTTGTGATGATTCATTAGTGCAGTAAGTCTCTGGTGGTTCACAGCATTGCTGCAACTATGTGGACAACCCAGACAGCCTCTGTATATGAAAACAAACTGAATACTCAGGAGGCTATCTGGGTTATGAAAGGCGGAAACAGAGGCTTTGCTGTGCAAAACCAAAACTGGGACACAGACAATCCTAATTCTCCGACACGGGATGCCTGCAGTGCTGAAATTCAGACAGCCAGACCGGGAGTCAGAGACTAATTAGCAGCCCAAACTTTGTGTTTAGAAAGCTAAAGGGAAATGGTAAAGAACACAGCGGTGGGTGACAGGGCTTTCTCAACCAGGATTTCAGGGGGCTACTCCAGAGATTGCCCAGAGTTCCTTGAGCAGATTCATCTCCCACCAATGACCACCGATATAACGGAGAAATTCTGCACTGGCATCCAATGTGAGGGGCAGTGGTGTATTTTGGTTTTGTGCTGCTCTAGGCAAGACTAAAATCGGGCACCCCCCCGCATCTAAATTTGTCCCACCCCTTCCTGTTTAAGATCCACCCCTTCATCTGACAGCGATGGGGCGCTATTCCTCCCACTGACACCAACAATGGGGCACTATTCCTCCACTGACACCAGTGATGGGGCACTATTCCTCCCACACTGACACCAGTAATGGGGCACTATTCCTCCCACACTGACACCAATGATGGGACACTATTCCTCCCACTGATACCAATGATGGGGCACTATTCCTCCCACTGACACCAATAATGGGGTACTATTCCTCCCACACTGACACCAATGATGGGGCACTATTCCTCCCACACTGACAACAATGATGGGGCACTATTCCTCCCACTGACACCAATGATGGGGCACTATTCCTCCCACACTGGCACTAATGATGGGGCACTTCCTCCCACTGACACCAGAGAGAGAGAGGAGGGAGGGAGAGAGGGGAGGCAGAGAGAGAGGAGAGAGAGGGAGAGGGGGGAGAGAGGGGGGGAGGGGTAGAGAAAGGGGTGAGAGAGAGAGGGGGAGAAGAGAGGAGGGAGATCGAGAGGGGGGAGAGGAGAGAGAGAGGGGGGAGAGAGAAGAGAGAGAGGAGAAGAGAGAGGGGGAGAGGAGAGAGAGGGGAGAGAGAAGAGGGAGAGAGAGGGGGGGAGGGGAGAGAGAGATGAGAAGGGAGGGACGGAGGGAGAGAGAAGGGAGGGAGGGAGAGAGAAGAAAGGGAAGAGAGAGAGAGGAGAAGAGAGGAGGGCAATAGAGAGGGGGGAGGAGAGAGAGGGGGGGGAGAAGAGAGAGAGGAGATAGAAGAAAGGAGAAGAGAGAGGGAGAGAGGGGGGGAGAGGAGGGGGAGAGAGAGAAGGAGAGAGGGAGAGAGAGTGGGGGAAGAGAGAGGGGGAGAGGGGAAAGAGAGAGGGAGAGAGAGAAGGAGAGAGGGGGGGGATAGAGAGGGGGAGAGAGAGGGAGAGAAAGAGGGAGGGGGGGAGGGAGAGGGGGGAGAGAGAGAGGGGAGAGAAGGAGAGGAGAGAGGGAGATGGGAGAGAGAGAGAGAGAGAGAGAGAGAGAGGGGGAGATGAAAGAGGGAGATGAGAGAGAGAGGGATAGAGAGAGGGAGAGAGGAGAGGGAAGAGATGAGAGGACTTTTCTCCACTGATCGCCAATGTAAAGGGACTTTCCTCCACTGACCACTATTCTAGGGGTGCATTCCTCACCGGCATTCAATGTTCCTATAGGCCACTTCTTCACTGACCACCAATGTATGGGACACTTTTCCATTGACAACCAATGCAAGGAGTCACTTTTACACTGACCGCAAATTTAAAGGGGTTCTCCACAGACCACCAATGTA
The DNA here is from genome assembly GCF_062004578.1 of Staurois parvus. Taxonomy (NCBI): domain Eukaryota; kingdom Metazoa; phylum Chordata; class Amphibia; order Anura; family Ranidae; genus Staurois; species Staurois parvus. Next base: position 1,459,924 of record NW_028318374.1, read on the forward strand.
AGGGGGCATTTTTCCATTGACCGCCAATGTAAGGTTTTCCACTAACAACCAGTGAAAGGGGATGGAAATTTTCACAGTTTGTGTTTCTTTTTCAGCCCTTATTATTTTTATATTTTTATGAGTTATTTATATTATGTTTTGCTTTTGTACACTAGCCCTGGGGAAGTGGAAGGCATCGCCCCCGAAACGTGTTGACTTCACCTGATGCTCCTATTCAATAAACATTTTAATTGGACCTCAGAGTGTCATGAATTTTTGTATAGGGCACTCCTGAATACCCACCCCAGTGTTTGTCATTTGCTGAGCATTTTCTTTGAGGCTATCAGAGAGGCAGCGGCCCAGGACCACGAGAAGATTGGGATGTTTGGAAGAAGCAGTGCACTTTAATTGTGGTCACATACACAGCTCTATGCACACTACACATCCCATAGTCCATCTCAGGAGCGAACAAGAGAGGGTGGCTACATTCTTACATACAGTGGGACTATGGGGAACGAATGCAGTCATCTTCTAACAGAAAGTTGGATCACAACAGCAAAAAAAATGGAATTTAAACATCTGGAGGTGGCTGAGAGAAATAGAAGGGACTTTTTGACTTAAAAAAACAACTCACACTGCATGGGTTAACTGCTTGTTTTGTCCTGGGAGGACAGAAAGCTTACACTCACCTGATCATCCGCTCCAGCTGCAAATAGCACTCTCCCACGATCCAGCAGTGAACTGTTCCTGACGTCCTCAGGTCCAGAGCAGGTCTATGGGCTTGATGACATCAGGAACAGTCCACTGCACAAGACCACTTGACCTAGGGGGGGGGGAGTCAGGAGCCATATGGACTGGTCTTGTGCAGGGAAGATGGGAGGATTAGGTAAGTATATTTCCCTTCCCCAATCCCCTAAACCTGAACAAGCAGTTGACCCTTTCAGCGCAGACACAGCCCCACTGCAGGGGGAACATTTCAGAATACATACTTGAAAATATTTTTTTAAACCAGAGTCTAGAGCTACTTTAACTTAAAAGAAAAAGATTTTTACATCTGTTGGAGAGTTTTTCTGACTTCCTGTCGGGTGGAAAGGTTGTCCCGGGACAGGATGCAGTTTTAACCCCGCGCAGACAACAGTAAAACCTGGCAGGGGATCCCATCCTTCCCCACTCTATGCAAGACTAAAAACAGTTTTGGGTATAAAATAATAAAAGCATTGGGTAATTTTACTGTATATTGAAGTACATATAAATTAAATCGGTGAACAGAAGGAAAAACTAATCTATCGATCTATTGGAAGGCAACATGTTTTTATATCAGACATTTATGGATTCTTACTGCCTGGTTATCAAATAACCATTTGGTCTGTTGGATGTCATCTTGGAGTGTCAGTATAATAAGAGTTTATGACAGGGTGTGTGTAACAAAAGGCTGCATACCAAAATCCTTGCCCTGGGAGTTTACATAGACCCCTTAGCACCTCAGCCCAGATTCCCTGGTGACACGAAGGTTAAAAGGACAGATTACATGGCTTCTAGCCAGAAGGAAGAAACCACATGTGGACTGGAATGTTGACCTGGGTCATAGCATTTTTGGCAATATAGCAGTGCCCCCTGGTGGAGACAACAACATACTTCCGGGAGGATGGCAGGGGTAATACTATACTTCCTAATGAGTAGGGAGGACAGCCCCTTATGAGTTATGGACTGTTGGACTGCGCTCATTGGACGGAGGACTACACCAGGCAGGTCAAGGGTGTGTGTGTGGGTGGTGTTTGAGAGTGCTTTTGAAGACAATTCTGGCCATGCTTGCTCTCTTTGTTCCTTTTTTTACCTGGGACCCAGCTAAAGAATACTCAGCTTTGAGGACGAACTTTGGCAATATAGCAGTGCCCCCTGGTGGAGACAACAACATACTTCCGGGAGGATGGCAGGGGTAACACTATACTTCCTAATGAGTAGGGAGGACAGCCCCTTATGAGTTATGGACTGTTGGACTGTGCTCATTGGACGGAGGACCACACCAGGCAGGTCAAGGGTGTGTGTGTGGGTGGTGTTTGAGAGTGCTTTTGAAGACAATTCTGGCCATGCTTGCTCTCTTTTTTCCTTTTTTTACCTGGGACCCAGCTAAAGGATACTCAGCTTTGAGGACGAACTTACGTAACGTATCATCTTTGATTTTATTTCTATATACTCTGTAATATTGGTTTTGATTTCTCTGTTAGTGTTTTACTTCCTTTGTAAATATATAAGACCTTGCTTCTTTGAGCATTGTGTTTGTTAATATAGCTAATATTGCAGTATATTACCATCCATCAATATTGTCAGAGCTTAGATATATATATTTATTATAGGGACTGACAAACGAGTACATAGTTTTAATATAAATAGGGGGGTTCCAGAAAACTACCCCTACCCTCTATTTATTTCACTATGTTTTTTTCCATTGAGTAAGAAAACTTGATAGCTCTTTGCAAACTCTTTAAATCTTGTTGGCCGAACATCTCACATTCTCCAAAAAGCTTATTTGATAAGTGTCCTTGTCCGTAATGTTGTCTTTGGATCTGATCTGTAGAGCTTATCAAACAAAGAATAATAGTCCTCTTGATGTTCAGCCATCACTAAAACAAACAACTTCATTTAGAAAAACAACTTCCAACCTCCAAAGTTCACTGGAATAAAGGGCAAATCAATAAAGCGCAGAGACTAACTACAAATGGATGATTAAGAACAAGATGGAGTCAACTCTTTAAAGCTTAGTAAAACTTCCAGTTTGTGGGTGGTAATCACAAGAGGGGTGAGCTGTGGTTTTACTGCAACTACCCCCCCCCAAAGCTATACAGGCAGCTGTTTGGGGGTATACACATGCCACAGCCATCCTGCTTTGCATCATGGCAAACCAATCCCCCCCACATTGTGTTCTGTGGACAGTATGGGCCACCAAACATGGCCCACTGAAGTGAATGGTGCCATGCCACAACCACCCTGCAACCGCGTGAAGTGAACACGGTTGCAGCATGTTGGTGAAGGTGATTCAGGGGTGAGGAGGTGACATATCAAACCCCCCAAAAAGTTATCCGCTCTTGATCAGATCACTGTTCAGAGGGCAATGCTTTTGTAAGCGGTATTATGGGCTGTGAGTATTTCTCAAGCCAAACTTGTAGGCCTACAATGGAGCTGCAGCCATTAGAACTTAAAGAATATATAAACCCAACATTTTATATTTCTGGTATGTGCCTGCTGTACCATGCACTTATATAAAATGTATCTGTTTCTCTTTGTATTACTTTCTTTGTGTGAAATCCCTCGTGATGCTGCCAGTACTTCTGCTTTCCTATTAAAAACTGACCACACTAGTCAAGAGAACACAGCGTAGTCAGTTCTGTAGCTATGCTGGGAGCTCAGCCTGGTCTCCTCCAATTATCAGATTTGTCCTGACATGCCCACCCCTTCACAGCTATTCACTGGATAGACCAGTGTAATGCAGTTTCCCACCCATACCTCTCTTCACAGCTGAGAACACAGATAATGTGATCACTTATAAAAAGGGAAAAAAAATTATTTAGAATATTTTTTTATATCTACAGTATATACAAATGTTTTGCCTTTCATTTCTATTTTAAACCTTATGGCTTGTTTAAGAAGGTGAGAGTTTACACTTACTTTAATGGAATGTCTCTGTATAACATTTCAATAAAGTTTTTTAATTTTTTTTAAAGAGGAAACTGTAGGATGCACCATAATTGGCGCACTTGTACTGCTCTCATCCTCCAGCACAACAGCGGCTGCGTTCTTCTGCAGCTGCTGGTGTGAACCGGCCTTGAAGGGCCATTTCCAATGAATGGCACCATAAATAGAGCAGGAACTTTGCAGAAACCTGCACATCTTACCATGCATCTCCGAAACTCACAACTGCAAATAGGGCCTTAACCACTTCCCGACCGGCCGTTGCATATAAACGGCCGGACGGTGGCACTGCAGGGTCGGGTGCCCGTTTATAAACGGCCTCTCCGCACCCTGCTTGTGTGCGCTCCCTGGGAGCGCGCAGCACCGCGATCTAGTGCCCGCTGTGTCCTCCGGACACAGTGAAACACCGATCGTCGGACGGGACCTCTGTAGCAGGTCCCGATCATGTCATCACTGATTGGCCAATCAGTGATCACATGCAAAGTAGTAAGCAAGATGTCACTTGTGACATCATTGCTTACTACGTGTGAAATCTGTGAATGATCACAGAGGTCACATGGTACAAGGCTATTCACAACAGCCTTGTACCATGTGACAAGCTGTGACCAATCACAGCTCACTCAGTACTTCTCAATGAGTGCAAGAATGCAGACAGAGAGAAGGAGAAATGATTGCTTTTACATCCTTTATGGGTGTAAAAGCAATCAGTGTAAAAAAAAAAATCTTCATCACCCCCCACAAGTAGTACAGTGTCACCATGGTGACACTGTACTGCTAGGGTGACAGTATGTAAAAAAAAATAAATAAATAAAAAAAATAATATAAAAAAAATAAAAAAAAAATGTTTAAAAATTATCATTTTTGGTTATAAACTAATTTGGATTTTTTTTTTTTTACTAAAAAGATAATGGAATAAATTTTGGCCAAGATTTATGATGAAATATTATTTATTTGCAAAATTTTATTAAAAAAACACTTTTTTTCAAAATTTTTGGACTTTTTCATTTACATAGCAAAAAAAAATAAAAATCCCAGCAGTGAATATATACCACCAAAATAAAGCTTTATCTGTCTCAAAAAAATGGCAAAAAATTAATATGGGTACAGTGTTCCATGACCGCGCAATTGTCATTCAAAGTGTGATAGCGCTGAAAGCTGCAAATTGCCCTGGACAGGAAGGGGGTAAAAGTGTCCGGTCTGGAAGTGGTTAAAGTAGAACTCCCTACTTGTCCCTTGTGATTCCACAGACTATATTTTCAGAGAAACGATCCACTTCTGCCTGTCTCTAGATGAAAATTACCCTTTCATAACCCCAAAACCTTTGAATGTATTTTGCAAACTTATTTCCAAAACTACTTTAAACATAATGACATTCATATTTAACTTCTTAAGGAAATTACAGTAAAGATATTTTGAAAGTTGCTCAGCTAAATCTTTTCAAAAGAGCTTTCTCCTCCTTTGAGATGTTAAAGTCAGGTCTGCGTCTAGAATCTATAATACAATCACAAAGGGTTATTAAACCATTTGTACTGTAGTGCTATAATCTCTACCTCCAGCAAAATGAACATTCTTTTTTTTTTTATTCCATCCTGTAGAATAACAAGTCAGAAGTGAGCAAATTATGGGCTTTGTACATTGCTCAGAATGGGCAGGTTTAACATTTACGTCTGAAAAGTTCATTTATAAACAACACAGTCACAAATAATTGACAGAAGTGGAAAAAATTACAATAAAGTTGGTTTAAGTGCTTTGAAGTCTGGAATTAAAAGTTAAAGCTGAACTCCAAGCACAAAAACGTTCATTCTGATATATTCCTCAAAAACTAAACATGTGCGATTTGGTTTGAAACAAATTTAGTTTTGTTCGAAAATTCATTAATCGGACATTCGGATGCAAAGGAACAACCGAATCATAAACAATTAAAAGTAACTAAAATGAATCATTCATATCCATTCATTCATTTGGATGGTGTCACATGATACAATACTGCTTTGGGCCCGGGTGGAAATGAATTTCATGTTCAATTTTGTTCCATACATAACTAATTAATTGTGAGGAATAGGTGGTTGTTAAGGAGCAGGCGGCCACTGCATCCTTAACAACCATGACTCATCTGCTGAGTCACAAGGACAGGAAGGCACAGTTATAGTTCTTGCTCACTCCACTGCAAAAAGGTGTTCTGGTCAGATGATACTAAAATTGAATTATTTGGTCTTAACACTAAACAATATGTCTGACGGAAATCCAATCCAGCTCACAATCCATATACCACCAGGGGCGGACTGACAACTCATGGGGCCCCCGGGCAATAGGGTATCATGGGCCCCTGTGTGCTCGCCCAAACCCAAAAAAGCCTATGAAAAAGGTACCAGGGGCATCTCATGGGGCCCCCTACTGACCCCGGGCCCTCGGGCAGTGCCCGAGTTTCCAAATGGTCAGTCTGCCCCTGTATACCACCATTCCTACAGTAAAGCATGGAGGTGGTAATATCCTGTTATGGGGGTTTCTCTGCAGTAGTACTTGTCAGGATGGAAGAAAAAATGGATGTGGCAAAATATTGTGAAATTCTTGAGGAAAATCTGCTGCAGTCTGCCAGAAAGTTGTCAATGGGAAGAAGGTTTACCTTCCAACATGACAATGACCCAAAGCACACAGCAACAATGAGCACACAGTGGTTGGAGGAGAAAAAGGTGAATGTCCTTGCATGGCCTAGTCAGAGCCCAGACTTCAACCCCATTGAAAATCTGTGGAATGACTTGGAGACTGCAGGCCACAAACGGTCACCATCAAATGTAACTGAACTTCTGCAAAGAAGAGCGGGCAAATATTACAAAGTCTAGATCTGCAAAGTTAATAGAGACACATCCCAACAGAATAATGGCTTTAATGAAAACAAAAATAGGTTCAACAAAGGACTGACACAAGGGGGTGATCCTTTCTTTTTTCCAACAACTGTTTTTTGATTTTTTTCTGACATGTTGGTGTTATATATTCCACTTGCTTTTGATGACACGGTACCAGCAACAAGTCCAATTGTGGCTAAAGTATAACAATGGCGGATGATAGAAGATTCACACATGTACTTCATTATACACAATTCTTTACTTTTTGCCAAAGAATTTTGATGACTTCTTATGGGTGAAAAAGAACAGACAAGGGCGCACTCTCATCGTGCATTACCATGGTAAAACACGTGTTTATTGAAAAAAAGAAGATATATACTCACAAACCAACGTGATTAAAAGCAGTATATGTGGTCCACAAACACAGTCACAGTACATCTGTGTCTAATGATGCGAATGTGCTGACGCGTTTCGGGAGCTAAACCCTCTTCCTCAGAGCTGAACATCTTATGGGTGGTCTGGAATCTTTACACACAATCATTAATTGATAAGTTTTTTAAATTCTATACCTAATCAATTTTCATGAGGTCATGGCAAACAGTGCTAGGCAATTGGAAATCTCTTCACATACTGATCATTGAATGTAGGCTTGGTTCATGCAGCAGCCGTCTCTGAAAGCATTACAGTTGATTGCTTTTCAGAGGGTAGATAAGCAGTGGCTTCCAGGCACTCAGGGACCTGCCATCTTCTGAATGTCTGAATGTCATCCCCAGCTGTCAGAATATTTAAACAGTGGCCGGAACTGATTGGCTGCAGGAACTGTTCGGAGGGGTCAGCAGTTTTCTGGATTGAGGGATGTTGAGCGAAGTGGTGCTGACAGGGCCACCCACATAGCTTATGTCAGCAGGTAGGTTTACCTGGACTGAGCATGGCCAGCTTAAGTAGCAAGCTTTCAGTTTTCAGGTCATGAGATCAAGTATATCACTACAATCATAAAGAGGACGCAAAATGTATCCTCTATTCCACAGGTGTCAAACTGGCGGCCCTCCAGTTGTTGCCAAACTACAAGTCCCATGAGGCATTGCAAGATTGACAGTTACAAGCATGAATCCCAAAGACAGCAGCATGATGGGACTTGTAGTTTCGCAACAGCTGGAGGGCCACCAGTTTGACACCCCTGTGTCTATTCCTTCTATATTGAACTGTATTGTTAAGGACCTACTGTCGGTAGCCTCTAGCGACCCACAGGCCGGAATCCCTCAGGGTGTGGAATCTAAGCCCCAGTCTGCTGTTTCACCAGAGCCCCTGATGGTGGGGATGGACTTGAAGCAGCCGGAGACCAGCTCGCGACCCCCAAGTTCAACCAGCTGTGGTAGAGGTGGATTTGCCAGTGGTAGGTAACAAGTGAGAGCCAGATGTGAAGAGGTAGCGTGTAACATAGTCAGACAGGCCAGGTCGGTAACAGCAGAGGCAGACGGTACAGATCAGCAGGCAAAAGTATAAACGGGTCACAGGCCAGGTTCAGCAACAGGAGGTCAGGTAAACAGGAGAAAGCAGAAGAATGGTCAGACAAGCCAGAGATCAGGGCAGGAGAGAGTCACGATAATCCGGGTCAGGCAGATTCGGCAACAAAGGCAATCTCAGGTACTAGGAACAGGAACACAGGAATAAGACCATACTGCAATGTGAGCATTGCAAGAGCTGGTTTAAATAGCCCGCCCGGCACTGACAGGTGCGCCTGGGTCCTAGTGCCTGCCAGCACTGTCATTGGTAACAGGCGCGCCTGGGTCCTAGTGCCTGCCTGCCTCTATGTCTTGTCGGAATCCTACGCATGTGCAGATTCATGCATCGTGGCGATCTTCTCGTTCCCTGACATGTATTGTGATTGTACTGTTCCCCTTTATATTCTAAAGCGCTGCGTAAACTGTTGGCGCTATATAAATCCTGTATTATAATAATATTCCATACCAAGCTGCAAGCATACCATTGCATATGTTTCTGATGGGTAAAGTTGGACTTATATATAGTGACCCACGCTATAAGAGGGGCCACAGTATTATTCATGTTACACAAATCTCAGCTATAAATATAAAAACAAAAAAATAGATATATAAAAAAAATTTCCGTACCCCTACCTGATGGGGAGATATGTCTCCATGATATTGATGGTTCTGGTTTTCCAGCTGCCAAACATGTAAGCGATACATTTGTTCCTTCATTGACAATCATATTGGGGGAGATCTCGAAGATCTTTGGAGAAACTACAATACAATAAAAGAAATCAAGTGAAACATTTATTACATTATGCCATAAAAAAATAGTAAAGTAGATGTAAATGCTGACATTTAGCATACCAAAGCACTGTGTATCATAATCCATTGCCATTTTTTTAATTAAATATTTCAGTTCACTTTGTTTCCATTCTTTGTTTCATCTCAGTGCTATTGATCTTAAGTAGCCTCTTTGCAGCCACTTCCTTTCTACATTTACTCCAGGGATGGCTACATGGGTTTCCAGATAGTGACAACAGTGGGCCATACCTGCTTAAAGCAACTTTGTCACTTAAAAGTATTTATAAACCCCTTTTTTTTTTTGGTTAAAATAAAAAAAAGGTTCCCACCACTCCATCCCCCACAGCTTTTCCTCCCGTACCACTCTCCCCTCCCTCCTAGATTGTAAGCTCCAAGGAGCAGGGCCCTCAAACCCCTCGTGTATCACATTGTATTGTTACTGTATTGTTTCATGTACTGCCCCCCACTATAATGTACAGCGCTGAGCAAACTTTTGGCGCTATATAAATACTGTATAATAATAATAATACATAACTGCTTTGTGCATGGTATTTTCACCTGGTGATCCGCACAGTTAGGCTGCTTTCACAGTGATCCGCTTTCCTTCTGCTTTTCCATTAAATAAAAAAAAAAAAAGCTGAAGAAAAACACGTGACCATGTATTCCTATGAAACTCTTCACAGTCAGGTACATTTTAAAAAGCATGCTTGCTACATTTTTGGTGCAGTAAAAAAAAAACGCACCGGAAAGGCAGCTCTGCATTGAAATCAATGGAAAACGTGCCAAAAATGCATAAAAAATGCACCTGTGGTACGATTTTGGTGCAGTTTTTGGGTCCCATGTCATGTTAAAAAATGCACCGTAAACAGGGATCATTGTGAAAGTAGCCTTAGTCTGTAATTTTTCTACTTATTTTAACAGACCAAGTGGTCCAGCAAAAGTAGCAGTTAGAGGGTTGAGACAAATCATTTACCACTGACAATGATCAGCTTTTATTTATGTTAAACCTTTATTCCAAAATGTTAAAAAAAACTGTTACTGTAACTGCTTATAACGTGTTAGCTGGAGTTCTGCTTTAATTTGTTGATCAAGTCTGACCACTGGCCTACCTCACAACAGGCTATCCCCAATTCAGTCGATCCTGAATAGGGCAGCCAGACTCATCCACCTTACCAACCGCTCCGTTTCCGCCACCCCCCTCTGCCAATCCCTCCACTGGCTTCCGATTGCCTAACGGATCAAATTCAAAATCCTATCACTGACGTACAAAGCCGTCCATCATACTGCCCCGAACTACATCACTGACCTAATATCCAAATACCACCCAAAACGCACTCTCTGCTCTTCACAAGACCTCCTTCTTTCTATTTCCCTGATCTCCTCCTCCCATGCCCGCCTCCAGGTCTTCTCCAGGGATTCACCCATCCTCTGGAACTCCCTACCTCAATCCATCAGACTATCACCCACTCTCCTCTCCTTTAGGTGCACCCTAAAAACCCACCTCTTCAGGGAAGCCTACCCCACCCTCTGCTAACTGCCGATCTCCTCCACTCTTCCTACCACTCCATCCCCCACAGCTTTTCCTCCCGTACCACTATCCCCTCCCTCCTAGATTGTAAGCTCCAAGGAGCAGGGCCCTCGAACCCCTCGTGTATCGCACTGTATTGTTATTGTACTGTCTCATGTATTGTCCCCCATTGTAATGTACAGCGCTGAGCGAACTGTTGGCGCTATATAAATACTGTATAATAATAACTGTATAATAATAATCAAGTCCATCTAAATCTGTCAGTGTATCTGACACTACCGCAGACTGACAATGCTGCTGTCCAACGGTGTCTCCATTGCTTCTCCATTCAGAGTGGAACCACACTACAGAAAGTGTTACTGGCCAGAGCCCCCACTTGAAAATAAAGGGAAAAAAAGGAAAAAAAAAAGAAAAACAGTACGTAAAACAACAAAAAAATCTCTTTAGCCAAATTGGAGTCCTTTTGGTATATAATCAATGAAAAACATCAAAAACAAAACCTACTTTATAACTTCACATGACTTGGTACACAAAATGTAATGTATGAATATGCGAACACAAACCTACAAGGGTCATTGATTGCCGCAGGTTCTTCTAGATTAGTGCAGAGGCAGCCAGGCACACAGCAACAGTCTTCACTCTGGCTCAATGATCAGTCAGGGGCAGGGGTCTCCAAACATTCTAACAAAAGGGACAATTTACTGTCCTTCACATCTTAAGGGGGCTGGACTGTGCCCAGTGGGAGTAAACAATGTCTGAGAGGAGGGCGGGGGGGGGGGGATTGACCGTCAGTGGGAGGAATATTGCCCCATTTTTGTTGTCAATGGAAGGAATTATGCCCCATCATTGGTGTCAGGGGAAGGAATAGTGCCCCATTGATGGTGTCATTAGCAGGAATTATGCCCCATTGTTGGTGTCAGTGGCAGGAATAATGCCTCAGGGGCAAGATAAAGGCCAGCAAAGGGCTGCATCTAGCCCCAGGGCTGCAGTTTGGAGACCACTGGTCTAGGGGTTTGTTGAGATCTATTGCTGAATAAACTTGGGTGGTGTGCATGGAGCTGTGGATACTTCAGCAATACTGTATAGTAATAAGAGGACACTTTTCACTTTGTCCATGCTTCTTAGTACAGTCCCCCTAGTAGCAGCCAAGGGAATGAGCAGCACTGTGACATTGGGGGAGATTTACTAAAACCAGAGAGTGCAAAGTCTGCTGCAGCTGTGCATGGTAGCCAATCAGTTTATTCAATTAAGCTTTGAAAAAAAAAACTGATTGGTTCCTATGCAGAGCTGCACCAGATTTTGCACTCTCCACTTTTAGTAAATCAACCCCATTGCAAGAACTGTCCCAGTCCAAGCAATACTGGAACTTGTGCACAAGGGAAAAACAGCAGTCACCAGGATCCTAGGCTTAGGTCTGTACTCACAATGTCCCTGGATACTTGGATACCTCCTTCCAATATCATCCAGACATTCCCCCATGTGCTCTCCAGACCAGATCCCCTGTGGAATCCCTCAATTAGTTCCAAAGATTCTCAGAAGAATAGGCCCCCCAACTCAGACCCAGCTGGAACCTCGATGAGCATACATAAACTTTAGCTGGGCTGCCCAGAAGGTCAGCAGCCCTTCAGGGTGGAACTTCTCCTACTGAACAAGAACAGGGTTTCTCCAGGCCCTAGACTATTTATGCACTCCCCAGCCACCTACTGGGCATCCTCCCCAAGGGATTGGCTGAAACAACATAAATATGTAGGCTGCTGATTTTCCTTTCCAACCCACTACAGTCTAGTTGCCTCCAGAAGGCAGACAGAAACAATCAAACCTGTAGCCAGTGAAGCCCAGAACAGCCCAAAGCAATCACACACTGCTCCATTGATTACAGGGGAGCAAAAAAGAACTACCGTATATACTCGAGTATAAGCCGACCCGAATATAAGCCGAGGTACCTAATTTTACCACAAAAAACTGGGAAAAACTATTGACTTGAGTATAAGCCAAGGGGGGAGGAATAGTGCCCCATCGTTGGTGTCAGTGGGGGAGGAATAGTGCCCCATCGTTGGTGTCAGTGGGGGGAGGAATAGTGCCCCATCGTTGGTGTCAGTGGGGCAGTAATAGTGCCCCATCGTTGGTGTCAGTGGGGGGAGGAATAGTGCCCCATCGTTGGTGTCAGTGGGGGGAGGAATAGTGCCCCATCGTTGGTGTCAGTGGGGGGAGGAATAGTGCCCCATCGTTGGTGTCAGTGGGGGGAGGAATAGTGCTCCATTGTTGGTGTCAGTGGGGGGAGGAATAGTGCCCCTGCTCCAGCCTGGGCTCGCTCGCTCCCTCCCTCTCCCATGGTACACACTTACCGGTCAGATGTCTTCCTTCCCCGGCCGCTCTCCTCCTCTTCACTCGCTCGATCTTCGCGGTGCCGCTCGGCTCCTCCTCTCCAAGCTCCACCTCCTCGCCGGTGATTGGGCGCCTGTGTGCCTCTCCTGAGCTACAGTTCCGGCGGCCAATCACCGGCGAGGATTGATCCCGGGGGTGTGTCCAGATGACAGGGACGGCATGTCATCCCGCCCCTGCTAGACATCTGCAGACGTTGACTCGAGTATAAGCCGAGGGGGCTGTTTTTCAGCACAAAAAATGTGCTGAAAAACTCGGCTTATACTCGAGTATATACGGTACATTTTATAATATGATCCTAGCAAAATTTTTTGGGCCCACCATTGTAGATTTTGATGCTTGGGCCCACCATTGTAGAGAAAGCCCTTATAGATGCCTAAAGAGCAATATACAAAATGGTTGTCTTTAGATTTAAAAGATTGAAAATGAACAACGTTGGGGTGCACTGTGGGTTGTGTTTGTATTGGGGGGATTTGTTTTAAGCAAAGCCACATTTTTAAAAATTGTATATATTACAGGTACTTACACTGTCACCATCATCGTCAGTGCCATCAATTTACGCAGCTCTTTACATACATATTGTACATTCACATCAGTCCCTAACCCTCAAGGGGAGTACAATCTAAGGTCCCTAACTCACATTCACACATACACATACTAGGGACAATTTAGACAGGATCTAATTAGCTTACCAGCATGTATTTGGAGTGTGGGAGGAAACCGGAGTTCCCGGAGGAAACCCACGCAGGCACAGGGAGAACATGCAAACTCCAGGCAGTTGGTATCACTGTTGCGATTTGAACTGACGACCCTAGTGTGGAAGTGCTAACCACTGTACTAATAGGTGTGTTACCTAATTTGCCTAATTAAACAAAAACCTTTTGTATTTTGATCATAAGCGGTTCATGGACCATTCATACATTAGATTTTGTGCACCAAGTTAAGTAAAGTAAGTTTTGTTTCTGATATACTGTAAATAAATGTCCCTAGGGGCTTTTCACCAAAAACAAGAAGTACCTTGAACCTTTGCTTCCAAACTACAAATATGAAACAATGAAACTGTTCCCATTTTTACAGAAATGTTAGAAAATAACCCAATGCCGCAGTTGCTCGAAATATTGTTCACAATTTCAATCCCTCTATATTTTCTCCGGCTTTGCTTCTGTTTATTTATATTGATAGCGGGATTAAGAGCTGCCTCTGTATGGAAGGCAGAGAGAGGGTTTAGTGAAAGAACAAGTGCGCTTATTATAGCAGGTAGTGCCAATAAACACAGATCCCCAAAATGAAGAGTTTTGTAGAAAAAAAAAATGATTGTTTGCTACAGATGGAGAGGGTTTTTTTGTGACTGCCTACATCATTGTGGTGGATGAAATCATATTGTGTGTGGCAAGAATACACTCAAGTTGTTCTAAAGCTCTTGTGTGCATTTAGCTACCTTGAGAAAACTATTGATTTGCCAAGAATTACATTTTAGCATGTTCTGGCTGCTATCGGGACTTTGTTTTCTATGATTCATACAGCTCTGAATAAATCCGTCAATGCCTTTTATTAAACCTATGAATACAGCATGGTTTCTCACCAGGGTTCCATTGAACCCTAGGGTTCCTTTAGAGGTTGCTAGGGGTTCTTTGAGCAATAAGCAATTTTTGCCTCTCAAATATAGTCCCACTGACACCATTGTTTTTAGCTATCTGTAAGGGGGCAATTCTTCCCAATATCAACAAGTGTACGGAGATTTCTTCCCACTGACCATCACACTAAAGCAGGGTTTCTCAGTTGGTGTTCCATAGAACCCTAAGGTTTCTCCAGATTTCCTAGGGATTCCTTGAGCAATTTCTGCTTCTCAGATAAATTCCCACTGACACCAGTGATCGTTTTTGCTATCTGTAAGGGGGCAATTCTTCCCAATATCAACAAGTGTACGGAGATTTCTTCCCACTGACCATCACACTAATGCAGGGTTTCTCAGTCGATGTTCCATAGAACCCAAAGTTTCTCCAGATTTCCTAGGGATTCCTTGAGCAAGGAGCAATTTCTGCCTCTTAAATAAATTCCCACTGACACCATTGATCGTTTTTAGCTATCCGTAAGAGGGCAATTCTTCCCAATATCAACAATTGCAAGGAGATTTCTTCCCACTGACCATCACACTAATGCAGGGTTTCTCAGGCGATGTTCCATAGAACCCTAAGGTTTCTCCAGATTTCCTAGGGATTCCTTGAGCAATGAGCAATTTCTGCTTCTCAGATAAATTCCCACTGACACCATTGATTGTTTTTAGCTATCTGTAAGGGGGCAATTCTTCCCAATATCAACAATTGTAAGGAGATTTCTTCCCACTGACCATCACACTAAAGCAGGGTTTCTCAGCCGACGTTCCATAGAACCCTAAGGTTTCTCCAGATTTCCTAGGGATTCCTTGAGCAAGGAGCAATTTCTGCCTCTCAAATAAATTCCCACTGACACCATTGATTGTTTTTAGCTATCTGTAAGGGGGCAATTCTTCCCAATATCAACAATTGTAAGGAGATTTCTCCCCACTGACTGTCACACTAATGCAGGGTTTCTCAGCCGATGTTCCATAGAACCCTAAGGTTTCTCCAGATTTCCTAGGGATTCCTTGAGCAAGGAGCAATTTCTGCCTCTCAAATTCCCACTGACACCATTGATCGTTTTTAGCTACCTGTAAGAGGGCAACTCTTCCCAATTTCAACAATTGTAAGGAGATTTCTTCCCACTGACCATCACACTAAAGCAGGGTTTCTCAGCCGATGTTCCATAGAACCCTAAGGTTTCTCCAGATTTCCTAGGGATTCCTTGAGCAAGGAGCAATTTCTGCCTCTCAAATAAATTCCCACTGACACCATTGATCGTTTTTGCTATCTGTAAGGGGGCAATTCTTCCCAATATCAACAAGTGTACGGAGATTTCTTCCCACTGACCATCACACCAATGCAGGGTTTCTCAGCCGATGTTCCATAGAACCCTAAGGTTTCTCCAGATTTCCTAGGGACTCCTTGAGCAAGGAGCAATTTGTGCCTCTTAAATAAATTCCCACTGACACCATTGATCGTTTTTAGCTATCTGTAAGGGGGCAAGTCTTCCCAATATCAACAATTAAAAGGAGATTTCTTTTCACTGACCATCACACTAATGCAGGGTTTCTCAGTCGATGTTCCATAGAACCCTAAGGTTTCTCCAGAGTTCCTAGGGATTTCTTGAGCAATGAGCAAATTCTGCCTCTCAGCTACATTCCCACTGACACCAATGATCTTTTTAGCTATCTGTAATAGGATAATTCTTCCCAATGACCACAAGTGTATGGAGCATTCTTCCCACTGACCATCACAGTAATGTATCATGAGTTGTAGATATGGTCATTTTTAGCAGGGTTCCCTGAGACCGCAAATCACAAACAATGGAGGACTATTAACCCTGCACTGTATGTGACCACAACCTTGAGCGACTAAAGTAAAAGCAGTGTTGGACCAGCCACACAAAAAGAGGGAGCCTGCTGTAGAACAGAATAGGGTATGTATTTTTCCTTATTCTGGCACCCCTGGACATAATGAGCATTTTAGTATTTTTTGTTCAGCTTTCAGGCCCAGGTCCAGGCTGTTCCCTTCTGGCCTCCAGAACATACCCTCCACCCATTCTGCAGCACCCTTGGCTGTATTTAATGCTTTTTTTCATAATGCACAAGGTTCCTTCCTCAGATGCTCCTATGGAGTGTGTATAGTCCTCAGCGACAGAAAGAGTAGCACTGACGTGATGACGTCATTGCCACTCTCTTCACTGTTACACAGTGAATGCAGGGCACCATGGTGATTCTTCCTTAGGGCAGGTCCATGATGCTCTGCACTCACATAATGTCCTCTTACACAGTGTTAGGGCTCTTTCACATGGGTCGATGGGGAGATGGCAAAAACAGGCAGCTGAGCTGCAGTTTTACTACGCCCAGCCACCCACCTAAATGCTAACATTACAGCCTAGCAGCACTGTACGCATGCTGTGGCCACAGCATTTTTGACTTGGACTCCAGAGTTTGACAGGTGGCATTGCCTGTTAAACTTTCCCATTGAGTTCAATGGGAGTGCATTGCAACTGCAAGCCAAATACTTGGCTTGCTTTGCCATTGCTTTGAGGTTCATAAGGGGCACTATCACCTCCCGAATGCCTACCAACAGCTACTATACCACTGCAGATTGCTTTTCAGAGGACAGTAAGCATTATCAGAGTATAAGAAGCCTTACACTATGGGGTCTTTGTCTAAATAAATTGCCATTGGATGTCTCCAGCTTCAGGCACAACGACTTATCATCACATTGTTTGTACTACGATTTTTTCCTATGATCATCATCGCCATCTAGTGGCTAAAATGCAGTTTTTTTTATTGAGGTCTTCCAGAAAATTGCTGCATTATGGCTACTAGATGGAGGGGATGATCATAGACAATAATCATATTATAAGCAATACAGTGATAATTAATTGCGCCTGTACAAATGCTAAAGATATGCCTATGAGAGGCTCACAGTGTGCAGTGAATCGGAGTAAGCAATATCAGTAGAGGAGAGGATCCGGTACAACTATACAAGACTGAAGGCAAGGCTGGAGTCTAGCTTCTTCTCCTTGGTGCTGATCATGTGCAAATATGTGGCCTCCCGGCGACTGGGCCTTGGTGCTGAGGGGCAGCATATTTGCTTACCCAATGTAAAAAAAAGTGTGCTGAGAGCATGCGTCCTGCAAGCTCCCAACACATTTAGCACCTCATGGAAAGGTCCTAATCGCTACTTGCAGTCAGGAGCTGTTCAGTCATGTCAGCCAATCACTGCTGTCACATGACCCTAAATCCCGCCCAGACTCCCAGCGTCAAAAACCCATTAAAGAGCCGGGAGGCCATGGCGTCAATGGGTTAAAGTATATCTGAACCCTTATCTTGTAAAACAACCCATTAATTTTCAAATAGAAAAGAAAGGCAATGCGCGAACGCACACACACACACTATACAATTTTTTTTCAAGTGATCACATAAACTCTGTTCTCAGCTGCATAAGGGGCTTAGAGAGGTGGGGGTGGAGACTGCAGGGGCCATGTCTCAGTGAATGGCTGTGCAGGTGGGAGGGGTGTCAGCAAAGGTTTTGGCCATTGGAGGACAGGCATGCTCTGCTCCCAGTACAGCCAGAAAACTGACCACACTGGGAAGGATATGCTTTCATGCCTAGCATGGTCAGTTTGAAATGGGAAAGTAGGGGAACTGGCTAGATCACCAGGTAGGTCACACAAAGGAAGCAATACAACGAAAACATAATTTTTAATACAAGTACATGGTACCAGAGACACATATCAGGAATATGAAATGTTGGGGTATCATACTCTTCAACAATGTAACGGCAAGGTTTCTTCTCAGTATGGCGAGCCATACACTGCGTGATGCCCACTGCCCTACCCCTAAATCAGCATGCAGCAAATACGTTTCCATTATAAAATGTACATAAACACAATTGTGCACATATATAACCGGCTCTGATTTTTTTACACTTCCCCGTTCATCAGTGCAGAAACACTTGTACAGTTAACAACTCCCTGCACAGCCGCTCCGAAGAAGCTTTTATTCAGCCATGATTGTCGAGGAATGAAAGATGAATTTCTCCCCGGGAAAACAAAACCCCATCCAGTAATATTCTGCATTACAGAATTTAAAGCACATTGGAGCTTACCATGCAATCAGTCCCCAACTGTGAGATCCGCGGATGTCTACAGAGTACATGATTAGGTCTCTCACTGTTTGATTGAAATGCAGAACTCATAAACTTCCCCCTCAACTGACTGCTATATATGTAAGGGTCTGTTTTCACAACAGTTTTCTTTTTTCCTCTAAGGCAACAATCCGTTTTTCTTAACCATTCTCGTTAAAAGGTACATTTGAGTCAAACATGGACCTTTGGTCTTGAATACCTCCGAGAACACAACCTACCAGTACAGTGACTTTGCTTTTTCCAAATTGTCCTGAATCTCAGCATTGGAAAATTACAGAAAGTGCGTTTGCTGGTTCTGGCTCCACCCATGCACACTGGAAAATTCTACCTGTGCACACTGGAAAATTCCGCCCATACACACTGGGAAATCCCGCCAATGCACAATGGAAATTCCGCCCATGCACACTGGGAAATCCCGCCCATGCACACTGAGCAATTCCGCCCATGCACACTGGGAAATTCCACCCATGCGCACTGGGAAATTCCACCCATGCGCACTGGGAAATTCAACCCATGCGCACTGGGAATTTCAACCCATGCACACTAGGCAATTCCGCCCATGCACACTGGGAAATTCCGCCCATGCACACTGGAAAATTCCGCCCATGCACACTGGGAAATTCCGCCCATGCACACTGGGAAATTCCGCCCATGCACACTGGGAAATTCTGCCCATGCACACAGGGAAAACCTGCCCATGTACACTAGGAAATTCCACCCATGCACACTGGGAAATTCCACCCATGCACACTGAGCAATTTCACCCATGCACACTGGGAAATTCCGCCCATGCACATTGGGAAATTCCGCCCATGCATACTGGGAAATTCCGCCCATGCACATTGGGAAATTCCGCCCATGCACACTGAGCAATTTCACCCATGCACACTGGGAAATTCCGCCCATGCACATTGGGAAATTCCGCCCATGCATACTGGGAAATTCCGCCCATGCACATTGGGAAATTCCGCCCATGCATACTGGGAAATTCCGCCCATGCACACTGGGAAATTCCACCCATGCACACTGGGAAATTCCACCCATGCACACTGGGAAATTCCGCCCATGGACACTGGGAAATTCCGCTCATGCACACTGCGAAATTCCAGGAAGCTGTATGGTGCTATGGAGTTGAGTGGTTTTTGGTGTTGATGAGTTTGATTAGATAAAAAAAAAATCACATTTTAATTTATAAATTATTTTGTAGCATTAGTTTTGTATACTTTTGTTTATTGTTCCTTATCTTTTCCCTCATTTTGTGTATATTTTTTGTTAATGGTGTACTGTATCCTTGAATTCTTCATTTCACTTTTTTCAGTGAAATGTTGAGACCAATGAGGGGCCATTTTTTTTGCACAAGAACAGGTCCAGTGATAAATGAAAGGATCTTTCGTAACTCCTAGGCCTTGTTTACACTTGCTATTGGGGTCAGTAAAAACATATGGCTGAGCTGTGTTGTTACCGCCCCTGCAACTGCTCCCCCTTAAGCTGCAAAGGCAGTTGACAAGGGTGTACATATGCCTTGAATCACTATGCAGTGATTCCCCTATCCCCTCATTTCACTCAGTGGGCACAACTGTCCACCAAACATGGCCTGAATAGGGCCAATGGGAGACTTACATTCTCTTCCTGTCCTGAAAATGCAACAGAAGTTAGAGGAGCAGACTTCTCTTCTATACAATTATCACTGGAACAGGTGTCTTCATTGGAAGATTTTTTTGGAAGGTTTTGTTCCTATTCCTGTTCTGGTAACAACATTTTGAAGTTTTCAATCCTGGTGAGAATGGTCGGTCACCAGAACAAACAGAGGGCTAATTCTCCCCAGTGGGGGCACAACCTGACACATTCAATTGAATGGGTCACATTCAGAGGGCAGTAACGCCTGTTGAACGTGACCGGGGGTATAACCAACCACAGGGTTTTACCGCCCCCCCCCCTTTCCCCCCAGCAACTAGTGTGAATTAGCCCTCAAAGCCAATTCATACCAATTGCGCTGTGGGAAACCTGCATTTCCATGCGTGTCTCCTGCACTGTATGGGAACATGCCACCCTTGGGAGATGCACGTGGGTGACATTAATTATCAATCGCATCCCAAACACATCTAGAAACATGCACACGTTTGTGGCCACTAAACCACTTGGTTCCTGCAGTACCTTGCGGTTTGTTGCGGTACGACTTTAAAAGTCACGTCTGCCATACGTTTTGTGCATTCTTGCGTGTTTGGCAGTCCAATTAAATGAAAGATGTGAAAAAGATCCTAGCTAGTTCCAAAAAACGTAATGTGACTTAACAGCTTGCACAAAATCCTAAAACAGGGATTTATCAAAGATAATGCTGAAACAGTGCAGTGCTTAACAGGTAAACCTTACCTTAACAAACTGAAAATACACTTATAATGTAAACAGGTGAATGTATCCAGAAAAAATGTAAGTAAACCCAAATATTCATGCGATTATTGACCCATCAAAGTAAACGCATCATACATGTAAAGATTATATAGTTGCAAGAAAAAGTATGTGAACCCCTTGGGATTACGTGGAGTTTTGCATGAATTGGGCATAAAATGTGCTCTGAACGTCATCTATTCACAACAATAGAAGAACACAGTCTGCTGAACATAATACTACACAAACATTAGATGTTGCCATGGTTTAATTGCACATAACATGTAAACATTCACAGTGCAGGGAGGAAAAAGTATGTGAGGCCCTAGCTTAATGACTTCTCCCAGAGCTAATTGGAGCCAGGAGTGAGCCAACCTTGACTCCAATCAGTGTGATGATATTGGATGTGTTGCTGACAGCTGTCCTGCCCCTAAAAAACACACACCTGTTTTGAGTTTACTGGTTTCAAGAAGCACTGTCTGATGTGAACCATGCCTCGCAGAAAAGAGCTCTCAGAAGACCTACGATCAAGAATTGTTGACTTGCATGAAGCTGGAAAGGGTTACAAAAGTATCTCCAAAAGCCTTGATGTTCATGTGTCCACGGTAAGACAGACTGTCTACAAATGGAGAAAGTTTAGCACTGTTGCTACTGTCCCTAGGCATGGTCGTCCTGTAAAAATGACTGCAAGAGCCCAGCGCAGAATGCTGCATGAGGTAAAGAAGAATCCCAGAGTGTCAGCTAAAGACCTACAGAAATCTCTGGCACATGCTAACATCTTTGTTGACACATCTACAATAAGGAAAACATTAAACAAGAATGGAGTACATGGGAGGACACCACGGAGGAAGCCATTGCTGTCCAAAAAGAATATTGCAGCACGTTTGAAGTTTGCAAAAGAGCACCTGGATGTTCCACAGCACTACTGGCAAAATATACTGTGGACAGATGAAACCAAGATTGAGTTGTTTGGGAAGAACACACAACACTACGTGTGGAGAAAAAAAGGCACAGCACACCAACATCAAAACCTCATCCCCACTGTAAAACATGGCGGAGGGAGCATCATGGTTTGGGGCTGCTTTGCTGCCTCAGGGCCTGGACGGATTGTTGTCATTGATGGGAAAATGAATTCCAGAGTTTATCAAGACATTTTGCAGGAAAACGTACGATCATCTTTCCGCCAACTGAAACTCCGCAGAGGATGGGTGATGCAACAGGACAATGACCCAAAGCATACAAGTAATTCAACAAAACAATGGCTGCAACAGCACAGAATACGCCTTCTGGAGTGGCCCAGTCAGAGTCCTGACCTCAACCTGATTGAAATGCTGTGGCATGACCTTAAGAGAGCAATTCACACCAGACATCCCAAGAATATTGCTACACTGAAACAGTTTTGTGAAGAGGAGTGGTCCAAAATTACTCCAGATCGTTGTGCAGGTCTGATCTGCAACTACAGGTAACGTTTGGTTGAGATTATTGCTGCCGAAGGAGGGTCAACCTGTTATTAAGTCCAAAGGTTCACATACTTTTTCCTCCCTGCACTGTGAATGTTTACATGTTATGTGCAATTAAACCATGGCAACATCTAATGTTTGTGTAGTATTATGTTCAGCAGACTGTGTTCTTCTATTGTTGTGACTTAGATGACGTTCAGAGCACATTTTATGCCCAATTCATGCAAAACTCCACGTAATCCCAAGGGATTCACACACTTTTTCTTGCAACTGTATATAAATCAGCATGTTAATGAATCAAAAAGCAGAAAAAAGTCCATAAAGAAAAGTCCCATCTCCAAGTGAAAATCTTGAGCAGTGTAGATCAATCATCAATATCATCCCAATGGCAGTGACATATTACAAGCCTATACAAACGTGTCACCCCACACTGTGCTCAAGGTATGCTTACCAGATGTATCTGACCCTCATTTTACAAAGACAGTTCTAGAATGACGGGTACTGATGAACTCAGCACAATCACACATCCCACAATTGGTGTTCACCTAGTTCGCAATATCCATCGGCTCTCAGGATATTAAGCATCCAGAAGCAATATGTGTAAAGCCCGAAAGCTTCCTATAGTGTAAAACCTTATTTAAAAGACTTTGTAAGGATACAAAATTACACTTAGGCCCCATGTACAGGGGACACTTCTGAACATTGGAAACGGACTGCTGGAAAATTTAGGTTAAAAAACATCTGTCTAGCCACGTTTGCATACCGTGTTTATGCACATTTATATGTGTTTGCGTTTAGAAGAGTTTTTTAAAGATAAGCAGAGGAGAACCTCCCAAATGCCCAGAATGCACTGAAAAGTGGTAAATTATTAACTAACTATAAACTATTTCAGACTGTTTCAGAGAAATACAGAGAGTAGAAGCAGAGACAGCAGTATGTGTTGAGATTAGCTTAGGTGTGAGTTGCTCTTTCTTTTGTTTCCAAGGGTGGGAAAGGTGTCTGGTGGAGGGAGTCATTAAGGCCACCTAGCAGGGGGGCTTCATAAGGAATTTGAGGTGTGAATGGTCATTAACATATCTTTTGTTTCCAAGGGTGGGAGAGGTCTGAGGTGTGAATTGGTCATTACAATGTGTGACACGTTTGGTAGGAACATCCTGTGTTCAGTGTTTTGTCCATCTGAGTACCTTGAAAACGCTTTGCATGCATTTTTCATAATGAAAAAAAGCTCTGGACAGCATTGGGAACTGGAAGAGTTAAAAATAATTTTCAAACGTAAACAAGATTTGCCGCATTTCGCCACATTTATAAGCATTTTGTGTTTGAAACGCTGATAAAATCGAATGCTGAACGCACGTTTTCTGCGTTCAAAAAAAACGCTGTAAACTCAAATGCCTGTAAATGACTGTAAACGAGGATGTGTACATGAACACATAGGAAAACATTAGGGTGAGTTCAGGGGCTGCTGAAAAAAATGCTGAACAGCTCCTAAACGTGAGTTTATCAGCTGCAGTGTACATGAGCCATTACAAGATTCGTAATGAAATACAGTGATGTACAAACAATTTCTGATCGATTTCCACATCAAAGATGGCCACAAGTGTGCAAATATGCGTGATAATGTATGCCTCGGCTCCACCCGATGCGTTTTGTCAAATGTGACGTCATCAGGGATTTCACTGAAACTAATTTGCTGTCAAAAATGAAACGTGGGAATGCACAAAAATGTGAACGCGCACCTTCCAGTGTGAACCGGCCCTGACTCTTCCATTGCCAGAGCCATGTGTTTCAGGTGTAGGAAACAATGAGCTTACCAATGTAAATCCCTAATGTGCCACTTCTTTATACACCCGTGCATGGCTAGTATTTCTACCAGTGCTGACTTGACTACCAGCTTATTGTGCTTGTGGATGACTAATTTAAATGCTGTATATGCCCACTCTATCGATATAACAAAACTCATTAAAATTGCTCATCCAGTGGAATATTATGATCTGACTGAAATGTCCTTTATTGCTCTTATCATATCAAGTTAAATTAAAAAAAAAGAACATTTCTTTTTGGAAATAGATAAAAACGAATGATATTTTAAGATAATGAAAGGAAATGTTTGTGAAACAGCTTGGGATATCAAGGGAAGGAGAATAGAATAAAGCGTACAGGAATCACTGTGGCGTATTTTAAAAAATCAAAACTTGTATGGATAGCCTTCCCCTAAAATACATGACTGCTTGATGTTGCATAGGTCTGCTGTGCGTGTGTCTATTGCTTTTATGTAGAGGGAGAATTTCAGAGCCAAAACTTGCATACAGTACATACTGGCATAGCAAAGAAGATCTTATAAATTGTTTACATAAGTCCCTCCCTGAGGAACCTTAAACAGCTGACTGAAAGCTTTTGTTCTATGCTTTAAAAAGCCCACGTTTTTCTTGTTCTTCTGTTGTATATTCCCTTCCTTCATATTTCCTAAAGATTATGTCTATCTAGTTTGGTACACAAAAGGGGACTCAATCATTGACTTTTCTCAATTATACTCTCAGCCCACACCCCCAGATTTTGCAAGTAATGCCATGAAGAAATGCATTTGCCTGCCATAGTTATTTGACTTACTAGCCCAACCAGGGGCGGACTGACCAATTGGAAACTCGGGCACTGCCCGAGGGCCCGGGGACAGTAGGGGGCCCCATGAGATGCCCCTGGTACCTTTTTCATAGGCTTTTTTGAGTTTGGGCAAGGACACAGGGGCCCCATGATCCCCTATTGCCCGGGGGCCCCATGAGTTGTCAGTCCACCCCTGAGCCCAACTTATTTTAACCTTTGTATTATGGTACTGTAGCTCCATAATGGCTTCACAACCCACCTCCTGGGTTGATTTGAGCACCTATTTACCCAATTATGTTTTGACATTTCTCAAGAGATTCATCCTGTGCTTATCAAATGCTCAACATGTGCTTATCAAATGTTCATGAAATGTCTACTACTTCTATATTCACCAAATGTCCACCATCTTATTATTTCGACCAATTGACTATTGTTTTTTTTTTTCTTTTTTATCTCAGTAACACTGCATAAACATTATTATACTCAAAATATATAACATAAAAATAATATAAGTAAATATAAAAATATATACAAAAACAGGCCCACGGAAGAATACATGTGCTATAATGTACTTGTGGGCCTATGCCTAGGGTGCCAAGAGGGGACATTACCAAATCATCAAACTTGGTTGCCATGATATATTAAAATTATTTAAACATTATTTTGCATTTTCAGCATGATAATATGTTAATATGTATTTGCTAGAAAGAAAATGGGGGGGGGGGGATTTGACAATAAAACCTGGAAGCTGATTGGTTTCTACGCAGAGCTGCTCCAGATTTTGCACTCTCCAGTTTTAATAAATCATCCCCACTGCTTCTTCTGTCAGGTGTGTTTAAATTTTGAGAAGGTGCCAATAATTTTGTCCAGTCCATTTTTGGGATTTTGGGTGGAATGTGTCAGATTTGGCTTTTTGTTTCTCCACTTTTTTGTGTCATACCAATACAAACAAAATAAATAAACATGAGAATGCCAAAACATTTGTAATTGCAACAATATTCTGGGTGAAGTGGTGCATTATCTGACAGAAATGCAAGGGTGCCAATATTTTTGGTCAGGACTGTAGATGTGGAGTAGATGGCAGTAAGAAAATCTATGCAGCCCTGGCCAATCCCAGTGAGCAAGGCTGAGCAAGGGATTTTAGTCTGAACCCACCTGAGCAAGACCACCAGGAAGCTGCCACCTGTAATAGGCTAATCATTTACAGCTAGGGTATTCCCTTCCCGCAGCCACACATATACAAGGGGAATGCCTTGGCTGCTTTCATTTGCCCAATGCATGTTACAGCAGCTTTTTTACCCATGAGGAACCCCTAAAATAATTTTTAGGTCTTGAGCAACCCTTTATAAAATCAATTATTTGGGGGTCTTTGGGAAAAATGCTCCTTACATTGGTAGTCAGCAGGAAAAATGCAACCCTTACAGTGGTGATCAGAATGCAACCATTTCAGACAACTAAAAATATAAATTGTTGTCATGCTGCTGGCTTTGTTAAGTGGTGTTGACCCAGGAATTCTGCAGGTACCATCAGGAGGAAAGGCAATCAGCCACAGCTCAAGGAACCCCTAGCAACATCTGAAGGAACTCTGGTTGTGAATGGCTGAGTACAGGCTCTAGGTGGGCTTGTTTCAGCTGGGATCAAACAAGGATCCAAACATATCTGAGCTCATCCCCAACAGTAGAGTAATGAACACCAGAGATGCCTAGTGGAGTAGACTGTAGAACAAGGTATCAAAATGATGTTGTGGACATCTGAATTTAGATTAAAAAATTTGAAGGACACCACAATATACTTCACTAGAACCCAACACACATGCATTTTAATGCACTGCAACACTTAGATGTAAACCTCCTGGACTTTGTGGCTTTGATGTCAAAACCAGCTGTTGATAAGACCTGTGCTTGTAATCCAGCTTGAAAAAAACAACATTAAAGGTCCAGTTTACTTCTAGTCCATTCACATTGTCTTCAAGCTCTGATGAAGGGGGAGCTCTTAGCCCATGAAACGCGTTGGATACTCTATGGATTGGCCCTTGACTTTCATTGGAATAAAGTCATATCTGGACCTCTTAGCAGAGGTGTGGCTCTTCAATTTATATTTTTGTTACTTTGCATTACAAGCCAAGGAGACCATGGAAATCCTATGGGGTGTAGAAGCCGCCTGGCTGGGAACCAGACTATTTAAATCAATTTAACAAAGCAATACAAGTAAGTTAACCTACTGGGTCCAGCATTTTTTTTCCGCTTTCCTCAACTGTTACGATGTGTTGGCAGTCCATTCAAAATGAACGGGTTGCCCTACCACACTGCACATTATTGCACAACACATTGAACATGCTTGTATACATTGAAATATGAACATCAGAACATGCTATTTACAGCATAATAGGATGAGTTTTGGGTATCTGAGTCATGAGCTATAAATACGCAAATCATTTATCCCTGCCAAGCTCTAAGAGCAGGAAATGTGGATTCAGCACAGAGCGCTTTTCACAGAGATACGCTCTGTAGATCAGTTTTTGGTATGTCAATAATAACTCTCTGAGAATGTTACAAGAAGCTGTACCTGTCACCACTTTTATCCATCACTGATCCAAAGTCAAAACAGGGAAAACCATTCTACTTAACAATTACACAACCAGTAGTGTCATTTAAAAAATGCTAACAAAGACTCAAAGTGCAAAATACGGCAACAGCAACACCATACAATGACCACTTCTGCTATCAGAACAAACCACTTTTGGCTGACAATACACATGGCAACTTTCTGCCAATTTTAACCACTTGTATTCAGCCTTGGATTGAAAGAAAAGACATGGATCACTGAAATGTACTAGGGATAGTTTTGATCAGTAGTACATTGCCTTGCTCTGTTCAGTCTTTTCTGTCGTTTACAAGCTGGTTGAATATGGTTTAAACGGCTTGAAAATTTTTGTGTGTGTGGTCATTGCATGGAACAGAGAAAGAACCAAAAGAAAATTTTGTGAATGCTGTGATGGCCACCTCTTCTGGAATCTCATTTACACCTTTTACTGCAGATTCAAATAAAAATCCTCTTTCTAAACAAGTAGAGATCATAAAGATCTTCCAGACCTTTAACAACTTGTAGGCAGCATTGATGGATACTAACAGTCATCCCTGATGGGCAATGACAGGTATCACTGATGGGCACTGACATGTGTCACTGATGGGCACTGATAGGTGGCAATGGTGGGCACTGATAGGTGGCACTGATAGGAATAGGCACCACTGATGGGCACTTATAGGCGGCACTAATTGGCACTGATAGGTGGCACTGATGGGTACTAATAGACTGCACTGATGAGGAGGTACTGATAGGTGGCACTAATGGGTACTGACAGGCATCACTGATGGGCAATGATAGGCAGCACTGATGGGCACTGATAGGCAGCATTGATGGATACTGACAGGCATCACTGATGGGCACTGATAGGCACCACTGACAGGCACTAACAGTCATCACTGATGGGCACTGACAGGTATCACTGATGGGCACTGATATATGGCACTGATAGGTGGCACTGATGGGCAGCAATGGTGGGCACTGATAGATGGCACTGATGGGAATAGGCGGCACTGATGGGCACTTACAGGCGGCACTAATTGGCACTGATAGGTGGCACTGATGGGTACTAATAGACTGCACTGATGAGGGGGCACTGATAGGTGATACTAATGAGCATTGACAGGCATCACTGATGGGCAATGATAGGCAGCACTGATGGGCACTGCTAGGCAGCATGTATCGATACTGACAGGCATCACTGATGGGCACTGAAAGGCAGCACTGATGGAGCTGCACTGATAACCAGGGCACTGATGATTATTTTGGATAGAATAAGAGAGGGATGGAACATCATTCAGTTTATTTTTTTTACATCTGTGTCCCATTGGGGAATTTCTCCTCGCTTCTTGTCCCACAGCCAATGAGGAAGTGAAAGGAAATCACTCCGCAGTAAAGGAATCCCTGGTTGTCACCAGAACTAGTGTCTCCATTAGAAGTTCTTTCCTCTATTACTGTTCTAATTGCTCTCACTCTGCCCTCAATGAATACAAAGTGGTCTCTGATTGGAAGAGGTGAAGAGATGGGTCCAAGACATCAGAAAGTTGAAAATGTTCTCTTAATGGTGCGTGTGCCAAGTGAGCTCTTGTGTTCAGTAAGGAGCAGGCCAGCCGCTTGGCACAGGAACTGAAATCTAGTGGAGTTCACTGTAGCAATGGCACCAAGTGTTCTCTCATTGGAAGAGATGGAGATCATGACGTCAACTGCCCTGTCTCTTCAGCTTATCCAATCAGAGAACACTTTACATTCAGTAACAAAATGCAAAATGTTCCCTGAATGGTATCCATGCCAAGCAAACAAACTCCTGTGTTCACAATGCAGCAGGTCAGCCTCTTGGCACAGGACTCGGGAGTAGTGGTGTATACTACAATGATTTCCAGCTTCCATGGGGATCCCATAGGTATGACACATACATACTTACATTTGTCTAAGCTGGACCAATACAACCATGTACAAATGGCCATACCCAAACTTTGGCTTTAAGCTGCTCTAAAAACTCTTCCCCAATTTCAAATCACAAACAGCACTTTGCTCCTCAGAGAAGAAAAGGAACAACACCTTTTGAAAAATCACCTTCGTCAATCACACTCAGAAAATATATATACCAGCATGCCTGCCCACAGGTCCTAATGAAGCCAGTTATGCTGTTTGGTGAAACGCGTTGACATCAGAGCATCCTGACATCACATGGGCCATGCCTCCTAACCATGATGATACATCTGACCATCCAGTTCAGCGGTATGTGCACAGGACAACTAAAAGCGCACACAAGAGGACATGGAGACCGCTAAATGGATGGGTATAACAGTGCTACATATGTCTACTTCTGGTGGTAAGAGAGGTTTATAGCTCCGTATCTGTGCTATTTCAGCTCACAAGTAGTGTCAGCTGATTTCCTGTGACTTGGCCCAGATCGATCTCTCGAGCTGTGCCATGAGAGTGGATGTCTTCCCCGTTCACTTTCTTAGTGACTGATTGCATGGCTTTCTTCTTCCTCTACTTAATTGTTCTGCTGCATTGCTGTCATTTCTCTATAGTATGTACTATTGGACAAATCTTTACGTATCAGAGATTAATTCAAGATTCCATCTTTGAACTTTGCAAGTAATTGTCCTAATCGACCGGCATTTCATAGCCAGACACTATGCAGGATTTCACACTAATGGCCTTCATGGGAATGTAAAAGGAGACACATTCATAAAGTCTCCATTAAACAAAGCAGCACTGCATGTGATCTTTTGTATACAGTTTATGCTATTTTTCGATATAGGAGGCGAAGCATATAAGCGCATGGCAACCACAATTAGATATTGTTAATTATTGTTATATCACTGAATCACATGATAAGGTTGCCATAAGAGTGATATCGTGTCCTTTGTGACGTCTGGACCAGACTGTTTGTGCGTTTCAAGACAACATTGGTTTTTAATGGGGTATGAGGTGTGTGTTAAATTTTGATATTTTGTCTATTGATTAAAGCCCCGTTCATATTTGGGTGATTCTAAATCACAACAAAATGTGCGTTTATGTTCCATTCATTCTGAATAGCAACCCAAACGTGATGGGATATTTTTGCGACTGTCGTGTGACAAAATACGCATGTAAAATTGTGCTTGGCTCAGGGCCAAAATTTGGTCCCCAAGCTTCTTTATCACAACATACATGCATAGGGCAGCCCATTCAACTGAATGAACTGTCCTATGTGTGTATGAATTGTGCGTGGGAACCTATTCTGCCACCCCCCTCTGCCAATCCCTCCACTGGCTTCCGATTGTGCAACGGATCAACTTCAAAATCCTAACACTGACGTACAAAGCTGTCCACCATACTGCCCCGAACTACATCATTGACCTAATATCCAAGTACCACCCATTACGCACACTCCGCTCCTCACAAGACCTCCTTCTCTCTAGTTCCCTGGTCTCCTCCTCCCATGCCCGCCTCCAGGACTTCTCCAGGGTGTCACCCATCCTCTGGAACTCCCTGCCCCAACCCATTAGATTATCACCTACTCTCCTCTCCTTTAGGTGCACCCTGAAAACCCATCTCTTCAGGGAAGTCTACCCCACCCCCTGCTAACTTGCCGACCTCCTCCACTCTTCCTACCACTCCATCCCCCACAGCTATCTCCTCCTGTGCCACCATCCCCTCCCTCCTAGATTGTAAGCTCAAAAGAGCAGGGCCCTCAATCCCCTCATGTTTTGCATTGTATTGGTATTGTTCTGTCACATGTTCTGTCCCCCTTTGTAATGTACAGCGCTGAGCGAACTATTGGCGCTTTATAAATACTGTATAATAATAATAATTTCTGCTATGCATTATTTATTACAGGTGCTTATATGGCACAGTCAATTTATGCAGTGCTTTACATGTATATATCTCCTAGATTGCAAGCTCCCAGGATCAGGCCCTCCTAACCTAAATCCTGTATAATAATAATAATAATATTGTATATACACATCAGTCCCTGACTCTCAAGAAATGTGCAATCTAAGGTCCCTAACTCACATTGATACATACACATACTAGAGTCAATTAACCTACCAGCATGGCTTTGGAGTGTGGGAGGAAACCCAGACACACACGGGGAGGACATGCAAACTCTGTGCGGGTAGCACCATGGTTGGGATTTGAACCGAGAAGCTTAGTGCTACCAGGTGGAAATGCTAACCATTTAGCCACTGCACTGCCACTATGTGATATATGAACGTGGCCACATGTCCTCTTTAAGGGCTCGTTCACACTTGACTGTTTTACCAAGGCTTGCCAAACGCCCCTATAGCGTTTGGCAAGCGTTTTGCAAGCGTTGGTCCAGCGTTTCCGGAGCATTTTTTAACGCTCGGCAAAAGCTGCTAGGCGTTTGCCGTGTGTTACAAACTCCTCACAAACGCCTATAATAAAGTTTGAATGTTGTTACCGCTCCGCAAATGCCCCGCAACCTCAGCGCAAACGCCGGCCGAGTGTTTGCGGAGCGGCACCATAGATTAAAGTAGGAGGCTTCAACGCCTCCTGACTCGACCAGAGGTGTCTGTTTTGCCTCACCGCGCCTCTCCGCTACCCCTCCCGTTAGAACAGCACCATGTGCTGCAATGGGCAGAATTGTCCGAGGCATTTGGGAAGCAGTAAAAACGCTTCCCAAACGCCTTTCTGCCGCTAGCAAACAAGGCTAGTGTGAACGTAGCCTAAGGGTGGTCACTATTAGGCTGTGGTGTCTTTGCCACAACCTGTTCTTTATATTTTTGGCTAGCAGTAGTCAATCCAGACATCCATCCCAATCCATCTTTTTTTTTAAAAAACTGTCTTCCATACTGGTCTGTGCGAAAATCTTTTTGGAATGATTAGTCCCTGTACAAAATTCTGACAGCTAAATTACACAATATGGTC
Organism: Staurois parvus; assembly: GCF_062004578.1. Lineage (NCBI taxonomy): Eukaryota > Metazoa > Chordata > Amphibia > Anura > Ranidae > Staurois > Staurois parvus. The sequence goes on from NW_028318374.1 coordinate 1,492,303, forward strand.
AAAAGTGTGTGAATACCTGCCTATCACATTTATATGGTCAAGGTATATGGTCACCCCTTCATATGATTTCATACAGGTATTTCCAGTGATGGGTACAGCATACAAAGACATTTTAGACAATTGTGACTTTCCAACTTTGTGGTAACAGTTTGGGGACTCTTTTCTGTTGCAGAATGACTGTCTCCCTGTGTATAAAGCCAGCTCCATAAAGACGTGGTTTGATGAGTTTGCTGTGGAGGAACTGGAGTGGACTCCGAAGGGTCCTGACGTCAACCCTACTGAACACCTTTGGGATGAAGTGGAATGCTGTTGGTGAGCCAAGGCTTCTCATCCAACATCAGTACCAGACCTCACAAATGTTCTTTTGGCTGAATGGACACAGACACACTCCTATATTTTGTAGAAAGTCTTCCCAGAAGACTGGAGGCTATTTTAGCTGTAAGTATGTGTCCAGGGGCAAAGGGGGTTGGGCTATAGGTGGGGGGGCAACTCCATATTAATGCCGATTATGTTAGAAAGGGTTATTCGAAAAGCTCATACAGGTGTGAGGGTCAAGTATGCACATACTTTTGGCTATATAGTGGCCCGATTTGTAAAATTCCATCTAAACTATATTATTAATATTATTATTATACAGTATTTATATAGTGCCAGTTTGTACGGTGTTTTACAATATAAAAAGGAGACAGTACAGCTACAATACAATAAAAACGAGGATTAGGAGGGCCCTGCTCATAAGAGCTTGCAATCTAATGGGGGGGGGGGCAAGTCGTGCAAAAGGTTATAACTGTGGGGAATGAGCTGATTGAAGTGATAACTGTCTAGTTGGAGGCATGATAGGCTTCTCTGAAGAGGTGAGTTTTCACGGATTGCCTAAAGGCAGCCAGAGTAGGTAATAGCCAGACAGATTGAGGTAGAGAGTTCCAGAGGGTCGGAGAGACTCTGGCAAAGTCCTGGAAACAAGCAAGGGAGGGGGAGACAAAGGAGCTTGAGAGCAGGAGGTCATGAGAAGAGAGGAGAGGACAGTTTGGGTGATGTTTGGAGACAAGATTGGTGATGTAGCTAGGGGCAGAGTTGTGAATCGCTTTATATGTTGTTGTTAGTATTTTGAATTTGATTAGCTGGGCAATCAGAAGCCAATGGAGAGATTGGCAGAGAGGGGTGGCAGACACTGAGATGTTGGTAAGGTAGACGATTTATGATAGACTAAAGAGAGGATAGCCTATGGAGAGGTATGACTATGAGAAGGGAGTTGCAATAGTCAAGGCTGGAGATAACAAGGGAGAGAATGAGTAGATTGGTGGTTTCATTAGTTAAAAAAGGGCAAATTTTAGAGATGTTGCAAAGGGGAAGTCTACAAGCCTTTGACAGCGATTGGATTCATAGGTCAGAGTCCAGAATTACACCTAGCACCCTGGCTTAAGGGGAGGGACTAATCGTTGCATTATTGATCTTGATGGAAAAGTCATGCAGGAGGGCACGAACGGGGAAGGAATATTATCAGCTTAGTTTTAGAGAGATTTACTTTAAGCAACATCAATGCTGATATGGCACTTAGTAGGCTAGGAATGTGAGAGGAGACTGAAGGAGAGAGGTGTGGAGATAGATTTGGGTGTCATTGGCATAGAGATGGTATTTGAAACCGTGGGAGGTTATCAGGTGACCAAGAGAGGAGGTGTAGATAAAAAAGAGAAGGGGTTCAAGAACAAAGCCTTGGGTTACTCCTACAGAAAGAGGAAGTGGAGAGGAGGAGACAGAATTATAGGTAACACTGAAGGAGCACTGTGATAGGTAGGAGCAGGGGCGGACTGACCATTTGGAAACTCGGGCACTGCCAGAGGGTCCAGGGTCAGTAGGGGGCCCCATGAGATGCCCCTGGTACCTTTTTCATAGGCATTTTTGAGTTTGGGCAAGGACACAGTGGCCCCATGATTCCCTATTGCCCAGGGGCCCCATGAGTTGTCAGTCCGCCCCTGGGTAGGAGGAAAACCACAAAAGAGCTGAATCTCGGGCACCAATGTACTGGAGTTTATTGAGAAGAAGTAGATGGTCAACAGTATCAAAGGCTGCAGAGAGGTCTTGTAGTAAGAGTATGGAGTAGTATCCATTGGTTTTAGCACTTAGTAATTCATTAATGAGTTTAAGTAGAGCAGTTTCTATGGAGTGCTGCAAGCGAAAGCCAGATTGTAAAGGGTTGAGAAGGTTGTTTTCAGTGAGGTATGAGCTAAGACGGTTGTAGACTAAGCATTCTAAATGTTTAGAGGTAAATGGGAGCAGTGAGATGGGTCCTAGGTTGTTTAGTTGTTAAGCTGTTTAGGCTGATGGGGTCCAGTGAGGGCTTTTTAAGTATGAGATTGATCTGTACATGCTTAAGGGGGGAAGGGAAGGTGCCAGTAGATAGGGAGAGATTGAAGATGTGAAGATGTGATTAAAAGAGCATAAGATAGAAGAAGAGGATGACTGTAGTAGTTACACCTTACATTTTATGAGATTTTAAAGGCAACCTTGAAGTATATATAAAGAAACCATATATTTAAAAGATCAACACTTTATTTAAACAAGTTTCTTTTATCTGACACATTAATACATATTGTGTCGGCAATACATACTAGCCAATATAAAAAAAAACAACAGTTTTTAACAAGTCATTCACTTCACAGATTTGTGGTTTTTGCAATATGTATCCAGTGGTATCCCCCAAAGCTGATTTCCATCTTTCAACCTCAAGATTGACTGCAGATATATTCAGCCTGGGATCCAACACGTTTCAAATACATTAGTATAGATTCTTCCTCAGGGAAAGGATACCACTCTATAACAATGATTATTGTCAACAATCAATTACACTGTTCAACAGGTAAAAAGTTTTGGGCATAAAATTAGCTAATCTTACATAATTTTGGGGTGTTGAAAACGAAAATGACCCTAAAAAATGTTGATTGGCTCTAGTTTCCATGATATATTCACCCATCTAATGACGTAAGCCATTCAAAATTATGATGCAACTTCAGCTGCATATTGCGCAATTGATACTGGTGACCAATAGAAAATTGCATGTATACTGAGATGATGCAATATTAGCCTTTAATTGCATCACTTCACTGCATAAAAGCTGCAGTATCTGTAGCTGATTGTAGTTCAGCGTCTTTACATTTCGTTTTATGCTTATATAGGCTACTCAGTAATGCCTCGAACTTGTGTGAATAAAGCAGATAATTTCTGCTATATCTGTGGTGAAATAACTTTTATCTCACAAAAAAGGAGGATAACAGGAATGATTAAGAAAGCCTACAACTTGTATTTTGGCTGCAAGATAGGAGACCAGGACAAGAGCTGGGCACCACATATATGCTGCAATTCTTGTGGGACGGCACTGGAGCAATGGTTGAATGGAAAAAAGGCATCTATGCCTTTCGCTGTGCCAATGATTTGGAGAGAGCCAACAGATCATGTTAGTAATTGTTACTTTTGTATGGTGCCTCCAATTGTAAAAGGGCTAAATAAGAAGAAAAAGTTATCTGTGCACTATCCAAATATTCCATCGGCAATACGTCCAGTTCCTCATGGAGAGGGGCTACCAATTCCTAAAGCACCAGAATCCTTCGTGGTTGAGTCAAGTGAGGAAGAACCTGAAGCGTGTAGTCAAGTGCAGTTGTAAGAGATAGCCCTTTCCTCGAATACAAGAGAAAAGCCAAGAGAAGCAAAACCGACACAAACTGAAGACAAAACTAGTGAGAATCCTAAGTATTAAAATGATTCAACTTAGCTTATGGCTATAATTTTTCTTGGTAATCCTATGCAATATATTATGCCATTTAGGCTTTGTTATGTAGTCAATATCACTTGCTTTATATTTGTGGAAAGACATCTATCTATATAATTATTGTGCATTATGTAGTCATTACGCCTATAGTAGAAAACTTTCAGTTTACAGAAAAACTAGAGCCAATTGACAAATTTCATTGTTATATTTGAACTCAGAATGTGAAATTCATTAAGAAATGGATCCTTTTGTTTCCAAAACTGGCAAAAAATAAAAATTTGTTGAACAGTGTTATCAGTACATATCCTTATAATTGAGCAATGGTAAACAAGCCATATAAGATACATGATAGAAACTCGCCTTCTAAACACAGTGAAGCATTTTCTTTTGACTAGTTTTGGTGGCTATGTAAGTCATGTATCCTATATGGCTAGTTTACCATTGCTCAATTATAAAGATATGTACTAGTAATTGATTGTTGACAATAATTATTGCTATAGAGTGGTATCCTTTCCCTGAGGAAGAATCTATACTAATGTATTTGAAAAGCGTTGGATCCCAGGCTGAATATATCTGCAGTCAATCTTGAGGTTGAAAGATGGAAATCAGCTTTGGGGGATTCCACTGGATACATATTGCAAAAACCACAAATCTGTGAAGTGAAACATTTGTAAAAACTGTTGTTTTTTTATATTGGCTAGTATGTATTGCCTACCCGATATGTCTTAATGTGTCAGATAAAAAAGCTTGTTCAAATAAAATGTTGATCTTTTAAATAATTGGTTTCTTTGTATATACTTCAAGGTTGCCTTTAAAATCCCACAAAATATAAGGTGTAACTTTTTCTATATGGGAACAGGAATGATGACAACCATACCCTAAGCTACACTGAATTACTTTTTTTACCCATTGCTCTTAGGGATCCTTAGGGATTGTGGGACACCACTTGAACGCTTAAGTTTGGTTAAGTTTTTTGTTTTAAATCAGAACAAAGGTCAGTACTTGCATTAGTTGAGAAATGTCCTGTCAAGGTCCTACCTTTTCCCAGAGATTGTGCGGCTTCATGTGCTGGCGTCCATCTTGGGTTTCTGCAGAGCATGGTGGGAGTCTTTTATGCCTTCAGGTCTCTGAGGTCCATCCCCCAGAGGGGTGTGGCTGAGCACATATAAGCCTGTGATCCGCACATGCTCTTTGCACTTGTGTCTTGTGTCTTTGTGTAGGTACAGCTCTGTTTATACTCTTGTGACTCTTCTGGAATCTGACTCGGCTTGTGACTAGACCATTCTCTGTGTTTTCCTTTGATCTGACCTTCCGTTGCTGAACCCGGCCCGTGACCTGTGATTCTCGTCTACTGCTCTGTACCGTTTTGTCCCGTTGTTGTCGACCCGGCCTGCCTGACTACGCTATTGTCATTCCTACCAGCTACGCCATTGGCGGCAGCCATTACCGCAGCGGGGGTGTCTCGGGGCCGCGACCTGGTTTCTGGCTGCGTCAAGTCCATCCCCACCATCAGGGGCCCTGGTAAAGGGCAGCCTGGGAATTAGACTCCGCGCCCTGAGGGACTTCGGTCTGTTGGTGGTGGTTGTCGTCAGTCAGTGCATTACCCTGCCACTAGGCCTACCTGTCCGTTCCACAGCCCTGCCCTGACATGTCCCTTGTGCTGGTGTTGGCTGTCCTAGTTAAAATCTTTTGTCATCTGATTTCCCCATACCTCTGCAGTAGTAATCTTTCGGTGCTGAGCAAGAGTCATGAGTGTCGCCTATGCCCACCCTTTTCATCCCTCCGAAATTCATAGGTGATGTACTATAGCTTCCATGAATGAAAAGCAATCTATGAATAGACGATGGGCAAATGAATGAAAGGCCCTCTTCTATTCAAAGACCACTTTTTATTTATGGAAGCTATAATACAGCTGAATGGAGGAGGGAGTGGAAAGGACAGGCATAGTCAGCATTCTTGAGGAGTGCCTATGACAGGTCCCTCTGCACTACTATCCGCTATCACACCAGAAGATTAGTACAATGGGGGTGTTGGGGGAACCATCGGATGGAAGGGACACTTCTCATTAAGTGTAAGCATTGTTTTTTTTTTTTTTTTGTTTTTTTACTAAACTTCAAAGTTTAAGGTGCAGTTACAGGAAGTCTGTATGGGTGGCTGTGTAATGGTGACATAGAGCTGGCTGATTTTTTTCTTCACTACTGCAGAGATCATCAGCATGGGAGCAGGGAGGTGATGTCTTCTTTATAGAGGACATTATTTAGAACATGTCTTTCAACAACAGAGTCACTTTAAAGCAAAACTTTACAGACAAATGATTTCTCTATCCTTTTATATAATCCGAGCAAGGGTTAGAACTTCTATTGGATTGTAAATGCTGTATGTGTGCCTATTGGGGAGATTTCCTCTACTGTCTAACAGAGAGCACTTGGACAGGGAGCAGGGGTGGGAATCCCCCGTGTGGGGACACAGACAACAATCAAATCCTAACAAAGGTTCTAAAGCTTCATCGCTGTTAGGTATGCTGTTTTGTTGTTACTGCCTGCATACCCTTTGGGGGGATTCCTTTTTCCTATTCTGTCTGACGTCTGTCAAATAAACCCTAAGGATTCATAGTGCAATGGGTTGCCTGCATACAGAGTTCCTGACAAGTTACCAACTACTTTGTCTGTTACTGGCATACTTTTTGTAATGCATTGACTAAATATTTTAAAACTCATATGTATAAGAGGAGCTATTAGGAACGTCATTGCAGTCTATAATTTATATGGAATTTTAGAGATAGGGTTCTATGGGGGTTGATTTGCTAAAGGCAAACAGACTGTGCACTTTGCAAGTGCAGTTGAACTCTGCAAGGTCATTTGCTTCAGAACTTAGTAAATGAGGGAAAGCTCTGCTGACTTCCATCATCCAATCCAATGCAAGCAAAAATGCTGTTTTGTTTATTTTCCTTGCATGTGATTGGGTATTCTTTTCAAAGTGAAACTTTACCTCAATTACTAAGCTTTGGAGCAAATGCCCTTTCATTGAACTTGCAAACTGCAGTGTATTTGCCTTTAGTAAATTAACCTCATGGGCTTCTACACCCAGTGCTGGCTTTATAAGGGGAGAAAAGAGGCAACTGTCCTGGGCCACCTGACAGAAGGGGCTCCCCCTCTATACAAAAACAATATAAAGCAATATAAAAAATTATATAAAATAATAAAAAAATAATAATAATAAACTAATATAAAATATAGTATAATTAAAAATTACTTGGTTTTATTAAATGTTTCTTGGAAAGTAAAATTTTGCTGACAATCATCTGTAAAAGCTTTTCCTCTGGTCTGGTTTATTGTATTGTTTTTAAAAACACATTTTGGCGGCTCAAGCAAACCATACATAGAGCGCATAAGCTCTGTAGCCTATGACTGTGTGTGTGTGTGCGTGCGCACACTTGACTTCAGAATGATGTTGTGTCATGCATTTTAAAAATATGTGACTGTCATTGAGAATGTAAACCAACTCTGTGTATGAGGGGCCCCATCGAACCTAAAGTGCCCCAGGCCCCTCAAGGTCTAAATCTAGCCCTATCTACACCATTTGCCTAAGCATTTGTGTAAATCTAACCATCACACCTATATGGGCTTGTAGGATAACCTGCTCCTAAAAAAACATAGCCATTAATATGGAGTTGCCCCCCCCCCCCCCCACATACACCTTTATGGCTATAAAGGCTTCCTCTGTTCTGGTTTTGGAGACTGTGGAGGGTGTCTTTGGAAATTTGTACCTGTTCACCCAGAAGACCATTTGTGATTTCAAGTAGTGATGTTGGACTAGAAGTCCTATAAAGCCCAAACAAAAGCTGCACTCATCACAATACCTGACCTTGTGGTGATGGGTGATCAAAGTGAATGACATGGATGGTGCCATGCCAGAAACAAATGCAAGGTGTGAAGCACTCCAACTAGAGGTGTTTCACATGTTTCTTGCGAAGACCGGGCCATATAAGCCATAATAAGGAAAGAAAAAGCAGGAGATTAAGTTGTAGGTAACAATGAAAACGTGCTGAGATGGGAATGAGGTTTCCTATGCCTTATGAAATGCTATTTACAATAAATGCATGAAACTTATCTATTTAAAGTGCTGGGGACTTTGCATTTGGTTTTGGCATGGCACCATTCATGGAATTACCTTTGAGCACCCATTATCATACGGCTGAGTACTGTGATGAATGCAGCTTCTATTTAAACTTTATAGGTCTCCTCTTCCAGCAGACAGCATTCCTATTCATCCAAAATGTGTTCAGCAGTGTTGAGGTCAGAATGCAGGCTACTCGAGATCTAAGGCAAGTTTTCGGGGGAATAGAGAACTACAGATGGACTATTTTTAGGGTGAGTGCTTATATGGGATAAAGTTTGATGGGTGAGTTTACTTCTGCTTTAACTACACTCTTATGACATAAACTTTCACAAGTTGTGTAGTTGAGTAAATGAAGATAAGGCGCTGACCAATTTAAATTAACCATGGAAACTGAATATTGTAGGTATGTCAGCAATTAAAGGATTACGTTGGCAGCAGTTTCACCTATCCTTGCTGAAAGACCTTTGAAATGATATTTTAACATTACTTGGCATAGCATATTGAATATGATACAGATAGAAATAAAGAATTATATATTTTAACAACTTCTGAAATTACCAATACATTTTTAAACAATTAAAAAAATATGTTCCAAGTCTTTCAACTTATGAGGATCCTATGAAGAAAAAAGATGGAGTTTTATCTATAAATATGTCTATTCATCTTTTTTAGCATTGGTTTTAATATTAAGAGAATAAGTTTTCTGACAAACTTCTAGAAGCCCTGATCTCTCATTTTGCCATAGACAAGGTCTGTCATATGACTGAGCTCTGACCCACCTCTTCTTGCCCCCCCATGCTTTCCTACTGGTCAATAAAAACGTCCACCATGTTTGGTGGACAATAAGGAGGTACTGGTGGGGGGAGGCAGGCCCAAAGAGCAATCATTCAAGCTTCTATCCCAATCTGCATGATACATTTCCCTTAGGAAATAATCTACGGATGCATACTGGCAGTTGGTACTGGCTCTAGGGACCAGGGGCTACTTTGCCAGGCTAGCAGAACCCAAAGAACACCATGCCACATTCACGAGAATAAAGTGAATGAACTCTATATTTATTTGAAATTAAGTTATTTTTTTCTTTTTTGATGTCTGCATACTGTTATTGAGATTTCCCTACAGTTCTTGTCTTGGAAACACAGCAGGGAGTAAGCAGAAATGTCTCTTAAATGGTAAATTTCCTCTTAGGAAGTTGACAGTGAGATGATCCCCTATTAGAAGATTGCATTCCACTTCCTGTAGTCGTTTCAGCTATAATATCTTGGGATTTCCATTACTTTATGTCTCAGTGAGATTGGTCAGGACACATAAAGAGGGTAAATCTCCCTAGTGGAAACACAGAGAGCAATGACAGGTTGTCACGGTCAGGGGTCAGACTCAGAGACCAGAAGCTATAGCAGTAGAGAGGATCCCACCAACCAGCAGGATAGGTATAAAAGCAGGTCATCCTAGTGGTGACATGGGCTCACCTGAGGCGCGAGGTCCAAGCCCAAACTGGTATTCACCGGAGCTTGTGATGGTGGAGATGGGTTTACTGCCTGTTAATATCAGGTCACAGTCCTAAGGTTTGCCCCACCAGGAAGTGAACAAACCAGGATCCAGTAGCAGACATAGCAAGGTAGGGATCAAGCAGAAGCATAGTCAGTAAACAAGCCAAAGGCTGGTAACAAGAGGGATCAAGCAGAAAGATAGTCAAGGAACAAGCCTAAGGTTGGTAGCGAGCGGTAGCAAAGATGGCAGCAGAAGGCTTGGCAAGAGCGAGATATTGGCTAGAGAGAACACAACAATACCTCCTAACAATAGGAAGTGCAAGAGCATGGCTAAAATAGGAAGTTCATGGGAGGGGAGGAGCAAAAAGTTTGAGGTTAAAGCAGAAATCTGTGCAAAATGTTTTTGGACCATGCAGTGGGGCTGTGCCCGCACTGTATGGGCTATCTGCTTGTTTTTGTCTAGGAGTCATAAGAGTGAAGACATACTTACTGAATCCACTGATCCTCGGTCCCTACCACTGCTTCCCCCCTGCATGCTAGCGGTCTTGTGAATGGACTGTTCCTGACATCATCACACCCATAAACCAGTTCTGGGTGTGAGGAAGGCCGGAACAGTCCACCACTGGACATGGGGGTGCAGATCAGAGGATGGGGTAAATATAGCTTTTCCACTAAACTGCTGGACAAAAGGAGCAGATTTCTCATGCAGTGCAGGCACAGCTCCACTGCATGGGCAAGTAAACATTTTACATCTTTAAAGAGATGCAAGGTTCAAGGCAACATTGTTAAAGAACAGACACTGCAGGACACAGCAGAAGTTGCAGGTTCAGATCTGGGTCTTGACACAAGGATTCTAACTATTCCCTATATATAACAACAAAAGTTTTAACTGTAGATCTATAGTTACACTTTGAAGATAATGGGATTGATTTGGTAATGTCAAATAGGCTGTTCACTTTGCAAGGAAAATTGCACTTTGCAAAGGCATTTTGCCCAGAGCTTAGTGAATGTGGTTAAATCTCACTTAGCAATGAATACCTAATTGCATGCAAAGGAATAAAAAACTAAAATTTTATATGCACATGATTTGACGAAAGAAGCCAGCACAGCTTCACCTCATTTCTGGGGAAATTTCCCTTGCAAACTAAACAGTCTATTTACCTTTAGTAGATACACACCAATGCTCCAACACTGGTTTTCTCCACTTGATAAAAAAAAGTTGTGTAGTCTCTGTTGTCATTAACACGGTTTATGATCTTGTATGCTAAATACATCATTTTGGTAAATTATACAATCTGTTCTTTTTTAACCTTGTTCTAACACATATGTACACAGATACTTTGTATTTTTTTTTTTAATTAACTCAGCCAAATGTTGGGACCTAATGTTTTTTTCCCCAGGCCATTCTTCCTATAACCCCAGCCCTGGGCTCCGTACTCTTTCAAACACTCCATTACAAGTAGCTCCAGACTTTCAGAAGAACAAAAGACATATTGCAAGGTAGCTTGGATGATGAAAGCCAGCGAATGCTGCAGCAGACATGGAAGTGCCTGGGGCATTTATCTTAGAAACAAGTTATCACATTCAAGATGTCAAAATTGACTAAATCTACACAAGCTAGGGAGTGTATTATTTATAAGATGAAAAGCACAACCGGGGCTGTTGACATTATTTCAAGATCAGTCCTATCTAGATCAGAAAATAACATGTCCATGGAGGAAAGGTAATGAGATGAAAGATTTGTGATTACACATGAAAAATTAGAAAGTACATCTGAAATCACACTAAGCTTCCTCTGCCATAGAACTTTCAGCACTGTGCCAGTTTTGGGTTTATGTACAAGTTTCACAAAATCTACTGTAATACATCAAAACTATTTTATAAAAGGACAAAGAGGTGTCAGCCCTACCGACAACACAACCATTGGATCTCCATGTGCATGTAGGAGATAGTGAGCCTTGATCAAAGATCTCAACATGGGTCCACCTGACTTGTTACAGATACAGTTGCAAGAAAAAGTATGTGAACCCCTTGGGATTACGTGGTGTTTTGCATGAATTGGGCATAAAATGTGCTCTGATTGTCATCTAAGTCACAACAATAGAAGAACACAGTCTGCTGAACATAATACTACACAAACATTAGATGTTGCCATGGTTTAATTGCACATAACATGTAAACATTCACAGTGCAGGGAGGAAAAAGTATGTGAACCTTTGGACTTAATAACTGGTTGACCCTCCTTTGGCAGCAATAACCTCAACCAAACGTTTCCTGTAGTTGCAGATCAGACCTGCACAACGATCTGGAGTCATTTTGGACCACTCCTCTTCACAAAACTGTTTCAGTGTAGCAATATTCTTGGGATGTCTGGTGTGAATTGATGGCGGACAGATGGTCGTACGTTTTCCTGCAAAATGTCTTGATAAACTCTGGAATTCATTTTCCCATCAATGACAACAATCCGTCCAGGCCCTGAGGCAGCAAAGCAGCCCCAAACCATGATGCTCCCTCCGCCATGTTTTACAGTGGGGATGAGGTTTTGATGTTGGTGTGCTGTGCCTTTTTTTCTCCACACATAGTGTTGTGTGTTCTTCCCAAACAACTCAATCTTGGTTTCATCTGTCCACAGTATATTTTGCCAGTAGCGCTGTGGAACATCCAGGTGCTCTTTTGTAAATGTCAAACGTGCTGCAATATTCGTTTTGGACAGCAATGGATTCCTCCGTGGTGTCCTCCCATGTACTCCATTCTTGTTTAATGTTTTCCTTATTGTAGATGTGTCAACAAAAATGTTAGCATGTGCCAGAGATTTCTGTAGGTCTTTAGCTGACACTCTGGGATTCTTCTTTACCTCATGCAGAATTCTGCGCTGTGCTCTTGAAGTCATTTTTACAGGACGGCCATGCCTAGGGATAGTAGCAACAGTGCTAAACTTTCTCCATTTGTAGACAGTCTGTCTTACCGTGGACACATGAACATCAAGGCTTTTGGAGATACTTTTGTAACCCTTTCCAACTTCATGCAAGTCAACAATTCTTGATCGTAGGTCTTCTGAGAGCTCTTTTCTGCGAGGCATGGTTCACATCAGACAGTGCTTCTTGAAACCAGTAAACCCAAAACAGGTGTGTGTTTTTTAAGGGCAGGACAGCTGTCAGCAACACATCCAATATCATCACACTGATTGGAGTCAAGGTTGGCTCACTCCTCCCAATTAGCTCTGGGAGAAATCATTAAGCTAGGGCCTCACATACTTTTTCCTCCCTGCACTGTGAATGTTTACATGTTACGTGCAATTAAACCATGGCAACATCTAATGTTTGTGTAGTATTATGTTCAACAGACTGTGTTCTTCTACTGTTGTGACTTAGATGACGTTCAGAGCACATTTTATGCCCAATTCATGCAAAACTCCACGTAATCCCAAGGGGTTCACATACTTTTTCTTGCAACTGTAAATAGTATAGTGTATCATGTAGATCTTAAGTTGCCCATTAGTCCATCAATCTTCTGTGACTCTTTCCAAAAAAATGGAAAAACCAAAAGAGAAATTCAGCTGGGCTGAATCACAAGCACATTACCAGCATTTCCATTTGAAATTCCTAATTGCAGAGAGCGCAGGGCAGAAATACAGACCTAGGACCGACACACCCAAAGTGGGAGATAGCAGACCCACAATGTTCCCTAGAAAAGTCTTCAACCGGTAACATTGGAAAGCCAGACTCTTTTTTTTAAAACTCTTTTGCCTCCTAGTAAGATTAGCAGAATGATAACTTGTCATAAATAAGGACTGTCCAAGGAATATTTTGGGATGACTAAAAAGGGGTATAAGAGAACACTAGACTATATTACTCTACAGTTCTAAAAAGGATGACAGCATCCTAAACCCAACAGACGCATTTGTTAATGATGGATTACTCCCCACCTCTTCATATATTAAATTGTGATTGTGATTGGTGGGGAGCACTTTTTGTAGGACGTATACTGAGACACCTGGAACCAACATTATAATCTCCAGGTAATTAAACACATTGTTACAAATCCGTATTGCCGGTTTGACAAAACACAAGTAATCAATCTAAAATGTGTTCCCATGTGTCATTATTTTGGTATCTCCCGCCTTATAACCCATCATCATGGAGAGGTAATTGCAGCTTGCATGAGCAAAATAAGCATTTCATTTTAAACTAAATACTGTTACAGCTTGTGCTTCAAAATGTATTTCTGCTGTTATACATAAGAAGTTATTTTCTATATAGCCTGGAATGTATCTAATAAAGACACGTCCTTCAAATGATGTGCAAGATTTGCATGTTTATGGGATTTATTTTACTCATGTATTTAACATTTATATGAAAAAGTGTATATACATATATATTTATATATTTAGTAGCTGTATACAGTCTTTATCTAACAAAAATGTAATATGTTTATATTATTTTTTATATTTTATTTTATATATATAATGTATTTATTTATTTATCTATGTATGTATGCATTTGTTGTTTTATGTATTTATTTATGTATTTATTTTTACTGAGTACAATCATTCTTTAACAGCTTCCCTATAGCAGAAATACTGCTACAAGGTGGCACAGGTGTGCAAAATCACGTATATACATTCAACGGCCATGGCTGTCAGTCACCGGGTCCTGGCCGGTAATTACTCACCAGTGCAGGTGCTTGCCGAGGATCTCAGACAGGGAAGAGAACTGTTTTGTTTACTAACAGTTCTCTTCCCTGTCAGCTTTGAATGGTTGCGCACAGCACAGCCTTCCAAAGCAGTGTGCTTACAGTGAAGCACACAGACACCGCCCGATAGTAAAACACACCCAGCACACAGTTAGCCCTTTGATCGCCTCTCATGTTAACCCCTTCCTGCCCAGTACCATTAGTACAGTGTCAGTGTTTTTGTTTTAGCACTGATCACTGTATTGGTGTCACTGGGGATGTCAGTGACACCAAGTCAGTCAGTCCCCAGTGTCAGAATGCTCGCCACAGTCCCGCTATAAGTCACTGATCGCCGCCATTACTAGTAAAAATAAAAAATAAGATCCCAGTATATATACCGCCATTTGTAAATGCTACACCTTTCACGTAAACCAAATAAATTGCACGTATTAGGATTTTTTTTAGCAAAGACATGTCGCAGAATACATTTCGGCTTAAATTTATGGCGAAATTTGATTTTTAATTTTTTTTTTTACTTGACATGTTTAATAGCAAAAATTAAAACAATATTGTTTTTTTCTCAAAATTGTTGGTCTTTTTTTTTATAGCGCAAAAACTTAAAAACGGACAGGCAATCAAATACCACCAAAAGAAAGATCAATTCATGGGAAAAAAGGACGTAAATCTAATTTGGGTGCAGTTTTGCATGACTGCACAATTGTCAGTTAAAGTAACGCAGCACCGTAACGCAAAAAATGGCCGGGTTAGGAAGGGGGGTAAATCCTCAAGAGGGCAAGGGGTTAACAAACAAACATATTTAATATGTTTATACTTTATTTATTTATAGTTATCTATTTATGTATATATTTGTTTATTTATCTATGCCATTGGCCTCATTGCATGCTGGGAGTGGTATTTATGTTCTGTAAGCACATGGGTTCAGCGTCTTTCCTGGGAGAAGATTGATCAGCCAGGCTGGAGGTAGGCTGCCTTGCCTGGCACTGGCTGCCATGCGGCCTCAGGTGGGTCAAGCTGAGGGCCTGAAGTTAGAGAGAGTGACCCTGGTCCTACAGTAAGCTGACTGAGGGAAGCTGTCTACCAAAGATCTGTCTGGTTTCACTAGAGAGAGAGTTGCTTGGTAGATTGGAAGGAGGCAACCATTCTGTCTTTGGAATAGAAGTAATAAAAAGATAATATGCGAGCGCTATCCGGGGATCTCAAAGGACAGCGGCTAGAACACCAAAAAAGGTAACCAAGAGAGAACCTTCCAATAAAGTACATATAAATATATATATAAAAACATATATAAGGTGCAGTGCTTTAATAGCAAAAATGGCATACATAACATATTATAAATAAAGCGTAAATGTCAAATCACACTGCGGTGAGATTGAGTGAGATGAAAAGTCCCAAAATAAGGTCAAACGTGGGGATCCAATAGATCCTAGTAGGTGCGTGGGATAAGATTCTGTGTATCACACGGTGAATCTGGGGTAAAAATTGCGCACTCACCAGAAGTGCGTCAAAAAAACGCATGTAAGATTTATCCTGTAGTATCGGATAGCGGTCATCAATTTCCAAGATAGGGACTGGGTCATACACCTTTTCTCATCAGCAGTTAGAGCAGTCTTGTGACTTCTGTGTCCAGCCCAGGGTGGGCTGGACACAGAAATGAGAAAAGGTGTGTGACCCAGTCCCTATCTTGGCAATTGATGAACGCTATTCGATACTACAGGATAAATCTTACATGTGTTTTTTTGACGCACTTCTGGTGAGTGCGCAATTTTTACCCCAGATTCACCGTGTGATACACAGAATCTTATCCCACGCACCTACTAGGATCTATTGGATCCCCACGTTTGACCTTATTTTGGGACTTTTCATCTTACTCAATCTCACCGCAGTGTGATTTGAAATTTGCACTTTATTTATAATATGGTATGTATGCCATTTTTGCTATTATAGCGCTGCACCTTATATATGTTTTATATATATATATTTATATGTCTTTGGAATAGCAATGAAAATTCTGCGCCACAGGCAAAACCAAAAGAAACCAAAAATAAGGAAACACAGATAAATGTGAATATGGCTGCTGCAGTCTTCAAAATGTGTCTAACTTCCACATTAGTGAATCCTATAAAAGTTTATGTGGACCGTGCTGCCAAATAATTTGAATCAAAATTACTAAAAAATTTGTCACATGTGAAAGTCCAAAAAATAAATTAAATAAACAACACTCGAAAATACAAATAATGTCCGATGTATCAGTAAGTCTGATTCAAATAGTAATTGCTTGAAAACCAAATGATAGGTGAACAGGTACTGGTGCCATTAGTAACAGAAAAAACAGGTGACCACTTCCAGGTGCTCCAGGTGACCCCACATGGATTTGCACTCACCACATTGGATGGACCTTCTATTACTAGATACAGTCATGGCCGAAATTGTTGGCACCCTTGATATTTTTCCTGAAAATCAAGTATTTCACACAAAAAAGGTATTGCATTAACACATGTTTTGCTATACACATGTTTATTCCCTTTGTATGTATTGGAACAAATATAAAACAGAGGCAGAAAAGCAAATATGACATAATGTCACACAAAACCCCAAAAATGGGCTGGACAAAAGTATTGGCACCCTTAACTTAATATTTGGTTGCACACCCTTTGGAAAACATAACTGAAATCAGTCGCTTCCTATAACCATCAATAAGCTTCTGACACCTCTCACCCGGAATTTTGGACCACTCTTCCTTTGCAAACAGCTCCAGGTCTCTCTTATTGGAAGGACACCTTTTCCCAACAGCAATTTTAAGATCTCTCCACAGGTGTTCAATGGGATTTAGATCTGGGCTCATTGCTGGCCACTTCAGAACTCTCCAGCGCTTCTTTGCCATCCATTTCTGAGTGCTTTTTGACGTATGTTTGGGGTCATTGTCCTGCTGGAAGACCCAGGATCTTGGACGCAAACCCAGCTTTCTGACACTGGGCCCTACAGTGCGACCCAAAATCCTTTGGTAATCCTCAGATTTCATGATGCCTTGCACACAGTCAAGGCACCCAGTGCCAGAGGCAGCAAAACAACCCCAAAACATCATTGAACCTCCACCATATTTTACCGTAGGTACTGTGTTTTGTTCTTTGTAGGCCTCATTCCGTTTTCGGTAAACAGTAGAATGATGTGCTTTACCGAAAAGCTCTATCTTGGTCTCATCTGTCCACAAGACGTTTTCCCAGAAGGCTTTTGGCTTACTCAAGTACATTTTGGCAAACTGTAGTCTTGCTTTTTTATGTCTCTGTGTCAGCAGTGGGGTCCTCCTGGGTCTCCTGCCATAGCGTTTCATTTCATTTAAATGTCGACGGATAGTTCGCGCTGACACTGATGCTCCCTGAGCCTGCAGGACAGCTTGAATGTCTTTGGAACATGTTTGGGGCTGCTTATCCACCATCCGGACTATTCTGCGTTGCAATCTTTCATCAATTTTCCTCATCCGTCCACGACCAGGGAGATTAGCTACAGTGCCATGGGTTGCAAACTTCTTGATAATGTTGCGCACTGTGGACAAAGGCAAATCTAGTTCTCTGGAGATGGACTTGTAACCTTGAGATTGTTGATATTTTGCCACAATTTTGGTTCTCAGGTCCTCAGACAGTTCTCGTCTCCTCTTTCTGTTGTCCATGCTTAGTGTGGCACAGACAGACACACAATGCAAAGGTTAAGTGAACGTCTCTCCTTTTTATCTGCTTTCAGGTGTGATTTCTATATTGCCCACACCTGTTACTTGCCCCAGGTGAGTTTACAGGAGCATCACATGCTTGTAACATTCTTATTTATCCGCAGTTGTGAAAGGGTGCCAATACTTTTGTCCAGCCCATTTTTGGAGGTTTGTGTGACATTATGTCGAATTTGCTTTCTTTCCTCCCTTTTTTTGTTTTGTCCCAATACACACAAAGGGAATAAACATGTGTATAGCAAAACATGTGTTAATGCAATACGTTTCGTGAGAAATACATGATTTCCTGGAGAAATATCAAGGGTGCCAACAATTTCGGCCATGACTGTAGATCTTTACTGAGCTTTTGTTTTGTTGGACCCACTATGTGTCTTGTCACCAACTTGACCATTCATATGTACCAGGAATGTGATTGCTTCCTATAAAATACACCGCCACTCAAAAAACAGTATCAGGAAAAAGGTTCATAGAGCAAAGCAGCTGACTTTATCAAATCATATAAAACCTTACAATAACACCACATTCACATGTATATGTGCCTAAGGATCGGCACCAGGTACATACAGCGATTGTGGTTAGGATGGCTGTCACTGCCCAGAGACCAGAAGCTGGCTTGCACTCCAGGGATGGGATGTGATCAGGGGCGGACTGACAACTCATGGGGCCCTCGGGCAATAGGGGATCATGGGGCCCCTGTGTCCTTGCCCAAACTCAAAAAAGCCTATGAGAAAGGAACCAGGGGCATCTCATGGGACCCCCTACTGACCCTGGGCCCTCAGGCAGTGCCCGAGTTTCCAAATGGTCAGTCCGCCCCTGGATGTGATGTACCGGTTGGGAAACACAGCTTCAACTAGTTTTGTCTGTAGTTGGATGTCTTCAGGAAGCTGACTGAAGTTCATCAGTTGTTTTCTTATTCCGAGTCCAAATCCTGCATAATGTCCTTTTGTCTCTTTCGGTCAGTTGACCATGTCGACCACGCTTATGCTTATCAGACGTTTTCCCAGAAATTGTATATGCCGTCATAACCTTTGATACTGAACCTCACAACACGGCAAATAAATCAGCAACTTCAGTCACAGAGTTACCAGTTAGGTGGCACCAACAATTTGCCCTCTTTGAAGCTCAGTGAGCTCTAACATGACTCTGAGTCACTAGCAGTGCATGCAGTGAATGACGAACGTGAGGCTTCCCAGCTAGGTGTCTCATCACACAGTGGAAGCAAAAGACTGTTACATCACTTTCACTTTCAACGCAAAACATGTAGTCACTTTCACACTTGAATATCATGTAGGGTTTCCATTTTTTTGTCGAACCCCTGTACAGTACCATGCATGTTTTAATCAGCATTCCCTTTCTCTCCATTGATGCAGTAAGTTATGTGCTCAGCATTTGAGAGCTCACTCCAGTGAAGGTGGAGGTGAGCAGTAACAGCTGGGCTTCTCTTGGGAAGTTTTCCAGCGAGGCTTCATGAGGTACATACATGGCCTACACCTATAGCATGGAAATTTTTTACCTTTGGTCAAAAGTGCAAGGCAACCCTTTTTTTTTTATTAGCAAAGCTTTCTATTTGTGCATCAAACTAGCACTTCTGTGTTTCTTGCCTAGGTAAGACATCCTCTCCACTCCCTGCGTAGATGTGCCACAGGGCTTGGGTCCTGAGACAGCCCTGCAGCACATCTACGCATGTACCGGTTGCCCTATCCACTTGGGCATGTGTGGGGGTCTCCACGCACATGCAAAGACCACTGTCAGGGAAGTCCAGCATTTTCTCTTTGTGTGCATATGCAAATGTGCCTCTAAAACTAGAGACCTCATTGAAATATTTCCCCTTTTCCTGTTTTTCCAGAACACTTCAGTCTCTGGGCCTTTCTCTCCTTACATTCCACTTACAGTTAGGGCCATACATATTTGGATACAAGCACAGTTTTCATACCTTTGGCTCTGTATGCCAACAGAATGAATTAAAAAAAACAATCCAAATGAATTCGAAGTGCAGACTTTCAGCTTTAATTCAAGGGGTTGAATATAAATATTAAGTACAAGTTTTAGGAACTGCAACCATTACACAGTCCCTCCATTTTTGTGAGGGGCTCAAATGTAATTGGACAAATGATTATAATCATAAATAAAATGTTCATTTTCAATATTTTGTTGAGAATCCTTTACCAAAACTGGTCTGGCTTTTTTAGATGTATTTTGGCAAAGTCTAATCTGGCTTTTCTATTCTTCAGGCTTATGAATGGTTTGCACCTTGTAGTGAACTCTCTGTATTTGCTCTCGTGCAGTCTTCTCTTGATTGTAGACTTTGACAATGATATGCCCACCTCCTGGAGAGTGTCCTTCACTTGTCTGGATGTTGTGAATGGGTTTTTCTTTATCATAGAGAGGATCCTGCGATCATCCACCACTGTTGTCTCCCATGGATGTCCATGCCTTTTTATGTTGCTGAGCTCACCATTGCGTTCTTCTTTCCTCAGAATGTACCAAACTGTTGATTTGGCCACTCCTAATGTTCCTACTATCTCTCTGATGGATTTGTTTCATTTTTGAAGTCTTACAATGGCCTGTTTCACTTGCATGGACAGCTCCTTTGATGTAGTTTCACAGCAGTAGATTCCAAATGCAAATACCACACTTAGAATCAACTCCAGACCTTTTACATGCTTAATTGATGAATAAATAACAAGGGAGTAGCCCACACCTGGCCATGAAACAACTTTTGATTTAATTGTCCAATTAATTTTGGTCCATTGAAAAAGGGGGGATGACAACTCCTAAGAGCTGTAATTCCTAAACTCTTCCTCCAATTTGGATGTACATACCCTCAAATTAAACACGAGAGTGTGCACTTTTAGCCCATATCCATTATATAACTATAGCTTGAAAATGTTTTGGTATATACCTGAAAAAACATAATTGTGCCTGTGTCCAAATATATATGGACCTAGCTGTAAGTCCCAGAGCCCATGGGTACATCTGCACATGCACTATAATGGTGGTGCCCGAGGAGGGACAGATCCACCTGGGAGGTGGACTGAAGTTCCACTTTAAACATACTAAATGCAGAAGGCTATTGTGAATGTAACCTAATGGACGAAAACAGAGAAAAAAGGTGTGTGCACCATTTTTAGCAATGCAGGGCACCACAACACACAATAGTTCAATACCATGCAACATAGATGTGTAGGGGTGCCATTTACAACCAACAGCAGTGCAGTGCACAATGTGTATTATGTGCAATGCTGCATGTTGTTATAATGTATGCACTGAACCAACAGCATGAATCCAGCCTAAATCCTTTAGTTTATCCAACTGATAATGACAGAGGCTATTCCCTGCGTTCCCTCCACTCTTCCGCTGAAGCACATAATTTTCTCTGGTTCTTCAGGTTGTACTTTAATGCTCCTTTAATTTGCTTCCCTTCTCTTCTCAAATATGATCTCTGAATCAAATAATCAACATAAACCCGAAAAGAAATGTTTACAAACAGTGAAATTGAGTGATTTGGCAATTTGTCTAAGCAGCGCACTATCTAGAACCTGACATACGTGATCAAATAAACAGGCATCACAAAGCAGAACAAGGCCAGGCTTAACGGTTGAAGATCCTGTTCGGTTTGTTTGTTTTTATATAAATTATATTGGCGGCAATGAGATCCGGTGGAAAAGTCTTGCTGCAAACCTGTGTTTTCACTCTCTTCATTTTGATGGCTAATTAGTTTTTTTTACCCACAGATAGCAGCAGGGAGATAAGCTGGTAGATAAATAGTAATAACCAGCTGTGAGAAAGCGACATTTCAGGGTCGCTGTAGCGAGACTGCTCGGTATTAGAATTAATTGTCTGTTTTGCACACATACAGGAATGTATTAAAATTGATTGTATTTACCCCATCGTGGAACGCTGGGTGGGTAGGTCTGACAATAAGGGAAATGGATGGACTGCCCTGGACTTAGGCAACCTGTAGCTGTTCAGCTGTGACTGGAAATGTAAAAACCAAGGTTGTAGTACAGAGTCCTGCTAAGTGATATCTGCATCTCAACTGGCCATATAATGGGAATCCGGGAGAGTTTTGAAAAAACAACAACCTATTCTGTGGCAACACCACAAATCAGCCTACTCAATAATGGAAGAAAGGTTTGACAAAATTCAACGCACATACCAACCAATGACATATACTATTTGTGAAGGTTCTCATTGATCCACATCATGGTATATCTCAGCCTTTCTCAACATTTTTACACTAGAGAAATCCTTGAAATAATGTTCAGATCTCAGGGAGCCACTTCTAAAACCAATTAATCTGGGGCAGTGGGAAAAAAAGTCCCTTACCTTGGCGGTCATTGGGAAGAATTCCTCCCTTACAGTGGCGGTCATTGGGAAGAATGCCTCCCTTAGAGTGGTGGTCAGTTGGAAGAACTCTTCCCTTACAGTGGTAGTCACTGGAAAGAATGCCTCCCCTACAGTGATGGTCAGTGGGAAAATGTCCTCCCTAACAATGGTGGTAATTGGGAAGAATGCCTCCTTCACAGTGGTGGTCAGTGGGAAGAATCCCTCCCTTACAGAGGTGGTCATTGTTAGGAATTCCTCCCTTACAGTGCTGGCCATTAGGAAGAATTCTTCACTTACAGTGGTGGTTATTGGGAAGAATTCCTCACTTACAGTGGTGGTCATTGGGAAGAATACCTCACTTACAGCGGAGGTCACTGGGAAGAATGCCTCTCTTACAGTGGTGATCATTGGGAAGAATGCCTCCCTTACAGTGGTGGTTATTGGAAAGAATTCCACATTTACAACAGTGGTCATTGAAAAGAATTCCTCCCTGACTGTGATGATCATTAGGAAGACTTCCTCCCTTACAGTGGTGGTCATTGGGAAGGATTCCTCCCTTACAGTGGTGGTCAAAATGCCACACTTACAAATAGCCAAAAAGATCATTTGTGCCACGCCACTGGCTCATCAAGGGGTGACTCCGGATATATGCAGGAACTATTGGATGGGAGGTCAATCAGCTGCAGCTCAAGGAATTCCTAGCAACCTCTGAAGGAACACTAAGATTCCATGGAACCCTGGTTGAGAATGGCTGCTATAGCTAGTACTAGTTATTTACCTTCAGCTGAACTTGTTCTGTAATGTTGAAGACATTTTGTTTCTTCAGTTCTGCTGAGGTTTAGGCTTTGTTCACACAGCCGATTACTTGCGTGCCCCTTGCAAGGCAGTGTTTTGTTCGCAAGGGAATGCACAGGTGTTACATGCACCCCCTTGCCAACAGTAACATAGATGTCTGGCTGTGTCCCAATCTGTCCTCCCCCAAACCTGCCCGGGGGGAGGTATTTTGAAGTTTGGTTCCTTGGGTTGAAGTCTGCTTGGTCCCTTCCTCTTGCATTCGGGTGGACCCACAGAGTGGTGCGCTTGAATGGGAGACTTCACTGATATAATATCAACAATTATATATGCTGTTCTTGTAATATGGTTTGTAATTTTCTTTGTTGTTCATAGATTCATAGTACTTCCCTACTCCTCCTGAAGAAACGGGTCTTCCCCGTGAAACACATTGAGGCCAACAGCTCATCAGTGGAAGCCACTGCTATTTGAGTGCTATTATATAACGATGTGCCTCAGTTTGGTCAGGCGAGAGGTTTTGTTCCCATGGGTTATATGGAAATGGGAGGTATTGTCTATATAACTTAAATTATAACACATTTTAAAGTGATACTAAAGAGTCTTTGCAACCACTTAAATTTATTGCATTTTTTTAATTTACAATGTTGTAATAAAAATATATTTTTTAAAAATTTTTGGTCTATGTTTTCTTGGCACCAGAAAAATCTGTCTTTATTATATTTAAACTTCTAAATAGAATGTAGTGCCCATGAACAGCCCACACTCACATATTATGATAGTCCCATTTATGTTAATTGGGATGCAGCAGCTGCATGGACACAGCCGCTGCTCCCAATTTGATATCTCTGCAGGTACAAGGCCCCAAGAACAGACAATGTGCATTCGAGGCCATGCACCCGCACCTGCATGGATGTCAAATTGGGAGCATCAGCTGTCATTGTACAACCCCTGCATCCCAATTAACATGAATGGGACTGCCTGCTGGGAGATGCAAGGAACACCTGTATATCCCATGTGGGTAAACACAGCCTTCGCACCAGCATACGCTGTAGTACACCCGAGTGAATGAGACTGAACACTTTATACTGTTGCTGTGTCAGTTCAGAATTTTTTCACGTCAACTTGTAAAGTTACTGAAAGATCCACTTAAACTTTTTGAACTTCAATGAGATATAAAACACCAGCAGATACGTACTCCATTAAAGATCATTAGGTGTGTTTTAAATACAGGCACCATAAATATCCAAATCTGTCTTTATAATAGCCTCCTGTAATCGGCACAGGATTCAGACTGAGAGACAGAAGGACAGAGCGGAGAGCCCTTTACTGCAACGCATGGTGCTGTCAATCTAACCCTGGGAAGTAAATAGTGAAATCTTCAATTACTCCAGCAGCACAGTTCCCCGTAGTGAATGGGTAAGGGGTTATTCAGAGTCCTTTATCAGCTCTCATCATTTTTTCTCTCCTTTGTGGGCCCCAGACAAAGTAGTTACACATGTCTAATAGGAAATCTGACCTTGGCGATGGCTTCCATATTTCTAAACTTACAGGTTCACTTTAAAGTATATCTAAAGTCAGAAAAACATTTTCTTCAGCTTTGGATGGAGAGGGGAAAGGTTTGATGGTTTAAATATTAAGTCATTGCAGCCCACTTGACTGCTATGGGGCCTGGGGGTGAGAGGGGGCCCCATAAAGTAGGCTGGCAAACACAGTCTGCAGTCTAGAAATCATCAGGGTCATCATTAGTCACAGACACCCTTTCCTTTAACCACTTTCCAGCTGCCCTATAGCAAAAATACTGCTACAAGGCAGCAGGGGTGTGCAAAATCACACACATATATATATCTATATATACATATAGATATATATATATACATAGATATATATAGATATAGATATATCGATATAGATAGATATATAGATATAGATATATATATATATATATATATATATATACATATATATAGATATATAGACATACACATATGTATATATATATGTGATTTTGCATCTCTGGGTAGGGGACGCACGTGCCCTACCGGGCCCCCCTTTGCGGCCTCGGCTGTCAATCATCGGGTTCCGGCCAGTGCTTACTCACCAGCACCTGGTGATAGCCAAGTACTACTAATGGAAAGAGAACTGTATGTAAACAATACAGTTCTCTCCCCTGTCAGCTCCTGCACACTGCTTTGTATGGCTCTGCATAGCACAGCCAAACAAAGCAGTGTGCCTAGAGTGGAAAGCACAGACACAGCCTCACACAGTTAACCTTTTGATCGCCCCAGATGTCAACCACTTCCTGCCCAGTGCCATTAGTACAGTGTCAGTGCTTTTTATTAGCACTGATCAATGTATTGGTGTCACTGGGGATGTCAGTGACACCAAGTCAGTTCCCCCCAGTGTCAGAATGCCCGCCGCAGTCCCGCTATAAGTTGCTGATCGCCGCTGTTACTAGTATAAAAAACCCTAAAAATAAACATTCCAGTATCTATACCGCCATTTGTAGATGCTATAACTTTCACATAAACCAATTAATTTACACGTATTGGGTTTTTTTCTAGCAAAGACATGGAGCAGAATATATTTTGCCCTTGTTTGATTTTTTGAATTTTTTTACTGGATATGCTTAATAACAAAATTGTTGGTCTTTTTTGTTTATAGTGCAAAACATTTAAATGCACAGGCGATCAAATACCACCAAAAGAAAGCTCTATTTGTGGGAAAAAAAGGATGCAAATCCCATTTGGGTGTAGAGTTGCATGACCGCGCAATTGTCAGTTAAAGTAACGCAGCGCCGTAATGCAAAAAATGGCCTGGTCAGGAAGGAGGGTAAATCCTCAGGAGGGAAAGTGGTTAAAATGGTAATTACAAGAATTTGTTTAGGCTCACCACACGAGTTACAATTTAATTACATCTCTGTAAGATCAATTAACAAGTATGGAGTGCAAGGGCCTGCCTGGATGCATGGAGATTGATTGGATAGTTTTGGTAAGTCTTCATATTATGTAGTTTTGGTAAATCTAAAGTTGATTGTACAGTCAGATTGTAATGTGTGTGGTGAGACTAAGTCTCCATGCACACTAGCATTTTATTTAAGCTCAAAAAATGTTACATAAAAAAATGCTGGTAATGGCGTTTTTAGTAGCGCTTTAGTAGCGTTCAGAATCATTAGTGTTTTATTACCGTTTTTACAGCACATGTAGAGGAAAAAATAAAAAGATAAAAAAAGCTGTTAGGAACGCTTTAGTTGCATTTAGCAGCGTTTAGGAGCGTTTAGCATTTATTTCTGCTGGAAAAACACTAAAAATAACACTACAAAAACACATAGGAGAGCACTATTTAGACAGACACACTCCTTGCTTTGCTTTCACTGCGCTCAGCTATTGAGGAGTCTGACGGCTCCCAGTGCCAATGACAGATCCAATGACAGATCCGGCCTGAGCTCCGAGCCTGCTCAGCAAGACGGCCCTGGGGGACACACTCGCCCCCACCATAATTTCCACTCGCCATTGGCGAGCAGGCGAGTGGAAATTTCAAGCCCTGGTCTAAAGTGATTGCCCTTGAACCCTCAACAACCCATTCTGTTCAAAATAGAAATAAAAGGCAAACCATTTGTGTATAGATAGAAAAAAAAAACATGATACATACCTTTTTAACTTTTTTTTAATAAGTGATCACATTCCCTCTATTCTCAGCTGCACCTGGAGAAGAAGAAATAGCAGCACACTAATCCTCCCAGTGAATGGCTATCCAGGGGGGTCAGGACAAATATGATCATTGGAGTAGAGCACAATGAGTTCCCAGAACAGCTAGAGAACAGACCACGCTGGGCTCTCGTGCCTAGTGTGGTCAGTTTTTAATAGGAAAGCAGAGGGACTGGTAGGATCATCAGGGATTTCACACAAAGGAAGCAGTACAAAAAGTACAGGATACTTTTTCATACTTTAACGAATGCTCAGTTGGGCACTGATAAAAGTCACAAGCTGCTATATACTGCTGATGAGAAAAGGTATTTAGCAATTTATATTTACTAAAATAATTGCATTTCCATGTTCTTTGTATTGTGGGAGACCAGATATAGTGAATGCAGGGTCCGGGGAGACCGGATATAGTGAATGCAGGGTCTGGGGAGACCAAATATAGTGAATGCAGGGTCCGGGGAGACCAGATATAGTGAATGCAGGGTCCGGGGAGACCGGATATAGTGAATGCAGGGTCCGGGGAGACCGGATATAGTGAATGCAGGGTCCTGGGAGACCAGATATAGTGAATGCAGAGGTCCTGGAAGACCAGATATAGTGAATGCAGGGTCCAGGGAGAGCGGATATAGTGAATGCAGGGTCCGTGGAGACCAGATATAGTGAATGCAGGGTCCTGGGAGACCAGATATAGTGAATGCAGGGTCCAGGGAGACCAGATATAGTGAATGCAGGGTCCAGGGTTTAGTACCACTTTAACTGCCACTTTGTCTACATGCTTTCTAGTGATAACCGTATGGCATTCTCAGGGTGGGTTTCCTGATAATGGGTTAGGATGACAATGCAGGAGCACAACTGGGAGTCAGGGCAAGAGAGTTGTCATAATAACATAGCAAGAGCTGAACAAGGACCCTTATGGTATTAATAACATGAAAGCTGCAGATCTAAATATATTTAAACTACATTTGCTGTGGGTTGAAACAGCCACTGGAAGTTCTCATCAGAACCCCATGTGTCAAGGTGATAATGCAGGAGCACAACTAGGAGACAGGGATAAATGTGGCCACCATAAAACTGAACAAGCACCCTTATGGCATTAAATACATGTAATCTGAAGATCTAAATATATTAAATATTACATTTTATATGAGTTCAACATGTTACAGATTTTATGAGATTTTAGCCGTTGAGTTTTCATATTCTTTAACATTACAGGGCAGTCCAACTTGAACAGGAAAATGTCTTAAAATGCACACAGGGAGCATGCTCCACTACCTTTTATCCGAAAGTTACATTTGTTACTACTATCTCCAGGATCACAAGTCTGTAGCAATATTGTCCCTTAATTTTGCATAACGTTGGTGTGCTCTTGGGTTCCTACTGCCTTGATAAAGGGTTCCTTTGTGGCCTTGAAACCTTGCATTATGATTTTGAGGCAATAAATGCCTCTGCAAATTGAACAAGTTTGGTATGCTGGTGATGCTACTGCTTTATTCCACTAAGTGTAGACATGAACAACTGAAAAATCAAGTTTTGGCTTTAGATACATTTTAAGCTCAGTATCAAACTTCCAAAGCATGTGAATCAGGTAAGTTCATATCATCGAAAATTAGTTGCTTATTACCAGTCATAAACTATTTTTCCTGTCTGCCAAGTCCCTATAGCCCCTATGACATCCCCAAACAGGGTATCTAATTGATGCATGAGTGCAGGAACACAAAAGTGCATTGGCAATCCAAAAATGCACAAATAATTACACAGCCTATTATTTGGTTTGGAACATCTGACACACTTGAGGTCCTTGGCCAGCATTTTGGCAATCAGTAACATTTTCAAAACTAGTTTTCATAAGCTGCAATTGTCTAAATCATTAAAACTTCAATGACAGGAATAAAGGGGAAGAAGTTAATTTCTTCTCTTCCCCTTAGGACAGCTGACTCCTGAACCCCATAATAGAACTCGGCCTCCATTCTCATTTTTCACATTTGAGGAAAGGAAAAACTTTGCGCTGATTACTCTGTCCCTCGGTATCTGTCTGGAACATACACATTATTTCAGCATATGGTGAGCATATTAATAATTGTAATTAATGAGAATCATTTAAATAGCTACTCACACTAGCCAATTAGCTTGGGGGCATGTGCACGGCTTGAGTGATGGATGGCTTTAAGATGGACATGACTTAATGCAGAATGCTGTGATAGGAAATGCAAACTCGGTTTTAATTAACTGGATTCCGGGTCTCAGAAGGAAACAATGCAAAGAGTGGATCTACTTTTTTCAATATTTAGAAATTATTAACCTATTTGAAAAGGATAGAGCATTAGAAAGAGTTTACCCCATCCTTTCTGCCTCATTAAAATCATTGATCTAGTCTTTTATATTAAAACATTGCTTCCTCTTAGGAGAGGGCCCTTATGTCTGGTTCTTTGGCCAGTGTTGCAAATCCAAATCTATTGATTCAGCAAATTCTGTAAAAACAAAACATCTGGAACATCACACAAGAATATAAGTACAAAGCCACAGGCGTTGCAGTTACCCTGACCATGATAGTCAGCCCTCAATTAAAACATGATTAAGTATGGCACTACCACCAATTTGTTATCAATGTGAGGACATGGTAGAAAATATATAGACTTGGAGCTTTGACCTGCTTATTGAAAAAAAAAAAATAATCATAGACTCAGCAGCACATCTGGCATTTTGGAACTGCCAGATGGTGAGTTCTGGCTAGACTAGAGAATGCTTATTAAATGTAGGCATACCTAGGGGTTAATTGGCGCCTGAATGGTGAGAATGGCCTTGAAGCCACCACTTATGGTTTATAGTTAAAAAGAATGATGCAGCAACTCTTCAGTATGATCTACATACTTTAGATTGGTGTCATAGTATTTGTATTGCTTATAAGAAGTTTTGACCTACTCATTAAAAAATGATAGACTCAATAGCCACTCTTGCATTCAAAAATTGCCATACGATGGGTCCTGACCAGAATGGAGAACACATATGAAAGTGAGGTATACCTAGGAGTCATCTAGAGTTTGAATGCAAGAATCATCTCACCACCACCATTTATGGTTAAAAAGAATGATGGTAGCAGCTCCTCAATATGATCTACATACTTTAGATGGGTGTCATGGTCTTTTTACTGCTTATAAGAGGTTTTGACCTACTCATTAAAAAAATTATAGACTCAACAGCCCCTCTTGCTTTTAAAAAATGCCATATGGTGGGTCCTGACCAGAAAGGAGAACATATGAAAATTAGGCCTAGGAGTCTACTGAAGTCTGAATGCTGAGAATTGCCTCACTACCACCACTCACGGTTTATGGTTTAAGACAATGATGGTAGCAACTCCTCTGTATGATCTACTAACTTTAGATGGGTGTCATAGTCTTTTTATTGCTTTTAAGAAGTTTTGAGCTACTCATTTAGGAAATCATAAACTCAACAGCTCATCTGACATTCAAAAAATGTCTTATGGTGGGTTCTGAACAGAATGGAGAACATATATGAAAATTAAGTATACCTAGGAGTCAGCTGGAGTCTGAATGCTGGGAATTGCCTCACCATCACTTCTCATGGTTTATGGTTGAAGAGAATGATGATAGCAACCCTTTAGCATGATCTAGTCACTTTAGATGGGTATCATAGACTTTTTATTGCTTTTAAGATGCTTTGACCTACTCATTAAAAAAATAAAAAGTTTAACAGCCCCTCTGACATTAAAAAATTGCCATATGTTGGGTCCTGGCCAAAATGAAGAACACATATGAAAATTAGGAGTTAGCTGGAACCTGAATGCTGAGAATTGTCTCACCAACACCACTTATGGTTTTTGGTTAAGGAGAAGGATGGCAGTATTTCCTCAGTATGATCTACTCCCTTTATATGGGGGCCACAGTATTTTTTATTATTTTCAAGTACATGTGAAAGGGATTAACCCCAAGTAAACAATGTAACAATGCAGTTTTGAATATTATGAATGCTGGTTTAGGTATAATTTGTAAATATTTAAATACATGGGGCAGATCTACTGGTCATCTTATCTCACCGCTGATTTGAAACTATACACTTATGAACAGTCATGCTAAGTGGTCAGAGACCATGTGATTTAGGCTGCTTAGGTAGGGGGTCAGGATCAGTAGTTTTTGTTCATCAGTGTAAAAAAGGGTACTTTTTGCTCAAAATAATTTGATTTCATGAGATGCGCACATAACAACTTCTAGTGGTTCCTCAAAGTATGGCTCAAAGTACGACATAAAAGCAGTATAAAGAGAAGCCTGCTAGGACATGGCTGAAGGAAAGCTCGGAGAGGATGGAAAATATTATCCCAAGTGGGCAACACTCAGGTACTTTTTAAGTATAGTTACACTTTAGACAGAGAGGAGGAGGGGAAGTACCATTGGCTGATCAGACTCTATTGCACTAGACTTTTACGGGAGGGGAGAGAACCAGGACAACCTCAATCAATGAGCTTTACAAAACTCTGGTTCAGCCACACTTTGAGAATGTCTTCCAGTTCTTGTCATCAGTCCTTGTGAAGGATGAGCTTGAACAGGAGCAGTTCAAGAAAAGGGCAGTAAAGCTAATTAGGGGCAACAAAGACAATATTGGAGTTCTTCAGTCCTCAGAAGGATGTGCTTGAACTAGGGAAAGTCACGTGAAGGGCAACCAAGCCTATAAGAGGGCAACAAAGATAATAAGGGAGGTCCTCAGTTATAAGGAATGACTGCAAACATTAAACTTATTCTAACTAAAGAAGAGGGTGTCAGAGCAGTAAAGATGTGGAACTCCTTTCCATAGTTGATGGCATCAACGGGGAGTGTAGATAAATTCATAAAACTTTTAGATGTTTCTTCATAAACACACAGGGATATGAAAAATGGTAATAAAACACACACATTGAACTGGATAGACTGGTGTCCTTATTCATCCTTACCAACTATGTAACTATGAGCTGCTTACACCACTACGTTCCTTCACTTTAACAATGAAGGAGTATATAGTAGATATGTATTGTGGCTAAAAAGAATTACAAGTATATGGGTAGCCAGAACAGATCAGATATATGTATTTCATTTGTGTGTCTTACTGTTTTCCTGGAATTCTGGCTCTCACGTAGACTGAGTGAACTCTAAGGGTTAAATGACATCAATTATGATGATTATATCATATATTTTTATATATTTTTCATGTTGGAGGTTAGCCATATGTTTACATGTAGAGATACTGTCCACATTTTGCAACACAACGCACAGAAAATAATCTCCTTTCATTCTGAGGCCTGGGACAAAACGATAACGAGTGCCATGGCTGCGAGAACAGGGCCCCCACTTGAGTATTGGCTCTTTGGAAAACAAGACGTTTTTACTTTTATCTGCTAAGCATCCTTTGCCTGTTCCTAGCAATCGCCTACTTCATTCCAGGTAGAGCTGTTTGAAAATTATCTTATTAGTTCCACATTCTAACCTTGCAAAGCCATACAGGAAAAAAAAAAAAGAAAAACAAATTAGACTCTGTAAGCCAAGTGTATCGCTATATTAATATTTGCGGTTCATTCCACAGACATGTTAAACATAAGGGATGGAAAAGGCGTTATCAGGTGACATAAATAGCATATTTGCTGTGCAGACAGTGTTGCTGTATCATTTTCTCTGGAAATGACTGGAATGCTGACTTACATCATTATGCAGGAAAACTGACTGAAAAGTCTGCATATGGAATTATTCTCATATACCTGTACAGTTTAAATAATGAAATGGCTGTAGATGAAAACTTTCAAGGCATATTGTTCACACTTGCACAGTCCTGATTTTGGAACAGAGAAAATAGATGTTCCGCTCAGGCACAAGATGCCCAGGTCACCAATGACACCAGAAGCTGGTTCCTGTAGTTAACGGCTACCCAAGTAGTCTATACCTGTGGTGGCGAATCTATGGCATGTGTGCTGCAGAGGGCATGCAGAGCCCTTGCTGCTGGCATGCGAGCCAAGTTGCCCCACTACTGCCGTGCAGCCGAGCATTGGGTACTGCATACGCGCTGTCGCGACGCTAGCCGATGACGTCAGGAGCCACGACTACCTCCCTAGCACAGTCAGCCAGCAGTGGATCTGATACAGCAGGTAGATGCTACAAACAAGAATGCCAATTTGCTGTACTGGATGTAAGTTTTTATACATATTTAACTAAGACTGACATTCTTTTAATGTTGTGCTGTCCCCCTGGCATTTAAATATGCAGCATTAGGAACATTGCACCTCTGTGCTGGTGGACAGTGGAACATTGCCCCTCTGTGCTGGTGGTCAGTGGAACATTGCCCCTCTGTGCTGGTGGTCAGTGGAACATTGCCCCTCTGTACTTGTGGTCAGTGGAACATTGCCCCTCTGTGCTGGTGGTCAGTGGAACATTTCCCCTCTGTGCTGGTGGTCAGTGGAACATTGCCCCTCTGTGCTGGTGGTCAGTGGAACATTGCCCCTCTGTGCTGGTGGTCAGTGGAACATTGCCCCTCTGTGCTGGTGGTAAGTAGAACATTGCCCCTCTGTGCTGGTGGTCAGTGGAACACTGCCGCTCTGTGCTGGTGGTCAGTAGAACATTGTCCCTCTGTACTGGTGGTCAGTGGAACATTGCCCCTCTGTGCTGGTGGTCAGTGGAACATTGCCCCTCTGTGCTGGTGGTCAGTGGAACATTGCCCCTTGTGCTGGTGGTCAGTGGAACATTGCCCCTCTGTGCTGGTGGTCAGTGGAACATTGCCCCTCTGTGCTGGTGGTCAGTGGAACATTGCCACCTTGTGCTGGTGGTCAGCAAATTGAAGGCGAACTCCAGCTGTAAATGTACGATGTTAATGTACGAGTTGCTTTTTCTAAACTAACATCTCACTATTGAAGTTTAATTGCAGTGTTGGCACTTTGCGATAAATAAGTGGGTCTTGGGTCGCAGTTTGGGCACTCGGGCTCCAAAAGGTCCATCACTGGTCTATACCAAGCTCCAGAGAAGAAGAAGGGAGCCACTTACCAATTAAAGGCTCAAAGCACTCTTATTGAGTCTTCCAACACAAAGGCTGATCCATCAGGTTTATGCAAACCCACTAACACGTTTCACTCAGTCAGGAGCTTACTCATAGGGTCTATAAGTAATCTCCTAACGAAGTGAAACATGTTAGGGGTTTGCATACCCTGCTGGATTAGCCTCTGTGTTAAACGACGCATTAAAACTGTTTTGAGGTTTTCATTTGATGAATGGTTCATTTATTCTTGTCAGGACCTTGATGTGAACCCAGGACCTTTATTGTGTCTGGCAGTAACACTTCTTGCTGGGCCACCTGAGATGTTGGACAGCTCTCTGGTTTCTTAGACAATCTTGCCTTGTACCTTGTTTCTTGTGAACCTTGAACTCTTTGCTCCTCCCATGAAATTCCTAATTTAAGTCATGTCTCTGCACCTCCTGTTTGCCAGATTATTGTGCTCTTCTCCAGCCAATATATTGCTCCTTTCACTCATGTTACTATTCGTATTTTCACTACCACTCATTACTGACTTGGTTTGTTCCTCAACTACACTTCCACTTGATCCCGATCTGCAGCCATTTGTTACCGATCTTGGCTTGTTCCTTGACTACGCTTCCGCTTGATCCAAACCTGTAACCACTTGTTCCCAACCCTTGGTTTGTTACTGACTACCCTTCTGCTTGATCCCTACTTGCTATATCTGCTGCTGGACCCCAGCTTGCTAGTCTCCCGGTGGGACGTGACCTGGTACGCAGCAAAACACATCTCCACCATTAGGAGTTCTGGCAAATACCAGTTAGTGCTTAGAACCCACAGCTCGGGTAAGCCCGTGTCATTTGCCAAGGTGACCTGCTCATGTACCTATTCTTCTGGTTGGTGCGAGCCTCTGTACTGCTATATCAGTACAGGATCTCCAAGCCTGACCCCTGACCATGACACTTCTCCTCTGGAGCTTGATATAGTCCTGGTTTTAGTTGCATGTACAATATCCAAACAGCGGTCCACACAGTTTCATAACTGGTATTTGCCAACAAGAAGACAACATAGAATAGCCAGTGCATCATGGGGGCAGGCTAAAATGCAGGGAGAAGGAAGACATAGATTGTAAGTAAAAAGCAGCACATAATACGAACATTACAGTGTTACTAAACCCCGGACCCTTTATTCACTATATCTGCTCTCCCACAGCACACAGAACATGGAAATGCAATTATTTTAGTAAATATAAACTGCTAAATACCTTTTCTCATCAGCAGTTAGAGCAGTCTTGTGACTTTTATCAGTGTTCAGCAGAGCACTGGTTAAAGCCTGTAGGAGGAGTTTTCTTTCTTCTCTAGAAGGATGCAGAACCCCTGACCTCTGTCTGGACAGTGCTGATTGGCCCTGTGCTGATCACATGCACTCTCCCAAGAAAAAAAAAAAAACCTCTAGCAATGCACACCATACTGAGCATGTACTATGGATTCAGTCTGTATCAGGTGGTCATTTCAACAAGAGGAGGGGCAGAGAAGAAAGGATCAAACAGCCTTTTTACACAATGCAGAGGATTAACCCCTTAGGTCCCACAGCAAGTATAACAAGCAACCTTTACTGCATATACAGACTGATTTTACTGTTGTGGGTTTAGTAACACTGAGGTAACCCTTCAATTGTCCCTAGGTGTTAACCCCTTCCACACCAGTGCCATTAGTACAGTAACAGCATATAGTATTATCACTAATCAATAATAAAAGAGAAGTAGGTGCAGCGCTAAAATCGAAAAATACAATTAATTCTCTATAGGAAAAATGTATAAATATCGGTGGTTAAACAGATATGCCACAATGGTGAATATTGCGTTTAGTCAATAAGAAGTGCTAAAGGCACACATGAAGTCCTCGTCCCAAAGTGATGGTAGTAAAAAGGTGAAGAAAGTCCTGGAAAACAGATAGAATGCGCACTCACCAGAGGTGCGTTAGATTAACGCATGTAGGGAAAAAAATGCTGCAAGATCTCTCCAGCATCAGGGATCTGGTCAGATCGCACTGCGTCCTATCCTCTGTCTCACCGCGAAGAGCAGTAGCCAAGTTGCATCCAAACGTGTGGGCGTCAGGGAACTCCTTGGTCCAGAGAGACACTGTGGGAGATGGTGCTCTCAAAGAGAGCCCAATGAAGGACGCCACATAGTGTAATGCTGTTTGACTCCAAGTTTAATAGTCAAAAGGGGTGAACAAACAAAATTACTGACCATAGGTAGTTGGCCACATGTAGTGGCTAGATGTCCATGAGCTGTAGCCCCCCCTGACGCGTTTCGTGCGATGCACGTCCTCAGAGGGTCAGGGCTATTGCCAGTAGCGCTCGCTGTGCTTTTTCCACATATTATCACTAATCACTGCATTAGTGTCACTGGTGATGTCAGTGTCATTTACTGTCACAGGGGTGTGGACATTTTTGGAAAAAAACTACTAAAAATAAGGGCCTCAATCTACTTGTACTGATAAAAAAATGTTTTTTAACCAAAATCTTATTTAAATCGGAGGTGATTTTAGGAATGTCAGAGGGCTTTTAAAAACAGAAGAGGCTTTCTGGCGATTTAAACGTGTAATATTTTTACCATTGTGCTGTTTATCTCCTCCTCCCCTCCCTGCCTGTCTCCAGCACCGCACCCGGGGACTAGGAAGGTGAGAGACCTCGCAGTGTGATGAACAACGATTGGCTGCTCAGCAGGAAAGGGTGGGGCAGGGCTTATCCTTTATCCCTTTCGCTGCCATAGCCGTTTTTGCTTTTTTTTCACACGTTTAAAAATTTTTTGCAGGGCTAAAGGAAGAGAAAAACTACCTACCCGGCGCCCCGAACTACATGTCCCGGGCGTTGGGCGATAGGGATCAAACATCCCTGCTGTCAGACTGGCCACTGCACATCACAGTCCCACTATAAGTCGCTGATCACCACCATTACTAATATAAGAAAAACATTTTTTAGATATGTTTTAGAGCAGAAAGTAAAAAATAATTGTTTTTTTTTCATTTTTTATGTTTTAATTTATGTAACAAAAAATAAAAAACCCAGTGGTGATCAAATACCACAAACAGAAAGATCTATTTGTTAGAAATAGTACTATATCAATATATTGAACCCCCCCCCCCCCAAAAAAAAAAAAAAAAAACACACTAAAATCACACAGGGACACTGAGTTTGCATTTAGTATCTGTTTATGATTGTGAGACCAAAGAAACTATCTATCTTTCTATCTATCTAATTATATCTATCAATCAATTATATCTGTCTGTCTATCTATCTATCTATCTATCTATCTATCTATCTATCTATCTATCAATTATATCTATCTATCTCTCTCTCTATCTATCTATCTATCTATCTATCTATCTATCTATCTATCTATCTATCTATCTATCTATCTATCTATCTATCTATCTATCTATCAATTATATCTATCTATCTATCTATCTATCTATCTATCTATCTATCTATCTATCTATCTATCTATCTATCTATCTATCTATTATATCTATCTATCAATCAATTATATCTGTCTATCTATCTTATATCTGTCTATCTATCTATCTATCTATCTATCTATCTATCTATCTATCTATCTATCTATTTATCTAATCTATCTATTATATCTATCTGTCTATCTATCTATCTATCTATCTATCTATCTAATTATATTGATCTATCTGTCTATTCTATCTATCTATCTATCTATCTATCTGTCTATCTGTCTATCTATCAATCAATTATATCTGTCTATCTATCAATTCTGTCTATCTATCTATTTATCTAATGTATCTATTATATCTATCTATCTATCTATCTATCTATCTATCTATCTATCTATCTATCTATCTATCTAATTATATCTATCTATCTATCTATCTATCTATCTATCTATCTATCTATCTATCTAATCTATCTATTATATCTATCTGTCTATTATATCTATCTATCTATCTATCTATCTATCTATCTATCTATCTATCTATCTATCTATCTATCCTGTATACAGAGATGTTTTTTAAAGTCTTGCTGGCTTTTAGAACAATATCTAGACAGTACCCCAAGTTTAATAATCAATATAATCAATGCATGAAAATAAGATTTATAAATAAGTAAACAAATGTGGTACAGAAATTAAAAAAGTACATCATAAAAATACCAAAAAATTGTTATAGTAAAGGAAAAAAAGTGTATCAAATCCACACCTGAAATATTATCTGATAATTTATGGCAGGGAGAGATCACATCTTGCTGAGCTCTTCAGCCCCTGATCTAGATAATGCATATATTTAGTGAAGAGCTGGGAGATCGGTAGCAGTGTGCGGTGCTGAATTTCCCCGCTCTGTCATTTCTCATCAGTTCAAGCAGGAGAGATAAATGTTATATGGAGGAAGAAGGTGTTATTTTCACAATTATACAGACCATGGGGCGACTGTGGGATGCTGCTTGCCGTGACTTAGAAAAGCGACACGAACTGCAGAATGACAAAGAATATTCCTGAGGTTTTGTGGCTCGTCCTCAGCAGACGTGTTAAGAATAAACTGACACGTTTTATGGGCTATCTGAGCATGGCCCCAAAAGCAGCATGTTAAAATACAAAAAAAAAGTTGGAAATTGAATAATGGATGCACATTGACTATAAAGCAGCCTTTTAGTACTGCCTATACCATTTATTAAAAATACTTTCACCTTGAACATGCTGGGCAAAGTGATAACATTTCCGCAAGGGCACCCCTATACCTCCCAACTTTCAAAATTGAGAATAAGGCACAGTTGAGGGAGATAGAGACCTGTGGCACGCGTAATGCATCATGGTAAAAAAGTGGACATGGTCAATTTTTTGTGGAAGGGTTTGAGAGGCATGGTTAAACAAAACCCGGGCTTTGGATATGTGCTGAGAGGGGAGCTTTGTGAGGGGAGAGGACTTGTACTAGAAGGTGGGGTGGAGGAGGGGGTCGGATGAGTGCTGGGAGGTCACTTTGGAAGGGTATGAGATGCACACACACCCGACCATCAACATGATGTAAAAGAAAACATGATTCAGCAGACCAGGGCACCTTCTTCCATTGCTCCGTGGTCCAGTTTTGAGTCTCACATGCTTATTGTGGACACTTTTGGCGGTGCACCCTGACCGTTCTGCACAGGGCTGCTCTTAGAAACCACGGGGCCCCATAAAGCCAACCTAACACAACCCCCCCAAATAAGCACCATTTGCTATGCTGCAGTTATGAATGAACATAGTGAGTAACCAGTACCGATCACTCATTGTGTTCCTTCAGGAAAGGAAGGGGCTGGTAAATGTGACATATTTACTGGACCCTTC
Organism: Staurois parvus; assembly: GCF_062004578.1. Classification (NCBI taxonomy): domain Eukaryota; kingdom Metazoa; phylum Chordata; class Amphibia; order Anura; family Ranidae; genus Staurois; species Staurois parvus. The sequence goes on from NW_028318374.1 coordinate 1,531,232, forward strand.
CCCCACTCTCCATCCTGAAGGACCCTTTTGTGTGCTTGCAGCTTCCAGTGGAAAGGAGAGGAGGAAAGCCGACAACACTTTGGGGATGGGGGCACACAGGGGGTGTTTGCAACAGGAAACATATGGTGCAGAAGGAGGGTGATGGGTGAGGCTGGAGGGCAATTACTGAAGCTGAAAGCCAGCGAGATGCAGAGGAGAAGAAACCAGCTTTCAGCTGCTGCAGTGAGAGCCATACAGTGGATCGGTTCCAGTAATTGCCCCTCCCCCCCACTGCCTTTCTGATCACCCAGCTGCCTGGGCCCCCCTGCTGGCCTGGGCCCCCTTATCCACAGCCCTGGGTCTGCAGCTATGCATCCCCACACAACAAAAGACAGAATATTAAAAAATGCAGCACATCCTCCCACATTAAATTCATGAATAAAACATAATAGTGAAATATAGTGGAAACCCCCCAAAAATAATCAAAGTAACATTAACCACTTCAGCTCCAGAAGGTTTTAACCCTTTCGTGGCCAGGCCATTTTTTGCTATCTAACACTGTGGATTGCATCAAGGTCTTACAGTTAAAGAACACACTTCGCTCACCATCAACAGCTCAAAAAAATCAAGACAAGGCCATCATCGTTTATACCTTTAAGAATCATGAATTTTAATAAAAAGTGCTAAGAAACACACTGACATTAAAAAGTGTACAAATTCTGGTGCACTACAGTAAAATCAGCGTATACATCTGTGCACTGCCTTCTTAAAGCAGAGCTCCACCCAAAAGGGGAAGTTCCAGTTTAAGCCTTTGTCCCCCGCTCCCCATTAAGAATTGGCACCTTTGGGGATCAGGGGGAGCGGGTACCCGAATTTGACAGGTACCCGCCTAGGCGATCGGAAGCGGAAGTCGCCCTCCCCCCTCCCACCCCGTAGTCTTCTGGGACACGTGACAGGTCCCAAAAGACTACGGGGCCGTTCACAAAGCGCAGCGCTTCTCACGCATGCGCAATGGGCACCTGGCTGTGAAGCAGTAAGCTGTCACAGCCGGGTGCCCACACTGAAGATGCCAGCGCCAGGGAGAGAAGATGGCTGGTAAAAACAGCAGTGGTGAGGACACCGCTGGACCAAGGGACAGGGACTGGATGTATTTTAAAAGTCAGCAGCTACAGTTTTTGTAGCTGCCGACTTTTTTTTTGTTTTGTTTTTCAGGTAGAACTCCGCTTTAAGGAACTAAGGCATCGGCATCACCTCTGTAATGCTGCATAAGGCGGCACTTCCGGTTTGATGCAGCCAGTAACGTCATCGTGTGAACCGTGATGACGTCACTTCCGGTTTGGTGAAGTCAGTAACATCATCGCGCAAACCGTGATGACGTATGTGTGTGTATATACAGTATATAATAAAGACAGGGTCTCAAATAAAACACAAATCTCTAAAAATCTATAAAACTCAAATGAGATACAACAACACTAATTTAAATAGACTAGCTCAATTATACTAATCGAATTAATTTAATTAAACTAATCTATAACAGTAATACATAAGTTAATAATAATGATAATAAATGACAATATAAGCTTTGGGTTTTTTTTCATGTAAAGGCAAAAACACACGTAAGATATACTATATAGTGTTTGTGTTTCCAGATATAGTGGTAGAGGATATTCGCAGTGGCGGACACGCCGGTAAAATGATGGTTAAAACAAAGATTGTGAACTAGTGCACAGCACAGAAATATGGTCATACTTACACACATGTAGATATTGTGGGTAATCTTTAGGTGTATGTTTTAATATAAAGTATAAAACGAATTAATAAAAATCAATGGTAATGCCACTATAATAGAAGCTATAATATTAAATATAATAAAATTGTACAAACGTCATGCTGTTGTGACTTCAGGAAAAGTATTGAAGATGACGTGGATAGTTCCGAATAGTTCCATATGTAAATATATACAGCATCTCAAGCATTTACAAGTTGTGGATAATCATTGACCAGGGGAGGGCTAACGTCACCTCCTCAGGGGTGGTGCTTAGTGATTGGCTGCTAGGCCTATACACTGTCCCAGGGTAGCGTGTCACATAATCTCACACAACCATAAATGGAGGAAGAAGGAGCTTACTGATTGTCACCATTGTCGCAGAAAGAAGAATTATGGGAAATCCAACATTTTTTATGCTGGTCACTGTAGCTGCTGACTTTTAAAATACATCCAGTCCCTGTCCCTCGGTCCAGCAGTATCCTCACCACTGCTGGTTTCACCGGCCGTCTTCTCTCCCTGGCGCTGGCATCTTCAGTGTGGGCACCCGGCTGTGACAGCTTGCTGCTTCACAGCCGGGTGCCCATTGCGCATGTGTGAGAAGCGCTGCGCTTTGTGACTGGCCCCGTAGTCTTCTGGGACCAGTCACATGTCCCAGAAGACTACAGGGAGGGAGGGGGGGAGGACAACTTCAGCTTTCCGATCGCCTAGGCGGGTACCTGTCAAATTCGGGTACCCGCTCCCTCCGATCCTCAAAGGTGCCAATCCTTAATGGGGAGCGGGGGACAAAGGTCTAAATCGGAACATCTCCTTTTGGGTGGAGTTCTGCTTTAAGAAGGCAGTGCACAGATATATACGCTGATTTGACTGTAGTGCACCAGAATTTGTACACTTTTTAATGTCAGTGTGTTTCTTAGCACTTTTTAATAACATTCATGATTCTTCAAGGTATAAACAATGATGGTCTTGTCTTGATTTTTTTGAGCTGATGATGGTGAGCGAAGTGTGTTCTTTAACTGTAAGTGCACATGTTGAAAGGGAGATCATGGGGGTTGATTAACTAAAGGCTAAGCTCGAAAGAGCAGGGCCCTTGAATCCCTCGTGTTTTGTTTTGTTACTGTACTGTCTCATGTTCTGTCCCCCACTATAATGTACAGTGCTGAGCAAACCTTTTAGCGCTATATAAATACTGTATAATAATAATAATAAAAAATCAAACAGACTGTGCACTTTGCAAGGGCAGTTGTACTCTTCAAGGGCATTGGCTACAGAGCTTACATGTGGTTGTTAGCTAGGGTGGTCTGCATGCTAATACAACCTGCCTAGGAACACCCACTTCCCCAGACTGACGTCCACCTGTCAAGACATTTTCAAAATTTGCATAACTCCTTCCAAAAGAGAGGAATATTAAAGTGTTAATGAACTCCCAACAGTAAAATCAGTCTGTATTTGCAGTAAAGCATGCTTGTTATACTCAATGTGGAGCTAAGAGGTTAATCCTCTGCATTGTGTAAAAAGGCTGTTTGATCCTGTCTTCTCTGTTCCTCCCCTTTTTCTACAGTCCCTGATCCATCTGCTGTTAGAATGGGGCCTTAGGGGCAAGCTGCACATGCTCAGTTTGGTGTGTATTGCTACAGAGTCTTTTCTTTTTCTTGGGCTGCATGTGATCAGCACAGTGCCAGTCAGCACTCTCCAGACAGAGGGTCAGGGGTTATGCAGCCTCATAGAACAGTGAGAGGAGAATGAAAACTTTTCCTACAAGCTTTTTAATGCCCTCCTGGACTCTGATAGAAGTCACAAGCTTGCTCTAACTGCTGATAAGAAATGGTATTTAGCAGTTTATATTTGCTAAAATAATTAGCATTTCCATGTCCTGTGTAGTGTGAGAGACCAGATACAGCAAATGCAGGGTGCTGGGTTTAGGAACACTGTAAAGCAGGGTGTTGTGATGATTCCAGGAGGCTATATACAGCACCCCTCTAACACCTCCCACCAGCCATGATCTGCTTGTATTGCATAGAGAAGCACAGAGCTCCAGTGATGATGTCATTGGCTCTAAAAGAAGGTATGTAATGAAAACAGGTTTTATTTAACAATATAATTAGCATGCTGATAAGGTGGGGGGGGGGGGACCAGAGCAGGCAAAACCAGGGGTGGACTGACCATTGGGAAACTCGGGCACTGCCCGAGGGCCCGGGGTCGGAAGGGGGCCCCATAAGATGCCCCTGTTACCTTTTTCATAGACTTTTTTGAGTTTGGGCAAGGACACAGGGGCCCCATGATCCCCTATTGCCCGGGGGCCCCATGAGTTGTCAGTCCGCCCCTGGGCAAAACACAAACAGATTACACTTCAGCTTCATCAATATACAGCTGCATCTACGGTGAGGTTGTCCTCAGGAGGTTTTTTTGGAAACAACATTCAAATGGGGTGATCTCATCTGTCACTGGCACACACTTCACCTGGTATTCACAATATCTTACGTTTATCCGTGGTAAATCCTATTGGAAGGCAGGCCTGGGTAACCTCATTATAACAATCTTCGCAGCTCAGTCCGAGAGAAAATGCACATTCTGTGTTCCTGCCAGGACTTCTTAATTGGCTGTGCATGCCAGCACTGGTTGCTAGGCATGCCAGATCTTTTAAAAACAGATAAATTGTTTGTAGGAAAAAATATGATGTTGGATCTGCTGTGTTTTCATCATTACCAGATAAGCAGAAAATAACAACAAATTGAGACATGTAAGGAAATAAACAGGGCTAATAATGGCGCATGAAATCTTGTTCGCACATAGGAGATAAAGAAGAGAAATAAACAGTTAATCCCCATATAAATCATAAAGTTTTCATTCCATTAAAATGCTCGACGGTTGGCCTACATAAAAATGAAACTTGCACTCCGGGTTTAAAGCTCAAAAAACTTGCATTTAAACATATTCCTCAATAGCCACAAAGGATATAAATCCACTTTCTGTGCAACAAATGCCTTTGCAAACCCAGGTATTATTTTGTTAACCACTTGCCCTCCTGAGGAATTAACCCCCCCCCCCCTCCTGACCAAGCCATTTTTCATGATAAGGCACTGCGTTACTTTAACTGACAATTGCGTGGTCATGCAACACTGCACCCAAATAAAATTTATGTCCTTTTTTCTCTTACAAATAGAGCTTTCTTTTGGTGGTAATTGATCACCTGTGCTTTTTTTATTTTTTGTGCTATAGGAAAAAAAATGAACAATTTAAAAAAAAAACTATATTTGTGACTTTTTGCTTTTAACTACATGCCGCCCTGCCACTGTACATATACGGCGGCAGGGCGGCACTCGCAGGCAAAACCACGTTTTAAAACGTGTGTTTTGTAAACAAATAGGGGGTGCGCGCGAGGCACGACACCGCCCAATCTGTCCCGCGGATCACCGCCGCAGATGTCAGTCTCCGGGTCACAGCCACTCCTTAGCGGCTATGTCCCGGCGATCGGCGGCAAACAGTGACAGAGAGCACAGCTGCAGTAGCTGTGCTGTCTGTCACTTCCCTGTCAGCTCGAGGATGAGCTGATCGAGAAAGAATAGTTTCTCTTTCTCGATCAGCCTTGTCCCGTCCAGCACACACCCCCGCCCCCTAGTAAAACACTCCCCTCACTCCTATAACCCTTCCCTGCTAAATAAAGTTAACCCCTTCCTCCCCATTGCCATTAGTACAGTGTCAGTTTTTTTTTTTTTGCACTGATCACTGTATTAGTGTTTTTGGGGATGTCAGTGACCCCAAGTCAGTACCCCCCAATGTCAGAATGTCTGCCGCAGTCCCGCCATAAGTCGCTGGTCGCTGCCATAAGTCCCTGATCGCCGCCATAATTCGCTGATCACCACCATTATTAGTATAAAAAAAACCCCTAAAAATCCCAGTATCTTTCCCGCCATTTGTAAACGCTATAACTTTCACGTAAACCAATTAATTTACATGTATTGGGGTTTTTTTTTTAGCAAAGACATGTCGCAGAATGCATTTTGGCAGAAATTTATGACTAAATTTGATTTTTGCATTTTTTTTTACTGGACATGTTTTATAGCAAAAAGTCCAAAATATTGTTTTTTTTTCTTCAAAATTGTCAGCCTTTTTTTTTACAGTGCAAAAAATAAAAACCGCACAGGCGATCAAATACCACCAAAAGAAAGCTCAATTTGTGGGGAAAAAAAGGATGTAAATTTCATTTATGTACCATATTGCATGACTGCGCAATTGTCCGTTAAACTAGCGCAGCGCTGTATAGCAGAAAAATGGCGTAAATTGCAGTATTTATACCATAGTTTGTAGACGCTATAACTTCCACACAAAGCAATCAATATACACTTATTGGGATTTTTTTTACCAAAAACATGGAGCAGAATACATTTTGGCCTAAATTTATAACCAACTTTGAGTTTACTATATATTTTTTATAGCTGAAAGTAAAAAGTATTGTTTTTCTTCAAAATTTTTGGCCTTTTTTTGTTTATAGCGTGAAAAATAAAAAGCGCACAGGTGATCAAATACCACCGAAAGAAAGCTCTATTTGTGTGAAAAAAAGGACGTAAATTTAGTTTGGGTGCAGCATTGCATGGCCGCGCAATTATCAGTTGAATTAGTGCAGCGCCGAGTAGCAAAAAGGCCTGGTCATTAAGGGGGGTAAATCCTCTGGAGCTCAAGTGGTTAAACATATCCAGTAAAAACATTTAAAAAATTCTAATTTCATAATAGAATTAGGCCAAAATGTATTCTGCTACATGTCTTTGCTGAAAAAAATCTGTGTAAATTTATTGGTTTACGTGAAAGTTATAGCGTCTACAAATGGAGGTATATAGTTAGGTCCATATATATTTGGACACAGGCACAATTTTCATACTTTTGGCTCTGTATGCCACCAGAATAAATTAAAATGAAACAATCAAAATGAATTGGAAGTGCAGACTTTCAGCTTTAATTCAAGGGGTTGAACATAAATATCAAGTACAAATTTTAGGAACTGCAACCATTATACACAGTCCCTCCATTTTCAGGGGCTCAAATGTAATTGGACAAATGAATATAATCATAAATACAATGTTAATTTTTAATATTTTGTTGAGAATCCTTTACTGGCAATGACTGCCTGAAGTCTGGAACTCATGGACATTACTAAGACTGGGTTTCCTCCTTTCTGATGCTTTGCCAGGCTCTAACTGTAGCTGTCTTCAGTTGTTCTTTGTTTGTGGGTCTTTTTGCCTTTAGTTTTGCCTTCAGCAAGTGAAATACATGCTCAATTGGGTTGAGATCAGGTGACTGACACGGCCATTGCAGAATATTCCACTTCTTTTCCTTCAAAAGATCCTGGGTTGCTTTTGCAGTGTGTTTTGGATCATTGTCCATCTGTACTGTGAAGCGTCATCCAATCAACTTTGCTGCATTTGGCTGAATCTGGGCTGACAGTATATCTCTAAACACTGCAGAATTCATCCGGCTGCTGCTGTATTCTGCCACATCAACAATAAACACCAATGACCCAGTGCCACTGGAAGCCATGCTTGCCCATGCCATCACACTGCCTCCACCATGTTTTACAGATGGAAGCCTTCTCCACACTTTTTTTTCTTCCTGCCATTCTGGTACAGATTAATCTTAGTTTCCTCTGTACAAAGAATGCTTTTCCTGAACTGGTCTGGCTTTTTTAGATGTTTTTTGGCAAAGTATAATCTAGCTTTTCTATTCTTCAGGTTTATGAATGGTTTGCACCTTGTGGTGAACCCTCTGTATTTGCTCTCGTGAAGTCTTCTCTTGATTGTAGACTTTGACAATGATACGCCCACCTCATGGAGAGTGTCCTTCACTTGTCTGGATGTTGTGAATGGGTTTTTCTTTATCATAGAGAGGATCCTGCAATCATCCACCACTGTTGTCTTCCGTGTACGTCCATGCCTTTTTATGTTGCTGAGCTCACCACTGCGTTGTTCTTTCCTCAGAATGTACCAAAACTGTTGATTTGGCCACTCCTAATGTTGCTGCTATCTCTCTGATGGATTTGTTTCGTTTTTGAAGCCTTACAATGGCCTGTTTCACTTACATGGGCTGCTCCTTTGAGCGCATGATGTAGGTTCACAGCAGTAGATTCCAAATGAAAATACCGCATTTAGAATCAACTCCAGACCTTTTACCTGCTTAATTGATGAAGAAATAACGAAGGAGTAGCCCACACTGGGCCATGAAACAGCTTTTGATTCAATTATCCAATTACTTGTGGTCCCTTGAAAAAAGGGGGATGGCTACTCTTAAGAGCTGTAATTCCTAAACCCTTCCTCCAATTTGGATGTATATACCCTAAAATTAAACCTGAGAGTGCGCACTTTCAATCCATATCCATTATATAACTATAGCTTGAATATGTTTTGGTAAATACCTGAAAAAAACTTTTTTTTATTGAGGGGGAGGGTTGTCTAGTGTAAAATTTAGCATGTCTGTAAAACAGCGACAAACTACAGTTCCTAAAATTGTTCATAGGTGAAACTTTGAAAGTCTTACAGGTCATCAGTTTAGAGAAGCAATGGGCAAACTATGGCCCGGGGGCCGTATACGGCCCGGCGGACCTTTTAATCCGGCCCGCGGAGCGTGATACATTGGCTGTCAGGATGTGTGTAGGCAGGGCAGCATGACGAACGTGAGGGGAGCTAGGCTCCTCTCACAGTCTGCCCTGAAGACCGGAACGGCGCGGGATACATTGGCTGTCAGGATGTGTGTAGGCGGGGCAGCGTGACGAACGTGAGGGGAACTAGGCTCCTCTCACAGTCTGCCCTGAAGATCGGAACGGCGCGGGAACACGGCAAGAGGAACGCGCGGAGCAAAGGTAAGTGAATTGACACAGGGGGGACTTGACTTACTACTTGGGGGGGAATAGTACTATGGGGGATGAAATAATATGGGGAATGAATTACTATAGGGGGGATGAATTACTATATGGGGGATGAATTACTATATGGGGGATGAATTACTATGGGGGATGAATTACTATGGGAGATGAATTACTATATGGGGGATGAATTACTATATGGGGGATGAATTACTATGGGGGATGAATTACTATATGGGGGATGAATTACTATGGGGGATGAATTACTATATGGGGGATGAATTACTATGAGGGATGAATTACTATGGGGGATGAATTACTATATGGGGGATTAATTACTATGCTTACTATGGGGGAATATTACTATGCTTACTATGGATGACACATACACATCATTCATCTACTCTTGGTCCGGCCCCCGGGTCCAATATATGAACCCATTGCGGCCCTCAAGTCAAAAAGTTTGCCCACCCCTGGTTTAGAGTGAATCATTAAAGTATACCTAAAGGCAAAACTTTTTTTTTTTTTTAGTTTTGAACAGAGATGGATTAGAACACCTGTTTTTATTGCAGTCTGTTCCCCCATTAGGGAGATTCAACCTCTCTATATGGCCTGTTTACCGTTATCATCAAGTGAACGTAAAAGAAACCCCACATTTTGGCTTGTCCCTAGAAAAGTAATAGATTGGAAATTTTCCAATGGAGACACTAGTTCTGCTGCCCTTGGGGTCCCTAAGAAATTCCCTTAATTTACAGAGATTTTCTCACTTCCTTTTTTTTGGCTATGGGACAGGAAATTAAGATTAATCTCCCCAATGGGACACAGTTGGCAAGAAATAATCTGACAGGGGTTATAACACTCCATTACTCTATTCAAAATGAAAAAAGAAAGGTTTTGCCAAGAGTTTGAATTATTGCTCTCACACTGACCTTTGCGGTGACACCTTATGTGTGGTGCAATCGTTGTTTATATATGAATGCTGGACCTACGCGCACATTTGCATTTGTATATATGCGCAAGTGGATAGGGTGCTTTTAAAAAATAAAAAAAATAATAATTTCTGTTTAAATTTCTTGTGATGTGCCAATTAACTAGTTTGCCGGTAAGGGTAGGGTTAAGTTCTAGCATCAGCTAAAGAGTTGGTTTAAGGTTGGCTGAGAGCCCCACTCCAAAGACAAACATACCGTTCGAAACATTTCACAAAAACATTTTTTTTAGTTACAAAGAAATTAAATACCGTCTGAAATTGAAAGCAGCCTGCACTAGCTTACAACCCGCTGAGACTCAGTGGGATGTGAATTTACAATACAACTTCCTGTAAAATGCCACTTGTAAGCAGCAAGTACTATTTTGTCATAGACCGAATCTTCCTTTTTAACCGTCTCATTAAAACCGTATAGCGTTACAGGAAACTTTTCTAACTAAGTGAAACTTTCAAAGTTTGAAATTATACCCTCCAGATATTACAGCTAATGATGAAATAAATCATTAAGCAACTCTGCTGGAAGACGGTGTTAAACATAGAAACACAGGATATTGATGGCACATAAAGACCGGCAGGTCCATCTAGCCTGCCCAGCTTATTTATTAATAGGTTAGCTTCGGGGCTCTTTCACACGGCACTGGATCAAACTACCGACACAAGCTAATCTATGTATTTCATATAGATCCCAGGGTTGGTTAAAGGGTCAGTCTGCCTAACAATGATTTTTTGTTTATGGGAGGATGCAATGGAGTGGAATCAAGCCAGGTTGCCATGTGCCTCTCAGTCTCTACAAAAAAAGGAAGGAAGAGGAAGCACTCACCAAATCAAAAGCCTTGAAACTATTTATTGAGTTGTCAAAGAGGTATGCCATCCAATGTACAGACCGGCTAATGCGTTTCACTTCATCAAGGGCTTATGCATAGGGCCATAAGCACCTGACCAAGTGAAACACGTTGGAGGGTCAATATAGCAGATGGAGTAGTCTGTTTCTTGGATGACTCAAATTGTTTTGAGGCTTTAAATTTGGTGAGCGGTTCCTCTTCCTTCCTTTTTGGAACATTTGTAGAGACTGTTAGTGGCCAACAACTATAGGAACCAGCTCCTGGTATTGGTGCTGGCCTGGGGATTCAGTGCCTGCAGCAGAATATTTGCTTGTTGTCCCAGTCATTTTAGCTAACAATCCCTTTATCTACTGATTTTCCTCCACCTGGCATAACAATGGATTATCCCATTTTTGGGGTTTAGATAGTAGATCTAGGAACTCCCTCCAGGAGATCCTTTAACTAGGAGATTCTGTTCCAGGTGCACAACCTACAGCTCAAGGGACACCTGTGGTACTTATGTGACTCTCAAGGCCCAGCAGCCAGTATTGAAAGTAAGAGCATTCATTTGTCCTAGCAATACGGTTGCCACCTTTTCTTCAAGCCACACCTGATCACTTTACTATCCACTGCACCCCAAAGCAGCCTAACTTTCCACTGACAATCCAAAGTAGCTCACCCTACCTACAGCAACCCACACTATCCACACCAAACAAACATGACTTATCCTATCTATCAGACCGCAAAGCAGTTCATTATACCCAAGATACCCCAAAGCAAATGACCCTAACCACAACACCCCAAAGAATCCCACCCTACACACATAAAACATCCAACCTACTCACAGCACCAAAAAGCAGACCCATATTTTCCCTAGCACCCCAAAGTAGTCCACCCCTCCTTGAACACCTCAAACTTCCCATGGAACCCTACTCCTGCCAGTACACAGATAAGCAACACACATCAGGTGCCCCACAGTAAACAGTGCTGTGTCCCTTATTATACTTCTATACCACACCCCAGTACAGGCCCAGCAGAACCCCCCCCCCCTCCCCCCACAGGGAACTCCAACAGCCCAAGTCAGTCCACAACCCACAACTCCCGCACACGTGCACTGAATATAGAGCTGTGCTGGTAGAAATTGTAACTCTGCCCTGTGCATAGAAGTGGATGGGGATGACTCTCAGCCTCCGGGTAGGAGAAGAAGAAGTGGCAGGCTCCTCGTTCTGCCACCGTCCGTAACCATGAACACAGCTGTCCCTGTCCCAATGATAACGCTACTCCTACCAGTGCAGCCAATCACAAGTGGAGGTGAGAGGGCTTCACATCACACAGCAGCCATGAGCCTTATGTCTTGTGGGTGTTCAGCCTCTTGTCCCCATCTACTAATGGGGATTTGTTTTCCGGGTTTCAGTCTGCCTGAAACCCGAACACATGATTCAAAACCTGGACTTGTCTCGGTAAGAAAGGAGACAACCCTACCTAGCAGTGATCTCTAGCAATCTTATGTAAATTGTACCCAGTCTCTAACCATCACTTGCAGCATTTTTCTTCAGGCCTTTTTAAAGGCCAACAAATATCTTTACACAGTGGTGGAATCAAGCCAAACTCCCTTGTGCTTCCTAGTTACTCTAACTGCTGGCCTCTGTGCTGATTTTCCACTGCCACTTGCATACCACTGACATAACAATGGGGTGTCTCTTTTTGGGTTTTGGATAGCAGACCTAGGAACCATTTTTCTTCAGCCCTAAATCATACATGTAGTATGTGCCAGTCTCTAAGTGCCAAAACACACTTAGTTTGCCGTACCATGTTGTGGTGCCATTCATTCTGAAATGCATCCCAATGCACTTAGGTAACACATTGGGCTGCTAATAGATACAGAATATTATAATCAACTGTATATGTAATGTTACAGGTGTGGTTGGAGACCAGGACCATGCTACAGTACATGGTTAGGGCCTATTCAAAGTGTGTTGAGATAATGCATGTGTGATAGCACTTTTTTTGTCATGCGTTAACCCACATTGTGTAAGGGCAACCCATTTTTTTGGCAAGGCAACACACCACAATGCACGGTATTGCATTTCTGTGCATTGTACAACCCCAATTCCAAAAAAGTTGGGACACTGTGTAAAATCTACATATAAACAGAATACAATATTTGCAAACCTCATAAACCCATAGTTTATTCACAATAGAAAATAGAAAACATATCAAATGTTTAAACTGAGGAAATGTACCAATTTAAGAAAACATAAAAATGTATTGAAAGCAGGCCCAGCCTACACGACAGTGCTCTGAGTTCTGTACCATTGCCACCCCATCCCAATAAACTGGGTGAACTTCAATAGCAGGATCAACAGGTCAATTACAGCTAGTGAGGAGAGACGGAGGGGGCAGGGCCGAGGCTTGCAATGGACGCAAAGAGCCGGTTCAGGAGCGAGTTGTAAAAAAAATCTGTTTATAGAGCTCAATAGCTCAAGTTGAGAGTGATTCTAAAGGATTTTTTTTTAAATAATTAATTTCAGGAGGGTAATTTTGAAACATACACACTGCAGACTCCCAGCAACCTGTGACAAAAGTGAAGAAAAGAGATAGCCAAAAGAATTTGGAGGCTAAGCATCCCCTTTCATCAGGGCATAATGGCAGATTTTTTTAATGGACCTTAACAATCTAAACTTATGTGCAATGGAAGAAACACAATATCCAACTCATTTTGGTGGCCTGCCTTTGTGCCCAAGCCACGATGAAGGGGGATCTTTGGCCCCTGAAACCCTTTGGCTATCTTTTTTCTTCTTGTCACATTGCTATCAACAATAAAAGATTAACTACTTTCACCCAGGACTGAGGTTTTGGGTTCCATGTTAAGACAACATATTTATGTTAAGATTAACTGCTAAACAGAGAGCCCTGTAGAACACATACCTTGAACGGTAAGATGAACTTGCATTGTCCTCGGACTGTGTTCGGTTTGTACTGAGCATGTATATGGTCCATCATCTGAAATTTCCACTTTTTGTATCCGCAGATTATAATCCTTTTTGCTTGATGCTGAGATTGAAACTCTGGGGTCCACTGACCACTTGTCATTCCCCGCAAATATGATACTGGAACGGTTCAACCAGGCTCCTTTAGATGCTCCATCCTCCAATAAACACCTGTAGACAAATAAATAGCAGTTGTTGAGATTACATACATATTACAAATAGTGCTACTAAAGCTTCCAATGAAACACAGACAAAAAAAGTTAATAGCATATTAAAGCAACACGTCAGTCAGAAAAATAGAAAAAAAAAGAGAAACATGTTTAAAGAGCTACAAAAACCACTAAGATATTTTTTTCAGTCTAGAGTTCAGCGTCCAAGATTCCTGCTTTATCTCAAGCTCAGTGCTCCCAATTTGTTCTTTTTAGCTTGAAATGACCTCTTTCAGAAGTCTCTGATACCTAATGTTCTAAGGGTCTTTCTGCATTGCCTAAATAAAGTAACACCAGAGATGGTTGATCCAAGGAATATCCAATTGCCTTAGGGGATCGGGAAGAAAATTTTCTCCCTGGTGAAGCCAAATATACCATGCTTTAAGTTTTTTTTTCCTCCCTCTGGATCAGCTATGCGTATAGGGTTATGTTTACGGAGGTTTACAATTTATTTATTCATTCTTTTTTTTCTTTGGTTGACCTAGATGGTATCTTTTTTCAGCCTATGTAAACTTTTGAGCCATCCAACCAAAGGTCCATAAAGTGGACCTATTTTTAAATATTAACATTCGTAAATAGTATTTCAGTGATGTATGCATTAAGGACTAAAACTTTAGCTTTACAGGACAAAAATGGAGCTTCAGGTTTTCTCCAATGCTGGCTGTATGTGCAAATGTCTGGACACTGGTCCCATCACATGACTGTTGGGTCTATCAGAATTCAGACTTGCTGATCCTCCCCTTTGGGAGAAAAATTTAACCAAACTCCTTGGCCTTCAAAAAAGTGTCCAGCATTGGAGGGAGCCTGAAGTAGCATATCCTCCCATCCCCAAATAAGCATTGTAAAACTATTACTTTTTATGTATCCAATACAGCAAGTCTTAGTTTTATGTTAACATTTGCTTATAGGTCCTCAACAATAAAGCAGAATATAATCGCAACTCATGTTTATATTGTTTACAATTTGCTTTTCTAATCTAGACATTCCTGCCAGACAGCTTAACTAGGTCTGTGACCTTGGTTTTCTCCATCTCAGTTAAGCAATTCATTTTGGTCACCAGTCTGTTGAGTGGACAGCCAAGTGCAGCTGAATACATGGCTTCTCAGAGTGGATGAAGTGGAGAGGTGGGGCAGTGTGGTCATGACCTCCACCTTGTTCGATCATAGAAGACCTTGTATGAAAAAAAAATCACGACCTTCTATGAATGGTGGTGGTAATGAGCGGGCGACCCCAAGATTCCAAGCAGGACCAGAAAGATCACTGATATCATTTTAGTAGCGCCAACTCCTACAATGATTTCCAGATTCCCAAGTGATCCATCAGATATGAGATATGCACACTAACATTGTGCCAATCTGGACCAATGTAAGTATGCAATACAAATCATTTCAGGAGTTCAACATTAACAGACCATAATAGATCATTTATTGTAATTACCGGTATATATTATTTTATATCTGCTTAGAGTTTAGATGTAACCATATACATAAAGTAGGATTGTCATGTTTGTTTTCCTTTATGAAGACAGCTATAGAGGAAAAAAGTTAATAAATATGACTATTCCAGAAAAGAATAACTAAACTATTATTTAGGACAACATAATGTCCTGCTTTTACGAATGCTTTAGCATTTTTAGTTTAATTTTGAACTATAATAAATGAGTGCTGACTGTGAACAAAAGAGTAATGTTGTGCATACAGTTACTTAAAACACATATTTGTTTAATACATTAAAATAATAAACAATATAATATATAATACATGGAAATATGTATAACTGTTAGGCTGACTTTTAAAATAGTACTTAACTTTGTTTTCTGTTTGATGGTTTATGACTGCATCAAACATTTCCAAAATTACATTTATGAGTTATTAGGTTTAATGGGCATATATGTTTTTTTTTCAGCTCTGATCCTTAGCTCTGATTCCTTTGCAAAGACCACTGCTTCCACACAGAGAGGAAGGGTCCTTCTCTCCAGTATACTGCCAGGGAACAAGCTTTTCAACTCAATTAACAGTCTCCACTCCAGCTTTTCTCATCTCGGGTTCTGTAGAACCCCATGGTTCCTTCAAAGTTTGCTAGCGGTTCCCTGAGAAAGGAACAGCAGAAAAATAATCAATGCCTGCATGATTCTGGCACTGATGGTATTAAGTAGAGTTATTGGCATGGGATCAATGCAAGGGGCATTTTCCCATTGTCCACCCATGTAAAGGGCTCCTTCTCTTGGCCACCAATGTAAGAGGACATTCTTCCTGTTGACATAGATTTAACGGGAATTTTTTCACTGACTACCAATGTAAGAAGGCACTTTTTCCATGACCTCCAATGAAAAAGGGCACCTTTCACTGACCAAAGATGGATTCTTCTACTAGCCTACTAGCCACCAATGCAAGGCAAGCTTCTCTACTGGCCAACAATGTAAAGGAATGCTTCATTGCCCCTGACCACCAATATAAGAAGGCAATTTTCCACTGACCTCTGATCTAAGAAATCCCTTCACAACAGACTACCAATGTGAGGGGGCATTTCTCCACTGACCATCAATGTAAGGGGCACTCTGACTGACCAACAATATATGGAGGCCCTTGTTCATTGGCCATCAATGTAAGGGTCCATTTCTCCACTGACCATCCATGTAAGGGATCCTTCTCCACTGATCATCAATGTATGGAGGACCTTCCTTATCGAAGGTCAATGTAAGGGGCCCTTATCCACTGACCAAAAATGTAAGTGGGCACTTCTCTCACAAGGACAGAAAAGAAGGAAGATTAAAAATGTTATAGTTCTCTCCAGAATATGTGGGGATGTGAAATCTTCTATTGGGGATGCCTGCTATGGTTAAAAAAGTCTTAGACGGTATTTCCACTCTTTAGAGAGATTCCCTTTCACTTTCACATAGATCTTGGTTGTCCTTGATTTAGAACTAATCCCTTTGTCCCTCTTTTCACCTCAGTTGTCCATCTTTTTTGGTCTGTATGGGCCACTGTATAATATATGTCCTGTCCTGAGCTTGTTGAAAGCTGACAATGCCACTCAGACCTCCTTGGTTGGGAAGTTATAAAGCAGCAATGGGGGGAGACAGTTGTGGTTGTTTCCTCGGACAGATCCCAGTAGAAGAAGACCTTAGTTTGTAGGGAGAGCTCTGTATCTAAGGCACCTAAGCTATCTAAGGTGAGTAGCTCACCAGTTAAACTCTCCCTACAAGAGGAACGATGTATTCTTCTTTGGGGAGCCTGAGCTGGTGAATTGGAACCTTAAATAAAAGAGAAAGCTATGCAACCCCAATACAGTGGACAATAGGTTTCCCAAGGGTTTGCTGAACTAAGATAAAAGATCAGAGGTATATGTCAAGAAGTTATTTCATCATGCAAGAAGTTCAAGCGCATGATAATATGACATGAAAGTTCTGAAAAAGAAATGTTTTTGTGCAAACAAGTCTGTCAGTCTGGGTCTACCTTCTTTCCCAGAAGTTAATGGTTAAGTCTGTAAGGCTAAATGATTGGGCTCTGTCTATGAAAGAGGTACTTGGCCTGCTAACAGTGGTGAAGCATTTGGGTTTTCCTTTTCTAGGGTTGAGACATATGACTTAGGGTCATAGCGTCCCGATGATCCTGATGTCGCAGTGGGGCTCTGGAGCAGTAGCCTGGAGCCACCAGAGTGCCTTGTGAGTTGAAGCATTCAGTTGAATCTGCAAGTAAGAGTTTTATACATGCAGTTCCCCACTTTTTCTGTAAAAGTAAAGTTTAGCCCTGTGCCCTTTCTCACATTAAATTGACTTATGGGGAAAAGCAGTAGGCAGGGCCAAGCTATACGTTTACAAAGAGATTTGAATGTAACTTTAACTGCTTAGATCTCTGTGCCTACAGGTTGTTTTGACATGCCATTTTCACTGAAGGTAACCTCTACTTCTTGATTGTTTTATCATGTATTCAGGTCAAATTGTGCAGGTTTACTTTAAAATGTTCAAATTTAAAGTATGGATGTTTTGTTCTAAATCAGGAGTCTCCAAACTTTCTAAGCAAAGAGTCCATCAGACTTTAGGAGGGCTGGACTGTGGGCAGTTGGAGTAGAAAATGCCCCAGTGTCAGTGGGAGTGGGCAAAGTCTCAGGCTTGGTGGTTATTTGGAGTAAAAAATTATATAGCACCAGTGGTCAGTAGAAGAGGGAACGCTGCCCTATCGTTGGTGTCAGTGGGAGGATCAGTGCCCCATCGTTGGTGTCAATGGGAGGATCAGTATCCCATTAGGTGTAAAGGTGCCCCATCATTGATGTCAGTGCAACGGCAATCACCCCATCATTGGTGTCAGTGCAAGGTCGATCACCCCATCATTGGTGTCAGTGAGGGAACAATTGCCCTATCGTTGTGTCAGTGGGAGGAATAGTGCCCCATAATTGGTGTCAGTGGAAAGAATAGGGTTCCATCATTGGTGTCAGTGGAACGAATAGTGTTTCATCATTGGTGTCAGTGCAAGGAATGAGCCCAATCACTGGTGTGGGAAGCAAAGCACCTTGAATCAATGTAAGGAACAGTGCCCCAAGGGCCACACACAGGCAAGCAAAGGGCTGTTTTTGACCCAAGGACCACAGTTTGGTGTCCACTGTTCTAAATCATCATCTACTTTACATCAATTGTGCTTCAGGCTTGATTTGAACAGGACTTGCAGATCTAGAAACATATCAAAGAATACAATATTTTTTTTTCTCCCAAATTAACAATAGACTTTTTTTTTTTTTATAGTTCAGACCTATGGTACTTATCCTTTTTAAAATCACATATTCACTTCAACAGCTTACAACTAAGTTCAAAACCAGAACTTTAAGCTGCCAAGCCTTTGAAAACAAGGTCACCTGACAAAAATAATTCAATACATTCAGCAAACAATTTTAATATTTCTTTTTTTTTCCTAATTGAGTGATTAAATTTTTTTTCCCCGCTGTATTCATGTTTTGTTTTGTATGAATGTTCACAGGTGCAAAATCAATGTTTTTAATTCACAGTATGCTGTATACAGTAGTCTAAATCAATTACCATCATCTGCCTATAATCAAGACTGGGCGCGCTATCTGTGCTTAGACTACAAAGATGCATATAAAAGCGGCTATGAATAATAATAATTATCAAAACAAAACCACAATATTATTTGGAGAATTAATTGATGGCAAATTAGGAAAAAATTAAACATATGTGCAGATTTAAAGGGTTTCAAAGCAAAAGCTACATTTGCTTTTGTGCTTTCACATAAGAAGGGTTCCTGTCCACTTATAGGGGTTGATTTACTAAAGACAAATAGACTTTGCAAGAGCAGTTTCTTCAGAGCTTAGTAAATGAAGCAAAGCTCTACTTTGCAAATAATACCCAATCACATGCAAGGGGGGAAAAAAACCCGTCATTTTCCTTGCACATGATTGGATGATGGAAGTCAGCAGAGCTCCTCCTCATTTACTAAAGTGCACTGTCCATTTTCCTTTAGTAAATCACCCCACAGTGACCTCTTTCCACAGAGGGACCAACATTTCAAATCTCTTCCTACCCCTTAACCACTTCCACTAAGGGCATGCAATGTATACCCCAAAAGACTTCAACAAAATACACATGGGTAAGTTGTAGGCCCATTCCCTTTCCCCCTGCTGACACTCCCCATGCAGCTTTAGCCAAATTTAAGTCATTGGACGCCGCTTCACAGTGCAGATGGACAATGACCCAAAGCATACTGCAAAAGCAACCAAAGAGTGAAAGAAGTGGAATGCTATCCAATGGCCAAGTCAATCACCTGACCTGAATCCGATTGAGCATGCATTTCACTTGCTGAAGACAAAACTGAAGGGAAAATGCCCCAAGAACAAGCAGGAACTGAAGACAGTTGCAGTAGAGGCCTAACAGAGCATCACCAGGGATGAAACCCAGCGTCTGGTGATGTCTATGCGTTCCAGACCTCAGGCTGTAATTGACTGCAAAGGATTTGCAACCAAGAATTAAAAAGTGAAAGTTTGATTTATGATTATTATGATTATTATTCTGTCCCATTACTTTTGGTCCCTTAACAAGTGGGAGGCACATATGCAAACTGTTGTAATTCCTACACCGTTCACCTGATTTGGATGTAAATACCCTCAAATGAAAGCTGACAGTCTGCAGTTAAAGCACATCTTGTTCGTTTCATTTCAAATCCATTGTGGTGGTGTATAGAGCCAAAAATGTTAGAATTGTGTTGATGTCCCAATATTTATGGACCTGACTGTAGCTGTTTGTCTGTGTCTATGTGCAAATTGAGTGTGAATGGAAGTGACTTCATAATTATCAATCAGCTGCTGCACTTGCAGGGTTGTAATGAGGAAAGTGGCAGGGTCTGCATCCCTTTAGATGTGATTTCCTCTTGAAAGTATGACATTTTTGTTGCAGAGGATGCCCAAAATCTGGCTGATATCTTAGTGCAGACTTCTGGGAAAATCCGTGAGCCCATCACACAAGCAGGAAATTAAATTTCTGGGGCTGGCGTTCTGTACATCTTCTGTGTACTGAACACCTTCAGGTAGCCATTTTGCATTTTACAGAAAATTACAGCACTGCAAATTGAAAAGGAAAGACCGTTTTTAATTACATTTGATTACAATAGGATTTGTGTGGCTATTGTATATACTATATTATAACACTATTTGCTGTGTTTATTCCTAGGAAAGTGAAGTTAGCTTTAAAGTGTATGTAAAGCCCAAACTTTATTTTTTTAACTTTGGATTGAATAGGCAAATGTTAAAGCCTGAATTAGATTATGTTTTGCTGTCTGTGTCATGCTAGAGAGATTTTGCTTAACTTCCTGTCTTGGAAACATCATGGAATCTTCCCAAAGTGATCGGAAGTTGCAGAATACGTTCTGGCCTACATTTATGACGAAATCTGATTTTTTAATTTTTTTTTACTGGACATGTTTAAAAACAAAAAGACAAAATATTGTCAACCTTTTTTTTTATAGTGCAAACAATAAAAAAAAGCATAGGCAATCAAATACTACTGAAAGAAAGCTCAATTTGTGGGGAAACAAAGGACGTAAATTTCATTTGGGTGCAGCGTTGCATGACCGCGCAATTGTCAGTTAAAGTAACGCAGCGCCACAATGCAAAAAATAGCCTGGTCAGGAAGGGGGGTAAATCCTCAGAAGGGCAAGTGGTTAATGAAAGTACACAACAATGGCAAAAGATCCCAAGTGCTATGTCCCAGACATTGTATGTGACTGTGTAATGTCTAAAAATGTTTCCCAGCAGCTGTTTGAAACACTTGGAGTTGTGACAGCTGGTAAAGTTGGATAAAACAGCATCCAAGGGCATTGGTAGAAGTGGTGTCCAAATGTAGGTATCAGGCAGACTACACTATGGGAAAGCCCCACCACCATAAGCCCATAGGTTTCCATAGAAGTTTATTCCAATACATAAAAACAATATTAAAGCAGAAAGTATTCAGTGTAGGTGGTGTAAGTGGTAAGTCACCATGACTTGACTTAAGAAAGCGCATGCGCAGAAAATGTGTTGTCATGGCAACCTAATTGTTTGAAGTCCAACCAGGCCTTTCGCAGCTAGCTTCTGGCTTCCTCTCAGGACCTCGGCACGTTACTTTCGTTTCGCCGTGACGCCTGCTCGAGACACACCATCTCCACTGTAGTGGGAACGATCCTTTTACACCGTGACAACTGTGACCCTCTGCCCAACAGTCCTCCCAGGATTGGTAGATCTTCCACCATAGCCAAGGAGTCTGGTAATTTTCACCACTTAATACCAATGAATACTTTCTGCTTTAATATTGTTTTTATGTATTGGAATTTGGAAACCAATGGCCTTGTGGAGGTGGGACTTTCCCATAGTGTAGTCTGAAAGATATCTACATTTGGACACCACTTCTACCAATGCCTTGGATTCTGTTTTTTCCAACTTTTAATGAAAGTACAAACACAGTTCCTAGATTAAGTAAACCTAGATATATTCATGTTCATTTGTTTTTCTTTGTATTTCTATAACACAGTAAAAAATTACTGTGGACATGAAGAGCTTGAAGTGCCATTCCAGGCAGAGACTGAAACATTTCCCTAGTGGTCTCCAGGGGGTGGGAGCAGGCATCGAGTTCATTATTGCCAAAGTGCTGACATGAAGGTTGCAGGACGCCGCTCAACTTAGCCCAGCACCAGTATAATGGATTAAAGTATGTGGCCTCAACCAGTGCCATTCTGGTCACACCCTCGGACGCTCTGGCCACGCCCTCTGTCAATCTTCACCCCATCCACCAGGGGCTTAGTCATAGAACACAGAGGATGAAACGCGTCAGAGCTGCACTGGCTGTGGCCACACACTTACATCTGTTATACTAGCACTGGGCTCAGTTGAGTGGCTTCCTGAAACCTACAGTTAAAAAACAGTTTTATAAAACAGTATACATTACACAAAGCTAAAAAACCAGGGCAAACTTCCTACTTTCAGCAAGTGACAGTTATTTTTAGCTGGAAGCCTGTAAGATTTAAATATTTCAGTCACTCAGCTAAAATAATTATTCCTATTCTATGGTGAAAACTTTACCAACTGAGCTTTTAGGATGTAGAAACGAAGACGTGAATACTTATGTACCGTATTACCATTGTTCATTTTTTTTTTCTCTTTGTATAACAAAGCTGAAATGGGATATTTTCCCCTCTCTTTAAAAAAAAAATTGAATTCACAAACCTGATGCACCAGTGTAAAGATTCTTATTTTCAGAACATGACAATTATTTTTAGCTGATTTTAAAATTTCAATTACCAGCCTAAAATAATTATTCATATCCTTGTGTTAAAGCTTTACAAACTGAGCCTAAAGGGTGTAGAAAAAAGGATGAGAAAAGTTGC
Organism: Staurois parvus; assembly: GCF_062004578.1. Taxonomy (NCBI): domain Eukaryota; kingdom Metazoa; phylum Chordata; class Amphibia; order Anura; family Ranidae; genus Staurois; species Staurois parvus. Next base: position 1,553,692 of record NW_028318374.1, read on the forward strand.
GGTATACCAGATTACCATTGTTTCTTTTTGTTTTTCCTCTTTGTATTTGTATAATACAGCTGAAATTAGTTTTCCCCCCTCACTTTTATAAATTTGCATACAGAGCGCAATTCACAAAGCTAATACACCAGGGTTAAAATTCCTATTTTCAGAAAGTGACAGTTATTTTTAGATGAAAGCCTATAAGATTTAAATATTTCAGTCACCCAGCTAAAATAATAATTTGTATCTTCGTGCTAAAACTCGATAAATTGAGCTTTAACCACTTGCCCTCCAGGGGATTTACCCCCTTTCATGACCAGGCCATTTTTTGCTTTACGATGCTGCGTTACTTTAACTGACAATTGCACGGTTATGCAACGCTGCACCCAAATGAAATTTACGTCCTTTTTGGCCTACAAATTGAGCTTTCTTTCGGTGGTATTGCACCTTTGCATTTTTTATTTTTTGTGCTATAAACAAAAATATTTTTTACTTTTTGCCATAAAACATATCCAGTAAAAAATTTAAAAAATCAAATTTAGTCACAAATTAAGGCCAAAATGTATTCTCCTACATGTCTTTGCTAAAAAAAAACAAGAAAATTAATTGGTTTATGTGAAAGTTTTATAGCGTTTACAAATGGCGGCATAGATACTAGAATTTTTTTAAATTTTTTATTTTTACTAGTAATACTGGAAATCAGCGACTTATAGTGGGTCTGCGGCGGGCATTCTGACACTGAGGGGGAACTGACTTGGTGTCACTGACATCCCCAGTGACACCAATCCAGTGATCAGTGCTAAAAAAAAAAAGCACTAACACTACTAATGGCACTGGGCAGGAAGGGGTTAAGGAGGTGAAATGTTACCATTAACAAAATGACCACTGTTCTTTTCTTTCTTTTCTCCTGGTATACCACTGTTGAAATTCATTTTCCCCTTCTCTTTTTAAAATTGTATACACAGCTCAAATCACAATGCTAGCAAAGCAGAGTAAAGCTATCTATTTTCAGAAAGTGACAGTTATTTTTAGCTGAGAGCCTGAAAGACTTAAACATTTCTGTCACCAGGCTGAAATAATGATTTTTATCCTTGCCTTGAAACTTTACAAATTGAATCTTTTACCATACTGCTACTGTTCATAAATTTGCATACATAGCTCAATTCACAAAGCTAACACATCAGGACAAAGATTCTTATTTTCAGAAAGTCACAGTTATTTTTAGCTGAAAGCCTATACGATTTAAATATTTCAGTCACCCGGCTAAAACTTAACTGAGCCTTAAGGATGTAGAAATAATGATGAGAAAAGGTGCCATGTACCATATTACCATTGTTCGTTTTCTTTCCTTTCTATTCGCATTAGTATAACACCTTGAAATTAGGTCTTTTTTTTGTAAAATTTATACATAGCTAAATTCACAAAGCTAGCACAGCTGAGTAAAGCTATCTATTTTCAGAAAGTGACAGTTATTTTTAGCTGAGAGCCTGAAAGACTTACAAATTTATGTCACCAGGCTGAAATAATGATTTTTATCCTTGTCGTGAAACTTTACAAATCAAATAGTGTACCATATTACCACTGTTAATTTTTTTATCTGTGTGTAAGACAGTTTAAATTAGCTTTTTCCCCTTTTCTTTTATAAATTTGCATACATAGCTCAATTCACAAAGCTAATACTCCAGGGTAAAGGTTCGTATTTTCAGAAAGTGACAGCTATTTTTAGGTGAAAGCCTATAAGATTTAAATATTTCAGTCACCCGGCTAAAATAATGATTCTTATCTTTGTATTAAAACTTGACAAACTGAGCCCTAAGGATGTAGAAATAAGGACATGAAAAGTTACCATTCCGTATTACCATTGTAGAGAAATTGACAAATTGAGCCTTAAGGATGCTAAAATAAAGATGAGAAAAGGTGCCATTTACCCTATTTCCATTGTTCTTTTCTTTCTTTTCTATTTGTATTGGTATAGCAGGTTGAAATGAATTTTTTCCTCTTTTTTGGAAAATGGTATACATAGCTCAATTCACAAAGCTAGTACTGCATACTAAAGATTCCTAGTTTCAGAAAGTGACAGTTATTTATAACTAGCATGTAAGGTTTAAAAACTTTTGTCAGCAGGCTGAAATATTGATTTGTATCCTTGTGTTGAAACGTTACAAATGAAACAGTGGACCATATTACCACTGTTCATTTTTTTTTCTCTTGCACAGTTGAAATTATTTTTTTCCTCTTCATTTTTTTTTTTTTTATAAATTTGCAGACATAGCTCAATTCACAAAGCTAACACACCAGGGTAAAGGTTCGTATTTTCAGAATGTGACAGCTATTTTTAGCTGAATGCCTAAAAGATTTAAATATTTCAGTTACCCGGCTAAAATAATTATTCTTATCTTTTGTGTGAGAACTTGACAAACTGAGACTTAAGGATGCTAAAATAAAGATGAGAAAAGGTGCCATTTACCATATTTCCATCATTATTTTTTTTCTTTTCTATTTGTATTAGTATAGCATGTTGAAATTGATCTTTTTTCCTCTTTTTTTGTAAAATGGTATACATAGCTCAATTCACAAAGCTAGCACAGCATAGTAAAGATTCCCATTTGCAGAAAGTAACAGTTATTTTTAGCTAGAAGCCTGTAAGGTTTAAAAACTTTTGTCAGCAGGCTGAAATATTGATTTGTATCCTTGTGTTGAAACGTTACAAATTAAATAGTGGACCATATTACCACTGTTCATTTTTTTCTCTTGCACAGTTGAAATTAGTTTTTTCCTCTTCTTTTTTTTTTCTTATAAATTTGCATACATAGCTCAATTTACAAAGCTAACACACCAGGGTAAAGATTTGTATTTTCAGAGTGACAGCTATTTTTAGCTGAATTCCTAAAAGATTTAAATATTTCAGTCATCCAGCTAAAATAATGATTCTTATCTTTGTGTGAAAACTTGACAAACTGAGACTTAAGGATGCTAAAATAAAGATGAGAAAAGGTGCCATTCACCATATATCCATCGTTCTTTTTTTTCTTTTCTATTTGTATTGGTATAGCATGTTGAAATTCATTTTTTCCTCTTTTTTTGTAAAATGGTATACATAGCTCAATTCACTAAGCTAGCACAGCATAGTAAAGATTCCCATTTTCAGAAAGTAACAGTTATTTTTAGCTAGGAGCCTGTAAGGTTTAAAAACTTTTGTCAGCAGGCTGAAATATTGATTTGTATCCTTGTGTTGAAACGTTACAAATTAAATAGTGGACCATATTACCACTGTTCATTTTTTTTTCTCTTGCACAGTTGAAATTATTTTTTTCCTCTTCTTTTTTTTTTTTTATAAATTTGCAGACATAGCTCAATTCACAAAGCTAACACACCAGGGTAAAGGTTCGTATTTTCAGAATGTGACAGCTATTTTTAGCTGAATGCCTAAAAGATTTAAATATTTCAGTTACCCAGCTAAAATAATTATTCTTATCTTTGTGTGAGAACTTGACAAACTGAGACTTAAGGATGCTAAAATAAAGATGAGAAAAGGTGCCATTTACCATATTTCCATCATTCTTTTTTTTCTTTTCTATTTGTATTAGTATAGCATGTTGAAATTGATCTTTTTTCCTCTTTTTTTGTAAAATGGTATACATAGCTCAATTCACAAAGCTAGCACAGCATAGTAAAGATTCCCATTTTCAGAAAGTAACAGTTATTTTTAGCTAGAAGCCTGTAAGGTTTAAAAACTTTTGTCAGCAGGCTGAAATATTGATTTGTATCCTTGTGTTGAAACGTTACAAATGAAATAGTGTACCATATTACCACTGTTCATTTTTTTCTCTTGCAAAGTTGAAATTAGTTTTTTCCTCTTCTTTTTTTTTCCTTATAAATTTGCATACATAGCTCAATTTACAAAGCTAACACACCAGGGTAAAGATTTGTATTTTCAGAGTGACAGCTATTTTTAGCTGAATTCCTAAAAGATTTAAATATTTCAGTCATCCAGCTAAAATAATGATTCTTATCTTTGTGTGAAAACTTGACAAACTGAGACTTAAGGATGCTAAAATAAAGATGAGAAAAGGTGCCATTCACCATATTTCCATCGTTCTTTTTTTTCTTTTCTATTTGTATTGGTATAGCATGTTGAAATTCATTTTTTCCTCTTTTTTTGTAAAATGGTAAACATAGCTCAATTCACAAAGCTAGCACAGCATAGTAAAGATTCCCATTTTCAGAAAGTAACAGTTATTTTTAGCTAGGAGCCTGTAAGGTTTAAAAACTTTTGTCAGCAGGCTGAAATATTGATTTGTGTCCTTGTGTTGAAACGTTACAAATTAAATAGTGGACCATATTACCACTGTTCATTTTTTTTCTCTTGCACAGTTGAAATTAGTTTTTTTCCTCTTCTTTTTTTTTTTTTTTATAAATTTGCAGACATAGCTCAATTCACAAAGCTATCACACCAGGGTAAAGATTTGTATTTTCAGAGAGTGACAGCTATTTTTAGCTGAATTCCTAAAAGATTTAAATATTTCAGTCACCCAGCTAAAATAATGATTCTTAACTTTGTGTGAAAACTTGACAAACTGAGACTAAGGGCTCGTTCACACTAGGCTGTTTTGCCAACGCTTGCCAAACGCCCCTATAGCGTTTGGCAAGCGTTGGTCCGGTGTTTGCGGAGCGTTTTTAACGCTCGGCAAACGCTCCGCAAACGACGCATGCGCAGTTTAGCGGCGGTTGCTAGGCGTTTGCCGAGCGTTAATAACGCCCCACAAACGCCTATAATGCATTTGAGTGGTGTTACCGCTCCGCAAACGCCCCGCAACCGCGTCGCAACCGCACCGCAAACGCCGGCCGGGCGTTTGCGGAGCTGCACCATAGACGAGAATAGGAGGCTTCAAAGCCTCCTGACTCGACCAGAGGCGTCCGTTTTGCCGCGACGCGACGCAAACGCTCCTGTTAGAACAGCACCATGTGCTGTAATGTGCAGAGTTGGCAGAGGCGTTTGGGAAGCGGTAAAAACGCTTCCCAAACGCCTCTCTGCCGCCTGCACACAAGGCTAGTGTGAACGTAGCCTTAAGGATGCTAAAATAAAGATGAGAAAAGGTGCCATTTACCATATTCCTATCGTTCTTTTTTTTCTTTTCTATTTGTATTGGTATAGCAGGTTGAAATTAATTTTTTTCCTCTCTTTTTGTAAAATGGTATACATAGCTCAATTCACAAAGCTAGCACAGCATAGTAAAGATTCCCATTTTCAGAAAGTAACAGTTATTTTTAGCTAGGAGCCTGTAAGGTTTAAAAAATTTTGTCAGCAGGCTGAAATATTGATTTGTATCCTTGTGTTAAAACGTTACAAATTAAATAGTGGACCATACTACCACTGTTCATTTTTTTCTCTTGCACAGTTGAAACTAGTTTTTTTTCCTCTTCTTTTTTTTTTTTTCTTTTTATAAATTTGCATACACAGCTCAATTCACAAAGTTAACACACCAGGGAAAAGATTTGTATTTTCAGAGAGTGACAGCTATTTTTAGCTGAATGCCTAAAAGATTTAAATATTTCAGTCACCCGGCTAAAATAATGATTCTTATCTTTGTTTTAAAACTTGACAAACTTTTTTTTTTTTTTTGTAAAATGGTATACATAGCCCAATTCTCAAAGCTAGAACAGCATAGTAAAGATTCCTATTTTCAGAAACTGACAGTTATTTTTAGCTAGGAGCCTGTAAGGTTTAAAATTTTTTGTCACCAGGCTGAAATATTGATTTGTATCCTTGTGTTGAAACTTTACAAATGAAATAGTGGACTATATTACCACTGTTAATTTTTTTTTTCTTCCACAGTTGAAATGATTTTTTTCCCTCTTTTTTTAATTTTATAAATTTGCATTAATAGCTCAATTCACAAAGCTAACACCCCAGGGTAAAGATTTGTATTTTCAGAAAGTGACAGCTATTTCTAGCTAAAAGTCTTTAACCTCTTGCCGACCGCGCATAGCCGAATGACGGCTTCACCGCGGCCGGCCAGTTCTGGGTGGACGTCATATGACGTCCTCCCAGAACGCGCTCTCCTGCGCGCCCCAGGGGGTGCGCACCCGGCGATCTCCGTGATCGCTGTGTCCTACGGACACAGCTGATCACGTGATGTGGTAAAAGGCCAATCACAGCGGCCTTTTACCACGTGATCAGCGGTGTCCAATGACACGCTGATCACAGGGAAATGCAAGTGCCGGTTCTCGGCTGCACTTTCCTCACGCTGTCAGATCGTGAGGAAAGTACTGCCGAGAACCGGCAGTTGTCAGAGCGGGGATCGGCACCGATCATCAGGTCACTGATGATCAGTGCCCTGATGATCGGTGCCCAGCAGTGACACCCGCAAGTTCCGCCCAGCAGTGCGCGCACTAGCTCTGCCCACCTGTGCCCAGCAGTGCACCCACCTGTGCCCAGCAGTGCCCCCACCTGTGCCCAGCAGTGCACCCACCTGTGCCACTCTGCAGTGCCACCTACCTGTGCCCAGCAGTGCCACCTACATGTGCCCAGCAGTGCCACCCACCTGTGCCCACCAGTGCCACCCACCTGTGCCCACCAGTGCCACCCACCTGTGCCCACCCACCAGTGCTGCCCACCAGTGCCACCCACCAGTGCAGCCCAGCAGTGCTGCCAGTCAGTGCCACCAGTCAGTGCCCAGGGGTTGTGCCAGTCAGTGCCGCCAGTCAGTGCCCAGCAGTGATGCCAGTCAGTGCCGTCTATCAGTACCCATAATCAGTGTCGCCTATCAGTGCCGCCTATCAGTGCTGCATATCAGTGCCGCCTATCCGTGACCCCTAATTAGTGCTGTCTATCAGTGCCGCCTATCCGTGCCACCTCATTAGTACTGCCTATCAGTGCCCTTTAGTGCTGCCTATCAGTGCCCATCAGTGCCGCCTATCAGTGCCCATCAGTGCTGCCTCATCAACGCACATCAGTGAAGGAGAAAAAATACCTGTTTGAAAAATTTTATAAAAGAAACAAATAAACTTTTTTTTTTTTCAAATTTTTTGCACTTTTTTTTATTTATAGCGCAAAAAGTAAAGCGCCCAGTGGCGATTAAATACCACCAAAAGAAAGCTCTATTTGTGAGAAAAAAATGATCAAAATTTCATATGGGTACAATCTTGCATGACCGTGCAATTGTCAATCAAAGTGCGGCAGCGCTGAAAGCTGAAAATTGGCCTGGTAAGGAAGGGGGTATAAGTGCCTGGTAGGCAAGTGGTTAAGATATAAATATTTCAGTCACCCGGCTAAAGTAATGATACTTATCTTTGTGTTAAAACTTAACAAACGGAGCCCTAAGGATGTAGAACTAAGGACCAGAAAAGGTGCCATTTACCATATTACCATTGTTCTTTCCTTTTTTTTCTATTTGTATTAGTATACCATTTTAAAATTCATTTTTTTCCCTTTTTCTTTGTAAAATGGAATACATAGCTCAATTTACAAAGCTAGCACAGCATAGTAAAGATTCCTATTTTCAGAAAGTGATAGTTATTTTTAGCTAGGAGCCTGTAAGATTTAAACATTTCTCTCACCAGGCTGAAATATTGATTTTTATCCTTCTGTCGATACTTTACAAATGAAATGGTGGACCATATTAACACTGTTAATTTTTTTCTCTTGCAGAGTTAAAATGATTTTTTACCCTCTTTTTTTTGCTATATTATAAATTTGCATACATAGCTCAATTCACAAAGCTAACACACCAGGGTAAAGATTCGTATTTTCAGAAAGTGACAGTTATTTTTAGCTGAAAGCCTATAAATTTTAAATATTTCAGTCACCCGGCTAAAATAATGATTCTTATCTTTGTTATAAAACTTGACAAACTGAGTCCTAAGGATGTAGAAATAGAGACATGAAAAGTTACCATGTGCCATATTACCATTGTTGAGAAATTGATAAATTGAGCCTTAAGGATGCTAAAATAAGGATGAGAAAAGGTGCCATTTCTTTTCTTTCTTTTTTTTTTTATTTGCATTGGTATAACATGTAGAAATTCCCTTTTTTCCCTCTTCTTTATGTAAAATTGTATATATACATAGCTCAATTTACAATGCTAGCACAGCAAAATAAAGATTACTGGGCAGAACAGTGGCTAAATGGTTAGCACTTCCACCTGGCAGTACTAGGGTCATCGGTTCGAATCACAACCATGACACCACCTGCCTGGAGTTTGCATGTTCTCCCTGTGCCTGCATGGGTTTCCTCTGGGTACTCTGGTTTCCTCCCACACTCCAAAGACATGCTGGTAGGTTAATTGTCTCCTGTCTAAATTGGCCCTAGTATATGTATGTATGAATGTGAGTTAGGGACCTTAGATTGTACACCCCTTGAGGGTTAGGGACTGATGTGAATGTACAATATATATATATATGTAAAGCGCTGCGTAAATTGAAGGCGCTATATAAGTACCTGTAACAAATAATAATTACTCTTTTCAGAAAAGGACAGTTATTTTTAGCTGAGAGCCTGTAAGATTTAAACATTTCTGTCACCAGGCTAAAATATTGATGTTCATACTTGCGTTGAAACTTTACAAACTGAATCTTGTACCATATTACCATTGTTTATTTTTTTTCAATTTGTATAACACAGTTGAAATTAGTTTTTCCCCCCTTTTATAAAATTGTATATAGAGCTCAATTCACAAAGCTACCACACCAGTGAAAAACAATTTTATTTTTAGAAAGTGACAGTTATTATTAGCTGAAAGATTATAAGATTTAAATATTTCAGTCACCCGGCTCAAATAATGATTGTTATCCTTGTGTTAAATCTTTAAAAAATTAGCCTTAAAGCGGAACTTCACTCGCTCAACATTGACTGTTTTTATCCCTTTTACTGCCAGAATTAGTAAATAGATATAAAGTAAAAAAGTATATCATATTTACTTGTTTTAACCTTATTTTTACATTTTTTTCAGTTACTCCCAGGTTTCCATGATGTCATACATCCCAGCAGTCTTCAGAGGGGGGAAGGAGGGTTCTCAGCTCAGCCCATGCCTGAGCTAAAGGCAGATGGATTTCAGGAAGTAAATGATACATGGATCATCTGCCCTTACTCAAGATGGCCACGGGCAGAAATACAGGGGGTGTTTTTTAAAATAATTTCTATAATAATAGCAAAAATCAAAAAACAAAACATGAGAACACAGATGGATGGGTAAGCTTGCTTTGTATTAAAAATGAATTAAATATTATTTTTGGTTTGTGGTGTTCAGATACAGTGCAGTTCCACTTTAAGGATGTGGAAACAAGGACGTGAAGTTACCGTGTGCCGTATTACCACTGTTGAGAAATATACTTATAAAACAAATAAGAAAGTAATGTCAAAACATTGTCACTACAAAAGTGATTTCTGCTAATGTTACTGTGACTTATTATAAAGAAAAAAAAAAAAAAAGGAAAATCTGTCATTGATTTTTGTACATCTGTATAACAGAAAGAATGTATTGCAAATGTGTTTAAATCCAATAAAAAGAATGTGAAAAAACTGCAATTCTTCCGCCAAGCAACAGGGAACACTCCAAAATCGGTGCATAGAATCAGTAGCTGGCACCAAGGCCTTATATCCAAAACATCGAAAAAATTGTGTTTATTCCAAAATTCTTTGAAGCTAAACTCCAGGAAAATAGCTAAATTTACACATATTAAATATATACGAGGAGCTGGTTTATTTGGCAAAGGGTTTGTGATTCTGTCCATCCAGATCTGAGATTTACACAGCTTTGCCATGCTACACAGCCCGGTCTGGTAGGGAAGGACACATGATCCTTAGCTGATGAAGTTAAATGAGAACTTCTCAAAAAAAGGGAAGTTCTGCTTGTTTGCCTCCCCCCCCCCCCCACAGGGGGGAGCGGGTTTTGACAGATACATGCTTCCAATTACGGTCAGATGCGCCACGGTGATCTGAGCCGGAACTTCGCCCCCACTCCTTCCCCCCCACTTCACAGGTCCCAGAAGGCTGCGGGACGATTCACAAAGCAAAGCGAGCTTCACAAAAAAAACAGAAGAGTAATTAAAGTATATGTAAACCCTCACCTAGTAAAACAACCTATGAAGTCTAAAATAGAGATGACAGGCAAAACATTTGTATATAGATATAAAAACATTACAAAAATTTTTCTCCTTTTTTAAGTGATCACACCCACAGCCACATAAGAAGCTTAGAGAGCTAGGGGAGGAGAAACAGCAGCCCACTAGTCTTCCCAGTGAATGGCTGTGCAGTGGGAGGGTGAGGGTCAGGACAAGTCTGATCATTGGAGGAGAGCAGACTGAGTTCCCAGCATAGCTACAGAATTGACCACGCTATGCTCTTATGTCGAGTGTGGTCAGTTTTAAATAGGAAAGCAGAGGAATTAGCAGGAACACCAGGGATTTCATACAAAGGAAAAAAATACATATAGAACAGGAGACTTTTTCATACAAGTACATGGTACAGCAGGCACATATCAGGAATAGGAAATGTTGGGTTTACATAGTTAGTCTGGCTGAAAAAAGACGAAAGTCCATCCAGTTCAACCATAAAAAAAAGTTATAACCCTACACCCACAGTTGATCCAGAGGAAGGCAAATAAACCCAGCAAAGCATGAACCAATTTGCTCCTGCAGGGGAAAAAATTCCTTCCTGATCCCCCAAGAGGCAATCGGATATTCCCTGGATCAACTTTACCTATAAATGTTATATCCAGTTATATTCTGTGTATCCAAGAAAGAATCCAGGACTTTGTTAAAGCAATCCACTGAGCTGGTCACAACCAACTCTTGAGGGAGTCTATTCCACATTTTCACAGCTCTCACTGTGAAGAAACCTTTCTGTGTTTGGAGATTAAATCTCTTTTCCTCCAGACATAAAGAGTGCCCCCTTGTCCTCTGTGATGACCTCAGAGTGAATAACTCTACACCAAGTTCACTATATGAACCACTGATGTATTATACATGGTGATCATATCCCCCCTTATGTATTATACATGGAGATCATATCCCCCCTTATGTATTATACATGGAGATCATATCCCCCTTATGTATTATACATGGAGATCATATCCCCCCCCTTATGTATTATACATGGAGATCATACCCCCCCTTATGTATTATACATGGAGATCATATCCCCCCTTATGTATTATACATGGAGATCATATCCCCCCTTATGTATTATACATGGAGATCATATCCCCCCTTATGTATTATACATGGAGATCATATCCCCCCTTATGTATTATACATGGATATCATATCCCCCCTTATGTATTATACATGGAGATCATATCCCCCCTTATGTATTATACATGGAGATCATATGCCTCTTATGTATTATACATGGTGATCATATCCCCCCTGATGTATTATACATGGAGATCATATCCCCCCTTATGTATTATACATGGTGATCATATCCCCCCTTATGTATTATACATGGAGATCATATCCCCCCTTATGTATTATACATGGAGATCATATCCCCCCTTATGTATTATACATGGAGATCATATCCCCCATTATGTATTATACATGGAGATCATATCCCCCCTTATGTATTATACATGGATATCATATCCCCCCTTATGTATTATACATGGAGATCATATCCCCCCTTATGTATTATACATGGTGATCATATCCCCCCTTATGTATTATACATGGAGATCATATCCCCCCTTATGTATTATACATGGATATCATATCCCCCCTTATGTATTATACATGGAGATCATATCCCCCCTTATGTATTATACATGGTGATCATATCCCCCCTTATGTATTATACATGGAGATCATATCCCTCTTATGTATTATACATGGAGATCATATCCCCCCTTATGTATTATACATGGAGATCATATCCCCCCTTATGTATTATACATGGAGATCATATCCCCCTTATGTATTATACATGGTGATCATATCCCCCCTTATGTATTATACATGGAGATCATATTCCCCCCCTTATGTATTATACATGGATATCATATCCCCCCTTATGTATTATACATGGTGATCATATCCCCCCTTATGTATTATACATGGAGATCATATCCCCCTTATGTATTATACATGGAGATCATATCCCCCCTTATGTATTATACATGGAGATCATATTCCCCCCCTTATGTATTATACATGGATATCATATCCCCCCTTATGTATTATACATGGAGATCATATCCCCCCTTATGTATTATACATGGTGATCATATCCCCCCTTATGTATTATACATGGAGATCATATCCCCCTTATGTATTATACATGGAGATCATATCCCCCCTTATGTATTATACATGGAGATCATATCTTCCCTTAATCTCCTCTTCTCAAGAGAGAATAAATTCAGTTCCTCTAATCTTTCCTCATAGCTGAGCTCCTCCATGCCTCTTATCAGTTTGGTTGCCCTTCTCTGCACTTTCTCCAGTTCCCCAATGTTCTTTTTGTGAATTGGTGCCCAAAACTGAACTGCATATTCCAGATGAGGTTTACTAATGATTTGTACCGGGGGAAATGATATCTCTCTCTCTGGAGTCTATACCCTTTGCAATACAAGAGAGGATTTTGCTTACTTTACACATTCTGCAACTCTTCTGTCTTCCTAATTTCTCCTCCTATCAGCATGTTTGTTGTTAGCACGTGAGCACAACTGATTGGCTCCTTGTGCTGCTTTTCCCTCCTCTAGTCCATGATCTGCTGTACAGTGGTCATGAGGTGTGGATATCCAGTTGATATATATATATTTATTTATTTATTTTTATTATTTAGTACTTTTTACAACTATTGCTATTTTTTTTTACAAGAGAACTGCATTTTGTTTTGCTAACTCCATTATAGTAATAACTTCTGCCACCTGTGTTTTTGTTTCTTTGTTCATTGGCAGAAAGCAGCACGCAGTCACAGAGCCATCAGTCAGACACGGAACACAAACACCTGCAATAACAAAAGAGATTTGGGTTCCAGCAGACAGCCACATGACTAACAAAATAATGCAGACGGTGAAGATGAAGCATCAATATTATGCATTTTTTTTTGTTCATAGATTGTTTTTGTTGTACTGTGCTCATTCAATGGGAATAAATAACAAATAAAAAGAAATGTGGTGATGGTGGTTTGGAGCTTGCAAAAAGCTCAATAACCTCAAAAATAAACACTTAAAAATGAATATTAAAAATGTAATATAAGTTTTTCTTTCGCTGAAGAGGTTTTGATGGGAGCACTGGATCTAGGGTTGCTCCTAAACAGTGATGAACTTTGGTTTGGTCCAAACTTGGGTTCTGCTGAACCTGAACACAACTTTTATTCCTGGTCCAAACAGCTGTGGGTGGAGGAATTCCCACCTGGCAGCCGCCAAAAGGCTGGGGATACTCAAGACATCATTGACCCAATATGGCCACATGGCATTATTAGCTCATTAACATTGGCATAATATGGCCATATCGGGTCAATGATGTCACCAGCAACCTCACCCTTTATGTACATGCAGCTGCAGGGTGGGGAATCCCCCATCTGTAGCTCATTGGAATGGCACTGACAGCAAACCTCCAGGTTTAGCCAAACATTTGTTCAGACTGAACCTGGAGCCAAACCCAAGCTCATCCTTGCCCCTAACTCATGTGGAGCAAAAGTCAAATTAGGGTCAATGCATAAAGCTTCAACACAAAGATAAGAATTTTAGAATAGTTATGTGATTTTAGTTTTTGAATCTCATGGGACTACACTGAAAAAAACTGTCACTTAGCATGGTGTGAGGAGTGATGTAGATGAGACACTGGATCGGGATATTTAACCTCCCTGGCGGTATGATTATTTCCGATTTTTGGTGCTGAAAGCGGTACCATTTTTTTGCATGGAAATATGTAGTTTTTTTTATTGTAGGCTGTAATTTTTAGGAATAACTCACTGAAATCTGTCCGAACAAGAGTCTAGTAAACATCCCGGATATGATAAAACTTGAAACACGAAATCATAAATTATAATTTAATTAATAATCATAAAAAAATAATAATATAATAATAATACATTTAATTCAATAATATAATCAAACCAAAAACACTGAAATTTGAAATACAGAGGCAAATTCGCACATCGCTGAGCAAAGTCATAAAATCGTTTTCAGTATCTGATGACGAATTTCCCCACAAATCATTATCACTTAATTCTGCAAGTGGTTCTAATTTACTATCGCTGTTCTCTAGCTGGTCTAAAACTGCTTTTGACATAAAGGGATGCTTTTTGGACGCCATGGACGTTTCTCAGTTTCCAGGCAGAAAGAACAGTCAAAATGTAGGCAGGGTGCAGGACAAAGCAGTAGGGGCAAAATATATGTGAAATGCATTGAAACAGCAATGTTTTACTATATAATAATCATTTTTAAAAAAATGAAATTTTTTAAAAATTTCAAATCAGCCGCTGGTTCCGGCGCCCGTACGTCCCAACGTCACAGGGACCAGAACACGGAAGCCGGATGCCGGCATTGGCCAGAGGAGATGGCCGGGGACGCTGCAGGGGACACATTGCGGGAGCGAAGGACAAAGTAAGCACTGCAGGGACTCCCTGAGCAACGCCGCATGGTAAGCCCGAGTGTAGCTCGGGGTTACCGCTCTTGGTACTCAAATTTTACCCCGAGCTACACTCGGGAATACCGCCAGGGAGGTTAAACCGACAAACTGAGTCTTTAATTGAGCCCAGTGTCTTGGACTTGGCAGTTCTTCACAAAGCGGGGAGCCCTTACAGAAGTAGGGGGTCACTCAAATTGAGAAATCCACACCTAGACAAGCCATAAAGAGTCAGTCAATCGTCTCAACAGTCCAAAGTCCTTTATTAGTATCACAAGTGAGACAAGAAAAAAAAAAGGCTTCCAAACGTGTTTCAGCGACCAAAGATCCCCTTTCATGTCCCCACTGGAAGATTTCTCTTCACCCTTTCTTCCAGTGAAAAACATAACATTTAAGCTTTCTACTTATTGTGTTTCACAGTTACATTGGTCATCAGGAGAGCAAAAAAGTCTGACAAAGGTTCTCACCCCTCACTATTCTATCAAAAATAAAAGGCAAAAGAGACAGAGGCATTCTAAACTACGATATTGTCCGCTACTGAAACTAGGTTTGCGCTGAAAACCCAACTCGAATGGTGCCAAAAGCCAACATGCTTTTTTCCCTGACACCAGCAGCAAAGGTACAAGTGGCAAGAAGATACACTTAAAAATTAATTTAAGAAGTCAATGCCTTCTTTGGATGACAGAGAACTCTATTGAGATAAGTTGGAATTATCACGAGAACCACCAGGAAGCAGAAAGGTGAATGCACAAAAACATATTTATTCTCGTCTAATTTAGACATTTGGCATTCATACTTGGCACATTGGGAACTGGTTAAAAAAAAAAACAATTTCTTTCCCAAGGCTCCTTTGCTTCGCTAAGGTAGGTGGCTGCCAAATCTTTTCAATTGGAATGGATTAAATACAGTTTTTTACACTCTCTGTTACATTCCCTGGTAACTTACAGAATTATACATGTAATGAGAGTTGTATGGTGTCCAAGGAAGAGGGGCTGTTCTGTTTGCAGCCTAAATAAAGTGGTTTAAATAAACTGACAGCATTTACACAGAAGCTGCTGGGACACCTAACAAGCTTGGGTCCAACATGTGTGGGGTCTTGGTGCCCAACCTGCAGCCTGAGGGCCACATCTGGCGCTTGACAGTCCCCAGCAGTCATTATAAAAGAGCATTTATTTGCAAAGAGGTTGCAATGACCGCAGTTTTCTCTGACCACGCCCTCTTGTATGTCTGAAGTCTCTGACAACCCTCTGAATAGTATGTGTGGCCCGTTAGGCTCCATGCACACAGGACGTTTTAATAGCACTGGTAACATTAGCTGTGTAGTTATGTTAAAAACTTGAGTTTTTCAGCATTTTTTAGTGTTTTTGCATTGGCGTTTAGCCATTTTTTTATGCTTTTTTGTACCAAAAAAACTTTTTGTTTACTCAAAACAAGTCCAAAAATGCTGGTTTGCCGTGATTTACCGTGTTTTTCAATGTTAGAGCACTTTTACAGCTAAAAACATCCTCTAGAAACCCACTAGTTCTGGGGTTTTTTTTGCAACCAAAAAATGCCCCTGCTAAAAAACGCTGATTACAGTCTATGTTTGCAGTTTACTGGCTGTAGAAAAAAATGTCAAAAGCCAAAAACAGCAGCTGTAAAAATGTCCAGTGTTCATGAGGACTAATGCAGGCCATAGATGGGGAGAAAAACGGCCGATTTTTCGTCCGAAAATAAAACCGGCCGATTATCTTATCGTTAGTGGACGATTTTGTCGGCCGTTTTTCGTGTATTTTGGACTTTCAGATTATCGGTGATGTTGGAAAATTTTCGAAAAACGCCCGACTTTATCCTCATTGATGGTCAAAAACGAACGATCGTTTTCCGAAAAAGGATCACAAAGGCCACAAAATGACATCATTTCCCGTTATAGGTTACTCATTAATCGGCCGATTTTCGTAATAATTGGTGGTCAGGTAAGTTTTTTAGACCGACCGATAGTTCGTTAATCGGCCGAAAATCTGCCGTTTTTCTCCCCATCTATGGCCTGCATTAGAGTTGTTAGGGACTACAGTTTAAGACCTTGTAAGCTGACCACCACTGAGGTCGTGAAAACAAGACCACACCATAGGTTTAGGAGTCCAGGAGTCTTTATGTGTTTCAGAGCTACAATGTTCCCCTTCACAGAGGCTTTAAGTGGTGCTTGAGGGTAATGACTCTACTAGAGGGGATCAGGACCTCCACCAGAGGAGAAAGGGAAGGGTCCATGGGTTCACACAACCAACCTAAAGTTCTAAATGTAAACATTTTTTAGGTGGGCAAATTAGTTATCAAGTTATTGTCAAGTTGCATAGTGACACTGCTAAATTCTGGTGTGAACATGTAAGCTTGTAAGCTCAATGAATCCTGGCCAAACAAATATTTAACATCCTCATTAACCTGCCTTGGCTACCTGGAATGTAAAAAATATGATTGTCAAATGACATCCTGAGAGAAGATGCTGGATTTTCTAACACTAATCCCCTTAATGACCAACTAATGGAGCTCATATAGTAAGCTGGAAACGCTGCTACAAATTGTGTGGCATTGGCTTCATGTTGTCAACCTGAAACAAGAAGTGCTGTTACTGGCAAGATTTCCATATAAGAAACTCTGCAACAAATCTACAAATCTTACCATGTAGGTGCATGGCGAGGCATGATGTCAAACATAATGCAAACAAATTTGGGTTACATACACTTCGTGGATAGGTGAACCTTGAAATAGACTTCCAGCAGAGGCAGCGAGTCAGTCAACAGTATATAGAATTCTTTGACAAGCATAGATCTATATAAAAAAAAATGGGGCATCCGGTCCGTATCGCACATTCAAACTCATCATATGGTGACAGATATTGCCAGTGCAGGGAGGAGATCCACATCTGGTGGTCCTGCCCCCACCTGTTGGGGTTCTGGTCGAGGGCCTTCAGTCTTCTGTTAACCCTCTTCCATGTACTTTTCTGCAGGGATGCTAGGCATGTGCTTCTCCACTCCCCGATACTTAGATTCTTTTCATAGTAGTAGAAATTAGCTATTACCTATTTATAGCCACCAAAGCGGGCTATAGCCAGGGCTTGGATGAAACCCTCAGTTCAGTTCGCGAAGGTGAAGAGCATTCTGACCACCCTAATGATCCATGAGAAAATGTCCAATATCCTTCATGACTCCCGCTCCAAATTTCTCATGGTTTGGGACCCTTGGTGGTCATATGCTCTCCCAACCCTGCACCTGGCTAGTGTGGGTGCCCTTGGTTAACATGTTGTTCTTCATCCTTCAGGAACCCTTCCTCTTTTCCTAGTTCCTGCTTTTCTTTCTTCCCCTCTCCAGTTTCTTCTCCATTCTATCTCTACCTCCCCCCCCCCCCCCCTTATATTCCCCTTCTTTTTTTTTCTACCCACCACCCCCAACCCACACTCAGTTTGAGACCTTCATACCCTCTGTGGATGGGGGTTCTCCCCTACACCCTTCCCCCTTTACACTCAGCACTGGGTCTTTCGGGCCTGTATATTTGTGATTACGTCTGGCCCTGTTGGTTGGGGGTAAGTGGTTCACAGTTTTGAACATTCAAAAGGTATGCATTGGTTTCGTTATTATTTTTGTCTACTGTTCTACTATGTTCTACTGTTCTACTATGTATTACTCCTGTTCATTTTGACATGTTCCTCTATTATTTCAATAAAAAATGATTGTACCAGGAAAAAAAAGGTCATCCCCTCAGAAGAAACAACTCACATTATTCAGATCTTTAATTAAAATGCGTAAAATGTTCCTATCCTTCAAATAAAACTCACACAGTGACAATCTCTTGCAGTTTTTCCCTTTACTACCACGACACATCCCCCATAAAAAGTTGCGTCTCTATTTATTCATAGGAATACGGAAATCTTTTTGTATCTGTTGTCTTACACGATATATTTCCGCACACGGGAGAGGAAATTTGATGCAGGTATTCAAAAAAATCAAATTAAAACTGGATTTCCTACAAGTGTACAAAGGGCGGACGCAAAGCAAAGAGAAACGAGAGGAAAAAGTTATATTCCTGGTTGACAATAGGCATCTAAGAAGACTTCTATGGATTACGAGAATGTTTTCCGTTGCATTTAACCGGCAACGTTACTGACAACTGTATGAAACTAATAACGTAGCGGAAGGAACAAAGTGTACAAAGAAAAAAAAGAAAAACTAATTTCAGATCAGCTTCAACATCGCCAGAATCAAAAAGCAGAAGCCTTAAAGGTCATTCTTAATTGAAAGTCTTTGCAGCATGTATTGAGTGGAAAAATGCATGTCTCACTCACACAAAAACTCTTAGAAAAAATAAGTAGAAAAGTAGAATGCCCGGCTTTTTCTGCAATGAGGATATAAGACTTGTTCTATAAAAAAATGATATAAAAATGATGAAGATCAACAAAAGGGACTGTAACCTTATCTCAGAGTGTTTGAAAATGATTTCTGACCAAGCGGTTCAGGCGAGAGCGTCATGTTTTTCACAGAGGCCCGAAGATGTAAAGGATATTGTGTGTCCTGCCTTTTTTTTTCACACTCACAAAGACAAAAGTTGGACCTTTGTTCATTCCTAGGTTTGATTGATTTTTTTTCCACAAGTTTTTTTTTTTTTTTGTCTGCGAAAAAGTAAAAAGACAAGAAATTGATTGGCAGCACCGGATCATTTTTCTTTGTCTGCAGAAAACGTCGAAGCCACAATGTTGGGCATGAGTTGGACACCATTACTGGGACAGAGAAAAGAAATCGTGTTCTACAGAGTGAAAAAATGTTAATGATGAAAAATGTACTTTTTTTTTATATAGTGCAATGCAATCATTAACGTTTCCATGAATTTGGGGGCAGACTGATGTCACCTTTCTTAAAGTTTATATCAACTAGATGTGACATGTCTTTTCTTAAGTTCAAATGAAGTATTTTCATTTGGAAATTAAATATCTTGCAGATACTTTAGTTTGTTGGATGGGAAACGTATCCAACTAAGACCAGCAACTGCTGGAGTGTACTGATGAGCCCCCATACTGTAGGGAATGTGCACTGATGAGCCCCCATACTGCAGAGAATGTGCTTTGATGTGCCCCCGTACTGTAGGGATGGTGCACTGATGAGCCCCCATACTGTAGGAAACGGGCATTGATAAGCCTATATACTGTAGAAAATGTACATTGATGAGCCCCCGTACTGTTGGAAATGTGCACTGATGTGCCCCCATACTGTAGGACATATGCACTGATGAGCACTCGTTCTATAGGAAATGTGCACTGATGAGCCCCCGTACTGTAGGGAATGTGCATTGATGAACCCGTTACTGTAGGGAATGTGCACCGACGAGCCCCTGTAGTGTAGGGGATGTGCACCAATGAGCCCCCGTACTGTAGGGAATGTGCACTGATGAGCCCCTGTACTATAGGGAATGTGCACTGATGAGCCCCCACACTGTAGGGAATGTGCACTGATGAACCCCTGTACTATAGGGAATGTGCACTGATGAGCCCCCACACTGTAGGGAATGTGCACTGATGAGCCCCCATACTGTAGGGATGGTGCACTCAAACCCCCATACTGTAGGGAATATGCACTTATGAGCCCTTGTACTGTAGGGAATAAGCACTGATGAGCCCCATACTGCAGAGAATGTGCATTGATGAGCCCCCATACTGTAGGGAATGTGCACTGATGAGCCCCTGTACTATAGGGAATGCGCACTGATGAGCCCCTGTACTGTAGGGAATGTGCACTGATGAGCCCCTGTACTATAGGGAATGCGCACTGATGTGCCCCCACACTGTAGGGAATGTGCACTGATGAGCCCCCACACTGTAGGGAATGTGCACTGATGAAACCCCATACCGTAGGGATGGTGCACTCATAGACCCCCATACTGTAGGAAATATGCACTGATGAGCCCCTGTACTGTAGGGAATGTGCACTGATGAGCCCCTGTACTGTAGGAAATATGCACTGATGAGCCCCTGTACTGTAGGGAATGTGCACTGATGAGCCCCTGTACTGTAGGGAATGTGCACTGATGAGCCCTTGTACTGTAGGGAATGTGCAGCGATGAGCCCCTGTACTATAGGGAATATGCACTGACGAGCCCCTGTACTGTAGGGAATGTGCACCGACGAGCCCCTATACTGTAGGGAATGTGCACCGATGAGCCCCTGTACTGTAGGCAATGTGCACTGATGAGCCCTTGTACTGTAGGGAATGTGCACCGATGAGCCCCTGTACTGTAGGGAATGTGCACTGATGAGCCCCTGTACTGTAGAGAATGTGCACCGATGAGCCCCTGTACTGTAGGGAATGTGCACTGATGAGCCCCTGTACTGTAGGGAATGTGCACCGATGAGCCCCTGTACTGTAGGGAATGTGCACTGATGAGCCCCTGTACTGTAGGGAATGTGCACTGATGAGCCCCTGTACTGTAGGGAATGTGCACTGATGAGCCCCTGTACTGTAGGGAATGTGCACTGATGAGCCCCTGTACTGTAGGGAATGTGCACTGATGAGCCCCTGTACTGTAGGGAATGTGCACTGATGAGCCCCTGTACTGTAGGGAATGTGCACTGATGAGCCCCTGTACTGTAGGGAATGTGCTTCCCTTGCCATCCCCGTGAGTCCACAATGTGCTGTCCACATGATCTGCTGCTTCCCCCGCTGTGCAATTTTTTTAAGCTAAAACAAATATAAACTTGAACTTAAAAAAGGAAAAATGCTTTTACTTTAATACAGCCTCTCTATTTAAGGTCTTGGAGAACCCAAACTAAATACAGTTCATGGAGGGAAAATGAGCGGCCAGGAGGAAGACTGTAACCCTTAAGCAGGCCATAGATTATGTTATTTTCTTTTCTTCCACCAGAAGTGGAAAGAAAGAAAATCAGTCATTGTTGATGGGGAAATCCCTGCTGCAGAGTTATTGTGTTCTGCTGACAGGGAGCCTTCCTGACCGGCAGAACACAATGATTACTTCTAGTGGCTTATATCTGCTGCCAGTAATCAGATGTAAAAAATACGACAGGCTGGTTATATTGAAGTCAATTGATGGATCAACTTAGGTACAACCAGCCTGCCCATGCATGGATTGAATCTTGGCTGTTCCCTGCTGAACCAGTTGAGATTCGATCCATCTACGGCTGGCTTTACAGTGGTGGTCAGAATGCCATCAAAAGATCATTAATATCATGCTGCTGGCACTGCCCTGTAGTGTTGGCCCTGGAACTATGCAGGCACCATCCAATAGGATATCAATCAGCTGCAGCTCAAGGAACCCATAGTAACTCCGGAGGAACCCTGAAGTTCCAGAGAACACTAAAGCTGGCCATAGACATATGGTCAATTCCTTCTCAGTCAGATGAAATTAGATCTGTAGAGGTGAGAGACTCAACAAAAGTCAATTTAAAAATCAACTGAGCTGGGAGGAAAATTATTGATTGAACAATAACTGGAGCCAGCAGTGGAGATTCCTCATCCATGTTCTTCATATGCATGGGGAAATCTACTGATTTTTCTTGTTCGAGCCATGTATGGCCAGCCTAGCAATGATCTTCTTTTTGCTCTCTAAAGCTTGTCTACAAGCAGTGTGATCGACCCAGCCCAGTTCACCCAGCTCCCTACTATGTTATGAAGATGAGGCCAGGAAAAGGAGTTCTGCAATCCTAACACAGTCCTACCTGTCCTAGGGTGACAATGCTGCTGCTCCATAGGTAAAGTAAGGTGAGTAAGAGTTGTCACCCTTGGCAGTACCAGGAGAAGTTCATCGCTGGCTATCCTTGCTTTAGTCTATCCTGAATTCTGCGGCCAGACTCATCCACCTTACCAACCGCTCTGTATCCGCCACCCCCCTCTGCCAATCCCTGCACTGGCTTCCGAATGCCCAACGCATAAAATTCAAATTACTAACACTGACGTACAAAGCTGTTCATAACACTGCCCCAAACTACATCACCGACCTGATATCCATTTACCACCCAAAACGTACTCTCTGCTCCTCACAAGACCTCCTACTCTCTAGTTCCCTGGTCTCCTCCTCCCATGCCCATCTCCAGGACTTCTACAGGGCCTCCCCCATCCTCTGGAACTCACTACCCAATCTATCAGACTGTCACCTACCCTCCTCACCTTTAGGCGCACCCTGAAAACCCATCTTTTCATGGAAGCCTACCCCGCCCGTACTTAATTGCCGATCTCCTCCACTCTTCCTACCACTCCATCCCCCACAGTTATTTCCTCCTGTACCATTATCCCCCCCTCCTAGATTGTAAGCTCCAAGGAGCAGGGCCCTCGAACCCCTCGCGTATTGCACTGTATTGTTACTGTACTGTCTCGTGTACTGTCTCCCATTAAAATGTACAGCGCTGAGCAAACTGTTGGCGCTATTTAAATACTGTATAATAATAATAATAATCTAGCACCCATCAAGGTTCATCCAGTGCAAGGATGAAGAACTGCACCCCTTTCCCTTCACTGATTATGTGTGATTTAGAATAGGTGTACTGCCCTGTGCTGTTCTCTGCTCCCGTTTCCAAGCTGCCCAAGGTTGACATTGACTGTGCATTGCACATGCTTGCCCAGTCAATTGCTTTCTAGCAGCTAGAACAGGGGTGGGCAAACTTTTTGACTTGAGGGCCGCAATGGGTTCATATATTGGACCCGGGGGCCGGACCAAGAGTAGATGAATGATGTGTATGTGTCATCCATAGTAAGTATAGTAATATTCCCCCATAGTAAGCATAGTAATTAATCCCCCATATAGTAATTCATCCCCCATAGTAATTCATCCCCCATATAGTAATTCATCCCCCATATAGCAATTCGTCCCCCATATAGCAATTCGTCCCCCATATAGCAATTCATCCCCCATATAGTAATTCATCCCCCATATAGTAATTCATCCCCCATAGTAATTCATCCCCCACATAGTAATTCATCCCCCATATAGTAATTCATCCCCCATATAGTAATTCATCCCCCATAGTAATTCATCCCCCACATAGTAATTCATCCCCCACATAGTAATTCATCCCCCATATTAATTCATCCCCCATATAGTAATTCATCCCCCATATAGTAAGTCCCCCATATAGTAAGTCCCCCATATAGTAATTCATTCCCCATATAGTAAGTCCCCCATATAGTAATTCATTCCCCATATAGTAAGTCCCCCATATAGTAATTCATTCCCCATAAAGTAAGTCCCCCATATAGTAATTCATTCCCCATAAAGTAAGTCCCCCATATAGTAATTCATTCCCCATAAAGTAAGTCCCCCATATAGTAATTCATTCCCCATATAGTAAGTCCCCCATATAGTAATTCATTCCCCATATAGTAAGTCCTCCATATAGTAATTCATTCCCCATATAGTAAGTCCCCCATATAGTAATTCATTCCCCATATAGTAAGACCCCCATATAGTAATTCATCCCCCATATAGTAAGTCCCCCATATAGTAATTCATTCCCCATATAGTAAGTCCTCCATATAGTAATTCATTCCCCATATAGTAAGTCCCCCATATAGTAATTCATTCCCCATATAGTAAGTCCCCCATATAGTAAGTCCCCCCTGTGTCAATTCACTTACCTTTGCTCCTCCGCGCGTTCCTCTCGTATTCCCGCGCCGTTCTGGTCTTCAGGGAGGACTGTGAGAGAAGAGTTCGTCACGCTGCCCCGCCTACATCCTGGCTGCCCCGCCTACATCCTGACAGCTGCAGAGTCCTGACGCCCGAGAGGAGGGAGGGGGCGGCCATCCTAGAGGGGGGGCGGCCATCCGAGAGGAGGGGAGGGGAGAGGAGGAGAGGAGGTCGCCCGCCCGCCCGAGAGGAGGGAGGGGAGCGGGCGCCCGGCACACAGGAGAGCCGCATCTATTGTAAAGAGCCGCGGCTTGCCGACCACTGGCCTTGCGGGAGCCTAGCTCCGCGGGCCGGATTAAAAGGTCCGCCGGGCCGTATACGGCCCGCGGGCCGTAGTTTGCCCATTGCTGAGCTAGAAGGTAGTTCATGTACTTTTTGTGTCAGATGTTCCAGGATGGGGTGAATAGTGGGCATGTTGGAGAACACTGTGGCAGTAGTTGCTGTCAGAGCAGATTTGAAGCTGCAGCCTGCTGGTTGCCAGCCATTGATCTTGAGAGTGCAGTGAAGGGACGCCCCACTACTAATCGTAGGCGACTGTCCCTCTTGCCCACCTCTTGTCCCTGCCTTTTATTACAGGGGTGTCCAAACTATGGCCCTCCAGCTGTTGAAGTACTACAAGTCCCATCATGCCTCTGGGTGCCTTGCCTGTGGATGTAGGAGTCTTGCAAGGCCTCATGGGACTTGCGGTTCCTCAACACCTGGAGGGCCATAGTTTGGACACCCTTGCGCCTAGAACAAGACAGAATGACTATATGAAAATATTTAGCACACTTTAGATCATGTAAAATATCTGGGAAACACAAGTCTGTTAGTATAGCAGATTATTTTTTTCCCCGCTGTTACCCGAGTGTGTACTGAAAGCTTAAATTGCCCTGACAGTTCAAATTTCCTGTCTGATATATGTGTCTTCAGATGTCTTCAAACACAGGAGTGGTTATATCAAGGAAGGCACCCTCTACATCCCTCTAGATATCAGTGTTCCCAGCCCCAGTCTCTAGCAGGGATAAGCCATCAGACAGCACAACTAAAGGGCTTTCAGAGACGCCCTCCTTCACACCACAAATCAGGACGTCTGCCTCTTAGTTGTACACCTGCTAGCCATTCCTGTTTCTAGAGAGGAACTGGATGAAAGAAGTTATTATTCCAGGACTGCAAGCTGCTGATAATAGTTCATCCAGGTATAAAAGGGAAAGATAACAGTTTTTTATCATCAATGTGTACTGATTTTTAAAGCTACCCACAAACGCATTGTTGGAGACAGAACAGATGTTGCCATTTTAAATAACTACCAGTTTGGTGAGTCACGAGTATTCATGGCCATAACGTTCCAAGTGCTGGCGTCACCACTAAACTGCCCACCCAGCTGCTAGACATTGCCAACTAGTGTGAGTCTCAAGAATCATTTGTTCAGTGCTTACAATAACAGTCATAAGTCATTATATTCATAGATGCATAACGTGTGACTACATACAATCATAAGATGATCCTTATGCCCAATGGATGTAGAAGAGTGACGGCAGGAAAAAGGCCACGTAGCCCATCAAGTCTGCCACCTTATATATATAAATAATTGGTACTACCTCCTTAGGAGTTGCTGAAGTTTTGGGTCCACCTATAGCCAGGCAATACTCATTTTCACATCCACTTGCATTCAGGAGTCAGTGACCAGTCCTTGAGCTTGTTTTGATGTTTTATCAGGGGATTTAGAACTTGGATGGGCTAAAGGGTGTACGGGATGCCCAAGGGAATTAAGAAACCAAGGACAACTTCCTGAACTTTGTAGTAAGTGGTTACAGCAACAGTCCTTTTTTTTTCCTTGGAAAGTTAATCAGTGTCTCTATCAGTACCACCCCAGATACTCCTCTACCTGGCTGCCTGGAGGAATTCCCTGAGCAAGGCATCCAGTGCCTGTCGCTTTAAGAAATAAGACAGTTCTGAGTGGTGGCTAATCTGGTTTCCCACCAGAGTGCTCCTTCCCCTATCTGGCCCAGGGGGTGCAGGTCTACTCACTAAGTCCTTTTCCTGTGTTGCAGATGGGTCGTGGCTGCTACCAGGCATTTTAGCTTCACCGTTCCTTCCCTGCCACACAGGTGGTCCCCTCTCAGGGGACCAGTGAAATCCAAAGCTTTCCTCCTTCCAAGGGCCTCTGCCTGTAGGTGAGCCCCTCTCCATCTGGGCCCCCTCACAGGCTCCTGCCTTCCAGCTTCACATCCTCTCTATCTTCCACCCAAACTCTCCTGCTGCTGAGCAATTTCAGTTACTCCTAAAGGCTGCCCCAGCTTGATTAAACTCAAGCTGTAGATCTGTTTACAATGAGTTGCGCCGGTTCAAAACTGTATTTTAGGGCACGGCTCAGAGGGTAGATCCCTCCCAGCAACATAAGACCCCCCAGCAACAACTGAACCTTCCCTGGCAACAATAGATCCCCCCATCAGCAACAATAAACCTCCATAAAAACAACAGACCCCAACACAAAAATAGATCCCCTCCAGCAACATTAGATCCCCCAGCAGCCAGCATCAATAGACCCTCCAGTAGCCAGCATCAACAGACCTCTCCATCAACAGTAGATCTGTTTCAGCAATATAAGTGCCCCCTAAACAACAATTTATCCCCCAGCAACAATAGATCTCCACCAGCAACAATAGACCTCCCTAGAAACAATAGACCCCCATGCAAAAATAGATCCCCTCCAGTGACAATAGATCCCCCAGCAACCAGCATGAATAGATCCTTCAGCACACCCCAGTACCCTTTAGCATTACATACTTTATGTGCTGGAGGTATCGAAACTGCATTCCCCTGCATGTCTGATATTTAGCATAGTAAATTTCAAATCTACTTAGAGAAAAGATCTTCACTAAAGAAGGAAAAGGAGAGAGTCGAAGTGACTTTTGCCATTTCAAGTGTGAACTATACTGGAATTAAACACCCAGTGAACCGAGCAGCGATAATGAAAAAATGGAAATAGGAACCATTAAAACTCCAGCAATACGGTGTGATAAAACATGTCCCAGTAATTAATAATGGAGCAAGAGGTTGTCTACACACATGGACAGGTGTTAGAGTTTAATATACTGCAGATAAGTCACACTCTAGACATGAAAGGGTCAATTAATTTACTGAAGAACGATCTTAACCCCTTTCTGTGTGAATGATGGGGAATTAAAGTGGAAATCAAGGCATCAGAATAAAGCCGTAGTTTATTAGCAAACCTCTGGTTTAATGCAGTGAAAAACGTCAATTTCTGAAAAAAAAAAAATTATTACTTTTTTTTCAGTTAAAAAGGGACACTAAACTCTAGTTTAAAAACAGTAGCTGCTGACTTTTAAAATACAGACACTTACCTGTCCCTCGGTCCAGCGGTGTCCTTAGCATGGCTGGTTTCACTGGCCGTCTTCTCTCCCTGGCATCTTCAATGTGGGCGCCTGGCTCCCGCTCCTCCCACTGTTCTCCAAAGGTGCCAATCCTTAATGGGGTACGGGGGACAAAGGCTTAAAGCGGAATGTCCTCTTTTGGGTGGAGCTCCACTTTAAAAAAGTCCCTTCTATTGCCCTCATTAGGTTCCATTCATACTTCTGCAACTTGCAATACGACTTTGGACACTAAAGTTGTATGACAAGTCATACCCAGGGGCGGACTGACCATTTGGAAACATTTTTCTTGCAGCATTCTACAGATAACTATACTGGTGTTTTTCTAACGTCCAGTGTGTATGAGGCCTGAATCTGAATAATCATCTGTAGTATACGTAGAAGCAGTGCTTTTTTTCAGCGGGAAAGCAGGGGAACGCAGTTCCAGCCAGGGGCAGACTGACCATTTGGAAACTCGGGCACTGCCCGAGGGCCCGGGGTCAGTAGGGGGCCCCATGAGATGCTTTTTTTCATAGGCTTTTTTGAGTTTGGGCAAGGACACAGGTGACCAATGATCCCCTATTGCCTGGGGGGCCCCATGAGTTGTCAGTCCGCCCCTGGTCATACCCCATATTTTTCAATGACATTCTATGCATAAAGGTAAAAAGCTTTCTCTGTGCAGTATCTCCCCCAGCCCCCCCTCCCCCCCCCAATACTCACCTTAGCCCCCTCTTGGTCCAGTGATGTGCACGGGAGTCTCAACTATCCCGGGACTCTCTCCCCTCATTGGCTGAGACAGAAGCGGGAGCCATTGGCTCCCACTGCTGTCAATCACAGCCAGTAAACCAATGAAAAGAGAGATGGGATAGGGCCGAGCTGCGGCTCCATGTGTGAATAGACACACAGAGTAGTGGGTGCCCCCATAGAAAGCTGCTTGCCGTAGGGGCAACCAACAGGAGGTAGGGGCCAGGAGCTTCAGCAGGGGACCCAAGAAAAGGAGGATCTAGGCATCTCTGTGCAAAACAACTCCACACAACAGGTAAGTATAGACATGTTTGTTATTTTTTTTTAATTATTTTAAATTGCAGTGACTTCAAAGTAGTTCATGCACTACTGTGGTACAAGTTTCATGTAACGTGAGTGCCATAGACTGCAATATAAACCTTCACAAGTCGTATGAAAGTTGCACCTGAATGTTATACATGCAACAGTTGTCCATTATTATTAATGAAAGCCAAAGTTGTATCCAAGTTGCACCCATCCAAAGTTGTGTCAAAGTTGCATCAAAGTTGCACTGTACAAGTGTGAATGGAAATCTCCAATTTCCTTGTCTTTGCTCCTGTGATCTGACTTCCTCTTAGAGGGTGGCTACGTTTGTTCTGCATGGTCCCACTGTAGACACTCTCTCTTGCTTGTTACCGACATAGACTATGTACTATGGAAAATACAGTAGATTACAGGACCATTAAATAGTGAATCAATTGAAATGTAAATGCAGCACTAAAACATAAGTGACAAATGCAATCATAAAGTACTTGTGTGAAGAAGAGTGTTCATACGATATTCAAATCTAATAGAACGTCTTGGATCATATAAAATCATAGAATCATAAAATCTGAATATAAATGGTGATTATAAATAGTCAGGTCACAGAAGTGCCAAGTGGTATGTGAGTGCTTTTCAGCAATAGTAGTGATTATGAATAGTCCGTGGCACTACAGATCACAGCAATGCCTGGTGTTCGTGGAACTACAAGGTGCAGCAATACCAGATGGAATGCTCGAGAGTGCTCACGATCCAACACGGGAATCCACCACCTTATGTGGCTGTGCACTCACCAGAACACTACTTGTATGTTATCGTTAATGCTGATCCTTATGGGGGGTCTCAGGAAGCCATAAATAGGGACCGGACTTCTCCAGAGTCAGGGCTGTGCAAAACAAGCAAAGGAACCTCCTAGGGGGAGAAGCTCACCACAGGAGCCGAAGGGATGGCAATATAGTGTAGTGTTTATTTGTAAATAATTAAAAATAATCCACATGGACACAGCAATGAGTTAAATGCATGAAAGCATAACAAAATGAGCTCCCGCCATGGCGACGTGACGTCAGCACATAAGGCTCCACCCAACGCGTTTCGTGTGCACGCACGTCCTCAGGAGCACGCCTACTACTAGACTTCTGTGGGTTTGTTACCTTGCCTTTATTGTGCTAGCAGTTACCTTTTTGTCTGCGCTCGCCATATATCTTGCGTTATATTAAATAGTGGATGTTTACAAATTATATTTGGAGAATAAGTGTCCTTTCACACAAGTGTTCCATATTTTTCATCAGTTCAGTCACGTTTTTTCAAAGAAAAAAACGGATTCGTTTACATCAGTTTTTTCATCAGCTTCTCGTCATTTTCTTGTCAGTTTCTCATCAGTCCTTTTACATCCTTTACAAATGCAAAAACAGATGCAAAAATGGACCGTATTTCCGTTTACATCCGTTTTTTTGTCTGTTCCATTTTTTTTACAGAAGAAAAATAGGGTTTTCTTCTGTTAAAAAAAAACCAGACGTTAACAGATGTAAACAAATGATCATCCACTTACATCCTGCTGGTCCATAGAAATGCATGGGTGTCCGTAAATGGACAGATGAAACATGGACATACGGAACGACCGTGTGAAAGGACCCAAAGGATATCATTTAGTGTCACTTTAATCAGCTAAATGCATTCCAGATGCATCAGGGGCACAGACTTACACTTCATTTTTTTTAAAAAGCACCCACAGCCTGATTAGAAAAGCCTGTCCCCTGCCAGCATGCTGCAAAAGGACTCTTGCTCCCTGTGTGGAAGCAACTCTCTGTAGTAACCTGATATGCCAAGTCACTGCTAGATCTTTTCAATCAGCAGGAAGAGTTTGCTGACTGTAGAGCTATAGGTCTGTCTTAGTGGGTGGTATGCCAGACTTCTGCAGAGAGACCACTGCTTCCTCACAAAGATCAAGGGTCTCTCTCTAACCCCCCATTCACATATATGCGGCTGTGTGGGCCACGTTTTGCACGGGCATGAGAGCTCATTCATTTGAATGGACTCCCGTGCCCGTGACACGCAGGGAAGAAGTTCCTGCACTTCTATGGAAAACGCAGTCCGCACGGGAACCTCGGTTCCCAATACGGTTCCGTTTTCCAGTGTGGGCGGCATGCCATTAGAACTAATGGCACCCGCCTGCGGGTCCGCATTCCTCTGTGCGGGTGGTGCGGCTGCATGGATTTTCGTGCGGATCCGTAGCAGCACCACCCGCACAGATGTGAACCAGGGCTAAGACTTGTTGGCTTAATATGCCAGCCAGTCTCTCCCTAAGGCCCTGTTCACAATGGTCCCGTGTTGCATTTTTCTACGTTTTTTTTTTTAGACATTTTTGGATTGGCACCATTCATTTGAGCGGGCCTCTCTCCCTCCAGAAACACGCTAGCTCATGTACCAAATTTTAGACATAAGCCAAGTGTGTTATGCACGTTTCGTCACGTGGCAAAACATGTGACTCCTGCCTCCATCTGAGATGCCACTAAGAAGTAATGACACCTCAAGCGTGTTGCATGTTCTTCATACATTTGCAGATTCACACGTTTTACTCTGCATTTCCACTAATTTCAAATGTGAATGGGGCCTAATGCATGCTGGCAGGTGTCAGTCTTTTCTACTCTAGACTGTGGCTGCTTTCTAAAGAAAATGAACTATAGCATACCTTATAGTTTAAAGCACCTGGAATTAATTTAGCAGATTAAAATTTAAAGCTAAACCCAGGTTTACATGGATGCAACATATCATGCATCTTACAACACATAAAGTCACAGTGCCGTCTTAATCAATGCAACTCAAGTCTCAGAGACCTAAAAAGAAGTCCCTGCACTACTTTTCTGGGCCTTCGGTGAGACTTCAGTGCCACACACTGCAATGCTGAAATCACATAAACCGTAAGGATTGTCTTAATCTCTGCAACTTTGGTGTAACAGAATCTGACTGTTTTAAGAGGGTTTTTAACCAAAGGCACAGTCACATGACATCAAAGTTGCACAAAAGTCATACTGAAGTCACATGAAGTTGCATTAAATCACTAGCAAGTTGCAATGCAAAGTGGCAATAGAAGTTGCATGACTTTGAAATCACAGCAGTGTGGTCAGTAATTTTAATCTGTATATGGATTTTTTGTAAATAAATAACACATTTTACTGTAAAAAAAAAAATCATTAATAAATTATTTAATTAATTGATTTCTATTGGTTGAACTTGATGGGCTTCTGATTCTATTGGTTGAACTCTTTGGTCGTTTTCAATGTGACAAAGTATTTAATGATATATTTTCTCTTTTAATGTATATTTCCTCCCATTAAAGTGTTACTAAACCCAGGACCCTTCATTCATTATATCTGGTCTCCCAGGACCCCCCATCCACTATATCTGGTCTCCCCGGACCCTGCATTCATTATATCTGGTCTCCCAGGACCCCGCATCCACTATATCTGGTCTCCCCGGACCCTGCATTCACTATATCTGGTCTCCATGGACCCTGCATTCACTATATCTGGTGTCCCCGGACCCTGCATTCACTATACCTGGTCTCCCCAGGCCTTGCATTCATTATATCTGGTCTCCCAGGTCCCTGCATTCACTATATCCGGTCTCCCCGGACCCTGTATTCACTATATTTGGTCTCCCCGGACCCTGCATTCACTATATCTGGTCTCCCAGGTCCCTGCATTCACTATATCCGGTCTCCCAAGACCCTGCATTCACTATATCTGGTCTCCCCGGACCCTGTATTAACTATATCTGGTCTCCCCGGACCCTGCATTCACTATATCTGGTCTCCCCTGACCCTGCATTCACTATATCCGGTCTCCCAAGACCCTGCATTCACTATATCCGGTCTCCCAGGACCCTGCATTCACTATGTCTGGTCTCCCACAGTACACAGAACATGGAAATACAATTATTTTAGTAAATATAAACTGATATATACATATATCAACTGATATATTTTTTCTTTTAATAAATATTTTAGATTATTTATATTTAAAAATGAAATCAGACTAGGTCAATATCCCCATATTAAAATTAAATAAATGTTATAAAAATATATCCTATGATTAAAAAAAAAACAGCAACAAACATAAAACACTCAAGAAAAAAAGCAGGGCTTCAATAGGGATTGCTGCTTTTCAGAAACACCCGCTTTATTTGGCGAAGACTGTATGAAAGTGTTTAATTACCAAAACTCCACAGACAGGAAATGATTTACTGCAAAAAAAGCCAGAAACAAAAGTGCTGGGACGCTACAGAGCAAAATAAATAGCGATATTGACTTAATATGCCAGCCAGCGAGCTAGCCACTTCTGTCTTTTATAATTTGACAATTAAAGGAAGCCGTTTGTGCGGCATAGTACTGTATTTCACGTTAATTAGTACCATGGGGAGCAGAGAATGAAAAGAAAGCGTCCATCACACCGTTTCTTGCTGCTGTATCTAACGAACTTCTTAAATTATAAATTGGGGTCACAGCTTGCTACACAACGGACACATGGCTCAAAGTGCTGTCTCTTTCAAATTTGTTTTTAAAGTTGTATTCCTCTCCGATTCTATTTCCATGAAATGCTGGAAAACAAATATACGCTAGTGTACACATCATAAATCCTTTTTATTGACAGAACGAACCACTTAAAAAGTTTAAATTCAGAGGAGATTTGATCATTTTAAAACATAGCAGGTGTGGATGTGGGTGGGGCCTGTGCTGCATCATCTCACTCTTGAAACGGCAAGGCTTATTACAGCAAAAGAGTAAAGCGATGTGACCTATAGCAGCTAATCAGAATGTTTCATTTCCAAAAGAGGACCTTTGAGGCACTCACACAAGTTTGCATGAAAAATTTTCTGACATGCCACAAAAAAAAATGGCTTAGCCTAGGCTCACACAGGCAGCCATTTCTATTGAACTCTTAAAAGCAATCTGCAGTGGATCACTTTCCAGAGGACAGTGGAGCATAGGCTTCCGGGTGTTCCATGCTGCCTCCCTAATACTTTTTTTTTTTTTTGCCAATTGTTCATGGAACTAACGTACTAAAACTGCAAGTCCATTGTCCCACTGACTTTTTTTTTTTTTTTTAATTCTCATTTGATCACATCCCTCCTTACTCTCACATGACACAAAAGGGATAACAAACAAAAATGGTAAATATCCAGATAGCACTATGCTTCTTATCTCACCATCCATTCTTTTTCTTTCCTTCTTATCACCATTACCTTGCTCCTCTTTCATTCGATTACTCACACCTTCTATAGATATTCCTCACTGCCCACCCTTAAGTTAAGATCTACATTGATACAATGTCAATAATATTAGTGCCAAAATCAATAATGTCAATAATGTCAATATCAATAATGTCAATGTCAATATAAAAAATGTCAATATCAATATAAATAATGTCAGTGTAAAAAAATGTCAATAACAATAGTGTTAGTGTCAATAATGTCAATAGCAATAATGTCAATATCAATAATGTCAGTGTAAATATAAATAATGTCAATATCAATAATGTCAGTGTAAATATAAATAATGTCAATATCAATAATGTCAGTGTAAATATAAATAATGTCAATATCAATAGTGTTAGTGTCAATAATGTCAATATCAATAATGTCAGTGTTAACATAAATAATGTCAATATCAATAATGTCAGTGTAAATATAAATAATATCAATAATGTCCGTGTCAATATAAATAATGGCAGTGTCAAAAATGTCAATATCAATAGTGTTAGTGTCAATAATGTCAATAGCAATAATGTCAATATCAATGTCAGTGTCAATATAAATAATGTCAATATCAATGTCAGTGTCAATATAAATAATGTCAAAAATGTCAGTATCAATAGTGTTAGTGTCAATAATATCAGTGTCAATGTCAACATCAATACTGTCTATGGCAATATCAATATTGTCAATGTCAATAATGTCAGTGTCAATATCAATACTGTCTATGGCAAAATCAATATCGTCAATGTCAATAATGTCAGTGTCAATGTCAATATCAATAATGCCAATAATAATGTCAATGTCATTAATATCAATGTCAATATCAATAATGTCAATGTCAGTAATGTCAATAATATCAATGTCAATATCAATAATGTCAATAATATCAATGCCAATATCAATAATGTCAATGTCAGTAATGTCAATAATATCAATGTCAATATCAATAATGTCAATAAGGTCAATGTCAATAATGTCAATATCAATATTGTCAATAATATCAATGTCAATATCAATAATGTCAATATCAATAATGTCAATGTCAATAATATCAATGTCAATAATGTCTATGTCAATATCAATAATATCAATGTCAATATCAATAATGTCAATGTCAATATTGTCAATAATGTCAATGTCAATAATATCAATGTCAATATCAATAATGCCAATGTCAATAATATCAATGTCAATAATGTCAATGTCAATAATGTGAATGTCAATAATGTGAATGTCAATAATGTCAATATCAATAATGTCAATATCAATATTGTCAATAATGTCAATATCAATAATGTCAATAATGTCAATGTCAATATTGTCAATAATGTCAATGTCAATAATGTCAATGTCAATAATATCAATGTCAATAATATCAATGTCAATATCAATAATATCAATGGCAATATCAATAATGTCAGCGTCAATAATGTCAATATCAATACCTTTCCCAATATCCCTTCCCCTCTTCCACCTCTCCCCCAACTTACCCTGCTTTGCCACCACGTCTTCCAGCCTCCATAAATCTTTTACTATGCCAGATGCAGGCTGGATGGGGCTAAATGTAATGCCATGTGGTTCCGGTGTTTCGGTCTCTGTCTATTCAGGTCTTCTGTGATCTGGAACCTCATCTGTGAACAGACAGGGTCCTAAATGCTGGTTCTACTCTGTACAGTATTCAGCCTCGTCCAGCCAGTGCCTGCCATAGACTTTGCCAGGCTGCCAACAAGAGCAGGACACTGCACCTATCCCTCCCGGGGACACTAAAGCACCAGGAGGGACACACTGCAGTTCGATGGCCTGGTGTGCAAGTGGCCCTATGCCACACTCAGATAGCATTTTCTTGGGGGGGGGGGGGGTTCTGTGTGTTTTTCACACAACACCCATAAAGCAGCCCATTCATTTAAATGGGCTGCCCTATGCATGACAAACGTTGCAAAGTAGCTTATGAAGCTTTCTGCCACATTCAGTTTTGTGTATTTTTGACCGCGCATTTTGCACATTTTTGCACGTTGCAAAACACGCATCTGCTTAACAATGAATGACACCACAATTGCGACAAGCGTTTCTAAAATGCGCCACACCGCTCCAGGTCGGTCCACTGCTCTCTAACCCCAAAACACAGCTGTGGTCCCACTTGTACCACAAAACATGAACAACTAACAGGTGGATGACCACATAGTGTTGTTGATAATATTGATAAGTTAAAAAAAAAACAACAAGTAATGATCAGTTTGAAAAAAATGTAAAAAGTCCAAATAGTACAACACACAGGGAGAGCAAGTGTTGACGCGTTTCATACCAGCACGTGCTTAATCATTGTGATTTACCTCTTGCCAACCACGCACAGTAATTTTATGGGTCTTGGGCGTGCTTGCGCACTCCTGCTGATCTGTGCAGGTTAGCCAATGATTTTGGCTGTATACCAGCTGATCGGCTGTTGCCAATCACAGAACAGAGTCCTGTGTTTACAATCCACTATCTGGCTGTTTCTTCTCCCTGAGTTCAGGGAGAAAAAGCAGCCAGATCTGTTAGTAACAGCAGCACACATTACACTTGTTAGGCACACATTTAACCACTTGATTGCCCTCTTAATCACCCTGTCACTCAGTCGGTGTCATTAGTACAATGTACAGCATTAGCACTGATCACTGTATTAGTGTCACTAGCGACATAAGTGTCAGTTAGTGTCCCTCCCAGTCAGCGTCAGTTAGCCCGAGATTGCCCACCACACTATCACAGTCTCACTATAAATCGATGATCACCGGCATTGTTAGGATTTTATTTTACCGAAGACATGTAGCAGAATACATTTTGGCCTAAATGTATGAAAAAAAATTGATTTTATTGGATATGTTTTATAACAGAAAGTAGAAAATATTTTTTTTTCAAAATAATCGGTCTTTTTTCGTTTTAATAATAAAAAATATAAAAACCCAGTGGTGATCAAACACCACCAAAAGAAAGCTCTATTTGTGTGAAAAAAATGATCTAAATTTCATTTGGGTACAGTGCTGCATGACCGAGCAATTGCCAGAAAAAGTAACGCAGTGCTGAATAGCAAAAAATACCCCAGTCATGAAAGGGATAAAACCTTCCGAAGGTCAAGTGCTTAAGAACACGTTGGCGTTTGCTCTTGTAGTATGTCATGCTGCTTGGATGTTTCTGCTTTTTTCAATAAACGTATGGATCTTAGCAACAGCAGTGTGCAGTCACCCACTTGTTCATTATTCAGGACGTATTTTTAACACATTTAGTAAATGCGACACTTCTACACAAGGATTTGTTTCTCAGAGAATATGTGCAGGTACTCCCCCCTTACGAGTATCCCCTTGTCTCCATCCCCTATCCACCTTCAAGCAAGATCCTTTCAGCCAACAATAATAGACCCCCCAGTAACAATAGACTACCCCAGCAACAATAGATCCCCCAGCAACAATAGATCAACCTAACAACAACCGCCCCCCTAGAGCAACAATAGATTCCACGATTCCAACAATAAACCCGCCAGCAACAATAGAGCCCCCAGCAACAACAGCCTCCTCCAGCCACAATAGATTCCACTAGCAACAATAAACCCCCCAGCAACAACAGATCCCCCAGTAACAATAGACTACTCCAGCAACAACAGATCCCCCAGCAACAACAGATCAACCTAACAACAACCGCCCCCTCCGGCAACAATAGATTCCACTAGCAACAATAAACCCCCCAGCAACAACAGAGCCCCCAGCAACAATAGATCACCCCAGCAACAACAGCCTCCTCCAGCAACAATAGATTCCACTAGCAACAATAAACCCCCCAGCAAGAACAGATCCCCCAGCAACAATAGACTACCCTAGCAACAACAGATCAACCTAACAACAACCGCCCCCTCCGGCAACAATAGATTCCACTAGCAACAATAAACCCCCCAGCAACAACAGAGCCCCCAGCAACAATAGATCACCCCAGAAACAACAGCCTCCTCCAGCAACAATAGATTCCACTAGCAACAATAAACCCCCCAGCAAGAACAGATCCCCCAGCAACAATAGACTACCCTAGCAACAACAGATCAACCTAACAACAACCGCCCCCTCCGGCAACAATAGATTCCACTAGCAACAATAAACCCCCCAGCAACAACAGAGCCCCCAGCAACAATAGATCACCCCAGCAACAACAGCCTCCTCCAGCAACAATAGATTCCACTAGCAACAAAAACCCCCCAGCAACAACAGATCCCCCAGTAACAATAGACTACTCCAGCATCAACAGATCCCCCAGCAACAACAGATCAACCTAACAACAACCGCCCCCTCCGGCAACAATAGATTCCACTGGCAACAATAAACCCCCCAGCAACAACAGAGCCCCCAGCAACAATAGATCACCCCAGCAACAACAGCCTCCTCCAGCAACAATAGATTCCACTAGCAACAATAAACCCCCCAGCAAGAACAGATCCCCCAGCAACAATAGACTACCCTAGCAACAACAGATCAACCTAACAACAACCGCCCCCTCCGGCAACAATAGATTCCACTAGCAACAATAAACCCCCCAGCAACAACAGATCCCCCAGCAACAATAGATCACCCCAGCAACAACAGGCTCCTTCAGCAACAATAGATTCCACTAGCAACAAAAACCCCCAGCAACAACAGATGCCCCAGCAACAATAGACTACCCCAGCAACAACAGATCCCCCAGCAACAATAGATCAACCTAACAAGAACCACCCCCCTAGAGCAACAATAGGTTCCACTAGCAACAATAAACCCCCCAGCAACAACAGATCCCCCAGCAACAATAGATCACCCCAGCAACAACAGCCTCCTCTAGCAACAATAGATTCCACTAGCAACACCCCCCCCAGCAACAACAGATCCCCCAGCAACAATAGACTACCCCAGCAACAACAGATCCCCCAGCAACAATAGATCAACCTAACAAGAACCACCCCCCTAGAGCAACAATAGGTTCCACTAGCAACAATAAACCCCCCAGCAACAACAGATCCCCCAGCAACAATAGATCACCCCAGCAAAAACAGCCTCCTCCAGCAACAATAGATTCCACTAGCAACAATAAACCTCCCAGCAACAACAGATCCTATCTGACAACAATAAATTCCACCCATCAACATTAGATCCCCCCAGCAGCAATTGCTCTCCCCCCAAAAAAATACCCCCCAACAACACTAGAGCCCCTATGTGACAATATAGTAGACCTCCCAACAGCCAGCATCAATAGATCCTCCAGCAGTGAGCTAAAATAGGCTGCTTCCTGAACAGTAGATCCCTCCCAGCAACGATTGCGTCCCTAGCAACATAAGATCCCTCTAGCACAGTGCTGTCAAACTCAATTTCATGGCGGGCTGCATCAGCATTATGGTTGTCCTGAAAGGACCACTTGTATCTGTAAGACTAGATGTCCAGAGCACCCCACCCTCCCGTACATCACAGCACACCCCCCTTACCCCTTACCTTGTGCTGCTGCCAGGAAGAAGCTGGAGGTGGGCAGCAAAAAGTGCAGGCTCTGGAGGAGGACCAAAGGAGGGCTGGAGTTAGCTGCTGAAGTCTGCAGGGGAGGTGGGGACAAGGGGGTGCTGCAGCTGCACAGAAACGTGCAGGATCTGTAGGAGGAGTTCTGTCCTGCTCTCTGCTGCAAATTGTTGAGACCAAGGGTCGGGGGTTGCAGAAATTAGCCTTTCTGTAGCTGCATGGAGAAGGACAGGATCTGGTGGAAGAGATATGTTGTCCTCTCTTCTGTTCAGGAGAGGTCTGAGGGCCACATGAAATGGCCAGGAGGGCCGGATCTGGCCCTCGGGCCTTGTGTTTGACACCTGTGCTCTAGCAAAAACAGATGCCCCACCAGCAACAATAGATCCTCCAGCACCCCATTCAGTGCTGGGAGTGCTGGAACCAGGGGTGGACCGACAAGTCATGGGGCCCCCGGGCAATAGGGGATCATGGGGCCCCTGTGTCCTTGCCCAAACTCAAAAAAGCCTATGAAAAAGGTACCAGGGGCATCTCATGGGGCCCCCTACTGACCCCGTGTCCTCGGGCAGTGCCTGAGTTTCCAAATGGTCAGTCCGCCCCTGGCTGGAACTGCGTTCCCCTGCTTTCCCGCTAAAAAAAATCCCTGCTTCTACGTATACTACAGATGATTATTCAGATTCAGGCCTCATGCACACTGGACGTTAGAAAAACACCAGTATAGTTATCTGTAGAATGCTGCAAGAAAAATGGGAGTTTTTTAGCTTTTTTACATTAGCTTTTTTCAGCGTTTTTTAAGTTTTTTGCGTTCTTTAGCAGTTATGCTCTCACAACATCTTCAGGCTCAAAAACATTCATAAACGCCAGATAGCCACATTTTTTAACATTTTTCAGGTTTTATTGGCGTTTTTCAGCTTTCGTAGCGTTAGAGCATGTTTACAGGTAAGAAACTCCTCTAGAATCCCACTATTTTTTTTTCTTTCTTTTCCAGCCAGAAAATGCTCCAGCCAAAAAACGCTGATTAAAGCCTATGTGTGCATGGACACATAGGATAACATGCCGGGGATGGACACATAGGATAACATGCCGGGGATGGACACATAGGATAACATGCTGGGGATGGACACATAGGATAACATGCCGGGGATGGACACATAGGATAACATGCCGGGGATGGACACATAGGATAACATGCCGGGGATGGACACATAGGATAACATGCCGGGGATGGACACATAGGATAACATGCCGGGGATGGACACATAGGATAACATGCCGGGGATGGACACATAGGATAACATGCCGGGGATGGACACATAGGATAACATGCTGGGGATGTACACATAGGATAACATGCCGGGGATGGACACATAGGATAACATGCCGGGGATGGACACATAGGATAACATGCTGGGGATGGACACATAGAATAACATGCCGGGGATGGACACATAGGATAACATGCTGGGGATGGACACACAGGATAACATGCCGGGGCTGGACACATGGGATAACATGCCGGGGATGGACACATGGGATAACATGCCGGGGATGGACACATAGGATAACATGCCAGGGATGGACACACGAGATAACATGCCGGGGATGGACACATAGGATAACATGCCGGGGATGGACACATAGGATAACACGCCGGGGATGGACACACAGGATAACACGCCGGGGATGGACACACAGGATAACATGCCGGGGATGGACACATAGGATAACACGCCGGGGATGGACACATAGGATAACATGCCGGGGATGGACACATAGGATAATTTGCTGGGGATGGACACATAGGATAACACGCCGGGGATGGACACATAGGATAACATGCCGGGGATGGACACATAGGATAACACGCTGGGGATGGACACACAGGATAACATGCCGGGGATGGACACATAGGATAACACGCCGGGGATGGACACATAGGATAACATGCCGGGGATGGACACATAGGATAACACGCCGGGGATGGACACATAGGATAACATGCCGGGGATGGACACATAGGATAACATGCTGGGGATGGACACATAGGATAACACGCCGGGGATGGACACATAGGATAACATGCTGGGGATGGACACACAGGATAACACGCCGGGGATGGACACATAGGATAACACGCCGGGGATGGACACATAGGATAACATGCCGGGGATGGACACATAGGATAACATGCCGGGGATGGACACATAGGATAACATGCTGGGGATGGACACATAGGATAACATGCCGGGGATGGACACATAGGATAACATGCCGGGGATGGACACATAGGATAACATGCTGGGGGGTTTACTGGCTGTAGAAAAAAATGTGAAAAGCCAAAAACAGCCGCTGTAAAAACGTCCCGTGTGCATGAGGAGTCAGGGGCGGACTGACCATTTGGAAACTCGGGCACTGCACGAGGGCTCGGGGTCAGTAGGGGGCCCCATGAGATGCCCCTGGTACCTTTTTCATAGGCTTTTTTGAGTTTGGGCAAGGACACAGGGGCCCCATGATCCCCTATTGCCTGGGGGCCCCATGAGTTGTCAGTCCGCCCATGCTCAGAGAACAGAGGAAATGCTGATATACATTGTACCAACCTGATCCAGGACGGAATCAGCAACAATGTGACCCGATCTCATTTGTACAGATCCAACCCTTTATTCTTATTACCATGTACACGGGACGTTTGGAAAACACTTCTGAACAATGGAAACTGACTGCTGGAAAATGTAGGTCAAAAAAAAGTCAGTTTAGCCGCGTTTGCATACCACGTTTATGGGCGTTTGCG
Source organism: Staurois parvus (assembly GCF_062004578.1). NCBI lineage: Eukaryota > Metazoa > Chordata > Amphibia > Anura > Ranidae > Staurois > Staurois parvus. The sequence continues at coordinate 1,595,826 of NW_028318374.1, forward strand.
TTTAGAAGCGTTTTCTTAAAGATAACCTCGGGAAACCTTCCAAAATGCCCAGAATGCACTGAAAACAGTAATAAATTTACTATTTCTGACATTTTGAGAGAAATAGAGAGAGCAGAAGCAGAGAGAGCAGTATGTGTTGAGATAACCTATCTTATTGTATTCACTATGGATCCCATCATGAGCATAATGCGGCACGTTCTACCATTTTTTTCTTCACGTAAAACCTGGAACTGACTGCGCTGGTGTACCGGGTCCATTTGAATACATGAAAAATGCTGTGCATGCATTTCTGATGATGAAACAAGGCTCTGGACAGCATCTGGATATGAAAGAGTTAAAAAAACGCTTCTAAACGCAAACGCTTATAAACGCGGTTAGTCGCATTTACAAGCGTTTGAAACAATGATAAAATTTACTCCTGAATGCAAGTTTGGTGCATAAAAAAAACCGACTGTAAACTCAACTGCCTGTAAAAGACGATGTGTACATGGACACTGAGGAAAACATTCGGGAGAGTTCAGGGGCTGCTGAAAAAAACGCAGAAATGCTCCTAAACGTCAGTTGATCAGCTGCAGTGTACATGAGCCCTAAATGAATCAACAGTATACATTCATTGCACTTCATTCCTTCATCCACCCCTCTAGAGAAAATGAATTTATTAATAAATACAAATATGCTACATTGTATCTGTCTGGTATTGTTCATTAATTGTATTTAAAATCTGTTATCGTTAAACAACAACCTTAATATTCTTTGCCAACACGAGAGCCCCTGAGATCTGGAACTGTGATGGCGAAGCCTTTAATTTAATTATGTTTGAAATTGCCTCATGTCGATTCAAATATTAAGCTTATTAAATCAGAGTATTTTGCATATTTCATCAATTGTGTTTTTCAGTCGGATTGATGTCATTTCAGATCTAAAATGGGAAATTAGGAAAACAAAACTTAATCAATGGATTCATGTCTTGGGCAAGGTGGAGAAGTTTCTGGGTATTTTAGCCCATGTCTAGGCATATACAGTGGGGCAAAAAAGTATTTAGTCAGCCACCAATGGTGCAAGTTCTCCCACTTAAAATGATGAGAGAGGCCTGTAATTGGCATCATAGGTAGACCTCAACTATGAGAGACAAAATGAGAAAAAAAAATCCAGACAATCACATTGGCTGATTTGGAAAGAATTTATTTGCAAATTATGGTGGAAAATAAGTATTTGGTCACCTACAAACAAGCAAGATTTCTGGCTCTCACAGACCTGTACCTTCTTCTTTAAGAGGCTCCTCTGTCCTGCACTCATTACCTGTATCAATGGCACCTGTTTGAACTTGTTAGCAATATAAAAGACACCTGTCCACAACCTCAGTCACACTCCAAACTCCACTATGGTGAAGACCAAAGAGCTGTCAAAGGACACCAGAAACAAAATTGTGGACCTGCACCAGGCTGGGAAGACTGAATCTGCAATAGGCAAGCAGCTTGGTGTGAACAAATAAACTGTGGGAGCAATAATTAGAAAATGGAAGACATACAAGACCACTGATAATCTCCCTCCATCTGGGGCTCCACGCAAGATCTCACCCCGTGGGGTCAAAATGATCACAAGAACAATGAGCAAAAATCCCAGGACCATACGGGGGGACCTAGTGAATGACCTGCAGAGAGCTGGGACCAATGTAACAAAGGCTACCATCAGTAACACACTACGCCGTCAGGGACTCAGATCCTGCAGTGCCAGACGTGTCCCCCTGCTTAAGCCAGTACATGTCCGGGCCCGTCTGCAGTTTGCTAGAGAGCATTTGGATGATCCAGAAGAGGATTGGGAGAATGTCATATGGCCAGATGAAACCAAAATAGAACTGTTTGGTAGAAACACAACTCGTCATGTTTGGAGGAGAGAGAATGCTGAGTTGCATCCAAAGAACACCATACCTACTGTGAAGCATGGGGGTGACAACATCATGCTTTGGGGTTGTATCTCCGCAAAGGAACCAGGACGACTGATCCATGTACAGGACAGAATGAATGGGGCCATGTATCATGAGATTTTGAGTGCAAACCTCCTTCCATCAGCAAGGGCATTGAAGATGAAACATGGCTGGGTCTTCCAACATGACAATGATCCCAAACATACCACCCGGGCAACGAAGGAGTGGCTTCGTAAGAAGCATTTCAAGGTCCTGGAGTGGCCTAGCCAGTCTCCAGATCTAAACCCCATAGAAAACCTTTGGAGGGAGTTGAAAGTCCGTGTTGCCCAGCGACAGCCCCAAAACATCACTGCTCTAGAGGAGATCTGCATGGAGGATGGGCCAACATACCAGCAACAGTGTGTGCCAACCTTGTGAAGACTTACAGGAAACGTCTGACCTCTGTCATTGCCAACAAAGGATATATAACAAAGTATTGAGATGAATGTTTGATATTGACCAAATACTTATTTTCCACAATAATTTGCAAATAAATTCTTTCCAAATCAGCCAATGTGATTGTCTGGATTTTTTTTCTCATTTTGTCTCTCATAGTTGAGGTCTACCTATGGTGCCAATTACAGGCCTCTCTCATCTTTGTAAGTGGGAGAACTTGCACAATTGGTGGCTGACTAAATACTTTTTTGCCCCACTGTATACTTGTCTTCCTTCCCCTTCAAGTCAACTGCTGACCCCTCATGCACACGGGGCGCGTTGATAACGCTGGTAATGTTAGCTGTGTAAAGTCACTTTTTTTTAGCATTTTTGTATTAGCATTTTGCCACGATTAGCAGCGTTTTCCTGCGTTTTTCCACATTAGAGATTTTTAGCTTTTTTTTCCCCACAAATTTTTTTTGGTAAAAAAAAATCCAAAAATGCATTTCACTGCATTTTGCCATGTTTTTCAGCATTAGAGAGTTTTTACAGCTAAAAAAAACTCCTCTAGAAACCCACTAGTCCTGGGGTTTTTTTCCACCCAAAAAGTGTCCCGGCCAAAAAACGTTGATTACAGTCTGTTTGTGCATGGACACATAGGATAACATGCTGGGGGGTTTACTGGCTGTAGGAAAAAACAACAAAAGCCAAAAACAGCCGCTGTAAAAATGTCAAGTGTGCATGAGGACTGATAGTTTAAAGACCAACTGAACATTCAAGCTCGGATCATACAGCTGCGACTTGAAAGTCATGCAACTTCCAGTGTGACTTTGCTTGTCATCACAGAGGACAAGGGGGCGCTCTTTACGTCTGGAGGAAAAGAAATGCAATCTCCAAACACAGAAAGGTTTCTTCACAGTGAGAGCTGTGAAAATGTGGAATAGACTCCCCCAAGAGTTGGTTCTGGCCAGTTCAGTGGATTGCTTTAAAAAAGTCCTGGATTCTTTCCTAGATACACAGAATATAACTGGATACTAACATTTATAGGTAAAGTTGATCCAAGGAATATCCGATTGCCTCTCGGGCGATCAGGAAGGAATTTTTTTCCCTGCAGGAGCAAATTGGATCATGCTTTGCTGGGGGGTTTTTTTGCCTTCCTCTGGATCAACTGTGGGTGTAGGATTATAACTTTTTTTTTAATGGTTGAACTGGATGGACTTTTGTTTTTTTTCAGCCAGACTAACTATGTAACTATGTAATTGCAACTTGCCTGTGGCTTGATGCCATATCAACGCAACGTTCATGCAACTTTGGATAAAATCCCTCTGAAGCCGGATACAGTTGCATCAAAATTGCATAATTAAGGCCATTCTCATGACTTTTGTGATTTTAAACACTTGCCACCCACCCACAGTACATTCACTGTGAACGGGCATCACATGCAGGCTGATTTACATATATGTATATCATCCAGCCTGCTCCGGGTTAGGGGTGCACAGCACGCATCTCCCGTGACCACTGTGCCCACCGCAGCTCCAGGTAAAAGGCTGCTTCAAGCGGCCTGAGGAGCATGTGATCACTATTATTTGTTATTTATTACAGGCACTTATATAGCGCCATCATACATATACATTTACATATATATTGTACATTCACATCAGTCCCTGTCCTCAAGGGGCGTACAATCTAAGGTCCCTAACTTACTATGCGATCACAATATCAACAAAGCTGTTATGAATGGATTTCATTCAAAGCAGCTGTGCTTTTTCTACAGTGATGCTGTGATTGGCCCACAGCTATCACATAGTACCTGGGCCAATCACAGCACCCTGTACCATTTGATTAGCTGTGGCCAATCACAGATCAATAGTAATCACAGCTCTTATGAATGAAACTCAATCATGACAGTTCAAAGCACGGCTGTTACAATGATCATTACTGTAAAAGCCATCAAGGCTTAAAAGAGAAAAAAAAAATCTGTGATCACCCGCTCAGATTAGTACAGTGTTACTATGACGACACTGGGCTATTCTGATGAAGGTATGAAAAAAATAGTTAAAAAAATGATTATTTTTTTTATTTTGAATAAAAAATTGTTTACTTATTTAGCATATTGTCACAAGTCACCACACCAGTCATATGATGATGCTATACTGCACTTGTGACAGTAAAAAAAAAGTATTTTGGGAATAAAAAATATTTTATTTAATATCTTTATTTTCCACAAAAAGTGTGACAAAAAAATTACAAACGAAAAAAATTGGCCATACTTCTATCTACTTTCCAAAAAGAGGTAATTTGGGGGATATTTGTACTGTCCTGGCATTTTGAAGGGCCTCAAGAAATGAGATCGGCCGTCAGTACATCAGGATTGATCAATTTTCAAATATATAGACCAAAGTTTGTAGACGCTATAACTTTCACACAAACCAATTCATAGACACTTGTTGGGATTTTTTTTAACAAAGACTTGGAAACATACATTTTGGCCAAACTTTCTGAAGACATTTGATTTTGTTTTTTTTTTTATTGTATATGTTTTATAACAGAATGTAGAAAATATCTTTTTTTTTTTTAATTTTGGTCGTTTTTCTTTTTATATATTATAAAATAAAAAATCCAGTACTTATCAAATATCACCAAAAGAAAGCTGTGGAAAAATTGGTGTACATTTAATTTGGGTACAGTGCAAATGCACTGCTGCGCAAATTGCCATTTAAAGTAGCGCAGTGCCGAATAGCAAAAAATGGCCTGGTCATGAAGGGGGTGAAACGTTTCTACAGCTTAAGTGGTTAACATCGCAGTCTATGGCATTGAAGTTGCACCAAAGATGCAGGAAAGTAGTGCAGGAACCTTTTTTTTAAGTCGCTGATACTTGAGTCGCATTGATTAAGACGGCACCCATTAAAATGAATATAGAAAAATATGAAAAAAGATGAAAAAATTTTTTCTCTCTTTTAACTGACAGTTATGATACACAGCACTTTAACCAATACACGCCCGGCCAATAGCCAAAAGGCGGCCGAAAAAAGTATCGGATTTCCGGGTTGGACGCCAAATGGCATCCTCCCGGACATGCGCACTTTTCGCGCTTGCAGAGCCGCACAGCGGCGCGATCTGTCACCGGCCGTGTCCGAGGTACGGAAAAATGTATCGGATTTCCGGGTTGGACGTCAAATCGCATCCTCCCGCACATGCGCACTTTTCGCGCTTGTGCGGGAGGATGCGATCTGTCACCGGCCGTGTACCTCGGACACGGCCGATCACAGATCTGAGTATCGGCCCTGTTGCCGGTACCATGTGACCTGCTGTGACCAATCACAGCAGGTCACATGACAGTTGTATACAATGGATGGCTTCATTCATGCCATCCATTGTATACTAGTGTCTAACTGTGAATGGTCACAGCTAATCACATGCACATGTCATGTGATTAGCTGTGGCCAAATCACAGCTAAGCACAAAAAAAAAAAAACCCTAAATGAATCGATGTCATTCAGGTAAATGCTTGCTTATAGCAAAGTAATTCTTTGCTATAAAGCAAATTGTGTAAAAAAAAAAATACTGATCACTTCCCCAAAGTAGAACAATGTTACTATAGTAACATTGTACTACTTTGGACATAGTGATATATGAAAAAAAATCTTAAAAAAAAAGAAAAAAAAGTAATAAAAAATTACAAATAATAATAAAAAAATAAATAAAAAAAATATTTTTTTTTCCATACTGTCACCAGTCAGTGTCCCTGATCACCGCCATGCCAGTTATAGGAAGACACTGTACTGCACTGGTGACAGTATGTAAAAAAATATAGTGAAAATTATTTTTTGCATTTTTTCATTGTCCAAAAAATGATGACAAAAAAAATACAACTTCAAAAAACTCGCCATGCCTGCTATGAAGAACGTCGGACTGTCTACTCTGCAAAAAGGGGTCATTTGGGGGATATCTGTACTGTTCTGACATTCTTGGACCTCAAGAAATTAGATTGGCTGTCAGTACTTCAGGATTGATCAATATTCAGTTCTATACCATAGTTTGTGAACTCTATAACTTTCCTACAAACTAAAAAATACATCCTAATTTGGGTTATTTTCACCAAAGACATGTAGCAGAATACATCTCGGCCTAAATTTATGAAGAACAATTATTTATTTGCAAACTTTTATAACAGAAACAAAGAAAAATGTGGGATTTTTTTCAAAATTTTCGGTCTTTTTTTGATAATTTAGCAAAAAATAAAATCCCCGGCGGTGATTAAATACCACCAAAAGAAAGCTCTAGTTGTGTGAAGAAAATGATAACATTTTAGTTTGGGTACAATGTTGTATGACCGCGCAATTGTCATTCAAAGTGTGAGAGCGCTGAAACCTGGAAAATGGCCTGGGCAGGAAGGTGTAAAATTGCCAGGTATTGAATTGGTTAAGAAACCAATTGTTATTCAGGATTTTCATCTATTTTACATATTATTTGCATCAAAAATGTGTTTTAACTCCAATCCCAGTTCATTTAAAAATTAAAAAAAAAAAAACAGCTTTTCCAAATAAAAAGCCTTCCTTATGGCATCCACATAATGGAATGGGTCAGACGACAGTTCCTTCTCTCAACAAAACACACAAACAGATGTACGTGTCCAATATGTTACAAAGCAGCCTCAGTTTTCTGTAAAGTTACTTTGTTAAAAAGGCATTTTAGACATTTTTTCCGAACTTCTACAACAGTTTCTCGTTGCCCTAGGAACTTCAAGAATTTCCTATGTTCAAATACAAATGCTGGGAATATTGATGACATATTGCACTCCACTAAAGCTCTACCCCTAGGATAAAAATGTGAGATTGTGTCGACTTCCAGTCTTGTAGGCTTGATTTTTTTTCCCGCTATATATTGTAATTATTTTCGTGGGCAATAAAGGTGAATAGGATGCTCAACCTGAAGGCGTATTTTATTACTTTCAGTGGCGCTGTAGCAAGCGATAAGACAGCCTTCGATTTTGGATGATGACTGTCTGCTTGTTTCGCTTCAACGGTCTTATGAAAAAGAATGAGAGAATATTTGGCAATTCTAGGATGCTTTGTATGCTCATGTTTTCCACTGCTTGTTCAAAACATTGGTATAAAAACAGCATTGGAGTAAAAAAGAATGCAGCCAGACCTTGAGTCAAACTAAAGTGCACCTGTCCTTCACCAGCATGCTATGAAAATAATAGGGATGATGACTAGATGAATATGAAATGAAAGTTGGTGAAAACATTATGAAAGTTTCCGTGTTTAGGAAATGGCCAAAACTTTTGTGGACACTTGACCATGTCACCTACCCTACTCCAACTTATTGAGCTCACTCCAAACTATTGGGTTTCCAGTGAAGGGTTCCAGTGAAGACATTTTAGACAACTGTGTGGTTCCATCATTGTGGTAAGAGTTTGGGGAAGACCCTTTTCTGTTCTAGAATGGCCATGTGTGTAAAGCAAGCTCCAAAAGACATGGTTTGGCGAGTTTGATTGAAAGACTTGAGTGGCTTGCAAACAACCCTGACCTCAACCCTACTGGACAGAAGTGGAATTTTCCAGCAAGATCTTCACACCCAACCCTACAAGGAATTTTTATCTTACCTCAACCCCACTGAAGACTACTGGGATGAATTGGAAGGTCATTTGCCAGCAAGGTCTTCTTATAAATCCTACAAGGTCTTCTCATCCAACCCTACATGGCCTTCTTATCTGATCTCAACCCTACTTAGCACCGTTGGGGTGAATTGGCAATTTGCTAGCAAGAACTTCTCATTCACCCCGTACATGCTCCTCTCATCTAACCCTACAAGGTCTTTTCATCTGACCTCAACCCTACTGAAGACCATTGGGATGAACTAGAAAGCCAATTGCCAGCAAGGTCTTCTCATTCAAACCTACAAGGTCTTCTCATCCAACCCTACATGGTCCTCTAATCTGACCTCAACTCCACTGAACACTGTTGGGATGAATTAGAAGGTCATTTGCCAACAAGGTCTTCTCATCCAACCCTACAAGCTCTTCTCATCCAACCCCACAATGTCTTCTCTTCTGATTTAAAACAAACTGAAGATTATTGTGATGTATTGAAAGGCCATTTGCCAGCAAGGTCTTCTCATCCAAACCTACATGGCCTTCTAGTCTGACCTCAACCATACTGAATATTGTTGGGATGAATTCAAAGACCATTTGCCAGCAAGGTCTTCTCATCCAACCCTACAAGCTCTTCTCATCCAACCCAACGTCTTCTCATCTATTTTCAACCCAACTGAAGACTATTGTAATGTATTGAAAGGCCATTTGCCAGCAAGGTCTTCTCATCCAAACCTACATGGCCTTCTAGTCTGACCTCAACCATACTGAATGATGTTGGGATGAATTCAAAGACCATTTGCCAGCAAGGTCTTCTCATCCAACCCTACAAGCTCTTCTCATCCAACCCAACGTCTTCGCATCTATTTTCTACCCAACTGAAGACTATTGGGATGTATTGAAAGGCCATTTGCCAGCAAGGTCTTCTCATCCAAACCTACATGGCCTTCTAGTCTGACCTCAACCATACTGAATATTGTTGGGATGAATTCAAAGACCATTTGCCAGCAAGGTCTTCTCATCCAACCCTACAAGCTCTTCTCATCCAACCCAACGTCTTCTCATCTATTTTCTACCCAACTGAAGACTATTGGGATGTATTGGAAGGCCATTTGCCAGCAAGGTCTTCTCTTCAAACATCCATTCTTGACCTCATGAATGCCCATTTGACTGAATAGACACAAATTCCCATAGACACATTCTAAAATCTTGTGGAAAGCCCTTCTAGAAAAGTGGAAGTCTTATTGCTTCAAAGGGTCAGAATGTCTGCCAGGTATTTGTTGCTGTTAGCATTCCCTCTGGCATGATTCATTCCCTATATTTATCCTAGCGATAATTGTCACTGATACAGAAAGTGATGGAAAATCAACAATCTTATGGTTGTCACCAGCACAGGAGGCAAATTACCCAGTGGGGCACTTGTTACTGTTATAACCCTTGTTCTGGCTCCAGGATGGAAAGCAAAGGGAAATCTCACTAGAGGAACACAAGAAGGGAAATAAAAAAGCTGACATTTTTAATCATTCCTTAAAAACATTTTGTCTTTAGATATAAGTTAAAGTAAAATTCCAGGCAAGTAATTTAATACACTGATGGGATACATATAAGAGCTGTTTTAACTGCCCAATGATTTATATTTCTGTCCCTGTCTGTTGCAGTTCAATAACACTTACAGGTCTTTCTCCTCCCCCAGCCTGTGAATAGACAGTAAAAGGAAGAGAAGCATCAGGCTGATGGGCTCATCTCTCTATCACTCTGCTCTTTCCTCCTATCATCATGCTCTTTATGCTGCAGCACAACTGATTTGCTCCTTGTGTTGCTTTTCTCTCCTCCAGTCTGAGCTCTGCTGCACAGGGCACTGTAAGAAGCCAATGCCAAGCCAAAATGAGGTACTTACACAGCTTGAATGAGCAAAAAACACATTTAATAACGTCAGAGCTGTCTTTTATGCCTGCATGGAGTTCAGCTTTAAGCCCTGCCATAGATTAATCAGCCCCAGCCCCTATCAATACCAATAAGTCTGCCTTCTGCTAATTGTTATCGTAGTGGTTATAGAAGATTAGGTTTCAGAAAAATACCTTTTCGATTGCACTGATGTGCCAGAGTACATTGGATGGAGAGGTAGAAGGTAGAAGACCCAGATTACTTCTCCCTCCCTCGCCTTGCAACTGTCGATCAATGTCTGCCAGCTCCCACAGAGCCTGGAGAGGACTCACTTAACTTCAATGGTCAGCTTCACCACTTTGCACTCAGCACAAGTTGGATTTAAAGGGAATGTCCAATCATTTCAATTATTTATATATAAATGTCTTAAACAAGAAATCTGCTTGATGTTATTATTTTATGTCCTTGTTATTGTTACAAAAAGATTTTTACATCTGTGTATTATTTGTAATTATATTTGTACATGGGTGGGGCCATATTTACTTATTATATAGTCAGGATTGGCGTCTTGCTTTACAGTGATAGGCAATGGCTGTGATTTGGCTTTTTCTGATTCAAAATAGTGCACTCCCTATATGATTGATCCCCCAGCTCTTCTGATAGAGCGAGGAAAGGTTAGAATCATTCTCTGCTTTTGTCTGCAGTCTCTAACAATCTTCTGTAGCATGTCTGCAGTCTCTAACCATCACTTGTACCATGTCCACAGTCTCTGACCATCTCCTGCAACATGTTTCCAGTTTCTAACAATCTTCTATGCCATATATGCAGTCTATGGCCATCCCTAGAAGCATGTCCACAGTCTCTGACCATCTCCTGCAACATGTTTTCAGTTTCTAACAATCTTCTATGCCATGTAGGCAGTCTATGGCCGTCCCTAGAAGCATGTCTACAGTCCCTGACAATCTCCTGTAGCATACCTGCAGTCTCTGACCATTTCCTGTAGCATGCCTACAGTCTCTGACAATCTCCTGCAACATGTCTACAGTCTCTAACAATCTTCTATACCATGTATGCAGTCTCTTACCATCCCCTGTAGCATGTCTGTAGTCTCTGACCATCTCATCTAGCAATGTCTGCAGTCTCTGACCATCTCCTCTAGCGATTTCCACAGTCTTTGACCATCTCTTCTAGCAATGTCTACAGTCTCTGACCATCTCCTCTAGCGATTTCCGCAGTCTTTGACCATCTCTTCTAACAATGTCTACAGTCTCTGACCTTCTCCTCTAGCAATGTCCGCAGTCTCTGACCATCTCCTCTAGCAATGTCCGCAGTCTGTGGCCATCTCCTCTAGCAATGTCCACAGCCTCTGACCATCTCTTCTAGCAATGTCTGCAGTCTCTGACCATCTCCTCTAGCAATGTCCGCAGTCTCTGGCCATCTCCTCTAGCAATGTTCGCAGATTCAGACCATCTCGTCTAGCAATGTCCGCAGTCTCTGACTATCTCGTCTAGCAATGTCTGCAGTCTCTGACCATCTCCTCTAGCAATGTCCGCAGTCTCTGACCATCTCCTCTAGCAATGTCTGTAGTCTCTGACCATCTCCTCTAGCAATGTCCGCAGTCTCTAACCATCTCCTCTAGCAATGTCTGCAGTCTCTAACCATCTCCTCTAGCAATGTCTGCAGTCTCTAACCATCTCCTCTAGCAATGTCCGCAGTCTCTGACCATCTCCTCTGGCAATGTCTGCAGTCTCTGACCATCTCCTGTACCATGAGATGTGAACAATGAGGAAAGTATAGCAGTGAACACCCTGTTGTGACTGTTGATTGTATGCTCTGGAGATTCTCCCAACCAATAATTGCTCAGATATATTGTGGTGGATGATCCGATGTGCCGTGGAGTGAATGCAAGTCAATATCAGTAGCTGCTGCGACATTGTTGTGAAGTTTAAGAGCAAACATAGCAGCAAATACCATGGAGAGAGGCAGCGCGGTGAGAATTGTTTATTGCTGCTTAGTATTTCTAGCTTGGCTGTGCTCTACACACCTGCTGCTGGGTAACATTCAGCATTCTAACCATTTGATCTTTTCTATCTCCTGTGTCATGTCTGAAATCTCTGATCATCTCCTGTAGCATGGCTGACATCTTCCACCATCCGTTATACCGATGGTTCTTAACCATTTTTGAGTCACGGAGCCTTTTAAAAATCCGATGAAAGCTGTGCCCCCCCCCCCCCCCCCCCCCGGAAATATTCACATAAAAACAACTTTGCATGCAATGAAGATCTGTACTTTATTTGTCTGAAATCTGTTTGCCTCATACATACAGTGGATATAAAAAGTCTACACACCCCTGTTAACATGTCAGGTTTCTGTGATGTAAAAAAATGAGACAAACATAAATCATTTCAGAACCTTTTCCACCTTTAACCACATGCCGCCCAGCCACTGTAGAAATACGGCGGCAGGGCGGCACGGCGGCACGGCTGGGCAAAAGCACATTTTAAAATGTGTGTTTTGAAAACAGGTAGGGGGCGCGTGCGAGGCGCGCCGCCGCCCTACCTGTCCCACCGATCATGGCCACGGATGTCAGTCGCCGGGTCACAGCCGGTCATTACCGGCTATGTCCCGGCGATCGGCGGCAATCAGTGACAGAGAGCACAGCTGCAGTAGCTGTGCTTTCTGTCACTTCCCTGACAGCTCCAGGACACGCTGATCGGGACAGAAGAGTTTCTCTCTCCCGATCAGCAATGTTCCCTGCAGTACACACCCCCGCCCCCTAGTGAAACACTCCCTGCACACAGTTAACCCTTTCCCTGAATAATAAACTTAACCCCTTCCTCCCCAGTGCCATTAGTACAGTGTCAGTGTTTTTTTTTTTGCATTGATCACTGTATTGGTGTCACTGGGCATGCCAGTGACCCCAAGTCAGTACCCCCCAATGTCAGAATGTCTGCCGTAGTCCCGCCATAAGTCGCTGATCACCACCATAAGTCACTGATCGCCGCTATAAGTCGCTGATCGGCGCCATTATTAGTATAAAAAAAAACCTAAAAATCCCAGTATCTTTCCCGCCATTTGTAAACGCTATAACTTTCACGTAAACCAATTATTTACACATATTAGGTTTTTTTTTTAGCAAAGACATGTCGCAGAATGCATTTTGGCAGAAATTTATGACTAAATTTGATTTTAACATTTTTTTTTACTGGACATGTTTTATAGCAAAAAGTCCAAAATATTTTTTTTTTTCCTCAAAATTGTCAGCCTTTTTTTTTATAGCGCAAAAAATAAAAACTGCACAGGTGATCAAATACCACCGAAAGAAAGCTCAATTTGTGGGAAAAAAAGGATGTAAATTTCATTTATGTACCATATTGCATGACCGCGCAATTGTCCGTTAAACTAGCGCAGCGCTGTATAGCAGAAAAATGGCGTAAATTGCAGTATTTATACCATAGTTTGTAGACGCTATAACTTTCACACAAAGCAATCAATATACACTTATTGGGATTTTTTTTACCAAAAACATGGAGCAGAATACATTTTAGCCTAAATTTATAACCAACTTTGAGTTTACTATATATTTTTTATAGCTGAAAGTAAAAAATATGGTTTTTCTTCAAAATTTTTGGCCTTTTTTTGTTTATAGCGTAAGAAATAAAAAGCGCACAGATGATCAAATACCACCGAAAGAAAGCTCTATTTGTGTGAAAAAAAGGACGTAAATTTCGTTTGGGTGCAGCATTGCATGACCGAGCAATTATCAGTTGAATTAGTGCAGCGCCGAGTAGCAAAAAGAGGCCTGGTCATTAAGGGGGGTAAATCCTCAGGAGCTCAAGTGGTTAATGTGACCTATAAACTGTACAACTCAATTGAAAAACAAATTAGTGTCACAATTGATGTCACTGTCAGTTAGTGTACCTCCCAGCCAGTGTCAGCTAGCCCCAGATTGCCCGCCACACTACCACAGTCCAACTATAAGTCGCTGATCACCTCCACTACCAGTATAGCATCATAACTGCACAAGTTCCAATATACAGTATATATCATAGTTTGTAGACACTATAACTTTCACACAACACAATTATTTACACTTATTGGTAGTTTTTTTGTTACTCAAGACCTGTAGCAAAATACATGTGATCAAATACCACCAGTGGTAATCAAAAACCACTGTATTAGTGTCACTATTGATGTCAGTGTCATTACTGTACCTCCCAGCCAGTGTCAGTTAGCACCAGATTGTCCACCACACTATCACATTCCTACTATAAGTCGCTGATCACCTCCACTACCAGTATAACATCATAACTGCACACATTCCAATATACAGTATATATCATAGTTTGTAGACACTATAACTTTCACACAAATCAATTATTTACACTTATTGGTAGTTTTTTTGCTACCTAAGATATGTAGCAGAATACATGTGATCAAATACCACCAATGGTGATCAATTACCACTGAAAGAAAGCTTTATTTGAGTGAAAAAAAATTATATAAATTTAATTTGGGTACAATGTTGCATGACCAAGCAATTGCCAGTTAAAGTAGCACAGTGCTGAATAAAAAAACAATGCCCTGGTCATTATGGCAGTAAAACCTTTTTTTTTTAACCACACTTGACCTCCTCAAGTGTGGTTAAACAAAGGTTTTTTATTTCTGCTCACATCTACTGCTACTACTACTACTACTGCTAATAGATGCTTAGCAGTTGGCATTACAAGCAGTGGCAGGGTACATTTTCTTTAATTTCATTCAATGGGAAACCTTTGATTGGGACAAGGGGGAGAGCTCTATAGTGAATGCAAATGTTTTTTTTTTTTTTATCTGACCCTGATGGACCCCCTGAAACCCATCCATGGACCACACAGGGGTCAATGGACCCCAGGTTAAAAATACCTGATCTATACCAAGTCTACGGTTTCTAATCATACCCTATAACATGTCTTTCTGTGTATGACCAACTCCTGTAGTTTTCTGTGGTCTCTGACTATCTTCTGTAGCATTCAGTGGTCTCTGACCATCTCCTGTAATTTTCTGTTGACTCTGACTATGTTCTGTAGTATTCAGTGGTCTCTGACCATCTCCTGAGTTTTCTGTGGTCTCCGACTATCTTCTGTAGTATTCAGTGGTCTCTGAACATCTCCTGTAGCTTTCTGTGGTCTCGGACTATTTTCTGTAGTATTCAGTGGTCTCTGACCATCTCCTGTAGCTTTCTGTGGTCTCTGACTATATCTTGTAGTATTGAGTGGTCTCTGACCATCTCCTGTAGTTTTCTGTGGTCTCCAGTAATCTTCTGTAGTATTCAGTGGTCTCTGACCATCTCCTGTAGTTTTCTGTGGCCTCCAGTAATCTTCTGTAGTATTCAGTGGTCTCTGAACATCTCCTGTAGTTTTATGTGGTCTCTGAACATCTCCTGTAGTTTTATGTGGTCTCTGACTATCTCCTGTAGTATTCAGTGGTCACTGACCATGCCCTCTAGTTTTCTGTGGTCTCTGACTATCTTCTGTAGTATTCAGTGGTCTCTGACCATCTTCTGTAGTTTTCTGTGGTCTCTGACTATCTTCTGCAGTTTTCAGTGGTCTCTGAACATCTCCTGTAGTTTTATGTGGTCTCTGACTATCTCCTGTAGTATTCAGTGGTCTCTGAACATCTCCTGAGTTTTCTGTGGTCTCAGACTATCTTCTGTAGTATTCAGTGGTCTCTGAACATCTCCTGTAGCTTTCTGTGGTCTCGGACTATTTTCTGTAGTATTCAGTGGTCTCTGAACATCTCCTGAGTTTTCTGTGGTCTCCGACTATCTTCTGTAGTATTCAGTGGTCTCTGAACATCTCCTGTAGCTTTCTGTGGTCTCGGACTATTTTCTGTAGTATTCAGTGGTCTCTGACCATCTCCTGTAGCTTTCTGTGGTCTCTGACTATATCTTGTAGTATTCAGTGGTCTCTGACCATCTCCTGTAGTTTTCTGTGGTCTCCTGTAATCTTCTGTAGTATTCAGTGGTCTCTGAACATCTCCTGTAGTTTTATGTGGTCTCTGACTATCTCCTGTAGTATTCAGTGGTCACTGACCATGCCCTCTAGTTTTCTGTGGTCTCTGACTATCCTCTGTAGTATTCAGTGGTCTCTGACCATCTCCTGTAGTGTTCTGTGGTCTCTGACTATCTTCTGTAGTATTCAGTGGTCTCTGACCATCTCCTGTAGTTTTCTGTGATCTCCAGCAATCTTCTGTAGTATTCAGTGGTCTCTGACCATCTCCTGTAGTTTTCTGTGATCTCCAGCAATCTTCTATAGTATTCAGTGGTCTCTGAACATCTCCTGTAGTTTTCTGTGGTCTCTGACTATCTTCTGTAGTATTCAGTGGTCTCTGAACATCTCCTGCAGTATTCAGTGGTCTCTGACTATCTTCTGAGTATTCATTGGTCTCTGACCATCCTCTGTAGTATTCAGTGGTCTCTGACCATCTTCTGTAGTATTCAGTGGTCTCTGAACATCTCCTGTAGTTTTCTGTGGTCTCTGACTATCCTCTGCAGTATTCAGTGGTCTCTGACTATCTTCTGAGTATTCATTGGTCTCTGACCATCCTCTGTAGTATTCAGTGGTCTCTGACCATCTTCTGTAGTATTCAGTGGTCTCTGAACATCTCCTGTAGTTTTCTGTGGTCTCTGACTATCCTCTGCAGTATTCAGTGGACTCTGGCCATTCCTATAACATGCCACAAAGTCTATTTCCTGTAGCATGTTTGCAGTTTCTGGCCTGGGTTCCTTGACCAGAAAGGAAATGTATTTTTCTTTGTACGTTCCCCCCATACTTGCTTGGGTTTCCTTCACAACAGAACAACAAGAATATACTGGGAGGTTAATAGGCTTCCTTCCAAAATAATCCACAAATATATTGCACAACGTCAGACACGGATGAGTATGGAAGGCAAGTTTCTAAGTATCAGAAAAAGATGAAAAATCGGATTCCACTGGGCACGTTAATATGCATCAACTGGCATTATATAATGCCTCTATACAAGATTTTTATCCCTTAACTTGCTTACAACCACAGGCGAATCAGCAGCACATACGCGGCTCATGCACCCAGGAGAACTGTGCTATATAAATAATTACATTAGTTTCATTGGTGGATTTGGAATACAAAAATACCTTCTGGCCATGCATATGCTTCTTAAACGGGCAGCTCATTCAATCACAGCTCCGGTGTCAGCTGGCTGGCTCGTCAATGGCTAATTTAACTAATTGCCAAGCCACCGAGGAATCCGCCTGCAGTAGATTTGAATGGGGCACAAACCCCCTGGTACAGCAGATGTGAGGATATTCGGCGCATTCCTACACTTCTGTTTAGACCCAGAGCTTAGCACTTGTGGAAGTATCATGGCGAAAGGCGTAATTGGGCTAATAAAATGCCACCCCAGGCAAATGCAAAACACACCCTGTAGTCCATTTATGTGTTTTCCCCCAAAAAATGATGAAAGATGTTCTTGAATACTGCTAGTATAATTACTAAAATGGTCTTTATATGCAAAATACTTAAACCTAAAAACCAAAATGAAATATTTTTCGACTTATCGGTCGTTGATGTGGCTGCATTAGTTTCCCTATTCAGGGCTTTTTAAAATTTTTTTTTTATTTTGCATTATCTTCTGTTGATCCTGCCAGTAACAGGCTTCCAGTCCTTGGGTAACATTCGCTTACACTACACTGTGTCTATAGGGGAGCAGTGGTGTCACCCTAGACTGCTCTCCTGATTTGGACTACAAACACCTTCATTACATAGAAGGTTGTTGCTTTGTAATTTAAAAAGATAGTTGAAAAAGTTGAGACGATTGTTTGAAATTTCAGATTAGTGCACAGGAAGTTACAAGGACACTGGACCACTGGATTTTCTATGTACTTGTAGAAAATGTTCTTAGCCCCAGATAAGAAAATTAACCACACCACATTAAACATAGAAGGGAAAAAAAAAAAATATATATATATATATATGTAGGGGAAAAAATAATGAAAAAAAAAATAAATATATATATATATATATATCATCAAGTCAATGAAACTCCTGGGATATTGATCTGGTCAGTTAAGTAGCAGAGGGGGTTGTTAATCAGTTTCAGCTGCTTTGATGTTAATGAAATTAACAACAGGTGCACTGGATGGGCAACAATGAGACGAACCCCAAAACAGGAATGGTTTTACAGGTGGAGGCCACTGACATTTTATCCCTACTCATCTTTTCTGACTGTTTTTCACTAGTTTTGCATTTGGCTAGGGGTCAGTGTCACTACTAGTAGCATGAGGCGATACCTGGACCCTACAGAGGTTGCACAGGAAGTCTATCTCCTCCAGGATGGCAGATCAATACGTGCCATTGCCAGAAGGTTTGCTGTGTCTCCCAGCACAGTCTCAAGAGCATGGAGGAGATTCCAGGAGACAGGCAGTTACTCTAGGAGAGCTGGACAGGGCCGTAGAAGGTCCTTAACCCATCAGCGGGACCGGTATCTGCTCCTTTGTGCAAGGAGGAACAGGATGAGCACTGCCAGAGCCCTACAAAATGACCTCCAGCAGGTCACTGGTGTGAATGTCTCTGACCAAACAATCAGAAACAGACTTCATGAGGGTGGCTTGAGCGCCCGACGTCCTCTAGTGGGCCCTGTGCTCACTGCCCGGCACCATAGAGCTCGATTGGCATTTGCCATTGAACACCAGAATTGGCAGGTCCACCACTGGCGCCCTGTGTTTTTCACAGATGAGAGCAGGTTCACCCTCAGCACATGTGACAGACATGAAAGGGTCTGGAGAAGCCGTGGAGAATGTTCCGCTGCCTGTAACATCATTCAGCATGACCGTTTTGGTGGTGGGTCAGTGATGGTCTGGGGGGGCATATCCATGGAGGGACACACAGACCTCTATAGACTAGACAATGGCACCCTGACTGCCATTAGGTATCGGGATGAAATCATTGGACCCATTGTCAGACCCTACGCTGGTGCAGTGGGTCCTGGGTTCCTCCTGGTGCACGACAATGCCCGGCCTCATGTGGGGAGAGTATGCATGCCCATTGAATGGTCATGCTGATTACAAATAAAACGTATTCATTTAACCACTTATCCACCACCCTATAGCAGATATAATGCTACAGGGCGGCAGCTCTGTGCAAAACCACACCCTAACCACCATTGGTTGCAGCAAATGTCAATCACTGGGTCCCATTCGGTGATCGCAGCTAAAGCTGAGAGGGGAGAGATCTGTATGTAAACAACACAGATCTCTCTCCTGCCAGCAAGGACATGCTGCTTTCTCTCTCTCTCTCTCTCTTTCTGCACAGCATGTCTCCCTAGTAAAACAGCACACAGTTAACCCTTTGATCTCCCCAGATGTTAACCCCTTCCTGCCCAGTGCCATTAGTACAGTGCCAGTGATTTTTATTACCACTGATCCCTGCATTCACCGGCCCTGGCCGCTGATTACTTGCCAGCGCCCGGTGATTGCCGAGCATCTCCGAGGGGGGGGGAACTGTTAGTAAACAAAACAGTTCTCTCATGTCAGCTTTGGCACACTGCTTTGCATGGCTCTGCATAGCAGAGCCATACAAAACAGTGTGCTTACAGTAAAGCATACACACAGCACACAGTTAACCCTTTGATTGCCCCAGATGTTAACCCCTTCCAGTGCCATTAGTACAGTGTGGGTGCTTTTTATTAGCACTGATCAGTGTATTGGTGTCACTGGGGATGTCAGTGGCTGTTAGTCAGTTCCCACCCAGTGTCAGAATGCCCGCCGCAGTCCCACTATAAGTCGCTAATTGCAGCCATTACTAGTATAAATAAATAAATATTCCAGTATATATACCGCCATTTGTAGACACTATAACTTTCACATCAACCAATTAATTTACATGTATTGGGATCATTTTTCTAGCAAAGACATGGCGCAGAATACATTTTGGCCTAAATTTCTGAAGACATTTTACTTTTTAAAATTTCTTATTAGATATGTTTTATAGCAAAAAGTAAAAAAAAAGTTTTGATGGTCTTTTTTTGTTTACAGCGCAAAAAATAAGAAATGCAGAAGTGATCAAATACCACCGAAAGAAAGCTCTTTTTGTGGGAAAAAATGACATAAATTTCATTGATGTACAGCGTTGCGTGACCGCGCAATTGTCAGTTAAAGTAGCGCAGCGCTGTATCGCAAAAACTGGCCTGATCAGGAAGGGGGGTAAATTGTCTGGAGGGCAAGGGGTTAAATGTAATTAATTCATTTATTTATACTACAGATGCGTTCATTGATAAAATTGCGAAAATGTGTAATATATATGATGTGTGGGCAGCACAGTAGCTAAGTGGTTAGCACTTCTGCCTGGCAGTACTAGGGTCACCAGTTCCAATCCCAACCACGGCACCACCTGCCTGGAGTTTTTCATGTTCTCCCTGTGCCTGTGTGGGCAGGGGCGGACTGACAACTCATGGGGCCCCCGGGCAATAGGGGATCTGGGGGCCCCTGTGTCCTTGCCCACACTCAAAGCACACCCAAAAAAGCCTATAAAAGGTACCAGGGGCATTTCATGGGGCCCCCTACTGACCCTGGGCCCTTGGGCAGTGCTCGAATGGTCAGTCCGCCCCTGTGCGTGGGTTTCTTCCAGGTACTCCGGTTTCCTCCTACACTCCAAAGACATGCTGGTAGGTTAATTGACTCCTGTCTAAATTGGCCCTAGTATGTGTATTGTGGGAACTCGCTTCAAAGTGGTAGAGCTTTTCATTTAAAGTACACAGAGACTCGCTTCTTTAAGGGCCTTTTTGCCCAATTTTATTTAATTTAAACAAATGTCCCACAACATAAAGCTTCCCACGCAGGGGAATCCGCCATCAAACAAAACAACGATTCAGCCTCCTGGCTTATACTCAGCTTGATGTCGGTCTCCTGCAGACTTCTTCAAGAATTATGGCTCTTGCTCACAGCTGGCCACTAGCACACAACTAGTCTCTAGCAGCCCCTTGCTGCTTTTGGCTTCCACCTCTCCTAGGTGGAGCCCTCCTGACTCCTCTCTTCCGGGGTGGAGCCCTCCTGACTCCTCTCTGCCGGGGTGGAGCCCTCCTGACTCCTATCTGCCGGTGTGGAGCCCTCCTGACTCCTCTCTGTCGGGGTGGAGCCCTCCTGACTCCTCTCTGTCGGGGTGGAGCCCTCCTGACTCCTATACGCCGGGGTGGAGCCCTCCTGACTCCTCTCTGCTGGGGTGGAGCCCTCCTGACTCCTGTCTGCCGGGGTGGAGCCCTCCTGACTCCTCTCTGCTGGGGTGGAGCCCTCCTGACTCCTGTCTGCCGGGGTGGAGCCCTCCTGACTCCTCTCTGCCGAGGTGGAGCCCTCCTGACTCCTCTCTGCTGGGGTGGAGCCCTCCTGACTCCTCTCTGCCGGGGTGGAGCCCTCCTGACTCCTATACGCCAGGGTGGAGCCCTCCTGACTCCTCTCTGTGGGTGGAGCCCTCCTGACCCCTGTCTGCCGGGGTGGAGCCCAGAACCCTGGTCCTGACTATATCTAAAGGCCTGCACACACCTGTGCAATCAGTCTCCTGGCCTATTCCAACACCTGGTCCCAGGATTGGAGATTTCATCCCTCCCAGATTTCTCTTTGAAATCTCCAGGCTCCAGATCCCAAAACAGACCTTACAAACAAAGAAGGAAAGTGAAAAGCCACTTTCCTCCGTATCAAACACTTACCCTGCAGCCCCTCAACCTGCCTTGTTGAGAATCCTGGGTGACAGATTGCCACACTGTCACAGTATGTATGAATGTAAGTTAGGGACCTTAGATTGTACGCCCCTTGAGGGTTAGGGACTGATGGGAATGTACAATATATATGTAAAGTGCTGCGTAAATTGACGGCGCTATATAAGTACCTGAAGTAAATAAATAAATGTGGCCCTCTTATTGAAAGGTTTGGAGACCTGTGTTGTATACACAGCAAGCGGCAAGCCAGGGAATTTATTTGGAGAGTTGTACCAAGCTCCAACTACCAGCAAGTAACGGGTGAGATCTCCACCAACTAGTCTGCTTTACTGGGTGACCTGACACAGGCGCGTTCCCATAGAAGTCGCCAGTCACATTTACATCACATAGACAGGCGAAACAATTGTACAGATGAGCCGCGGCAGATGGTGAACGAACGGACTTGACGCCAAGCCATGTGACACGCACCGAGTGACACCGATGGCAGGCGTAAAACAAGAGCCCAGCCGCCTACACCTGAGCAATCCTGTTCTCCCTGCCTGGGGCACTGCCTGTGAATGGTCACTACAGAATGACATTTGTTATCGCATTCAGAAAGCACAATGGTTGCCTCTTACTGGAAGGACCGTTTGTTCTGTATCACAAATTATTATTATTATTATACAGTATTTATAAAGCACCAATAGTTCGCTCAGCGCTGTACATTACAAAGGGGGACAGAACATGTGACAGAACAATACCAATACAATGCAAAACATGAGGGGATCGAGGGCCCTGCTCTTTCCAGCTTACAATCTAGGAGGTTATCCTAGGGAAGGTTCATTACATATGCCAAGAAGCAGGCTGAGCTCAAGAGCTGGCACTCCTGCACCTTTCAGGTTCATGTTAGGGCCTAACTCTAGGATTTTGAAATGTTGTAAAAATAATTTAATTTAAAAAAATGCAGCAGCTTTCATTATAAAACTCTCTCTGTAAACTCAATGCTTTGTGGTCAGCCCCAGCTGGTGGTGGTGTCAGTGGAAGGAATAGTTCCCCATCGTTGGTGTCAGTGGGAGGAATAGTGCCCCATCATTGGTGTCAGTGGGAGGAATAGTGCCCCATCATTGGTGTCAGTGGGAGGAATAGTGCCCCATCGTTGGTGTCAGTGGGAGGAATAGTGCCCCATCATTAGTGTCAGTGAGAGGAATAGTGCCCCATCATTGGTGTCAGTGGAAGGAACAGTGCCCCATTATTAGTGGCAGTAGGAGGAATAGTGCCCCATCGTTGGTGTCAGTGGGAGGAATAGCGCCCCATTATTGGTGTTGGTGAAAGGCACAGTGCCCCATCGTTGGTGTCAAAGGGAGGAATAGTGCCCCATCATTAGTGTCAGTGGGAGGAATAGTGCCCCGTCGTTGGTTGGTGTCAGTGGGAGGAATAGTGCCCCATTATTGGTGTCAGTCGAAGGAACAGTGCCCCATCATTGGTGTCAGTGGGAGTTCTAGATTTATTGAATTTATTAAAGTGTTACTAAACCACGAACCCTGCATCCACTATATCTGGTCTCCCCGGACCCTGCATTCACTATATCTGGTCTCCCCGGACCCTGCATTCACTATATCTGGTCTTCCCGGACCCTGCATCCACTATATCTGGTCTCCCCGGACCCTGCATTCACTATATCTGGTCTCCCCGGACCCTGCATTCACTATATCTGGTCTCCCCGGACCCTGCATTCACTATATCTGGTCTCCCCGGACCCTGCACTCACTATATCTGGTCTCCCACAGTACACACAGCATGGAAATGCAATTATTTTAGTAAATATAAACTGCTAAATACCTTTTCTCAGCAGCAGTTAAAACAGTCTTTTGACTTCTATCAGTGTCCAGCAGAGCACTGGTTAAAGCTTGTAGGAGGAGTTTTCTTTTGCTCTAGGAGGATGCAAAACCCCTGACCTCTCTCTGGACAGTGCTGATTGGCCCTGTGCTGACCATATGCACTCTCCAAAGAAATAAAAAAAAAAATCTTTCTAGCAATACACACCAAACTGAGCAAGTGCAAAATTCCTACAGTTCAATCTGTCTTATCAGGTGGTCGCATGAAAAAGGGGAGGATCAGAGAAGACAGGATCAAACAGCCTTTTTACACAATGTGTAGGATTAACCCCATAGGTTCCACAGTGAGTATAAGAAGCATGCTTTACTGCATATACAGATTGATTTTACTGTTGTGGGTTTAGGAACACTTTAAAAACAAAAAGAATGAAACGGATAAATCCAACCAGAAGCATGGCTAGACAACAAAAGCTTGACGCGCGCACAAACATTTTTATTGACAGACAGGAAAGAATGGCAGTTGGCATGGGGCCGAGGCTGTTCTAGGGGCTCCTAGGTATTCTTTGACTTTGACGGTGTACGGAGGAAGAGCAGCCAACAAGCGTGTCAAGTGCCCAGTGTGGAAAGAACAGCAAGCTGGGGGTAATGAGCCAGACTTGTTCAGGTGCGGGTCTCCTCCCTGCCGAGGGTCGGGGCAGAGAACCAGGCTCCTCCGTACATGGAAAGCATGTCTTAATCATGCTGCAGAATAAACACTCAATTCCCTACATAATAGGCTTGTGAACGGTCATTATTCAGCACAATGCTGCAGAAAATGCTGGCAAAAGCAGAGCGGAATCGAAGAAATCTCCCGACTCGTTTGCGTCATAAACAGCCAAGAAATACGCATTTGCGCTTCCTAAATAAAGGAGACCTGTCGCAGCGGGAACGCGGCGTGTGCCGGAAGTATTGTAATTGGACCCATCTTGTCTGCAGTCACACCGGGGGCAACTTGGCATGCGATTTGTGTGCCATACCATGTGCAAATCGCATTGGCAAGTCGCTCCCTATTGACCGCAATTACAGCGGTCATATCGGTGTGGTTCCGACTTGGTCGGAGGTGCATCGATTTCTAACCACTTGTCCTCCAGAGGATTTACCAAATGTGCTTTCTATAGATCACATTATATGTAAGGAATATTATCTGCTCCTCTTGTGCTGAATTTATTTCTCTTAACCCCTCGCCCTCCTGAGGATACCCCCCCGCCCCCCACCCCTTCCTGACCATTTTTTGCAATACAGAGCTGCTTTACTTTAACTGACAATTGCGCGGTCATGCAATGCTGTACCCAAATGAAATGTACCTCCTTTTTTTCCCCATGAATTGAGATTTCTTGATGGTATTTGATCACCTGTGTTTTTGTTTTTTTTTTGCGCTATAAAATATTTTGAGGAAAAAAAACAATATTTTTGACTTTTTGCTATTAAACATATCCAGTAAAAAATTTTTAAAAATCAAATTTCTTCATAAATTTAGGCCAAAATACATTCTGCTCCATCTCTTTGCTAAAAACAAATTCCCAATACGTGTAAATTAATTGGTTTATGTGAAAGTTATAGCGTCTATAAATGGCGGTATATATACTGGGATTTTTTTATTTTTTATAGTAATGGCGGCGATCAGCGACTTATAGCGGGACTGCGGTGGGCATTCTGACACTGAGGGGAACTGACTAACTGCCAATGACATCCCCAGTGACACCAATACACTGATCAGTGCTAATAAAAAGCACCCACACTGTACTAATGGCACTGGAAGGGGTTAACATCTGGGGCAATCAAAGGGTTAACTGTGTGCTGTGTGTATGCTTTACTGTAAGCACACTGTTTTGTATGGCTCTGCTATGCAGAGCCATGCAAAGCAGTGTGCCAAAGCTGACATGAGAGAACTGTTTTGTTTACTAACAGTTCCCCCCCCCTCGGAGATGCTCGGCAATCACCGGGCGCTGGCAAGTAATCAGCGGCCAGGGCCGGTGATTGATAGCCACAGCTGCGCGCCCCATACCCGGAAATGCAAAATCACATATATAGCTGTAGCGGATGGGAAGTGGCCAAAGTAGTGCATGGTGCGATTTGCATAGACATCTGTGTCAGATGCAGGGCTGCTGTTAGAAACAACGGGGCCCCATACAGTCAATCTGATAGGGCCCCCCTCCCGAAAAAAAAAAAATCAGTTTACTATGCTTCAATTAGGAATGAACACAGTGAGTGAACGGTACCGATCACTCATTGTGTTCATTCAGGAAAAGGAGGGGCTGGTAAATGTGACATATTTAGAGGACCTTTCATCCTGAAGGATCCTATTGTGCGTTTGTAGCTGCGGGTGGGAAGCCAGAAGCACTGCGGCGGTGGGGGGTCTGGGCAGCAGGGGGTACCATACGGTTCACAGGGAGGGTGATGGGTGCAGTGGGGGGGGGGCAATTACTGGAACTGATCCCCTGTATGGCTCTCTCTGCAGCAGCTGAAAGCTGTCCAGGGAGAGGTGAAGAAGCCAGCTTTCAGTTCCTGCAGGGAGAGCCATACAGGGGATTGGTTCCAGTAATTGCCCCCTTGCAGTGCTGATCACCCTCCCTGCCCACATCTGATTCATCCTGCTGACTGGGCCCCCCCTGACGACCTGGGCACCGTACAGGAAGACTGCTGGTACCCTCTTTATCCATGGCTCTGGTCAGATGTCTTGCAAATAGCACCTCAAATTGGCATGTCATTCGACTTTGAAATCGTGCGTCTTTACTGTAAGTCGCACAATTTCAAAGTTGGGATCCGTGTGACCGGGGTGTTAAAGCGGTATTAAAACCTGAAAGCAAACATTTGCTGTACCGCAGCTTACCAGCTGGCTGCATTTGTTTTTCTTTTTATGCTTTCTCTCTTCTGGTAATCCAGCCAGCAAGTCTGTTGTTTTTCAAAAGAACAAGCTATCCAGCAGTATGTATCAGTTACAGAGATGAGACAAACCATTTACCACTGACAGGGGTGCTTACAATGATCAGTGTTTGTTTGTTTATTTATGAAAAATCTTTATCCCAAAAGGAATAAAAAATGTTTGCTGTAACTGATTATAAAGTGTTAGCTGGAGTTTGGCTTGAATATTTGTATCTAAATCTGCTAGACCAGTGGTCTCCAAACTGCGGCACGGGGGGCCAGATGTGGCCCTTTGCTTGCTTTAATCCGACCATTGGGAAACTATTTTCTTCCACTGATACCAACAATGGGAAATAATCCCCCCCCCCACTTAAACCAATGAAGGGGCACAATTGTTCCCAATGACACCAATGATGGGGCACAATTCATCCCAATGACACCAACAATGGGGCCCAATGACACCAATGATGGCGGGCACAATTCATCCCAATGACACCAACAATGGGGCCCAATGACACCAATGATGGAGGGCACAATGACACCAACAATGGGGCACAATTCATCCCAATGACACCAACAATGGGGCCCAATAACACCAACAATGGAGCCCAATGACACCAAAAATGGGGCACAATTCATCCCAATGACACCAACAATGGGGCACAATGACACCAACAATGGGGCACAATTCATCCCAATGACACCAACAATGGGGCCCAATGACACCAATGATGGGGGGCACAATTAATCCCAATGACACCAACAATGGGGCCCAATGACACCAACAATGGGGCCCAATGACACCAACAATGGGGCACAATTCATCCCAATGACACCAACAATGGGGCCCAATTACACCAACAATGGAGCACAATTCATCCCAATGACACCAACAATGGGGCCCAATGACACCAACAATGGAGCCCAATGACACCAAAAATGGGGCGCTATTCCTCTCACTGACACGAATGATGAGCCATTGTTTATTCCCACTGACGTTGGGACCTTTTCTACTCTCAAAGGCCACAGTCTGGCCCCCCCTTAAGTCTGAAGGTCAGTAAACTGGCCCTTTGTTTAAAAAGTTTGGAGACCCCTGTGCATCCAACACTCCCCTCCTCCCACACTGTCAAAGCTGCTGTCTAACGGTGCCCCCTGTGCTTCTTCATCCATAGTGGGGGCGCTCTAATACAGGAGGTGTGCCACTGGCTAGATCACCAGGGAAAAACAGAAGGGAAAAACCTAAAAAAAAAAAAAAAAAAGAAAACTA
This sequence comes from Staurois parvus, assembly GCF_062004578.1. NCBI lineage: Eukaryota > Metazoa > Chordata > Amphibia > Anura > Ranidae > Staurois > Staurois parvus. Next base: position 1,623,350 of record NW_028318374.1, read on the forward strand.
ATGCAGCCACCACATCTAAGGATTGGTAAGCTGCAATATATTGGATTTTTGGTTTTGGACTTAATACTGCTGTAAGAAGTTGAAGGGAGCAACTTGGATACATCAATAAGTAAGGCTCCTTGGCCTTTAATGCAACTTGTCTTGCGGCTTTGGACACATAATTGGCCGGCGTGAAGAGGTTGAATAGGAACATGTGCGTTCCAGTGATACGTTTTACCGCGGTCCAGTACAGTTCTGTGCAGGACAAATGCAGCCTTTTCTACAGTTTTTTCTGCACCCGGAACGCAACTATGACATTGACAACCATATCACCTACTTTGTGTGCGTTTCGGATGCAGAAAAAAAGCAACGGAAACGCCTGTAGTGTGAACTGGCCCTAAATCATGAGATCGATGCTGCTGCATTTACCACTTTTATACAGAAGGTGAACCGTCTCTTTAACCACCTCCCGTCCGGCGGTTGTATATAAACGGCTGGACGGTGGCAGTGCAGGGTCGGGTGGCCGTTTATAAATGGCTTCCTCGCATCCTGCTTCTGCGCGCTCCCTGGGAGCGTGCAGCACCGTGATCCGGTGCCCGCTGTGTCCTCTGGACACAGTGGAAAACCGATCGTCAGACGGGACCTCTGATCACTGATTGGCCAATCAGTGATCACATGCAGAGTAGCAAGCAAGATGTCACTTGTGACATCATTGCTTACTACGTGTGAAATCTGTGAATGATCACAGAGGTCACATGGTACAAGCCTATTCACAACAGCCTTGTACCATGCGACAAGCTGTGACCAATCACAGCTCACTTAGTAGTTCTCAATGGCTGCAAGAATGCAGACAGAGAGAAGGAGAAATGATTGCTTTTACAGCCTTTATGGGTGTAAAAGCAATCAGTGAAAAAAAAAAAAAAATATTCATCACCCCCCACAAGTAGTACAGTGTCACCATGGTGACACTGTACTGCTAGGGTGACAGTATGTAAAAAAATAAATAAATAAAAATTAATATAAAAAAAACAAAATTAAAAAAATGTTTAAAAATGATAATGTTTGGTTATAAACTAATTTGGGTTATTTTTTTTTTTACTGAAAATATAACAGAATAAATGTTGGCCAAGATTTATGATGAAATATTATTTATTTGCAAAATTTTATAAGAAAAACACTTTTTTTTTTTAATTTTTGGACTTTTAATTTACATAGCAAAAAAAAATAAAAATCCCAGCGGTGAATAAATACCACCAAAATAAAGCTTTATCTGTCTCAAAAAAATGCTAAAAAATTCATATGGGTACAGTGTTGCATGACCGCGCAATTGTCATTCAAAGTGTGATAGCGCTGAAACCTGAAAATTGGCCTGGACAGGAAGGGGGTGAAAGTGTCCGGACAGGAAGGGGGTGAAAGTGTCCGGACTGGAAGGGGGTGAAAGTGTCCAGACTGGAAGGGGGTGAAAGTGTCCGGACTGGAAGGGGGTGAAAGTGTCCGGACTGGAAGGGGGTGAAAGTGTCCGGACTGGAAGGGGGTGAAAGTGTCCAGACTGGAAGGGGATGAAAGTGTCCGGACTGGAAGGGGGTGAAAGTGTCCAGACTGGAAGGGGGGGAAAGTGTCCAGACTGGAAGGGGGTGAAAGTGTCCGGACTGGAAGGGGGTGAAAGTGTCCAGACTGGAAGGGGATGAAAGTGTCCGGACTGGAAGGGGGTGAAAGTGTCCGGACTGGAAGGGGGTGAAAGTGTCCAGACTGGAAGGGGGTGAAAGTGTCCAGACTGGAAGGGGATGAAAGTGTCCGGACTGGAAGGGGGTGAAAGTGTCCGGACTGGAAGGGGGTGAAAGTGTCCGGACTGGAAGGGGGTGAAAGTGTCCGGACTGGAAGGGGGTGAAAGTGTCCGGACTGGAAGGGGGTGAAAGTGTCCGGACTGGAAGGGGGTGAAAGTGTCCAGACTGGAAGGGGATGAAAGTGTCCGGACTGGAAGGGGGTGGAAGTGTCCGGACTGGAAGTGGTTAAACAATAATAAAAAAAAAAAAATCTTTCTATTTCATCTCTATGAATTAATGAAGTGCAAGTGCTGATTACACTCGTCTTTGTTGGCGTGCTTGTCTCCTCCACCGTCTTATCTGAGTGTCATTAACCCGCAGTTCACATTACTACAATGTACCAACCTTTCCCTGCACCGCCCTGGGCTCTTTCTTGCAGGGAAAGAAGATTATTGGCTGGCAGGCTCTTCACATCGCAGTATATAATTATTCCAAGATTGCAGCCTGCTTGTTATATTGTATTTTTTTTTTCTGGTCGACATAATCGTTTTAAACAGAGATAAGAGATGATGGTGGGAGCCTCAAAAAGGAGAGGTGAAGGTCAGTATATTGAGAGCCGCAAAGTCTCCGAGATGGTGGATTGTAAGGCGCGGTCTTATGAGGTTTCCTTTCTAATTGTACTTTACTATTATTATGTATCTATGATTACTTGGTGTGATTTGTACCATCGATGCAAACAGTGAAGAGCAATGCAGCCTGTAACAGAAGTGTGATTGTCTTCATCCAAAATGATTCCCCAAAGCAGTTCCCTGGAATAGATGATGTCTTAAACTTACCTTTGCAGTGGCTCGTGTCTCCTGTCTTCTCTCTGTCCCCCTTCAGACTTTTCAGCATTTGACAACTGAGGGAACGTTGGATGCTTGGGTTCCTCACCATTTGCTGTAGTTCCTCCTGATGACCCCAAAGTCACTGCTGTATCCTGTTGTGACATGAGGGTCAGAGGCAGAAACCATAGATTATGGCACGAAACAGACACTTGCTGGAATGTTGGATGCTTCTGTTCCTCACCATAGGCTGTGGTTCCTCCTGATGACCCCAGTCACTGCTGTATCCTGTTGACATTTGACACTTGCGGGAACGTTGGATGCTTGGGTCCCTCACCATGGGCTGTGGTTCCTCCTGATGACCCCAGTCACTATTGTATCCTGTTGTGACATGAGGGTCAAAGGCAGGAACCATGGATTATGGCAGGAAACAGAGACACTTGCTGGAATGTTGGATGCTTGGGTCCCTCACCATGGGATGTGGTTCCTCCTGCTGACCCTAGTCACTTCTGTATCCTGTTGACATTTGTGGGAACAATGGATGCTTGGGTCCCTCACCATGGGTTGTGGTTCCTCTTGCTTACTAAAATGTCACTGCTTTATACCGTTGTGACATGAGGGTTAGAGGCTGGAACCAAAGATCATGGGAGGAAACAGAAACACTTGCGTGAATGTTGGATGCTGGGGCCCCTCACCATTTGCTGTGGTCCCTCCTGCTGACCCCAATGTCACTGCTGTATCCTGTTGTGACATGAGGGTCAGAAGCTGGAACCATAGATTATGGCAGGAAACAGAGATACTTGCAAGAACGTTGGATGGTTGGGTCCCTCACTATGGGCTGTGGTTCCTCCTACTGACCCCAATGTCACTGCTGTATCCTTTTGACATTTGACACGTGCGGGAACGTTGGAAGCTTGGGTTCCTCACCACGGGCTGTGGTTCCCCCTGCTGACACCAATGTCACTGCTGTATCCTGTTAATATTTGACACTTGCAGGAATGTTGGATGCTTGAGTCCCTCACCGTGGGTTTTGGTTCCTCCTGCTGACCCTAATCTCACTGCTGTATCCTGTTGACATTTGACACTTGTGGGAATGTTGGCTGCTTGGGACCCTCACCATGGGTTGTGGTTCTTCCTGAATACCAAAATATCACTGTTTTATACTGTTGTGACATGAGGGTCACTCACCATGGGCTGTTGTTCCTCCTGCAGACCCATCTTTCACTGCTTTATACTGTTGTGACATGAGGCTCAGAGGCTGCAGCCACAATACATGACAGCAAACAGAAACAACTTCAGTAATGTTGGATGTTTGGGTCCCTCACCATGAACTGTGGTTAACCCCTTCCTGCCCAGTGCCATTAGTACAGTGTCAGTACAGTAGAGTGGTGCGTTTTTGATGCTTTCCGGTTCTTTTTTTCCCCTCACTTTATCTTCAATTGAAATAGGGATATGTGCATTCCAGTGCGTTTTTGTTGCTTTTCAGTGCATTTTTTATGTGTTTTACCACGTTCCAGTACAGTTCTGTGCAGGACAAATGCAGCCTGTTCTACTTTATTTTTTCTGCAACCGGGACGCACTGGAACTGCAAGCGCTGATGTGAACTATGACATTGACAACCATATAACCTACTTTCTGTGCATTTTGGATGCAGAAAAAAAAGCAACTGAAACGCACATAGTGTGAACTGCACCTGAATGTTGGTACTCCTATAGATTAAGGTGAGACAGGTGCTCTTTGTTAGCGATCATGGCTCAGTGCTATGGAGACTTGAATTGTACGCTCGCTGATTACCTCTCCTGTTCTCTAGCTCCCTAGTTCGTTATAACTTGAGTGAGCGACTGCCATATTCTCATTTCGTCCTGTTTGGTTCACACACGGGTCTTTAGCTGCCCCAAGCGATTCTGACTCGCTCATATGTTATTGCACCATAGGGAAGGATACATTCACCTTAAGGGAAGCTTGCTCTGGATTTATTGCAGTAGACTGTATGTTCTAATGGTGATACTCCTATAGCTTAACCCTTTTAATTCCAGAGGTCATTGATGTCTAGCTACCCAGGCCAAGTTTTTCAGGATTAGTAGACATTGGTTAATTTGATTACCAAAATAATATTTAGAAATTTTATTTGATTTTTAAGGCTTTTAACTTTGTACACTGCTTTAATTTGAAAAAAATCCTGTTTTATTATAGGCTGAGAAATTTGGAAAATCCTGTTATTTGCTGGAAAAAAAAAAGTTTACTTTTTTGTTATTTTTAATATAGACACTGTATCGGACAATTACAGTATTAAATAAATGTGTTAATCTGAGGGCTGAAGGCCTAGTTTGCCAATGAAGCTTCCAGCCTACACATGATCAATATGTATGCAGCACTACTCTTATGAGGGCCGATGTGTTGTGGGTATCCTTAAGCTTCCCTCCGCACAGCCAGACAATAGGTATTTTTCACACAGACTTGCATCCAAAGATAGTGACCAGTCCATGAGCTGGGTTTTATTGTTTTATTAGGGGAATTTAAGTTGGATAGGGAAATAGGGATTATGGGATGCCCAGTTTGGCTTGAATTAATGGAAGGGGGATGCTTCCCTCCTATGTACAAAAGCAGATCCTGGACTGTTCTTTTCCTGAAAGCCGTCAGTCGCTGTGGATCAGTAGCAACTGCCCTTTATGGCCGAGGAACTAGCAGCCCCTCAAAAATCACTTTCATTCTTGTAGCTACATGAAGAGATATCTTCTCTCCCCCTTACAGAGCTGCTCCCAGCTCCACAGCCTGCAAGCACTACCAGTCATCCTGGCTTCTCAAATCTCTCAGGACAAAGATAAAGGATTGAGCCCAATGCTGTCCTTAGAAAGCTTGCTACGTGTGGCAGTCTTTCCCCTTGTAGATCCCAAAGTGTGCTGCTGTACTCACACTGTCCTCCTTACTCCCTGCTGCTCCAGGCCTTGATCCCATCCACACCTCTCCACAGAATGTATCCTCCTGAGTCAGCCTGAGTCCAGCCTAGATGCCGCTTCCCCCTCTGAGACTTAGGGGACCCCCTCCTAGGCACCAACAGTCTCCTCAGCATTCCATCTTCCACCCGACTCCCTCTGTCAGCCTGACACTCCCATATTTATAGGCCAGTCCACCACTCTACCAGGGCCTCCAAACCTGGGATTGACTGGACCCTTCATGAATATGCAGATTAGGCCTCCACCTCTTCCTTCTTACCGACTTCTAGAAGGTTCCATGGTCCTCCAGAGTCAGGAGGAGGTGATAGAGCCACGTTCTGTTGAGTCACCTGCAATGACCTGACCTCAATCACATGACTCAAACAACTACCATGAGTCACACACAGTGAGTTTGCCTATAATACTGTACACTATTCTAGTAGCACACTAGAGCTGACATAGTAATCACATGATTGGGAACAATTCTTATTTGCTCTCGATCGTTAGTAGTGACAACTTTTGTGAACACTTACGGGTTTTTTCATTTATAGTTGCACGTTTGCGGACTTAAAAAAAAAAAAAAAGTAGTGACAACTGGGTGTCAGTGACAGCTGGGATTGAGAGCCCGGAGCCACACAAAGTGTCGGCTAATGGCTCTCAAAATGGAAAGCTATAGGAAGGTATCTTCCAAGAGGGAGAATTGTTACAGCGATAACCAAGAGCGGATTTCCCCCAATTTTGTATGCTCAAGATAGGAAGAAATAAGAAATCTCCACAATAGGATGCAGATAGAAATATAAAAAAAATTAAAAAGATGTTTTCGATATATTATAAAGTGCAGGCAAGCATAAAACGCATGTTTCCATGTTCGTTCACATACCTTCCAGAGTGACCTGATAGCTCCCTACAATGTGAATAGTGATGTCTGTTTCTGAAATCGCTGTGCCATGGCACAAAAATTGCCCTGTCAGTTCATGACCCCACTCGCCATTACAGATGGTGTGACACGAGCCAAAAGTCTCTATGTTTCGTGCAACCAAGTCATGCCAGACCTTTGGATAGTTGTCCCACTGTGACCATCCACTGAATTTTCTTGGCAAGATATGGAAGTAGACTGCCAATTGTTTCTTGCATAGAGGAAAATCATACAGGGGACAATTTAGTCAGATGATTATTAAACTGATCAAAAGTTTTTGGGCTGTGAAAGGAAACACCAGAACCCATGTGGATAATGCTGATAGTGGAATCAAAAGCAGACCCCCTGGACATGCGGGACTTAAACGCTCATTAGTAAATTACTGTATATTCCTAGCCAAAACTTTTTCTTTCATAGTTTTTGATAAAGTTTGAATGGTGGAGAACACTGTCATGTTTTTTCTTTCCCTTTACTTTTTCTGGAGATATAAAAGGAGGTAATATTTCCAAAGCAAAGGGAATCCTCTCCTAAACTAGGTACACACTAACACAGTTGTCTCTAAACTATGGCCTGAGGGCCAGATGTGGCCCTTCACTTCCCTTCTTCGGCCCTTAGGGCACTACTCTTCCCTCTGGACACCAAGAGTAGGGCATAATTCCTACCACAAACACCAACGATGGGGCACTATTTCTCCCACTGATATCAGCGATGGGGCACTATTTATCCCACTGATATAAACAATGGGGCACTATTTCTTCCACTGATATCAGCGATAGGGCACTATTTCTCCCACTGATATCAGTGATAGGGCACTATTTCTCCCACTGATATCAGCGATGGGGCACTATTTCTCCCACTGATATAAGCAATGGGCACTATTTCTCCCACCGATACCAGCGATGGGGCACTATTTCTTCCACTGATATCAGCGATAGGGCACTATTTCTCCCACTGCCCACTGATATCAGCAATGGGGCACTATTTCTCCCACTGATATCAGTGATGGGGCACTATTTCTCCCACTGATATAAGCAATGGGGCACTATTTCTCCCACCGATATCAGCGATGGGGCACTATTTCTTCCACTGATATCAGCGATGGGGCACTATTTCTCCCACTGATATCAGCAATGGGCACTATTTCTCCCACTGATATCAGCGATGGGGCACTATTTCTTCCACTGATATCAGCAATGGGCACTATTTCTTCCACTGATATCAGCAATGGGCACTATTTCTTCCACTGAGATCAGCGATGGGGCACTATTTCTTCCACTGATATCAGCGATGGGGCACTATTTCTTCCACTGATATCAGCGATGGGGCACTATTTCTCCCACTGATATCAGCGATGGGGCACTATTTCTTCCACTGATATCAGCGATGGGGCACTATTTCTTCCACTGAGATCAGCGATGGGGCACTATTTCTTCCACTGATATCAGCGATGGGCACTATTTTTCCCACTGAGATCAGCAATGGGGCATAATTTCTCCCACTAATATCAGCAATGGGGCATGATTTCTTCCACTGACACCAATGACAGGCCACTATTCTGCCTACTGATAACAATTATGGAACAATATTCTTCAAATGAATACCAATAATGAGGCTCTATGCCTTCCCCTGACACCAATGATGGGACACTATTCCTCCCCCTACTGACCACAGGTCCTATGTATTTTTTTTTTTACTCCCACTGACTACCAAGCTTCATGCATTGCTTACTTACCACTCATACTGGGACATTTTCTATTCCCATTGGCCACAATCCAGCCCACCTAAAGTCTGGATGACAATAAACTGGCATTTGTTTATAACGTTTGGAGACCCCCTGCATGAGTAGAATTCTGTTCGACATTGTAAGGAAATCAGGGTAGAGTTACTAAAACTGGTACACTCAGAATCTGGAGCAGCTGTGCATGGTAGCCAATCAGCTTCTGACTTCAGTACGTCCAATTAAGCTTTGGCAATACAACCTGGAAGCTGATTGGTTTCTATGAAGAGCTGCACTAGATTTTGCACTCTCCAGTTTTAGTAAATAACCCCCCATTACACTTTTTGAATTATTAGTGGGGTCAAATAGACATTTATTTTTGACCGCAGTGACAAGAAAACTTCTAGCAGCAGGATGGAAAATTGTTGTCAAAACGTACAAATTTCTGTTCTGTTGCTGTATTTTTTATTCGGAAAGTCCATTCATTCTAAAATTAAATGTTAAAAGCAAACAAAATTTTGAAATACTTTCAAACGACATCTTAATGTACTAAGAATTTTTGTACAAATTTTTCTTAAAATTTTCAAAAGAATTTTCATTTAAAATGATACTAGTGTACACCCAGCTTTAGGCAGCTTTCACCTAAACAAGTGTCTCCATTGGAATATTTCCCCCAACATTCTTTACCGGTGACAGATATACGTAACACGCCAACAGATGGCAGCACAAGGCTGCATGCACAGTCACAGGGAGAACAGACCTACAGTGTGCCAAAAGACATTGTCCTGTGTACATCAGGAGCTGTGCAACTGGTGCTATTCTGACCACGTACGTTAGCACGTCTGCAATTTCATCATGGACAGCAAGTTAGAACAAAGAGCAAACATGAAATTATGCGTAAAACTGGGCAAATCTGCCACAGAGACGTTTGACAATAAGTCATTCGAGGTGTTTTGAGTGGCACATGCGCTTCAAGAGCGGAAGAACATCACTGGAAGATGACGAGAGATCAGGAAGACCTTCAACAAGCTCAACCCCCAAAAATCTTGAAACCATTCAGCAAATTGTGCATGATAATTATCGGAGAACAATCCACAACATTGCTGCCATTGTCGGTGTGTCCTACGGAACAGTCCAGGCAATCCTCATGTGATTTGAACATGCGCCATGTTACTGCCAAGTTCGTCCCAAGGCTGCTGACCCAGGATCAGAAAGAACACCACATCGATGTCTGCCGAGAACTCTGTTAGCGTGCCGTGGATGACCCGTCCTTCATGTTGAGGATCATTACCAGTGACAAAACTTGGGTGTGCAAGTTTCACACAGAATTTCACGTGTGCTCTTTGTTCTAACTTGCTGTCCATGATGAAATGGCAGACATGGCAACGCACATGGTAACCTCGGAAACCACTAAGCAACTCATTCACTCCCTTGTTATATCACGCTTTGACTACTGTAACTCCCTCCTCATTGGTTGACCTCATCGCAGGCTATCCCCTCTTCAGTCTATCATGAATGCTGCTGCCAGACTCATCCACCTTACTAACCGCTCTGTATCTGCCACCCCTCTCTGCCAATCCCTCCACTGGCCTCCACTCAGTGTCCTCCATCCCTCTCTGCCAATCCCTCCACTGGCCTCCACTCAGTGTCCTCCATCCCTCTCTGCCAATCCCTCCACTGGCCTCCACTCAGTGTCCTCCATCCCTCTCTGCCAATCCCTCCACTGACCTCCACTCAGTGTCCTCCATCCCTCTCTGCCAATCCCTCCACTGGCCTCCGCTCAGTGTCCTCCATCTCTCTCTGCCAATCCCTCCACTGGCTTCCCATTGCCCAACGGATAAAATTCAAAACACTAACACTGACGTATAAAGCCATTCACAACACTGCCCCAAACGACATCACCGATCTTATCTCTAAATACCACCCAAAACGAACTCTCCACTCCTCGCAAGACCTCCTACTCTCTAGCTCCCTTGTCTCCTCCTCCCATGCTCGTCTCCAGGATTTCTCCAGGGCTTCTCCCATCCTCTGGAACTCCCTACCCCAATCTTTTAGACTATGGCCTACTCTGCTCACTTTTAGGCGCACTCTGAAAACCTATCTCTTCAGGGAAGCCTACACCGCACCCAGCTAATACTGGAATCTTCTACTCTTCCAACCACTCTATCTCCCACAGTTACTACCTTTTGTACCATTCACCCTTCCCTCCTAGATTGTAAGCTCCAAGGAGCAGGGCCCTCTAATCTCTCTTGTATTGAACTGTATTGTTACTGTACTGTTTCCCACCATAATGTAAAGCGCTGAGCAAACTGTCAGCGCTATATAAATCCTGTATAATAATAGGCACTCAAAACGTTTTGATACCACCTCGCAACATTTTCTATTTCCCATCACTTTCTGATAATGGTCCAATGGCAATAAAGGGGGAGCGGGACCCCTGTAGTGGGGATACAGAAAGCACTAAAAACCTAGCAGGGGTTCTAACCATTCTACACTTTGTTTAAAACCAAAAAAAGCAAAACTATGGGCTAGAAATACATTTAAGCTTCTGTGCTTCCTCCAGCGGACCCACCCAAACCAGCAATTGTGTAGCAGCTGGTAACTGGCAGTGCTGAGATTTCATATTTCTATGCCTCAGGCGTGAATGTAATGCAAATCTTTTTTATATTTTTGTGAACCTGAGGCTGTAACCAACACTTTGTGTCTCGTGGGCTTCTGTGAACAAAGCAGAGACTGTAAATAAGTTTGGAGCAGAGATTTTATGTAGACGATCAAGTAGTCTAAATTGACACCTATATGTGCCCGTTTTCTTGCTGTGTTGATATTCATTGGTACCACGGATGTTTTAGGGTCATCCCATTTATCTCTAAAGCAGGGATGGACTGACAACTCATGGGGCCCCCGGGCAATAGGGGATCATGGGGCCCCTGTGTCCTTGCCCAAACTCAAAAAAGACTATGAAAAAGGTACCAGGGGCATCTCATGGGGCCCCTTACTGACTCTGGGCCCTCGGGCAGTGCCCGAGTTTCCAAATGGTCAGTCCACCCCTGCTCTAAAGTGTTGCCCCTTGAAGAAGATAACCATTCACAGACCCAGGAATCTGGTCTTTTTGAACCATGCAGTATTCAGTAGATTATACTGATCTAGATGCCCACCCTAAAGCCAATAAAAAATTTGCATTTCACAAATAAAGAAGAGATTTGGAAAAATAATCAGATTTCCCTGGCATGCCAGTTTGTCCATGGACCTCTATCTCTACGTTGCCCGCAAACTGCTGCAAAACATGTCGGCACTATATAAATAGGGGAAATAAATAAATGATATCACCGAGGCACCTCACTTCTACAAAACACTCAGCAGCTCTGGGGAAAGCGGAGAAGGTTTCAAAGGTTCAGCATTCGCATCCTGCCTCTTGCTATTAAGCCATAAAAAAGATATATTTGGCATTGAATGATGCTGTAGGTTCTATTAAATGATTAAAATTTATGTTGGTGAATAGGCAACCCAGCCAGCAATAATATCTTCCTGGAAATCATTACAGCTAATTATTGGAAATTCTATAGATTATTCATTAGTGTGAAATAAATGAAAGAGAAGATTTATACTGATGAAAGATTCAGTACGTTATGGAGATGAGCCGAAGGGTGTTGGCCTATGTCCTGATGTGCACCAGTTAATGTGGACCTAGATCAAGCCAATGTTATCCTTCAGACGGAGTCAATGATAGAGGACTGACGGTAGGAATCTGCAGTCATTCTTTTACCCAGGCCTAGTTTGTCATCCATTCTGCATTCTACCAGGCAGCTGTCATACAAGTTGAGGGGCAAGCTATCACCGGGCCAACTCTTCCTGTTCCTAGACCAGAAGTGATCAGACGAAGGGTTTGGTGGGGTATACCTATCAAACTTCTCTTGTGAAGGTTGAAAAACGGAGGGCGTCCAGTGCCTGCCACATGTGACGAAGTGTTCTGTTGCTGCTGCATGTTTTTTTTTAATCGGATCTCATTTAAAGTGATAGTAAAGTGATATTAAACCATTTTTATCACCATTTACTGAGTATGGAGTTTCTTTATCTTTAAAGCAGAGCTCCACCCAAAAGGGGAAGTTCCGTTTTAAGTCTTTGTCCCCCGATCCCCATTAAGGATTGGCACCTTTGGGAAACGGGTAACCGAATTTGACAGGTACCCGCTCCCACTTCCGCCGCGATCGCCTAGGTGATCGAAAGAGGAAGTTGTCCTCCACGTAGTCTTCTGGAACAAGTGACAGGTCCCAGAAGACTACGGGGCCATTTACAAAGCGCAGCACTTATCGCACATGCGCAATGGGCAACCGGCTGTGAAGCCACAAGCTGTCACAGCCGCGTGCACACTGAAGATGCCGGCGCCTGGGAGAGAAGACGGCTGGTGAAACCAGCCGTGGGGAGGACACCGCTGGACTGAGGGACAGGTAAGTGGCTGTATTTCAAAAGTCAGCAGCTACAGTTTTTGTAGCTGCTGACTTTTATTTTTTTATTTTCAGGTGGAACTCCACTTTAAATTGTGGCCTATGTTCCTGTTTAAGCTAGTGCTATGACCTCTGCCCCAGGTTTCCTGTTTCAGGGTGGTTCCTTTCTCTTGTAGCATCCAATGGAGTCACCTTTGCATGCAGGGACTAGAGTTGTGTCTCCCTACACTGTGTGCATCAATAGAGCCACATAGGGGCTGATTTATTAAAACTGGAGAGTGCAATATCAGATGTAGCTCTACATAGAAACCATTCAGCTTCCAGTTTGTTTTTTGTAAAATCTTAACAAGCTTAAGTTAGAAGCTGATTGGCTTCCATGCACAGCTGCACCACTTTTTGCACTCTCCAGTTTTAGCAAATTAACCCCATAGGCTCCCATAACCTAGGATGGCAAGACTCTCCCCTGCTCCTCCTCCTCCCTTCTCCAAGCCAGCAGACTAGGTGGAGGCTGCCCTGTCCACTGTTAACTCTTTCTGTGACATACAGACGTTCAGGGACGCTGCACTGAGAGAGCAAGAGCCAGTAGCATTGAGAGTAAGAATTCTAACACAGTTTCCTGGGGAACATTTTATTCTGCTTGATATGGTAAACTAAAAAATGCTAAGAGTATAATATTACTTTAAGGGATGTTGCACTTTAAACACAAAAACACAGAAATGCAAATTTAGAAAAATACAAAACCTTCACATTTGCTGCAAAAATTGAACTGCCGTTTCCTAAGATAGTGTACATGGCAATACAGATAATGCAATGCTGAACAGTAATTTACAACTTGTGATACACATAACTCATAAAAAGGTAGCAAACGTATTTATCGACAAAAGGAAAGGCACCAATTTATCAAGCGAATGTCATGAAGAGTCTAGGTCTCTATCCTTTAGTCATGCAGGTCATACATGGGTGAAATTCCAAAAGAATTTTCTGTCGAAAATTGGAACTAAGAATTTTTGTTTGAATTTCACATCATTAGTGGGCCACAGCATTGGCCGATTTTCATGCGGCCATTGAATTTGAGTTATCGGGCATGTTGGGAATTTTTTGAAAAGTTAACAAATTTCGAATCATTGATATGAGAAACGTGCGAAAGATATAATTGAAAAAGAAATGAGCATGAGCTGTGCCCTGGTAATAAAAGAAAATTCCCAGCCACGAAAATTCTTTTCTGTAGCAACATGAGGTGAAAGTGAAGGCTTGCTTGGTCAAATTTCGAAATCACTGGTGGCACCACTGTACAGGGGTGGACAGGCAGGTAGGTCACTTTAATGAAGACGAGACAAAGCACGTCTCTTCTGCATTAAAACTCCTGTTCGCCAATTTTAATTGTTTTAATGTGGGCATATATCTATAATCAAATCTGATGACAAAAAGATGTTTGTCATATTGGAACTTTCCAAGGTATTGGAATAATGGAACTTCCTGAGGTCCTCACGGAATATGACCCGCTTCCTCAGGAGTATGAGGAGGATAGTAGATCTGCTAACATTTAAGAACTTGAATATAGGTAATAAAAACATAGATGGCAAAAAACCTACATGGGCCTGTTGGAGTCATTTTAAAACCACTTCTACTTTCACCTACTAGTACACGATCAATCTATAACCCCTGACTGAATGTCCAGATACAATGCTATATTGGGGAACACCCTGCTCATCAGGGACACTCTTGTCGCACATATGGATGGGCTGTGGCTCTACATCGCAACATGCCTTCCGGGGTTTTTGATTCACGAGTTGCCCCACTGACTGATCTTGCACGTACTACATCTTAAGCTATATTACTACCTTTTTGGCTTGGCTAGTACATAAGGATGTGATCCATTTTTAACTCCAATGGTTTTTATTAATTTTTTAAACATTATAAAACAGAGGCAATAAAACACACCCACACAGGGGCTATCAATTGCACAGAAAAAAATGCAAAATAAAAAAAAAAAAACAGTGCTCTAACGCCAACAGGGGAAACAATACGCTGGGGGGAGTGTGGGAAAGGCATATTGCAACCACAGCTCCCATATTTTCAAAAATTTACGGTGGGAGTCGTTGCGGATACTCGACATCTGCTCGTTGAGCATCATAGTAGTCATACGATCCCGCACCCCCTGAAGAGGGACAAACAGACTCTTCCAGGCCTGGGCAATTGTTCTAGTGGCCGATAAAAACAAATAGGAAGCCAACTTCTGCTGGTGAGCCAAGAGTCCTGACACGGGGCAATGAAGCAAGGCATACCGGGCAACCCGGCGTATGGAGAGATGGAACAAGGTGAAAAGGAGGCCAAACACACGAGACCAAACGCGAAACAGTCTCGGGCATGACCACCAGATGTGCAAGACATCTCCACGATGGCGGATGTGATCCATTTTATTCAATTATCCATTCTACACTCACACAACCCCTTACCCCCCCTCCCCTTTTTTTTCTCCCCCCATATCCCCCCACTATTTCATCCTACATTTCTTTTTCTTACTATTCTTCTTTCTGACTTCTTTCTTCACACCTGTTATACTCCCTTATTATTTATTCCTCACCAACCAAATAGAGCATTTACCTTCACATAGATATGACTAAATTCAAGTATCTCACACACTCATGTTATAAACGCGCAAACCTTAACATTCACAGCATCCAACGCTTTCCCTACCCAAATCTCCACACCCTTTCACCATTAAAACTTCCTACTATGTTGGATGGGACACATCTATATCGACTTATCTACTTTCCTCTTTGTATCCACTGGTTTGCAATGTATGCTTGATATAATGTTGTACCCCATTTCAACCTGTATTACAGTTTAAAAATATGGCCCGTCTGTGAAACGGGAGGCAACATGCCATGTCTATGTTCAGACTGTGATTTATAGCTGTATATTATTATTATTATACAGTATTTATAAAGCGCCAATGGTTCGCTCAGCGCTGTACATTACAAAGGGGGACAGGACATGTGACAGAACAATACCAATACAATGCAAAACATGAGGGGTTCGAGGGCCCTGCTCTTTCGAGCTTACAATCTAGGAGGGAGGGGATGGTGGCACAGGAGGAGATAGCTGTGGGGGATGGAGTGGTAGGAAGAGTGGAGGAGGTCGGCAGGTTAGCAGGGGGTGGGGTAGGCTTCCCTGAAGAGATGGGTTTTCAGGGTGCTCCTAAAGGAGAGGAGAGTAGGTGATAATCTGATGGGTTGGGGCAGGGAGTTCCAGAGGATGGGTGACACCCTTGAGAAGTCCTGGAGGTGGGCATGGGAGGAGGAGACCAGGGAACTAGAGAGAAGGAGGTCTTGTGAGGAGCGGAGTGTGCGTGTTGGGTGGTACTTGGATATTAGGTCAATGATGTAGTACGGGGCAGTATGGTGGACAGCTTTGTACGCCAGCGTTAGGATTTGATCCGTTGCGCAATCTGAAGCCAGTGGAGGGATTGGCAGAGGGGGGTGGTGGAAATGGAGAGGTTGGAAAGGTGAATGAGTATATGCTTTGAATGCTTTCTTTTTTCTTCTTATAATAAAATATTTTTGGAACAAAAAAAAAAAAAAGCTAAGAGACGTTTTAGCCATTCCCTACTCTATCCAGAAAAAAAGAAAGTTTGACTTTAGATATTTTAGTGTTGCTTATGATTCCCCTCAAAATGTAATTGTCTATGAATTCACCAGATGACAGAATCCTATAAAAGAGATCATTAGCCAACAAATAATTTGCACAACCACTCATCCCCAATACTGACTGCTTATTTAGATGAAAAAAAAAAAATTACAGCATTTTGGTTTCCCCTAAGAAATCACAAGGAATAAAGTCTGCTGCATCTTCGAGATTTCAGTCCCGATAAGAATTCTGCAGTACTAAGACGACTTCTGTGCATTCCACAATATTAATTTTATTCATAATTCATTGGAGGCCACCGAAATGTAATTAAAAAAATTCAGCAATAGCATTCTGACAAGAATAACAAGCTCTGGAATACAAACAAGAAAATGATTACATTTATTTCTCATGACAAAGAAATAGATCTCTAGCAGAGAAATAGTCCGTTTTTTTTTTTTTGTCAAAAAGAGGTGAATGCAATTAGAGTTACAAGTTGATGATAAATGTTTGCGTTCATGATATACTGTATCTATGGTATTTATACAGCAGAGAAAATAATGGACACAGTTGGCCTTCAGTTACTGGGTGACCTGTGAAAAATGTTTGCAAGGCTTTGCCGCCTTCCCTACTGAAGACCTCACTTCCTTTAAAGCATTGGTGAGGGTTGTCATAGTGTGCAAAGCATACTTACGGCAGACTTGTTTATTATTATTTATTTTAGGTACTTATATAGTGTCATCAATTTATGCAGTGCTTTACATATATATTGTACATTCACATCAGTCTCTAACCCTCAAGGAGCGTACAATCTAAAGTCCATAACTCAAAATCATGCATACTAGAGCCAACTTAGAAAGGATCCAATTAACCTACCAGCATGTCTTTAGAGTGTGGGAGGAAACTGGAGTACCTGGAGGAAACCCACACAGGCACAGGGAGAACATGCAAGCTCCAAGCAGGTGGTGCCGTGGTTGGGATTCAAACAAACGACCCTAGTACTAGCAGGCAGAAGTGCTAACCATTTAGCCACTGTGCTGCCCCTTTGGGTTTTCTCCCCTCTACCACTGACATCTACCCAATCCCTGTCTCTGCTCCATCCACTGCTCACTGCCGTTGCCATCTTCTCCAATGCTTTGTGAACTACCGACATAATTTCTCTTTGCCCACTGGATAGCCACTGATGATGTACGAGAGGCATTCAAGTCAAAATGGGACTTTTAATTTGACAAAGGTGCCAGCATGGCAGTACTACACTCAGTAGTAAGTGGCAGGTGTGTCCTATTACTGAAAAGTGGCACACATCGCGTGCCAGTCCAGAGACCGTTAATCAATATGGCTGACAACAGTGGTAGTGCGTGCATGGAACAGCGCGTGGTGTTGAATTTTCATGTGAACAAAGTCGTAAAACCCGCGGATATCTAGAGAAGACTTCAAGCACAGTACGGTGATGAGACGCTCAGCCGCAGTAAGACATTTGAATGGTGTAAACGTTTCAAAGGTGGTTGTAAGTCCATCGGTGACAATCCCAACCATGGTGGTTCCCAACCCACAGCATCCATTCCTGTGAACATTCAGTGCATGGAATGCCTGATCCTGGATAATCGACACATAGCCTGTCGTGAAAATGCACAAGAGATGAATCTTTCTGTGGGAACAGTGAAGAAAATAATTCATGAATGTCCTAGGATGGTTCTTCAAATTTAAAATTTAGGATCATTTAAAAAAGAATAATATTGTGAAGGAAATGGATAGAAAAAGGAGACAGTGTACTTGACTAAACCATGTTTTAACACTGTCACCATATCAGTGTTCAGGGTTGGACTGTTGGCCCTGTTATTGTGAATGACACTCCGACACATTGTACAGCAGAGCTAGTATGTAGTAAGCCAGTCTCAGAAATGGGACATTGTGGAAACCAGGCTTCATTTATTGTGACAGGTGCAAACACTAATGCAAGCTGTGCAACTAAATAGAAGACACAGATGATGATAAATAACGACTTGCTTTCCATATGTTTGGTTTTGTCTGGGTCTCCTGAGACCCTGTCAGAGACAAATGAAAATGCCAGTTCTCTGCAATAGAAGAAGTAGCATACACACCTCTATGGTGGTACTTATCTCCTGCCTGGTCTATGTTCCAGTGCTGCAGCCTTTGCTGGTCACCTCCAGGATGCCTGTGTCCCTCGTCATGCCTTGATTCGTTCCTCAGGCCCTTGTGTTAGTAAAGGCCCCATCAGTGATGTAGGGGGTTGAAGAACAGAACCACAGCACAAAATGGGGTTCACAGGAATCCAACAATCCCTGACGTGTCCAATGCAAAGTGACTGGAGGAGGCTACAGAGCTACAATGCAGTGATGGTAAGAGACATGGGCCACCATAGAGTGTAATACTTCCTCTACTGATACAAGCAGTGGGCTGCCTTTTGGGAGGGCATTTGTGCATGCAGACTGCCCTAGGTATCGCACACATGAGATTCTGATACACCAAAGAGTATAATACTTCCTCTACTGATACAAGCAGTGGGCTGCCTCTTGGGAGGACATTTTTGCATGCAGACTGCCCTAGGTATCGCACACATGAGATGCTGAACCACCAAAGAGTACAATACTTCCTCTATTGTAGCAAGAAGTGGGCTGCCTCTTGGGAGGATATTTTTGCCTGCAGACTGCCCTAGGTATCATTGCTCAATGGATAACATTCAAAATTAACAATAACATATAAATCCACTTATAATTCTGCCCCAAATTACATCACCAATCTTGTCTCCAAATATCACCCAAACCGTACTCTCTGCTGCTTGCATGACCTCCTGCTCTCTAGCTCCCTTGTCTCCTCCTCCCATGCTCATTTCCAGGACTTCTCCAGAGCTTCTCCCATCCTCTAAAACTCTCTACCCCAATTTATCAGACTATCGCCTACACTGCTCATTTTTAGGCGATCTCTGAAGTCTCTGAGAAATCTCTTCAGGGAAGCCTATCCTGCCTTCAGCTAGCAATGGAATCTTCTATTCCTCCTACCAGTCCTATCCCCCACAATATATTACCACTAGCCCCTCCCTCTTAGATTGTAAGCTCCTAGGATCAGGGCCCTACTAACCCTCTTGTATTGAACTGTATTGTTGCTGTATTGTCTCCCGTTATATTGCTGAGCAAACTGCTGGCGCTATATAAATCCTGTATAATAATAATAATATTAATAATAAAAGTATCGCCCACATGAGATTCTGAGCCTCCATGATTGAAAGAACTGAAATTCAATGAATAGGGAGGAAAGGGCTACATCAGTGTTTCTCAACCTTTATTCCAATCAGGGCACCTGTTAGAATTTTGCACAGTCTCAAAGCAACCTATTCTAAATTATAAAACGCTAAACTAATTGTTTTAAATGCAGCAACATCCACACACATAGGACACCCAACATTAGAGGTGATTTATTCTTATATAGCGAATACACCTTTGCACACTGGTACTGACTAGTATCCCACTGTTTCTCTCCCTCATCCAGCTAATGTGACCCCAGTGGTAAAGAAAAGGCACAGGGGAGGGGCAAACAAGGATGCTATGCAGGAGCCTGGTATCCTCCATATCAACTGATAGGTGGCCAGCAGCTAAATGGCTGTAATGGTGCACAATGAAAAGCATTGTACAGCTAAAAGGCAGGCTTGATCCCCCCGCTGGCTTGTATAGAGTTCTGGGGCAAATATTATGCATTTTGCCAGGGCACCCCTATAGAAATCTGAAGGCTCCCCAGGATGCCTGGACACCCTGGTTGAAAAAGTCTGGCCTAGATGATGCTTGATGTCCTTCACCCAGGAAATAAGGTGGCTTCTGTCTGACTGCAGCTTCTAAAGAAACCCATCATGTGCAGTGAAATCAGGGTAAGGAATTCCACTACAGGACAAGAGACTGTACAATGGTGCAATGTGGAAGATAAAGCCGGAGCTCAGTCTTAAGAATCTGGACAGGGTCCCTTTAATTTTTTTTTTTTTTCAAGGCTTAGTGGCTCGTTCCAGCAGTGCCTGATCCAAGTGCATATCATGCATCAGAAAGAGCAAATTAAAAGCTCGTACTTGCATTCCAATGCCGAACACTTAACCTTTCCGAGTATGAGTGCCTCCACGGTTAATAGGACATTTTCCAACACCTTCAGAGCCTGTCATCATTTTTCATGCTTCCATTTCATTCATTTGAACCAAAGCGTTTTATAACAGGCAAAAGCCACATTTCTCTCTCTCTCTTTCTCCATCTCTCTCTCTTCATTTTCAAGGAAGCAGTCAAGAAAGTCGCCTATTTGTGAAAACCTCATTTTTCCCGGCCTTGTGCGTTTTATCTTCTCAAAGCAGACCCTCACATGGCTGCACACCTAATCCAGTGTAGAGGGAGAAGGCATGGCCTATGGACATTAAGCACAGTTACAGCGGGATAATCGGGATTGATTCAGCCCGGTTTGGTTGTTGAGGGTTCCGCTTCTCTATCTGTCACTGTTTTAAGCTGCCTGATTAAGTATGTATCTCTTGCAGGCATTTCGGAGCTGCAGATTGCAACATTATCAGTAGAACTGTTTGAGTGTTAAGGCCCGTTCTAGAAAATAGGACGTCAGGCAAATCTATTGCATGTTGCAGCGACGGACTTAATTTGTCAATAGCCAGGCTGTTGCAAAAGCAAAGAAAGCTATTGTGTTGGTTGGTTATCTTCTCATTGGTATCAATAATCAGAGTCTATAAGGCACATTTTTAATTCAATATAGAAAATTTGAATTCTAAAAGCATTAGATTTAGTGATTTTAGTGGAAATCAGGATGCCATTAATTTGCTGATTTCACAAAGTTAACACATCGGCATAAGTATCTTTATTTTCTTTAATTTCATTAAAGTGACACTAAAGCTTTGGTTTTTGTTTTTTTAATAACAAACATGTCTACACTTACCTGTTCTGTGAAGTGATTTTGCACAGAGCAGCCCCGATCCTATTCTTTTCGGGTCACCGCCTTGACTCCTGACTCCCCCCCTCAAGAAGTGCCCCGCAAGGAAAGCCACTCGCCCTGGGGGCACTGTCCCCGAAACAATGCTCCATGGGTCCATAAGACACACAGAACCGCGGCTCACTTCCCCCCCACCCAGATCTCTCATTGGCTCACTGGCTGTGACTGACAGCAGCAGGAACCAATGGGCTTCTGCTGCTGTCTCAGCCAATGAGACGGAAGAGGGGGACTGTCGGGAATGTTGTTGAATCGGAGGGGGCTCAGTTAAGGATTGGGGGGGGGGCGTGCACACAGAAGCTTTTTTACCTTCATGCATAGAATGCATGAAGGCAAAAAACCTTGCCCCTTTACAAACACTTTAAAGTGTCAGTTATTTTCAGTTGATTCCAATGAAATTTAAAGATGACAGCCATGTTTCTAACAAAAGTGCCCTAGGCTAGTGTTAAAGCTTTGTGACTTGAGCTGTACAGTATGTATCATAAACGATTGCCATGGCATTTTACCACATAAAATACTGTTTTTACCTTTTTTTTTTAAATTTTAAAGCAGAACTAAAACTGAAATAAAAACCTGCTGTTTGCAAATCCCTGTAGAATGCACACTGAGTTGCGCATACTACCTGTGTGCTGGAATGACTGCACTCCTGCGCATGCGTGTGAGTGACATCATCCCTCGCCGGCCAATCAAGTTGGCTGAAGACCGGCATCCAGAAGAAGCTGACGTGAATGATGAAGGACCTCGCAGGTGTCAGACCAGTTGAACCAAGTAAGTGTTTGTGCCTTAATTCCACTTTAAAACTACTGATCTCCTTTAGCCACTTTCTGTCTGAAATGACTGCCAGTGTAAATGGGGCCTTCTCGCAATTAACATGAGTGTAAGGGGGCTCTTCTCCAAGTGACCACAAATATTTAGGAGGTTCTTCTCTCACTGACCACCAATTCAAAAGGGCCCTTCTCCTAATGACCGCTATTGTATGGGGGCCCTTCCTCCGATGACCACCAATATAAGCTGTTTTTTGTCCCACTGATCACCATTCTAAAGGGGACCCTTCTGCAAATGACCACCAGTATGTAGGGGCCCTTCCTCTGCTGACCACCAATATAAGCTGTTTTTTGTCCCGCTCATCACCATTCTAAAGGGGACCCTTCTGCAAATGACCACCAGTGTGTAGGGGCCCTTCCTCCGATGACCACCAATATAAGATGTTTTTTCTCCCACTGATCACCAATTTAGGGGGCCCTTCTCCTGGTAGCCATGATTCAAGGGGGGGCCTTCTCCCAATGAAGATAAGTGTAGGGAGGCCTTTTTTCCAATTTTCCAATAATATAAGGGGGTTCTTCCTCCACTGATGACCAATCCAAAAGGGCCTTCCTCCCAATGACCACCAGTGTATGGGGACCCTTCCCCAGATCACCACCACTGTGTGTGGGCCATTCTACCCAATATCCACAAATATAAGTTGGTTTTTCTTCTGCTGATCACCAATCTAAGGGAGCCTTTCTCCTGCTAATTACCATTCTAGGGGGCCCTTCTCACAATGAATAGCATTTCGGCCAATGACAACCAATATAAGGCAATTTTTCTCCCAATGACAACCAATCTATTGGGGCCCTTCACCCAACCATTCTAAAGGGGCTCTTCTCCAAGCGACCACCTGTATAAATAGGCCCTATACCACCTGCCACCAATGTAAGAGAGAATTTCCCTGATCACCAGTGTAACGGGGCTCTTCTCTACTGACCATATCATGGAACACTACAATTTTCACTATCTGCATATATTTCATGGCCAAAGGTAATTGCTTCTTTTGATTTCATTATTATTTAAATTATATTTGTCATACAGAGCAGCCTTGGGTATCAAATGCACCAAGTACACCACATATCTTATTCTTTATTAACTCTTATACTTCTGCTTACTATTCACACTAATATACCCTAAGCTGTAGATATAGTGATTATAACCAGAGGTTCCCTAAGACCTGAAAGTTATTTCAAGGGTTTCTCTGTGTTAAAAAGACTCAGAGAGGCTGGCCTAAAGGCTACAACCCCTGACAACCATCTCCCCCTAAATTCAACCCATGAAGCACTAATACACATTAAATGATTGGTTGAACCATATGTCTACAAACTGTGGCCTGTGGGCCAAACCCAGCTTGCTGTGAGATGTTATCCGTTCCCCTGATGTAAAAGGGGACTCTAAGGTAAAGGGGGGGCTGATGCAAGGTGGAATTATTCATTATTTTTTTATTACAGGTACTTATATAGCGCTATCAATTTACGCAGCACCTTATACATATATATTGTACATTCACATCCATCCCTAACCCTCAAGGATCTTACAATGTAAGCTCCCTAACTCACATTCATACATACAAATACTAGGACCAATTTAGGCAGAAGTCAAATAACCTACTAGCATATCTTTGGCGTGTGGAAGGAAACCAGAGCACCCGGAGGAAACCCACGCAGGGACAGGGAGAACATGCAAACTCCAAGCAGATAGTGTTGTGGTTGGGATTCGAACTGATGACCCTAGTGCTTCATGTAAGAGAGCTCTGATGGGGACTCCCACGTAAGAGGGGACTCCATTGTTAGGTGATCTTTGATGGGAATTCTGAAATATTGAGGGAAAGAAAAGTAGGCAATTCAGTGGGTTTGACTTCACTAACTGCATGCTTATTTGGGCCAGGGAACTAGCATGTTTTGTAGGAGGTAGGCAAAGACAGGAACTGTATTTCTCTCAGTATAGGTTTCCTTTACTTGATGACACATATGATGAAATGATGCTGATGAATTGAATCTGACATACAACCTATAAAATTTAGGGGACCTTTAGCAGAATTGGCATTCGTCATCATAAATGACATCAAACCACTAGGATCCTTTATAAAACTCAGTCGGCATGCACAGTCTATAATTCCCTTTTTATATGAAACTGTCTTATCACTGGAACCTCATGTACTCAGATGTAAACTGATAAGAGGCATGGAGGAGCTCAGCTATGAGGAAAGAGTAGAGGAACTGAATTTATTCTCTCTTGAGAAGAGGAGATTAGGGGGGATATGATCTCCATGTATAATACATAAGGGGGATATGATCTCCATGTATAATACATAAGGGGGGATATGATCTCCATGTATAATACATAAGGGGGGATATGATCTCCATGTATAATACATAAGGGGGGATATGATCACCATGTATAATACATAAGGGGGGATATGATCTCCATGTATAATACATAAGGGGGATATGATCACCATGTATAATACATAAGGGGGGATATGATCTCCATGTATAATACATAAGGGGGGATATGATCTTGTCATGGAAATTTTGTATTGTTGGTCGAACTTTAAATGTGTCATGTATTCGTGTTATTCATATGTCTCTCGTGTGGCTTAATTAAAGCTCTGAAGGCTGCAATTGGGCCATGCCATGTACAATGTATGTATTACAGTACTCAGCTTGGTAGTGGATGAGATGGCAGATCTGCGCTTATAGACCGGCGTGTATACCACCACAGCATTCCATGCGAATGCTGCTGTCAGTAGACCGTGGGCCTGTATCCGCATATCAGCAGCATGGTACCACGTGGGCTTCATAACGCAATGCGCAAGCGGTGTGAACTCCACGTGTAGGCTTATGCATATCTTACAACCCATTACCAACTTGAAACTGTATCTTGGATGGATGTGTTTTAATAAAGATCGTATCGGGCCCATCCAGGTACAGACTGATATTTTTAGGGAGTGCTTGTGCAGAGAATTTTACATACCAATAGAAGCTAGTAGGACAGGAAATATGACCTCAGATGGCTCATAGGGGGGAAGGGGAGGAAGTCTGCTGACCTCAGAAGGTTCATGGGGGAGGACCAGTGATAGATAATAGCAAAGGCTATGCTCCAATTGGAATGTATATCCTCTGTATAGGCAATCCCCATTGTATTGTTCGGTGGGAGGGTTTGACTTTATTCATGTGGGGGGCATGTGTGTATTCTTAATAAAAACAGAGAGCTGAGCCTAAAGCCGGCCCTTATGTGGATTGCAACCAGCCTTAGAGTGTCGTGTGATCATTCTAGGGTAACGGAGCTCCATCACCTACAAATCAACAGGACCAAAGTATTTGGATGGGCAGGAATCGTGTAGTTTGGCTGCAGTCGTGGTAAGCGAGATTCACACAGCTTTATGGGGGATTTCTGCACATCCAACTGCGAGTACTCACGGTAAGGAGAAATTCGTTAAAGCGAATTTCCAAGACAGTTTGGCGAGCCTGGTGGATACTAACGCGTATTCTTGCGTAGCTAACCTAGAACGAGGGGGGAATGGCCATCATGAACTAGCAAAAAGTATGCCGGCACATTTCAGGTCTCTCTGCCATTAAGAGGATCGCTTTTTGCGTGTTCGTATGGCTGATTTCGCTCTCTGTTAGCTAACAAGAAATACCGCTTAACAAGGACCTCGTTTTTTGTCCTAAACTCTTGATTTGTGGGTGAAAAGACGAGGGTTTGTCTCTGCTGAGAGCAGCAGGGGGGGTGGGTTTGGTTGGCTGGATTTGGTCAAGTTTAAAAATCTTCCAACCAAAAATTAAACGGGTATATGTTTTAGCGGGTAAAAGTTGTTGCATAGTGTTAGGTAAGTATTTGTGGGCTGTAGGTACTGTGGTGATTGCTTTACCCCCCTCCACGTGAGGTAATTATTACAGTGCTGAAAGGCTTAGGTTAATTGTTAACTGTTGTAAGATCTCTGTGTGTATGTGATCTGTACAATGTGTACTACTGCTCCCAGCAAGCATGCAGCAGGGGGTCCTTTCTGTTACATGTGCATGTTAGTGTGATATGTTGGTGTTTTATGTCCGTTCTGTGATTGTGCCCAAATTGTGTTGTATGTGTGCTTCATATTGTTGTGTAATTGTCCAGTGTATGTTCTGTCTAAAAGTCTGTTTTATGTAAGAGGCAATTTTGAGGCTAGAGTCTGCCGTGTGCTCCTCTGTGGGGGGTCATTCTAGTATCTGCCATGTGCTCCTCTGTGGGGGGTCATTCTAGTATCTGCCATGTGCTCCTCTGTGGGGGGTCATTCTAGTGTTACCATGTGCTTCTCTGTGGGGGGTCATCTTCTTGACTAAACCACATGGACTCCTTTTGTTTGGTGGCCATTTTGTTGGCTACCAAATGTGCAGTAATCTCTATGCAATGTGCATGAAGTTTCCTATATGCATTTGACCCATATTGTGTTTTTTAATCCAAATTTTTTACAGTTTCATTTGTTTGCTTTTAGCTTTAAATTTGCGTATTGCCAGCCAATTTAAAGTGTATTAAGCGAGTTTTCCCTTCACGTGTTCCACATTTAATGAGCGCTGTGAAGTCTGGGTTTTTGCACATAGATTTCTTGTATAGTGATTATGTTTTTCTTGTGTTTTTCCTGTTAAAAGTAGTTCCTTATTGTAAAGCGGGTTTGTTTTAAGCTGCTGTGTCGCGTGTTTCACGTCCAGCAGACTTTTTGTGTAAACGGTTCTAGGTGGTTGCAGTAAAGATTGCGTGTATAACGTGGATCGTTTAGCGGTGCTGATAGGAGTGATTTTTGCGTCAGCAACAAGGTTACTTTTGGCGCAGTTTTTCGGTTTACCTCTGTGTAATTGTTTTACTGTGAAACGTCCCGTGTTTTTCATAAGGATCCACTTTGTCCTTTTTAACAGTTTTTTCAGGTTGAAAAAGGGGTTTTCTGTGTGTATTAGGAAAGTTTTTTTCTTTACACAAATTTCCTAAAGGTCAGTTAGCAGGTTTCTGCCCAACCAGTGACCCCTAAGTAACATCCAAGAACCCCTCTTTTTGTTTTGACTTGTGTTAGCTACTGTGTGCAGGGAGAGAAAAGCCACTTTCATCATTGTGCGGTGTGGCCTGCCAAACACAGTGGGTGATGAGAACCACATAAATTACGCTGTGCGAGTGGGCGGTCCAGGGAAGTCCTGGTCACCACAAACACTTCGGGTGGTCAGGATCACACAAATTGCGCTGTGGGAGTGGGAGGTGTGCTCTCAGTCTGACAGCCACTTGATGCGCTTCGGGTGATCGATAAGTATCACATAAATTACGCTGTGCTGGGAAAGTGGTGGAATCAGGCCTCTCGGTAGGATCCCACCGAGTGCTCCAGGGGGTAAACAGGTACCCGGACGCGGGATATATACCAGTGACTAGTCACGATGGGCAGTAGTCAGTCCATGAAGAGAGAGGGGGAACCAGCCCTCTTCAGGGTAAGGACAGCTGCACAACTGATGAAGGTGAGTTTGGGGGGGAAGTCTACAGAACCCCTCAAAAGGTGGAATAAATGGTCGAAGGGTACCAGATGGGAAATTCCCCGGGAAGGTACATTTGACGCATGGAGGTGGGAAAAATTCATCTCTGAATTTGGACCACGGATGCAGGCGTCAGAACTAGAGATCGCACAGCTATGGCTTCACAGGTCAATCCGATTAGGGAAGCAGGGCATACATAAACTGGTGTCTGTCCGGAAGAACCAGGTGATGTATACCTGGCCTCCAGAGGGAATAAAACAGGAGGATCCAGTGTCAGAGGTGGAAGAAGCTCTTTCAGGGCTGACTCTACTAAGGCAGGCAGGATCAGGGTCTGCTGGGGTCCCCCAACAACCAACAGTGGCTGAGATAAGTATAACTGCACCTGTCTCTTCTGTTAGTGACGTCACTCTTGACATACCTTCTGTGTCTTCTGTCTCTATGCCTCAGCCTCTGCCTCTACCTCTCCCTTCTCCCTGCTTCACCCCAGCTCCTTCTGTTTCCAACTATGAAGCCTACTCAACAACCGATTTGCAGACTATCTGTGAATCAAGGGGAATAGACACCCGGTTAAAAAACAGGGCGGATTGCATCAAAGCGCTACGAACCACTGATCAGACCCCTGCCCCCCAGCTATACCCTGATCTGAGGGACCTCAAACCTGAAGGTGCAGTAAGCGAGGTGGTTAATCTAAGCCCACCGATGATGCTGGGCCAGCCCTTGCACTCTTCCCGGACCGAGGCCTATCCAGTCAGGGTGCAGCAATTTGAAGGTCCTCCCAATGCACGGGGGGAACGGACTTTAGGGGAACGGGTAGTTTGGCATGTCCCCTTCACCCCGGCAGAGATCCGCACTATTCTGGCTGAGCTCCCGGACTATCGAGTCAATCCGAGAGGATTTGCTCGAATGTTTGGACAAAACCAGTTCAGCTATGGTATGAGCGGATCAGATTGTGCACAGATCCTACGGGCAAAGGTGGGCATGGAAGTGGCCAGTACAGTGATTGCAGGGTGCTCTATAACCACGCATGAGGAGATGACTTCAGGGGGCAAAGAGTTCTGTACACAGCTAAAGGCAAAGCTTCCAGAAATGTATGGTGCTACCTCTACTACGGACATGATGAAGCTCACCCAGGGTCCTAATGAGGAAAGCGCCTGCTTCTGGCGCCGTCTCAAGCAGACAGCACTGGATGCAGATCTGGAAGTTGGACCTGATGCTCCAACTGAAGGGGTAAAGGTGACCGCGACGCACATTCTGTTGCGGGCCAAATTTTTGGAAGGCATCAATACTAAAATTCGGGAAAGGCTGGTTCTGGCCCGACCCGAATATAATGAGATGTCTATCCCTGCTATCCTTTCCACTCTTGCGGCAATAGAGAGGGAAATGGATAGAAGAAAACAAGACAAGGCCAAAGTTCTTATGTCCCAGACCCCACACGAAAAACCAAGGGATCTGGGTCACAGGAAGGATAGGCCCCCACCCAGGTGCTTCCAGTGCCACCAAACGGGGCACATGAGGAGGAGCTGTCCCCAATTACCTAAAGGTCGGTGGCAGTTCATTCCTGATGAGTCCTCCGCCCCTATGACCACCATGGTAAGTAACTCCTATGAATTCTCATAGGAAGTTGACAAATCGGTGTCGGCCCAGATCCATCTTTTTCTAGAGGAATTAAAATATCCCCTCCCTTGCCTCACTGACACCGGTGCAGCAAGAACGGTCCTGCGAAAACAGGACATCCAAGGCAAGGTACCCCTCTCAGGGGAAAACCCTCCTAACCCCTACTAACCTCACTATCAAACGATGCACTATTCTTAACCCAGCTTCTCTTCTTCCTGTGTCGGAAGATGAGAAGGGGGGGGAGGACAGCAATGACAGTGCTGAATTTTGCAACACGACTAACAATACTAACACCTCTTCTGCTAACATGTCTTCTTTGTCCACTACTAATCTCTCTTCCAAAGGACACGACTGCATTTCTTTGGTGGAACTGGAGTCAGCGGCGACACACCCCATATCACCCCGAGAGTAGCGGTAAGGTTGAACGTCTTCCGATACCCAAAAACCTTGGCCTGAGTGTCTCCCCATTGCCCTCTATTCCATCCGGAATGCCCCTCGGCAACCACATGGGCTGTCACCCTACGAGGTGTTGTTTGGGGGACCTCCCAAAACAGGGTTGTACTTTCCTCAACAGTTGTTGTCTTTGCATTCACAGCTTACAGGTTATGTGCAATCTCTGCAACGGGAGCTGCAGAAGATACACCATCGGGTTCGCGAATCGCTCCCCGATCCAAATACAATAACAGGTGTTCTTTCTATTGAGCCAGGTGATTGGGTCGTCCTAAAGAAACATCAAAGAACCGGACTCGAGCCACGGTTCACCGGACCATACCAAGTCCAGCTGACGACACCTACCTCACTCAAGCTCGAGGGACGAGACAACTGGGTGCACGCAAGCCACTGCAAGAAGCTTCTCAGCTACACCAGAGAATGAGGGGTGTCATTTTCCTTTTTCTTTTTGTTTGTATGTCATACATGTGTGTGAACGGAGGAAAAGATGGCAGATACCCCAACCTTTTATTTAAAATGCACCTACGTTTAGCCAGAACCGCCAACAAAACCAACTGTTGGGTATGCTCTAAGCCCCCACCCAGTCATCACATGTCCGCAATGGCCGCTGTTCATGCCCTATATGACATCTGCGTCGGCATGAAAAAGCAAGGGACCCCTGGTCAGCCCCCACGTAGACATTTATCGGTAGAACTTAATGACACATTTTTAGCAGGTAACATCAGTTTCAGCACCAATATTAGCTCTAGCTCCTGTAGGGCCCTCGTCAGTCCATTATGGGTAACTGGACAGCTAGGCAGCCCTCAGGTGTGCTTTAACATCAGCTTTGGCACAGGTAACAAGTTTGTTGGGACTACCACCTGCGAGGGAGGTATAACTGTCAATCTGACTAACCAGACTTCCTTTCTGAGTAACCACACTGACCGACCAGACCACGTGTGTTGGAAGGACGGATGTGATGTGCAGACTGAGGGAGCAATCCCCCAGTCTGTGCAACTGTTGCTCAGTGCCAGAGGCCGAACGAGGAACTCCTCCTGCTCTGCTCTGACAGGTCCATACTATTTTCTGTGTGGTTCGGCAGCCTATAGAACATTTCCCCAGAACGCGAAAGGTTCGTGTGCCCTCATAAAGCTAGTCCCCGCATCCTATGTAGTGATGGACCATGAAGAGTTGATGGTCCACAAGAAGGTAAGGATGGCAGGGAGAGTTCGCAGGGAACTGTTCTCTGAGGGCGACCAGGCATGGGCTTGGTTCCCCTCATGGACAGGATGGGGAATAGAACTTATGAAGCGCCTGAACAATTTTTCTGTCATCGTGGATAGTATGTTTAACGAGACCGTAGAGGCTGTCAGAGAAATTGCCCAAGAACAACGGCAGATGGGAATTTTAGTGCTTCAGGAGAAGATGGCCCTTGATTACCTTTTAGCCGCCAAAGGGGGGTTCTGTGAGTTCATCGGAGAGGATTGTTGTACTTGGATAGAAGACACCGATGACAAGGTCCAGGCCCATATGGACAAAGTTAGTGAACTACAGGGAAAAGCTAGAGCTATAGCTAGTGAGGGTTGGAATCCGTTCAAGGGTTTGGGAGGATTGGGAGATTTCCTGTTCTCCATCGGATCTTGGTTGAAGGAAGTGGGAGTGTATGTCCTGATGCTTCTCTTTTTCATCTGCCTTTTATATGCCGCGGTGAGATGTTCCTGTTGCCTCATCGACCGTGTAAACCAAGCTCGGGCAGACGACCACATCTCCATGCCCGCTCCTGGGATCCCACTCCAACCACTGATCGGAGGAAGACCTCACCAACCATCCACCTTCTCTACAGATTACGTCCTGGCTTCCCTCTAATTTATCTCTCTGAAGACCACATTCTCCAAGACCTTCAAGCAAGCTTCAAGCCTCATCATGGTTTGTGTCTGCGATTTGGAAAACTGTCTGGGTCGAGACCAGCCTTGTGTGGCCCCGTCTGCAGGGGCAATTTGAGAATCTGTTGCTGGATCTCCCCAGACCACCGTGGGATCACAAGCTTTATTCATACCACAAGTCTGTTTGTGGTTTTTGCAAGAGCCTTCCTGTAGTGAAGGTTCCAACGCTCTTGAGGATCATCGCTTCAATCAAGCCTGTTTGCGTCGAGTCTGCGTCGGGTCTTGTTGTTTCAGGTACCCCATGGAGCTTTATTCTCAGGGACAACTACAGGAACTCTTTGAAGTTTGAGACTACACCCATCAAGCTGAAGAAGATCAAGAAGGGACACGAGGAGAATATGATAAAACAGGAGGGAATGTCATGGAAATTTTGTATTGTTGGTCGAACTTTAAATGTGTCATGTATTCGTGTTATTCATATGTCTCTCGTGTGGCTTAATTAAAGCTCTGAAGGCTGCAATTGGGCCATGCCATGTACAATGTATGTATTACAGTACTCAGCTTGGTAGTGGATGAGATGGCAGATCTGCGCTTATAGACCGGCGTGTATACCACCACAGCATTCCATGCGAATGCTGCTGTCAGTAGACCGTGGGCCTGTATCCGCATATCAGCAGCATGGTACCACGTGGGCTTCATAACGCAATGCGCAAGCGGTGTGAACTCCACGTGTAGGCTTATGCATATCTTACAACCCATTACCAACTTGAAACTGTATCTTGGATGGATGTGTTTTAATAAAGATCGTATCGGGCCCATCCAGGTACAGACTGATATTTTTAGGGAGTGCTTGTGCAGAGAATTTTACATACCAATAGAAGCTAGTAGGACAGGAAATATGACCTCAGATGGCTCATAGGGGGGAAGGGGAGGAAGTCTGCTGACCTCAGAAGGTTCATGGGGGAGGACCAGTGATAGATAATAGCAAAGGCTATGCTCCAATTGGAATGTATATCCTCTGTATAGGCAATCCCCATTGTATTGTTCGGTGGGAGGGTTTGACTTTATTCATGTGGGGGGCATGTGTGTATTCTTAATAAAAACAGAGAGCTGAGCCTAAAGCCGGCCCTTATGTGGATTGCAACCAGCCTTAGAGTGTCGTGTGATCATTCTAGGGTAACGGAGCTCCATCACCTACAAATCAACAGGACCAAAGTATTTGGATGGGCAGGAATCGTGTAGTTTGGCTGCAGTCGTGGTAAGCGAGATTCACACAGCTTTATGGGGGATTTCTGCACATCCAACTGCGAGTACTCACGGTAAGGAGAAATTCGTTAAAGCGAATTTCCAAGACAATCTCCATGTATAATACATAAGGGGGGATATGATCTCCATGTATAATACATAAGGGGGGATATGATCTCCATGTATAATACATAAGGGGGGATATGATCACCATGTATAATACATAAGGGGGGATATGATCACCATGTATAATACATAAGGGGGGATATGATCTCCATGTATAATACATAAGGGGGGATATGATCTCCATGTATAATACATAAGTGGGGATATGATCTCCATGTATAATACATAAGGGGGGATATGATCACCATGTATAATACATAAGGGGGATATGATCTCCATGTATAATACATAAGGGGGGATATGATCTCCATGTATATTACATAAGGGGGATATGATCACCATGTATAATACATAGGGGGGCATATGATCTCCATGTATAATACATAAGGGGGGATATGCTCACCATGTATAATACATAAGGGGGGATATGATCACCATGTATAATACATAAGGGGGGATATGATCACCATGTATAATACATAAGGGGGGATATGATCACCATGTATAATACATAAGGGGGGATATGATCTCCATGTATAATACATAATGGGGGATATGATCTCCATGTATAATACATAAGGGGGATATGATCACCATGTATAATACATAAGGGGGGATATGATCTCCATGTATAAATACATCAGTGGTTCATATAGTGAACTCGGTGTAGATCTATTCCCCCTGAGGTCATCACAGAGGACAAGGGGACACTCTTTACGTCTGGAGGAAAAGAAATTTAACCTCCAAACATGGAAAGGTTTCTTCACAGTAAGAGCTGTGGAAATGTGGAATACACTCCTTCAAGAGTTGGTTCTGGCCAGCTCCATGGGTTACTTTAAAAAAGGTCTGGATTCTTTCTCGGATACACAGAATATAACTGGATACTAACATTTATAGGTAAAGTTGATCCAAGGAATATTATATTGCCTCTCGGGTGATCAGGGAGGAATTTTGTCTAATAGGGGAGCAAATTGGATCATGCTTTGCTGGGTTTTTTTTTGCCTTCCTCTGGATCAACTGTGGGTATAGGATTCTAACTTTTTTTTTTTATGGCTAACCTGGATGGACTTGTCTTTTTTCAACTATGTAACTATGTAACACATCAATTTTGTTGCAATCAAATATATTATTTTGAATGTTCTCTGTGGCAGCCGCTTGAATTGAACCAATAGAATATGTACAGGTGAAATAGTCTTACAATCCTTTTCCTACCACAGTCATCAAATTGTACAATTCCCCTAATGCTGCGGATGGTGACATTGTTTAAAAATATTTTGATGTCAGAACCAACAGTAGATGTAATCCCCATCAATGAAATCTCACAGAACCTTTCCTTTGATCAAGTTGAAGTATAGGCTTCACGTACACTGGGGCTTTTGTAAATGCTTTATTCCTAGCAGGAGAAAAGCAGCTTCAAAAAAGCTCCTACCCTGCATTTTTGCTAACATGTTTAGGTGCATTTAAATGCACCGGGCATTTTTTCTGCCCAAATGCTCCTCTCCTGAACACAAGGGAGCCAAGGTCACCAAAGGATAAGCACATTTCCAAGAGTAAGCTGTTCTGTAACTCTCTAGGTGCTATTGGTTAAACCCTATTAGTTGCTCTGGGAAGTCAAGGCTGCCCAGAGAGAGATCTACATCTGAAGGGCATATTAATTTCTAATAAGCAGTAGAGTAGAAAAAAAATCGACCAAGGATACCACGTGCCAAAAAATTTCTCCTCCCTATGGTGGAGGGAAGCTGTGACATATTCCATATGCTCCATATCTTGGACTTTGGACAGCCACAAAGAGGCATATGAGCCAAGGCACTCAACAGATGTACCGTAAGAGCTTGTTCACCCCTTGCGATAGCAATAAAGTTAAGTGAAAAAAATGTAAATAAAAATAAAAATGATTTATACATGCAAATGCATTCATTGGTCCGGCCTGCTTACGTAAGCACTGATTGTACTACACATGTGGGGTATCGCCGTGAACATTGGAGTGAGAACAATAATTCTAGGGCCCTAATTCACAGTTAACTCTAAACTGATAATATGGAAAGGTTTTTAAAGCATCACCTATAGAAAATTTTAGGGAACTGTAGTTTGTTGCCATTTCTCAAGCGTGCACAATTTTAAATCTTGAAATATTTGGTACCTATTTACTCAATGTAACATCATCTTTGCTATTTTTACCAAAAAAGTATGTATTATATTGTGTTTGTTTTCACTAAAATCCATTTAAGTGTGTTTTTTCCTGAAAATTTTCATTTGATAAACGGCCGTACAAATATTGTGTGACATAAAAAAAATTACAACAGCCACCATTTTATTCTCCTCTGCTTTCAGAAAATATGTAATTTTGGGATTCTAGGGAATTATATTGTGTTTGTTTTACCTAAAATCCATTTAAGTGTGTTTTTTCCTGAACATTTTCATTTGATAAATGCACAAATATTGTGTGACATAAAAAAAATTGCAACAGTCACCATTTTATTCTCCTCTGCTTTCAGAAAATATTTAATGTTTGGGATTCTAGGTAATTTTATTGTGTTTGTTTTAACTAAAATCCATTTAAGTGTGTTTTTTCATGAAAATTTTCATTTGATAAATGCACGAATATTGTGTGATATAAAAAAAATTGCAACAGTCACCATTTTATTCTCCTCTGCTTTCAGAAAATATGTAATGTTTGGGATTCTAGGTAATTATATTGTGTTTGTTTTAACTAAAATCCATTTAAGTGTGTTTTTTCCTGAAAATTTTCATTTGATAAACGACTGTACAAATATTGTGTGACATAAAAAAAATTGCAACAGTCACCATTTTATTCTCCTCTGCTTTCAGAAAATATTTAATGTTTGGGATTCTAGGTAATTTTATTGTGTTTGTTTTAACTAAAATCCATTTAAGTGTGTTTTTTCATGAAAATTTTCATTTGATAAATGCACGAATATTGTGTGACATAAAAAAAATTGCAACAGTCACCATTTTATTCTCCTCTGCTTTCAGAAAATATGTAATGTTTGGGATTCTAGGTAATTATATTGTGTTTGTTTTAACTAAAATCCATTTAAGTGTGTTTTTTCCTGAACATTTTCATTTGATAAATGCACAAATATTGTGTGACATAAAAAAAAAACAACAGCCACCATTTTACTCTCCTCTGCTTTCATAAAATATGTAATTTTGGGATACTAGGTAATTATATTGTATTTGTTTTAACTAAAATCCATTTAAGTGTGTTTTTTCCTGAAAATTTTCATTTGATAAATGCACAAATATTGTGTGACATAAATAAAATGCAATATCCACCATTTTATTCTCCTCTGCTTTCAGAAAATATGTTATGTTTGGGATTCTAGGTAATTTTCTACCGCAAAAAAATCCAGATTTTAACATGTTTGCCAAAAAATTAATAATTTGCCATGATAGGCAAGTGTCTAAAGTTAATAGAAATTGAATGGAATAAAGAATTATTTAAAGTATGGTCAAATTTTAAAACTTTTCAATTATAAAAAATAGATTCAGAAGATGACTTTTTGTGCTCACTTGTGAAGTATTATTGTAATTTGATCGACACAATGAATTCTACTCATAATATTCAACAGGGTTACATTTAACTTTCCACATTAATAATAACAATGGAAACATCCGACATGTTAAAAAGCTTGCATGCGAATGTAGCGATTTCATTTCCTGTCTTTGCCGCTTCTAGAATTTGCTTGTAAAATTAAAAGCAATAATATTAAACATATAGCATTCTCATCGAGCACAAGCACAAAATAAAGCAGAATTATTTGTATCCTCTAATGAGTTCAATATCACTTTTACCTATGAATGGGAAACATTTGAATTGATGAATTTGGGGAACGCTTTACTTGCTTCCAAAAGTGATGCTGCTCCGAGGGCTAATTTCCTTTGTATAATTAGAAAACTAAATTTATCTAAATGGTTATTAGAGCTGCGAGTCCACAAAGCGCACTGAGATGAAGATTCTTTGGTTTTTACGTTTTATCGGTATAGGAATGCTCCAAATTCACTGGGTTATTTGGATATTTGGAAAATTACAATTTTCCAAAAGCAACAAGATCATGGAATTTAATTTGAAAAGTTTCATAGTTAAACGGCCAAACAATTTTAGCATAACATTTTAATCAACTACCGTATTTTTCGCTCCATAAGATGCACTTTTTCCCCCCCAAAAAAGGGGGAATATGTCAGTGCGTCTTATGGAGCGAATATGGAGTGGCCGGTCCGGTATTTCCACCGCCACCATGTCAGAATACCGGGCCGGCCGCTCAGCTCTGCAGCGGGACCTTACCTGTTCCTCTATCCAGCGGCGCGCTGTCTTCTTGGCTTCTGTAGTGTGGGCACTGGGCATGACAGCCGGTTGTCAAGTGCGCATGCGCAAGAAGCGGTGCTCTTTGTGAATGGTAAGGCGGCACCTGGGACACATGACAGGTCCCAGAAGCCGCCGGACCAATCACAAAACGCAGCGCTTCTCGCTCATGCGCACTGGGCACCCGGCTGTCAAGCCAAGCGCACACACTACAGAAGCCGGGAAGACAGCGCACCGCTGGATAGAGGAACAGGCAAGGTCAAAGAACAACTCCGCGGAAGTAAGAGCGGGTATCTGTCAAATTTAGGTACCCGCTCCCCCCCAAAGGTCAGCAGTCATCTCCTGTACTGTCCACAGTCTCTGGTCATCTCCTCTACTATGTCCGCAGTCTCTGGTCATCTCCTGTACTATGTCTGCAGTCTCTGGTCATCCCCTGTACTGTCCGCAGTCTCTGGTCATCCCCTGTACTGTCCGCAGTCTCTGGTCATCTCCTGTACTATATCCGCAGTCTCTGGTCATTTCCTGTACTATGTCCGCAGTCTCTGGTCATCTCCTGTACTATGTCCGCAGTCTCTGGTCATGGTCATCTCCTGTACTATGTCCGCAGTCTCTGGTCATCTCCTGTACTATGTCCGCAGTCTCTGGTCATCTCCTGTACTATGTTCGCAGTCTCTGGTCATCTCCTGTACTATGTCCGCAGTCTCTGGTCATCTCCTGTACTATGTCCGCAGTCTCTGGTCATCTCCTATACTATGTCCGCAGTCTCTGGTCATCTCCTGTACTATGTCCGCAGTCTCTGGTCATCTCCTGTACTAAGTCGGCAGTCTCTGGTCATCTCCTGTACTGTGTCCGCAGTTTCTGGTCATCTCCTGTACTGTGTCCGCAGTCTCTGGTCATCTCCTGTACTATGTCCGCAGTCTCTGGTCATCTCCTGTACTAAGTCGGCAGTCTCTGGTCATCTCCTGTACTGTGTCCGCAGTTTCTGGTCATCTCCTGTACTGTGTCCGCAGTCTCCGGTCAGCTCCCGTAGTATGTCCGCAGTCTCTGGTCATCTCTTGTACTATGTCCGCAGTCTCTGGTCATCTCTTGTACTATGTCCGCAGTCTCTGGTCATCTCCTGTACTATGTCCGCAGTCTCTGATCATCTCCTGTACTATGTCTGCAGTCCATTAGTTCAGAATATTTTTTTACCTGTTTTCAGCCTCTAAAACCTAGTTGCGTCTTATGGTCAGGTGCGTCTTATGGAGCAAAAAATACGGTAAATAGTGATGCCTTTTACCAAATCCATCCCATAGAAGGTGTGTTGAACAACTGAAAATGACAACTCATCTTCACCAAGGCTGTAAAGAATGGGAAATCCCAACATTTAAGAGGTTGCTGTCTTCAAGTCTTTCAATGGAGAGACATTTCCACTGACAACCATCTGAGAGTGGATTTTCCTTGCTTTCCACTGTGTCTACAGCATAGGAAATAAAGGAAAAACATTCCCAATGGGACACATATGGGCAAAAAACCCTGAAAGGATTCTTAACCATTGATTCAAAAAAGTTTTATTTTAGATACTGTATACTTTAAATGAATCCATAATACTTTGGGTCAATGGTATTTCAGTTTTTTAGGTTTAAAACTTAAGTTTCTTTTTTAATATAAAAGTTCTATTTTACAAATAAATCTTTAATTAAAGGTAGACTCACAACAAAACCATTCTGAGTTTTCTAAACAGGGGAAACAGCCTTCAGAATGACTCTCTTTGAACAAAGTCTACGACTTTCAAAATATGGAAACAGGAGAGTCACTCGGATTGAACTATTGAGCTCTGTAATCCAGTTTGCTTTTCAACAGAACAGCTAAGAATAGACTAGTAAGCACACGAAAGAGACTGAGGATCCACCTGTTTAAAGAATAGTCATAGGTCCAGTATACATGGACTCTTTCTTAATTTTGTAAATGCTTGTTTGATGTGGACCTTTTTATTGATATATTAACCACTTGAAAACCCAATATATACATATATATATACGTTGCGAGTTTCAAGTGGTTGTTATGGAGATGATGTCTGCAGATACAGGCATAATCCTGCTATTGTTTTTTTCACAAGGCGATCAATTTTTATGTAAAAGCAAACCTAGCGACTAATTAGCCACTAGATTGCTTTTAAAGGCAGCAGAAGGGGTTGTCCCCCCACCTCCCTCTGCCCTCCAGTGCCTCTTCAGGGCTCATTCATCCAGTGAGCCTGGACTGAAGCCAGCAGTTCCGCCAGCTTACCATAGAGATGATCAGGGACAGAACATCCCTGATCATCTCTATGGTATACAAAATCAGAAGCGATAAGTATTTTGTCACATCTGGTTTCAGTCGTTTGCTCACCAACCATTACCAGCAAGGGAAAGCTTTGTATCAAACCAATTCAAGTTTGATCCGAAGCTTCCAAGGGCAATGGAGAGATCTGGAGTCTAATAG
Organism: Staurois parvus; assembly: GCF_062004578.1. NCBI lineage: Eukaryota > Metazoa > Chordata > Amphibia > Anura > Ranidae > Staurois > Staurois parvus. Next base: position 1,662,908 of record NW_028318374.1, read on the forward strand.
ACCCCAGATGTCTCAGGAAAGAGGTCCTAGCATTGGTTTGCGTTCCAGAGAGGCCTCAGCTTCTGTTGGGGGATGATACAGCCTATTGCACAGGCTTAGGCTGCATTCTGACTGTGTCCAGTTCTATTCCACCTGGCTTTGAAGAAGACACCTCATCCATCCATCCATCCACCTTCTGTCCACTGAGGCTTGCCAGCAAATAAGGACTGATGATTGCCTATTTTTTTCTCATCCTTGTGACTGTATTTTAGCCCTTTCTTTACTTGTTTTTATGAAAATCGATACACTTAGATGGCTGCATCTTCTGTTTGTCTGTTCTTTTAGCGCACAGAGAAATCCAATACCCTGTTAGAAGAGCTGCAGCCAATATAGAAGTGGATGTAACATATCTGGACCTACAGAGACTATGGCTTCTTGCTTGGGACATTATCACTCTTCCTCCTTTTGCAGTACTGATGGTTTTTTTATATTTTGGTCTCAGTAAAGAGGACCTGCCACTGATTACTGCTGTCACAAGGGCTATATACATTCTTTGTGATAACAATAAAATTGATTTAAAAAAAAAATTTAAGGGACAGTGTAAAAAAATAAAATAATAATAACAATAACAATAAAAAAATTAAACATTGTAGGTATCTATTTAGTAGATGTAATGTCATCCAGCAGAATATTAAAAAACCGACACCTTCAGCAGTGTGTTTTGTAATTCCTTCTAGGAGTATAGATTTCCTGGTTCCAGAATTGCACTTATTGGTCTGATCAGCTGGCTGGTGGAAGAAACCACAAAGTGCACCCCTAGATGTGTCAGATTGTGAAAAGTCTTTGGGCGGTGGTTTTACGTCATTACAACGGTGCTTGTTGGCGTGGGAAGAGATGAGTATTTACAAGATTCTTTTCCAGGTGACCCTTTTTCGGCAGATTTATCTTAGCGCTTCAAAGGACATGACTTTGTCTGGCAAGGTTGTCTGAATCATGAGACTGGATGAATAGGAATTGCAAATCTTTGAGTAGGTATCTATGTCAGCCATTCTCAACTAGGGTTCCATGGAAACCTAGGGTTCCCCAAGAGGGTTCTAGGTGTTCCTTTACCAGTGGATGACTGTCCTTCTATCTGATGGTGTATGCATGGTTTTAGGGCCAGTGCCACATTGCAAAACCAGCAATATGACACCAATGATCTGGTGTTTTTTTTACAAATTCTTTATTTTTAAACTGAAGTTACCTTCAAAGCCAGATGATGCACTGAGACATAAAATGGCCAATCAGAAAAATATAAAGTTTGTCACGTGACCGAGATGGCCACACCAAGTAAGAGACACCATTTAAAGATCACGTGAGAACACTTAACATCAGTCGATCAGGGAGTCATGAAATCAGTGTGCAAGTGAAATGCATAAGTCCTCATGCACGCTTGACGTTTTTGGCTTTTGATGTTCTTTTTCTACAGCTAGTAAACCCCCCAGCATGTTATGCTATGTGTCCATGCACACGTAGACGGGAATCAATGTTTATTGGCTGGTACGTTTTTGGCTGGAAAAAAAACCCAGGACTAGTGGGTTTCTAGAGGAGCTTTTTTACCTGGAAAAATGCTCTAAAGCTGAAAAACGCGGCAAAATGCAGTAAAACACTGCAAACCGGCATTTTTGAATATTTTTTTAACCAAAAAACGCTAAAAAAACGCAAACGCAGAAAAACACGGGAAAACTCTGCTAAAACGTGGAAAAACGCTGCTAAACACTAATGCAAAAACGTAAAAACTCACATTTGTAACGTTATTTAAAACAGCTAACGTTACCAGCATTATCAAAACGTCCCGTGTGCATGAGGACTAAATGGGAGTATGACCTGGGAGGAAACCACTGATTTTATTTGTCAAGAGAGACTTGAGGATCGTTGAAAAAAGAGCAGAGGTACAGGCAGTGGTGTATTTTGTTTTTGTGCTGCCCTAGGCAACACCAAAATTGGGCTCCCCCCGCACACAATCGAAAAAAGGAGAGAGAGATGCTCCTCCGGTACTCACCTCTGGAATGAAAGCAGCCCGCCATCCCTGGAGACATGGTCAGAAAGCCCAGTGTTGTCCTTGTATGGGAACGAGTTGTCCCCTACCTACACCCTCCACCATCCCGCAGCCTCTCTTGGATCTCATGGCATAGCTCAGACAGTGTCTCACCTGGTCTCCATCCTCTGTCACCTGCCACGTGTGTCCCTTCTTCTGGGGGCCAATACTGCCTCCGTAAAAAATGCTGCCCAAAGCAAACACCTTGTTTGCCTCATGGTAAATACACTCCTGGGTAGAGGGAGGGGGGAGAGAGAAAGAAAAAAGGGACCTATAGATACATTGACATGTCCAGGGTGGAAAAGTTACATATACCTAAGATCCAACAGGATTCACTTCAAGAAGAGACTTGCCCTCCCCCGCGTAGATGGACACGTCCAGGTTTTAGAATACACCTAACATTTATGTTGAGACGTCAGCACAAGATCCTCCATTTGATTCAGCTCTTCAACTTTGTGAAGCCAGAATCGACACCAATGATCATTTTATCTGTCTTTAAGGATGGCTTTCGGACCATCACTGTAGACCAGGGGCGGACTGACCATTTGGAAGCTCGGGCACTGCCCGTGGGCCCGGAGTAAGTAAGAAAGAAAGAAAGAACACTGATGAATGGAGGGATGGATGGGTGAGGAGATAGATAGATAGATAGATAGATAGATAGATAGATAGATAGATAGATAGAACAGGGGTGGACTGACCATTTGGAAATTCGGGCACTGCACGAGGGCCTGGGGTCAGTAGGGGGCCCCATGAGATGCCCCTGGTACCTTTTTCATAGTCTTTTTTGAGTTTGGGCAAAGACACAGGGGCCCCATGATCCCCTATTGCCCGGGGGCCCCATGAGTTGTCAGTCCGCCCCTGCTGTAGACGCTGCATTTTCCCCACTGACCAGCAATGTAAGGAGAATTCGAACAGTTGACCACTGAGGAATTAGTTTTAGTAAGGTTTCCCTAAAACATGAAAATAATTTAAGGGGTTCCACTGGGATTAAAAGGTTGAGAAAGGCTGATCTATGTAAACAAAAACAAGTAAACGAAAAAGAAATAAAAACAGAAAAACAAACAAAAAGAAATTTATATTTATATGCTGTGAAAAAGAGTACCTTGTAGCACTAATGTATTCTGTATTGTAGAATTCCTTGTACATTGTATTTTTCTGAATTAAGTACTGCTGCTTGTGTTTTGCGCTTAGCAACCCTTTCAAGTATCCATGTTTTTGTCAGGTTTGACAGCCAGTTTTTCTTTCTGTGACAATGAAATGATCACAGACATGAAATAAAAGTATTGTAAGCAAATGATATAATTGGTTTTGTGCAACATGATTTCAAGTGTTTTCTATGTCTCTTCACAGGTCTGATTTCAGCTCCAGAGATGTTATTTATCGCTGGACTGTAATAAGATTTTATCATAGCACATCAGGAGAATAGAACACATTCACTTCTCAATGTGATTTATCCAGATTTCAGCTCCAAACCAACTTTTCCAAAGGCATCTAGATATCCAACTGATGTAGATCTATATATTCATTTCATGCTTCCCTAGGCATATGTGAATGGAAATGCTCTTTTGTTAGGTTTCACCCATTTTTCCACTTGCCCACTCCAGCTCTTGTACTTTTATACCCCTTAAAGCAATTCTTCAGTAAGGTTTTAACCACTTTAGCCCCTGAAGATTTCCCCCTTCATGACCAGGACATTTTTTGCTATTTGGGACTGCGCTAATTTAACTAGCAATTGTGTGGTCATGCAACACTGTACCCAAATAAAATTTATATCTTTTTTCCACACAAATAGAGATTTCTTTTGGTTGTATTTGATCACCACTGGGTTTTTATTTTTTATTATATAAATGAAAAAAGACTGAAAATATCTTAGAAAAAAAACAATTATGTTCTACTTTTTGTTATAAAACATATCCAATAAAAAAAAAAAAATATTTCTTCATACATTTAGGCAAAAGTGTATTCAGCTACATGTCTTTGGTAAAAAAAACAAAACAAAAAAACTGGAAATGTATTTTATTGCTGTGTGTGATAGTTATAGCGTCTACATACTTTGGTATATATACTGGAATTTACACAGCTATGATGCTATACTAGTAATGGTGGTGATCAGTGACTTATAGTGGGACTGTGATAGTGTGGCAGGCAATCTGGTGCTAGTTGATGCTGGCTGGGAGGGACACTTACTAACTGACACTGACATCAATAGTGACATTAACATTAGGCATCTCAGCATCTGGGCCTTGACACTGAGCGGCCCCATATTTGCGTGCAATTAGAAAATACATATGTGCTGAGAGCGCACGCCCTGCGCGCTCCCAGAACATATGTCTGTGACTCACAGAAAAGTCCCAATCTTCACTTGCGATCGGGACCTTTTCCGATCATGTGACCGCTGTGACAGCAAATCACGGTGGTCACATGACCCTAAAACCCCGTTAATACAGGGGTTAATACAGTGATCAGTACTAATACTGTATACTGTCACTGTACTAATGACTCTGGCTGGGAAGGGGTTAAGATTTAGGGTTCAAAGGGTTAACTGTGTGTCCAACAATGTGTAATGTGTGTAATATGTGCTGCTTTTACTAATTGATGTGGGTGGTTTTTCTACCTGCTTTGCAGGGAGAAAACACAGCCACCTCCTTGCTCTCTGTACACAGCCCTGTGTTGTTAGTAAACACAGGGCTCTGTGCTATGATTTGCTAAGCAGATAAGCAGGTCTCCACCATAAATCTTTGGCCCCGACCTGCTAACCGGCTTGTGCTGTATCGAATGACAGCACAGATCATGTGTGGGGCATGCGCACGCTCTCTAATCTAAAATGCTGGATCACGTACATGTACGTGATCCAGTGCAGTAGGATCGCCCACCCACAGTATTTACACTGAGGGTGGTCTTAAAGTAGATTAAAAAAATTAAAGTCAGAAGCTATAAATGCTGGAGCTGCTGACTTTTAATAAACAGACATTTACCTCTTCAGCGATCCAGTGCTGTCTTTAGCAGAGCCGGTTTTTCGGCGGTCTTCGGGTCCCTGGCGCCGACACGTTTAGCATGGGAAGCTGGCTTTGACTCCTTGAGGCTTCACAACCGGCTTCCCACTGGACATGCTTGAGCAGCCCTGTGCCATATGAATGGTCCTGCAGCCTCCTGGGACCTGTAACATTTCTCAGAAGGTTGTGGGAGTGGAGAAATTTGAAAAGCACACCTTTCATTGGAATAAAAGGAAAACACATCAAAAAGCACACCATGGTTGCATTTTTGGTGTGCTTTTTGAGTCAAATGTCCAAGTTTTACAGGTGCAAGCTGGGAGTCAGGCAAACACAATATGTGTTTTTGAAAAAAGCATACCAACTTCAGCATACCAAGCTTTGGTGTGTGGCAAAGCTGTGAAAATCTCAGGATCGGATGGGCAAAAATGCAGACCCTTTTACAGGTAAAACATCTCCCTTATATACAGTCATGGCCAAAATTATTAGCACCCCTGCATTTCTGTCAGATAACACATCACTTTGCCCAGAAAATTGTTGCAATTACAAATGTTTCAGCATTCTCATGTTTATTTCCTGTTTTTGTACTGGTATGACACAAAAGAGTGGAGAAATAAAAAGCCAAATCTGACACATTCCGTGCAAAACCCTACAAATGGGCAAAATTATTGGCACCTTCTCAGAATTATAAGAAATAATTGCATTCCAAATTTGTGATGCTCTTGTAATTTGTAATTAAACTCACCTGTATCAATTAACAGATCTTAATGTTCCTGTGTCCACTGTGCGCAACACTGTCAAGAAGTTTACAACCCATGGCACTGTAGCTAATCTCCCTGGACATGGAGGAAAGTGAAAAACTTGATCAAAGATTGCAAAGAAGGATTGTTTGAATGATGGATAAATAACCTAGATAAACTTCCAGACAAATTCAAGCTGACCAACATGCACAGGGTACCACTGTGTCAGCTCACACTATATGTTGCCATCTGAATGAAAAAGGATGCTATGGTAGGAGACCCAGGAGGACCCCACTGCTGACACAGAAACATAAAAAAGCCAGATTGGAGTTTAACAAAACTTACCTGAGGAAGCCAAAATCCTTCTGGGAGAATGTGCTGTGGACAGATGAAATGAAATTATAGCCTTTTGGTAAAGGTCATCATTCTACTGTTTTCAGAAAAAGAAATGAGGTCTTTAAAGAAAAGAATACAGTCCCTACAGTCAAACATGGTGGAGGTTCACTGATGATTTGGGGTTGCTTTGCTGCTTCAGGCACTGGATGCCTTAACCATGTGCATGGCATTGTGAAATCTGAAGACTACCAAAGAATTTTGGGGTGCAATGTAGGGCCCAGTGTCAGAATGTTGAGTCTCCATCAGAGTTTATGGGTCTTACAGCAGGACAATGACCCAAAGCACACATCCAAAAAGCCCCCAGAATTGGTTTCAGACAAAGTGCAGGAGAGTACTGAACTGGCCAGTAATGAGTCCAGATCTCAATCCCATAGACCTGCTGTGGAGAGAACTCAAAACAGCAGTTGGGAAAAGGAACCCTTCCAATCTGAGAGACCTGGAGCAGTTGGCGAAAGAAGCGTGGTCCAAAATTCCAGTAGAGAGGTGGCAGAAACTCATTGATAGTTACAGGAGGCCATTGATTTCAGTTATTTTTTCCAAGGAGTAGGCTATCAAATATTAAATTGAGGGTGCCAATAATTTTGTCCAGTCCATTTTTGGAGTTTTGTGTGGAATGTGTCAGATTTGGCTCTTTCTTTCTCCACTTTTTTGTGTTATACCAATACAAAAGACGTAAACTTGAGAATGCCTAAACATTTGTAATTGCAACAATTTTCTGGGTGAAGTGGTGCGTTATCTGACAGAAATGCAGAGAAGCCAATATTTTTGGCCATGAATATTTTTCATTTGTTCATTTAGCTGTTTGCTTGGAGTTTAGTTTTACATTTCATTGCTTTAAATTTATTGAAAAACAAACAAACAAAAAAAAACCCCAAACAGCCAGCACTCTGAAGATAATTGTAGCTGATGCACGGGTCATGTAAGAGACGGTCACTGTGACTCATTATTATTTCTCAATAAATATAGCGCTGAGAACAAAGTGCCCGATGGTCGATATATCTATTTTTTTTAAGTAACTTTTTTTTTTTCTACAAACAATACAGTCTCCTCCGTTTTATATACTTTTTCTTTGTCCAATATGACTTGATAATGTTTCTTCCCAGAAAGAACATTTTGCTACTCTTCAAACTTTAAAAGCTCTACGGAAAAATAATTTATATGAATTATTTTGAATCACTCCAAATAAAATAAATGATTACACTGACTGTACTTTAAGCAGGTACATTGTGAAATAACAGAATCTCATCTATCATTTTTATTTTTTATTTTTTTATTTGTTTATTTTTTTAGCAGAAGTTTTCTGTAATCAGATCTATTGTTCTTGTAAATGGACTCTTAGCACTGCATGTAGTACTTAAGCCTAGCTGTGATACTTACCCCTGGGTCAAACTGTCAAGGCATTCATTTGATTTTATTTAGATGCATTTAGAAAAAAAAACAATAACAAGTCTTTACCAGGGGCGGACTGACCATTTGGAAACTCGGGCACTGCCTGAGGGCCCGGGGTCAGTAGGGGGCCCCATGAGATGCCCCATGAGATGCCATCCCTGGAGACATGGTCAGAAAGCCCAGTGTTGTCCTTGTATGGGAACGAGTTGACCCCTACCTACACCCTCCACCATCCTGCAGCCTCTCTCGGATCTCTTGGCAGAGCTCAGACAGTGCCTCACCTGGTCTCCATCCTCTGTCACCTGCCACGTGTGTCCCTTCTTCCGGGGGCCAATACTGCCCCCCGTAAAAAATGCTGCCCAAAGCAAACAGCTTGTTTGCCTCATGGTAAATGCACTCCTGGGTAGAGGGAGGGGGGAGAGAGAAAGAAAAAAGGGACCTATAGATACATTGACATGTCCAGGGTGGAAAAGTTACATATACCTAAGAGCCCACAGGATTCACTTCAAGAAGAGACTTGCCCTCCCCCGCATAGATGGACATGTCCAGGTTTTAGAATACACCTAACATTTATGTTGAGACATGAGCACAAGATCCTCCATTTGATTCAGCTCTTCAACTTTGTGAAGCCAGAGTCGACACCAATGATCATTTTATCTGCCTTTAAGGATGGCTTTCTGACCATCACTGTAGACCAGGGGCGGACTGACCATTTGGAAACTCGGTCACTGCCCGTGGGCCCGGAGTAAGTAAGAAAGAAAGAAAGAAAGAAAGAACATTGATGAATGGAGGGATGGATGGGTGAGGAGATAGATAGATAGATAGATAGATAGATAGGTAGATAGATAGATAGATAGATAGATAGATAGATAGATAGATAGATAGATAGATAGATAGATAGATAGATAGATAGATAGATAGAACAGGGGCGGACTGACCATTTGGAAATTCGGGCACTGCCCGAGGGCCTGGGGTCAGTAGGGGGCCCCATGAGATGCCCCTGGTACCTTTTTCATAGGCTTTTTTGAGTTTGGGCAAGGACATAGGGGCTCCATGATCCCCTATTGCCCGGGGGCCCCATGAGTTGTCAGTCCGCCCCTGGTCTTTACAAAGCTTTTCTATTCAAATGAAAAATGTTCTCATTTTGTATATGTATCTAGTTTAGTATCTAACACCTTGTCCTTCCCAAGTGGTTTGTGCCCACTGGCTGGCTTGTTGCTGTACTCGTCTCTTTAACCGCTAATAATGACAAATAAATAAATGACTCTAAAATTATATTTTACTGCCGCTTACTTTTGGTGTAATTGCTGTTTACAATTTTTGGGAGAAAATTGATGGTATCGGCGCAGCTAAAAGCTCGCCTTTGTTTGGGGAAATACTTTTAAAGATTGAGATTTGTTCTTTATTTTGTAACGACTGAAAACCATTGGCAGCTACGGATTTTTGTCAACACCCTGCTGAATAGAATATTAAAAAGTACAAAGGAAAAAAAACTAAAAAAAAAAGAAAGAAAAGGACACTCAATAGAAATGGGGAAAAATGCAACATGACATTTTTATGTGGATGCAAACAGTATATTTGGCATGGTCTAGTCTAGGGGTGTCAAGCTTAATTTTACTGCAAAATGCATCAGCACTATGGTTGCCCTCAAAAGGCCAGTTGTTTATGTAAAACTAGATGTCCAGAGCAGCCCCCTCCCCTTACATCAGATCTCGAGCCCCTCCACCATCAGAAATCAAAAGCCCCCCACCCTTCCTTACATCACAGTGCGCCCCCCTTACCTTCTGCTGCTGTGAGGAGCTGGGGGTGGAGGTGAAAAGCAGACAGGCAGAGTCTGGAGGAGGACCAGAGGAGGGCTGGTGTCAGCTGCCAGAGTCTGCTGAATGTTAAGGCCAGGGGAGACAGAGACAACAGGGTACTGTGACTGCACAAAGAGGCGCAGGATCTGTAGGACTCTGCTGTTAACTTCTGATACAGGGAGGGAGCAGAGACAAGCCTCTCCTTGGCTGCACGGAGGAGAGCAGGATCTGGTAGAGGAGTTCTGTCCTCCTCTCTGGTGCTGACAGCCGAGACAGGGAGGGAGCAGAATCAAGCCTCTCCTCGGCTGCACAAAGAAGAGCTCAATACACTTAGAGGAAAAAAAAAAACAACTAAAAAAAGCTAGAAAAAAGCTGTTAGGAGCGTTTTAGTAGCATTTGGTATTGTTAAGCAGGGTTTAGGAGCATTTAGCATTTTTTTTCTGCGTGAAAAACGCTCCAAAAAACTCTACAAAGATATTTTTTTATTCTGCTCCTAGACGCTGAAGCTCAGAAAATGCTAATACCTAAAATAGTGTGCATGGACACATAGGAGAACACTATTTAGCTTCTAGGAGCAGAAAAAAATATGCTGATAATAGCTTCTGGGAGCTTAAAAAAAATGCTAGTGTACATCACTGACCTAATATCCAAGTACCGCCCAGCACGCACACTCCGCTCCTCACATGACCTCCTTCTCTCTAGTTTCCTGGTCTCCTCCTCCCATGCCCGCCTCCAGGACTTCTCCAGGGTGTCACCCATCCTCTGGAACTCCCTGCCCCAACCCATCAGATTATCACCTACTCTCCTCTCCTTTAGGCGCACCCTGAAAACCCATCTCTTCAGGGAAGCCTACCCCACCCCCTACTAACTTGCCGACCTCCTCCACTCTTCCTACCACTCCATCCCCCACAGCTATCTCCTCCTCTGCCACCATCCCCTCCCTCCTAGATTGTAAGCTCGAAAGAGCAGGGCCCTCAATCCCCTCATGTTTTGCATTGTATTGGTATTGTTCTGTCACATGTTCTGTCCCCCTTTGTAATGTACAGCGCTGAGCGAACTATTGGCGCTTTATAAATACTGTATAATAATAATAATAATAATAATAATAATAAAATGGAGCCTAATAAGGACAGATAAGACGTGTGCACGGCACAGACCTGAGCTGCAGTGCTGAGTAATGACCAGTAGATGGAGAAGATTCAATGCTGATTGATACAGCATCTAGTGCATGTATCTGAATTTGGTTTTGTATAAACCTGATGTAATCCCTTGTGCAATAGAACCCAACCTGAGAGGGGGTTGGCAGTTCTAGGAGTTAATCAAGTGTGCTGATGGGAGAGGAAAGCAGAGTAAGCAGGAAGGTGGGTTTGTCAGTCTTCTGACTTGTGGGGGGGGGGGGATATTCAAGGAAAAGATGGGTGCAAAAATCACAGATCCAGAGAATGAATGAAACAGAAGCAGGGACATCCATGCATTTCAGATCCTCTGGTACAACTCTCTCTCCAGCAAGCACAACAGTGAGCAGCAAAATGTCACTAAATCTCACTCCCAAGTTGGTTACTCAGAGGCAGCAGCACCTTACGTGATCTCACACTGCAGATAAAACAGCCATGAAGCTCAATGATCAATCACCAAATCTCACTCCAAACCTGGCTAAATCTGGCCTGCCAGGTGATTTCATGTGGCCCGTGTACCTCTGCTGCAGCTGCAGCACCCCCCTTGTCTCTGCCCCTACCTTGTCTCAGCAGTCGGCAGCAGAAAGGAAGACAGAAATCCTACTACAGATCCTGGGCATCTCTGTGCAGCCACAGCACCCCCTTGCCTCCGCCTCCCCTGGTGGGAGCAGACTCCAATAGCTCACTCCAGCCCTCCTCTGGTCCTTTTCCAGACCCTGCTTGTTCTGCTTTTCACCTCCACCCCCAGCTCCTCACTAGCAGCAGCACAAGGTAAGGGGGGTGCACTGTGATGTAAGGGAGGGTGGGAGACTTCTGATAGTGGAGGGCTGTTGACATCTGATGTAAGGGAGGAGTAGAGTGCTCTGGACTTCTAGTCTTGCAGATAAAACTGGTCCTTTGAGGCAACCATAATGCTGATGTGGCCCGCAAAGAAAAGGAAATTGACACCTCTACCTTGGATCATCTCACACTGCAGATATACCACCATGAGGAAGGAACACAAAATACACTGCTATTTTTCAGGAGGAATTGTAAGTGGTTGTAAACCCAGTGAAGTGACTGGCCTCAGGTGATACACAGAAATGAAACAAATCATCCTACAAAGGTTGTACCTGTTAATCTGCAGTCTTCTCTTCTCTCCATCCACTCAAAGTACAGAATTTATAAAGTTTGTCTGAGATGTCAGAAAAAAGGGGGAAGAGAGCTGAAATTACACTCTGCAGAGCTCAGTGAGGGGAGCTCTGAGAGCTGATTGGAGGAAAGGGACACACACCCCTTCACACAGCACACAGGAATAGAGCTGAGCCTGTCAATCATAGGCTGTGTGCTGGAGGTCCCTCCCCTGTCACCATTTTTCTCTTGGTGTCAGGAAAACTTGTCAGAAGTGACTCATGCAGATTGCAGAGGAACAAGTCAGCAGACAAATAATAACACTCGGTGCTCTAAATTGAGTACACACTATAGAGAGATATGCTTTGTTCAGATTTCATGTCTGAGGTTTATAACCACTTTAAGACAGACAAAAGGTACATTTTCATGGTACTTTCAAGGCATAGTTAACATTTTTAGCTTCTCCTTTTGTCTTTGCTTTGTGCTCTGACAGATCTGAAATAGATACACAGCCAGTAAATTCTAAACCTCACAACATGCATGCTTGTCATTGGCTCGTGAATGAAACCAGGATTTTGATGGGTCATTGCAGCAACAATAAATTTTCCTCTTAGCAGCCTCTTTGTTCATCAGCGCCTCATTGAGTCACTGACCTGGAACAAGTACCAGCAATGGCAGCCATCCCATATTTCTATCCTGACAGGTTAGCTTTAAGTAATCCCACTGTGTAAAATGGGAGGGAGCTTTACAAGACAGAATTCTTCTTTGTTTTCCTCTGCAAAGTCCATAAAAGAACATGAAATTTATCAAATAAATGAGTTATTGTCCCCATGGTAAAAAGAAAACTAAATTGTATTTATGAAACAAAAGCTACACAGAGTTCTCCGGCTTTTCTACAAGGGAGAAAGGTAAAATGATGCATTTACTAGAGCCGGTGCGATGCTCAGTTCCATAATACCGGCCTGTAAATGTCAGAGTTAAGGGAATAAACCATATTTCAAGATACACCAAAAAATCAATAGTTTCTGCAGCCATTAGACACCTCACATTCTTATGATTCCAATGACATCCTTATGATTTACAGGTGCCTGCTCATACCTTCCATTACTGTGTATGTATAGCCAATAATGTTTTTTTTTTTAGTTTTGTATAGAGCAGTGAAGGGTTTAAAACCCATGGCAGTTTGGTTTATGTTTTCTATGTCTCGTTGCGGCGATTGTTCTTCACTTCCTGTCCTGGAAACATAACAGTCAAATAAAAAGTGAGAGAACCTCTTAGACAGTTGTCACCAGAACACTGGAAGACACTCTATTCAGGGACTTCTTAAACAGGTGTGACCAGAACACTAGACGAAATTCTATTCGAGGGTCTCTTAGAAAGTGTCTCTTAGAAAGTTGTCACCAGAACACTGGAAGAAACTCGTTCTGGGACCTCTTAGACAGCTGTCACCAGAACACTTGAGGACACTCCATTCAGTGACCTCTTAGATAGTTGTCACCAGTATATTGGAAGAAATTTAATTCAGGGACCTCTTAGATAGTTGTCACGAGTACACTGGAAGAAAATCCATTCAGGGACCTCTTAGAAAGTTGTCACCTGAACACTGGAAGTCAACCCATTTGAGGACCTCTTAAATAGTTACCAGAATACTGGAAGACACTCCATTCAGGGATCTCTTAGACAGTTATGACTAGAACACTAGAAGAAACTGCATTCGAGGATCTCTTAGAAAGTTGTCAACAGAACAAACTCATTCTGGGACCTATTAGACAGCTGTCACCAGAACACTGGAGGACACTCCATTCAGTGACCTCTTATATAGTTGTCACCAGAACACTGGAAGAAACTCAATTCAGGGACCTCTTAGAAATTTGTCACCAGAACACTGGAAGACACCCCATTTGAGGACCTCTTAAATCGTTGTTACCAGAATACTGGAAGACACTCTAATTAGGGAAATCTTATACAGTTGTGACTAGAACACTAGATGAAACTGGATTCAAGGATCTCTTAAAAAAAGTTGTCAACGGAACACTGGAAGAAACTCTTTCTGGGACCTCTTAACTGTCACCAAAACACTGGAGGACAGTCCATTCAGCGACCTCTTAAATAGTTGTCACCAGAACACTGAAAGACACTCCATTTGAGGACCTCTTACATAGTCATTACCAGAATACAGGAAGACACTCCATTTAGGGACCTCTTAGACCAGGGGTGGGCAAACTTTTTGACTTGAGGGCCGCAATGGGTTCATATATTGGACCCGGGGGCCGGACCAAGAGTAGATGAATGATGTGTATGTGTCATCCATAGTAAGTATAGTAATATTCCCCCATAGTAAGCATAGTAATTAATCCCCCATAGTAATTAATCCCCCATATAGTAATTCATCCCCCATATAGTAATTCATCCCCCATATAGTAATTCATCCCCCATAGTAATTCATCCCCCATATAGTAATTCGTCCCCCATATAGTAATTCGTCCCCCATATAGTAATTCGTCCCCCATAGTAATTCATCCCCCCTATAGTAATTCATCCCCCATAGTAATTCATCCCCCATATAGTAATTCATCCCCCATAGTAATTCATCCCCCACATAGTAATTCATCCCCCACATAGTAATTCATCCCCCATATTAATTCATCCCCCATATTAATTCATCCCCCATATAGTAATTCATCCCCCATATAGTAAGTCCTCCATATAGTAATTCATTCCCCATATAGTAAGTCCTCCATATAGTAATTAATTCCCCATATAGTAAGTCCCCCATATAGTAATTCATCCCCCATATAGTAAGTCCTCCATATAGTAATTCATTCCCCATATAGTAAGTCCCCCATATAGTAATTCATTCCCCATATAGTAAGTCCTCCATATAGTAATTCATTCCCCATATAGTAAGTCCCCCCTATAGTAATTCATCCCCCATATAGTAAGTCCTCCATATAGTAATTCATTCCCCATATAGTAAGTCCCCCCTATAGTAATTCATCCCCCATATAGTAAGTCCCCCATATAGTAAGTCCCCCCCCTGTGTCAATTCACTTACCTTTGGTCCGCGCGTTCCTCTCGTATTCCCGCGCCGTTCTGGTCTTCAGGGAGGACTGTGAGAGGAGTTCGTCACGCTGCCCCGCCTACATCCTGGCTGCCCCGCCTACATCCTGACAGCTGCAGAGTCCTGATGTCCGAGAGGAGGGAGGGGGGCGGCCATCCGAGAGGAGAGGAGGGGAGAGGAGGGAGGGGAGCGGGCGCCCGGCACACAGGAGAGCCGCATCTAAATTTGTAAAGAGCCGCGGCTTGCCGACCACTGGCCTTGCGGGAGCCTAGCTCCGCGGGCCGGATTAAAAGGTCCGCCGGGCCGTATACGGCCCGCGGGCCGTAGTTTGCCCATTGCTGTCTTAGACAGTTGTGACTAGAAAACTAGAAGAAACTGGATTCGAAGATCTCTTAGAAAGTTGTCACCAGAGCACTGGAAGAAACTCTTTCTGGGACCTCTTAGCTGTCACCAGAACACTGGAGGACACTTCATTTAGGGACCTCTTAAATAGTTGTCACCAGAACACTGAAATACACTCCATTTGAGGACCTCTTACATTGTCGTTACCAGAATACAGGAAGACACTCCATTTAGGGACCTCTTAGACAGTTGTGACTAGAACACTAGAAGAAACTGGATTCGAAGATCTCTTAGAAAGTTGTCGCCAGAACACTGGAAGAAACTCTTTCTGGGACCTCTTAGACAGCTGTCACCAGAACACTGGAGGACACTTCATTCAGGGACCTCTTAAATAGTTGTTACCAGAATACTGGAAGAAACTCCATTCAGCGATCTCTTAAATAATTGTTACCAGAATACTGGAAGAAACTCCATTCAGCGATCTCTTAAATAATTGTTACCAGAATACTGGAAGAAACTCCATTCAGCGATCTCTTAAATAGTTGTTTCCAGAATACTGGAAGAAACTCCATTCAGCGACCTCTTAAATAGTTGTTACCAGAATACTGGAAGACACTCCATTCGGAGACCTCTTAGACAGCTGTTACCAGAACACTACAAGAAACATCATGTGGGGACTTCTAGACAGTCATCACCAGAACACTGGAAAAAATCAATTCTAGGATTCACCTTTTTGTGTGTGTTATTTCCTTCCTGCAGTATTACCAGATGAACATAAAATAATGAAAAAAAACTTTAAAGAGAGAAAATAATGTTGACACGTAATCTAAGGATGGGCAAGCTGCAATATTTATTCATTTATTATAGGCACTTATTTAGTGCTGCCAGATTACGCAGCACTTTACATACAGTTGTGACCAAAATTATTCAACCCCCACTGAAATTGAGTGTTTTGGCCAGTTTGACATTGCTTTTGATCATTCAGTCATCTTGCTTACATTTACATTAAAGAGGCACTTGTAGGTCAGACAAATATAACATAACAGTTATAATGAAATAACCACAAATGTCTTTTCTGTGCTCACAGCATTATCAGTTTTATTCAACCCCCAAGTGACATTCAATCTTAGTACTTAGTACAGCATCCTTTTACAGTTATAACAGCTTTTAAACGTGAAGCATAGCTTGACACAAGTGTCTTGCAGCGATCTACGGGTATCTTCGCCCATTCTTCATGGGCAAAGGCCTCCAGTTCAGTCACATTCTTAGGCTTGCGCACTGCAACTGCTTTCTTTAAGTCCCACCAGAGGTTCTCAATCGGATTTAAGTCTGGTGACTGCGATGGCCACTCCAAAATGTTCCAGCCTTTCCTCTGCAACCATGCTCTAGTGGACTTGGAGGTATGCTTGGGATCATTGTCCTGTTGAAAGGTCCAACGTCTCCCAAGCCTCAGGTGTGTGACGGACTGCATCACGTTTCCATCCAATATCTCCTGGTACTGAAGAGAATTCATGGTACCTTGCACACGCTGAAGCTTCCCTGTACCTGCAGAAGCAAAACAGCCCCAAAGCATGATTGACCCTCCACCATGCTTCACAGTAGGCAAGGTGTTCTTTTCATCATAGGCCTTGTTCTTCCTCCTCCAAACATAGCGTTGATCCATGGGCCCAAACAGTTCTAATTTTGTTTCATCAGTCCACAGAACACTATCCCACAACTTTTGTGGTTTGTCCACATGGCTTTTGGCATACTGCAGTCGACTCTTCTTATTCTTTGGAGACAGCAAGGGGGTACGCCTGGGAGTTCTGGCACGGAGGCCTTCATTACGCAGTGTGCGTCTTATTGTCTGGGCTGAAACTTCTGTACCCACATCTGACAAATCTTTTCTCAGTTCCTCAGCAGTCACACGGGGACTTCTCTCCACTCTACGCTTCAGGTAGCGCACAGCAGTCGAAGTCAGCATCTTCTTTCTGCCACGACCAGGTAGCGTTTCAACAGTGCCCTTTGCCTTGAATTTGCGAATGATGCTTCCTAAGGTGTCTCTTGGTATGTTTAACATCTTTGCAATCTTCTTATAGCCATTGCCCTTCCTGTGAAGAGAAATCACCTCTTCTCTTGTCTTCCTGGACCATTCTCTTGCCTTCACCATGTTTGTAACCACACCAGTAAATGTCTAGAAGGAGCTGAGTATCACAGTCATTTTAAAGCTGCCTAATTGGTGCTTATTATGCTTGATTGCTGCTCGGTGACATCCACAGGTGTTTTCAATACCTGATGGAAAGCACCTGTATGAACCTCTGTTCTTCAGAGTGGTAGTCTTTAAGGGGTTGAATAATTGTGGCAATGAAGAAACCACATAAGAACCATTTACTACTGTATTACATAAACAATTGATGTCATTTTAGTTGCATTTGGGTAGTTACAACGTCCTTGTAGGATTTGATTCTGAATACAATTCCAAATGTACACTATAGTCCCTAAACCCCTTTACAGCATTGGGGGTTGAATAATTTTGGTCACAACTGTATATATTATACATTCATATCAGTCCCTGCCCTTAAGGGACATACAGTCTAAAATCCCTAACTCACATACATACACATACTAGGGCCAATTAACCTACCAGCATGTCTTTGAAGTGTGGGAGGAAACAAGAATACCCGGAGGAAACCCACCCTGGCACAAGCATGTAAACTTCAGGCAGGTAGAATGGTGGGTAGGATTCGAACTGGGGACCCTAGTGCTGCTAGAGGGAGGTGCTAGGTTTAGATGGGAGGACCTAAACTCAAAAAAGTAAAGATTTGCTTTCATATATGGAATATGTTTAAACATAACCCTGAAAATGTTTATTTTGTTTTGAATTCCTCCATAAACATAGCAGTGTACTTCCTGTGCCTAGGCACCCTTGTGTCTTGAGCCTTGAGCTTCTTACTTGAAAATTTCTTGAGTTTACATGATTCTTACAGTCACCGAAATTCCAGGAATTCAGCGGCTCCTCCATTTATACTGCATCACCATGTGAATGGGCTGTGTGTCGGTCTTTCATCCAATAGGGCCTAGGCGGTGCTGTGCACATAGCAAGCATGTGATCTGCACTGAACTGCCAATAAGAAACAATCTAATACAAGGGATTCTGAGGATACCAGAATTTAAATATCTTCCTTCCTTCAACTGCTTAGGCCCCATTCACACTAGGGTGTTTTGAGTCGCGAGCAAAATTGTCATGAATCTTCCCACGATTTCAAAGTGCTCTGCTAAAATGACAAATCGCAGAACTGTGTGTTCAGCTGCCATTGATTTTTATGGCACCTAAAAATACGATGCGACTCTGCCGCAATTGTCGCACGATATATTGCGTTGTAATCATGACAAACCGCTTCACACCAGTGTAGCCGGTTTAGTTTAGCTAGGCTTGTAAGCAGTTTACTTAAGTCACTTAAAAATGAACTACATTACAAAAAAAATAAATATAAAAGTCAAATACTGTAGCTGAATGCTTTTAAGAAACTGACATTTGCCAGTCCAGGATTTCACCGCTGTCCTCACCTGGGCTGGTTCTTGGCTGATCCCCAGCGCCATCATCTTGAGTTTTGGAGCTGGCTGTGCCCTCCTGCATTTTTTACAGCCAGTTCCCCCTCCCCACTTTCAGACTGGTCCTGCAGCCTCCTTGGACATGTGATGTGTTCCAAGAGGTTGTGGGCGGGCCATACTTCGGTAATTCCTGCCTAGGCGAGAAATGCGAAAGTGGGAGCGGATACCTGTCAAAAAAAATAACCCACTCCCAGAAACAAAAAATAGGTAGGGGAAAGGAAGAGGATGAGCTGAATTTTCACTTTTAGCCCTGGTTCACACTGTGTGGGATGGCTGTGGGAATCGCATCTGTTCCCGCACCCGCAGCCAAATTGCACTGCTCTTATGAGCCACAAGGGGCTGCCATTCGTTCTGAATGGAGACCCCACACTTCTTAGCCCACATCGTATTTGGGGGAACCGCAGGGAAATCACCTAGTCCAAAAGATGAAGAATGGTCAAATGAATGGGCTGCCATGACCGCACAAACGAAGGCCGCACATCCCGCACAAGTGCGAAGTTCAGCTTTGGGTAAAGTCCATTTAAAGCTACTAATTCATCTAACAATCTGACACTAACCTCTCCAAATGTTGACAATCCTGCTATCCAAGGGTGGCTATGTTGTTCTTCCATGGATACCGTGGAGGACTGAGCGTAACCATCCTAAGACCAGAAGCGTGTTATTTTTCAGATCACCAGGTGAAAATAAAGGGAAAAAAAGCCTAAATAAAGAAAGCTAACGCAGCCACCACATCTAAGGACTGGCGTTTTGCAACATATTACATTTTGGGGGGTTCAAAACACTTCATACACCGACAACAAATTATTCTGGCCGACAACAAATAATTATATCTTTTGAGTAGTTTGTTCTTTAACCTCCTTGGCGGTATGATTCTTTCCGATTTTTTGTGCTGAAAGCGGTACCATTTTTTTGCATGGAAATATGTAGTTTTTTATTGTAGGCTGTAATTTTTAGGAATAACTCACTGAAATCTGTCCGAACAAGAGTCTAGTAAACATTCTGGATATGTTAAAACTTGAAACACGAAATCATAAATTATAATTTAATAAATAATCATAAAAAATAATAATATAATAATAATAAATTTAATTCAATAATATAATCAAACCAAAAACACTGAAATTTGAAATACAGAGGCAAATTCGCACATCGCTGAGCAAAGTCGCAAAATCGTTTTCAGTGTCTGATGATGAATTTCCCCCACGAATCATTATCACTCAATTCTGCAAGTGGTTCTGATTTACTATCGCTGTTCTCTAGCCGGTCTAAAACCGCATTTGACGTAAAGGGACTCTTTTTGGACGCCATGGACTTTTCTAAGTTTCCAGGCAGAAAGAACAATCAAAATGCAGGCAGGGCGCCGGACAAAGCACTCGGGACAAAATGTATGTGAAATGCATTGAAACAGCAATGACAGCAAAAATGACATTTTTAAAAAATTTCAAATTCGTACGTTCTGACGTCACAGGGACCAGAACACGGAAGCCGGATGCCGGCATCGGCTGAAGGAGATGGCCGGGGACGCTGCAGGGGACACATTGCGGGAGCGAAGGACAAGGTAAGTGCTGCAGGGACCCCCAGAGCAACGCCGCATAGTAAGCCCGAGTGTAGCTCAGGGTTACCGCTCTTGGTACTCAATTTTACCCCGAGCTACACTCGGGAAAACCGCTAAGGAGGTTAACTACTTCCAGCCCAGCGACGTGAGAGTACACTTTCGGACTTTTGCTGCTTATACTGGAATGATGAGGTTTTTAGAGTCAGCAGTCGGCACTCTTGTAACAGCAATCGGAGCGACTAATTAACTGCTTGACTGCTACAAACAGCAGGATGGGATGTGTCCCCCACCCCCTCTGGCCACCTTCCACGGCTTGCTCGAGCTCTCCTGTCCCACCAGATTCTCAGCCGGGACTCGGTAATCGTCGGTGGAGCTGACAGGGAAGAAGTCTGTATGTAAACAACACAGATCTCTCCCCTTTCAACACAAACAGGTTGCTCTGTATTGCTCTGCATAGCAGAGCAATACAGATCAGTGTGCTTACACAGTAAAACAGCACACAGTTAACCCTTTGATTGCCCCAGATGTTAACCCCTTCCTGCCCAGTGTCATTAGTACACTGTCAGTGCTTTTTATTAGCACCGATCACTGTATTAGTGTCACTGGGGATGTCAGTGGCAGTTAGGCTGGCCAAACATTATACAATTTTCCTAAGATTTTTGCTTTAGATTTACCAAAAACCATATAATATGAGGTCAAACCTATTGTATCTAATTAGGCAGGTCCTTGCACTACATAGTGGAAGGTAAATCTAAAGGAAATTGGGCAGAAAACTAAGAAAATTGTATAATGTATGGAAAACCTTAGGTTGGCATACATTATACAATTTTCCTGAGATTTTTGCTTTAGATTTACCAAAAACCATATAATATGAGGTCAAACCTATTGTATCTAATTAGGCAGGTCCTTGCACCACAAAGTGGAAGGTAAATCTAAAGGAAATTGGGCAGAAATTGGACAGAAAACTGTAAGAAAATTGTATAATGTATGGCCAACCTTAGGCTGGCATACATTATACAATTTTCCTGAGATTTTTGCTTTAGATTTACCAAAAACCATATAATAGGAGGTCAAACCTAAACAACACTTTCAATTGTATCTAATTAGGCAGGCCCTTGCACTACATAGTGGAAGGTAAATCTAAAGGAAATTGGGCAGAAATTGGACAGAAAACTGTAAGAAAATTGTATAATGTATGGCCAGCCTAAGTCAGCCCACCCCTCCCCAGTGTCAGAATGCTCGCCGCAGTCCGGCTATAAGGAGCTGATCGCCGTCATTACTAGTATAAAAAAGAAAATCCTGTATATAGACGCATTTGTAGACACTGTAACTGTCATGTAAAACAATTAATTACACGTATTGGGATTTTTTTTCAGCAAAGACATGTAGCAGAATACATTTTGGCCTAAATTTATGAAGACATTTGATTTTTTTTATTATTTTACTGGACATGTTTTATAGCAAAAAGTCAAAAATATTATGGGTTTGTTTTTCAAAAATTGTTGGCCTTTTTTTATTTATAGCACAAAAAATAAAAACCACACCGGTGATCAAATACCACTGAAAGAAAGCTTTATTTGTGGACATAAATGTAATTTATGTACAACGTTGCATGACCGCGCAATTGTCAGTCAAATTAACGCAGCGCCGTATCACAGAAAATGGCCGGTCAGGAAGGGGGGTAAATCCTCTGGAGGGCGAGTGGTTAAGAGATAGCGCAAGGAGCGGATAATATCCCTTACATATGACGTGATCTATAGAAAAGTACATTTAGTCAAATTTAATGCCAAGAAACACTTGCTTATCCTTCCATGGTCCTTAATTAAAGTGGATGCAGTGCGTTCAGCGTTCCATGGCGGGGAGAAATTAATTTCATTTACAAGTGCTTTCATTTAACTTACATTAAGAGCAGAAAGTTTGGTGATTCGCCTGGGGCCAGCGGAGTCTAGTGTTTGCTCTCCGGAGAAGAGCTCCCATTACACAGGTCAACTTCCTAACCCCCGGACTGCAATATTCAAACCTCATTTCCATTAGTAAAGTGAAGAGGAAAAAAAAAACGCAGCCGCAAAGCACTCAGGTGACAGAATTCTTGCATTTAAAGGGACGGCGATACAACGATCCAATAGAAGATTCCTGATCTGTAGGTTTAGGGGCTTATGTGTGCAGCTGTATGTTAGTGTTCAGGTGGCTGGTTGGGGGATGACTCAACTGCTCGGTTTTACTACCCCCCCCCCTTCCCCCCCGGCTGCATGTGTGAACAAAAGCCTTAGGCATTATTTATTTATTTATTTCAGGTACTTATGTAGCGCCGTCAATTTACACAGCGCTTTACATATATGTTGTACATTCACATCAGTCCCTAACCCTCAAGGGGTGTACAATCTAAGGTCCCTAACTCACATTCATACATACACATACTAGGGCCAATTTAGACAGGAGCCAATTCACCTACCAGCATGTCTTTGGAGAGTGGGAGGAAAGCGGAGTACCCGGAGGAAACCCACACAGGCACATGGAGAACATGCAAACTCCAGGCAGGTGGTGCCGTGGTCGGGATTTGAACCAGCGACCCTAGTACTGCCAGGTGGAAATTATTATTATTATTATTATACAGTATTTATATAGCGCCAAAGGGTTTGCTCAGCGCTGTACAGTAGCAAGGGGGACAGAACATGAGACAATACAGTAACAAATCAATACATGAGGGTTCGAGGGCCCTGCTCTTTCGAGCTTACAATCTAGGAGGGAGGGGATAGTGGTACAGGAGGAGATGGCTGTGGGGGATGGAGTGGTGGGAGGAGTGGAGGAGGTTGTTAGGTGAGGTTGGGGTAGGTTTCCCTGAAGAGGAGGGTTTTCAGGTTGCGCCTGAAGGTGAGGAGGGTGGGTGACAGTCTGATGGATTGGGGTAGGGAGTTCCAGAGGATGGGGGAAGTCCTAGAGAAGTCCTGCAATCGGGCGTGAGAGGAGGAGAGCAGGGAGCTAGAGAGTAGGAGGTCCTGTCAGGAGCGGAGGGCACAGGTAGGGTAGTATTTGGGTATCAGGTCAGTTATGTAGTTTGTAGCGGCGTTGTGAATGGCTTTGTAGGTCAGGGTTAGCAGCTTGAATTTGATGCGTTGGGCAATCGGGAGCCAATGAGGGGATTGGCAGAGGGGGGTGGCGGATGTGGAGCGGTTGGTGAGGTGGATGAGTCTAGCCGCTGAGTTCAGGATAGACTGGAGTGGGGATAGCGTTCGTTTGGGTAGGCCAGTGAGAAGGGAATTGCAGTAGTCCAGGCGTGAGATGATGAGGGAGTGTACGAGCTGTTTGGTGGTGTCTGGGGTGAGGAACGTACGTATCTTGGAGATGTTGGTGGAGCCTGCAAGATCTAGATAGCAGTTGGATGTGGGGTAGGAAGGAAAGGTTCGAGTCCAGGGTGACACCCAGGACTTTGGCGTGTGGGGTGGGAGAGATGGTGGCGTTGTTAGTAGTGATGGAGAGGATGGGGGGGGGGGGGGGCGTGGGGGGAGGGAAGACCAGGAGCTCGGTTTTGGATAGCTTATGTTTGAGGAAATGGAGCGACATCCAGTCTGACATGTCGTTTAGGAGGTGGGCGATGCGGGCGGAGAGAGAGGGGGTGAGGTGAGGGGTGGAGAGGTAAATTTGGGTGTCATCGGCGTAGAGGTGGTAGTTGAAGCCATGGGAGTGTATCAGTTTGCCAAGGGAGGAAGTGTAGATGGAGAAGAGGAGGGGCCCGAGGACAGAGCCTTGGGGGACCCCGACAGAGAGGGGGAGGGAGGGGGAGGTGGCAGTGTTGTAGGTGATGCTGAAGGAGCGTTGGGAAAGGTAGGAGAACCAGGAGAGAGCAGCGCCCCTGATGCCAAGGGAGTGCAGTTTGGCAAGGAGGAGAGGGTGGTCAACAGTGTCGAAGGCCATGGAAATGCTAACCATTTAGCCACTGTGCTGCCCAATTTATGTTTTTGTTTTGTTTTGTTTTTTTACTGAGTTGCACTTGTGGTGTGTTCACCTGCCTTTACATGCGAAAAAATGCAGCGTGAAATCATCACGATGGTGTGAACTAGGCTCATTGAAATACATTCATTTTGTCTGCACATGTGTTCATGCTGCGTTTAAAATTACATTCCACTGCGTTTGGTGTGAATGAGCCCCAAGCAGGTCTATGTGACCTACGACCTCTTCTAAAGGGCTATAAATATTGAAATGATTCTAAAGACACTGTTCTGCTTTACAGGAGGATCATGTATATTCTATCTCTGAGTGATACAAATCATCATAGACACTTTTATGACCATGTTTAGAAATGGAATTTTAGACCTTTTTTGCATTTAAATTGCTTATGTAAAAAAAGAAAAAGAAAAAAAAGAAACAATGTATAAGAAAGACATAGAGCGGCAAACCTTTGGAAGAATAAAAGAAGTTTCTTTGAGCATTAAAGCGGTAGTAAACCCAAAACCAAAAATAGAATATATTGCAGCTTACCAATCATTAGATGTGGTAGCTGCGTTAGCTTTTCTCCTTTTAGCCCTTTCCCCTCTCTTTTCACCTGCTGATCTGGCCAGTAACACACCTCCTGTATTAGAGCGCCCCCCACTCTGGATAAATGAGGACAGGAGGCACCTTTGGACAGCAGCATTGTCAGTCTGGGGGATGGGAAGTCTTAGATGTATTAGCAGATTTAAATACAAATAAATAACAAATTGAAGCCAAACTCTAGTTCACACTTTGTAATCAGTTACAGCAAACAGATTATTTTCTTTTTAATTTTTGGGATAACATTGTTTTCATAAATTAAAAGCTGATCATTGTAAGCACCCGTCAGTGGTAAATAGTTTGTATCTACCCTCTAATTACTACATCTCCAGGACAGAAAGCAGCACACCCTAATCTTTGACCATATCTTGTAGCATGCCAATAGTCTCTGACCATCTCCTGCAGTATGCTGAATTGCTGATAGTCTCTGACCATCTCCGGTAGCATGCCTATGGTCTCTGACCATCTCTTGTAGCATGCCTATGGTCTCTGACCATCTCTTGTAGCATGCCTATGGTCTCTGACCATCTCTTGTAGCATGCCAATAGTCTCTGACCATCTCTTGTAGCATGCCTATGGTCTCTGACCATCTCTTGTAGCATGCCAATAGTCTCTGACCATCTCTTGTAGCATGCCTATGGTCTCTGACCATCTCTTGTAGCATGCCAATAGTCTCTGACCATCTCTTGTAGCATGCCTATAGTCTCTGACCATCTCTTGTAGCATGCCAATAGTCTCTGACCATCTCTTGTAGCATGCCAATAGTCTCTGACCATCTCTTGTAGCATGCCTATAGTCTCTGACCATCTCTTGTAGCATGCCAATAGTCTCTGACCATCTCTTGTAGCATGCCAATAGTCTCTGACCATCTCTTGTAGCATGCCAATAGTCTCTGACCATCTCTTGTAGCATGCCTATAGTCTCTGACCATCTCCTGCAGTATGCTGAATTGCCGATAGACTCTGACCATCTCTGGTAGCATGCCTATAGTCTCTGACCATCTCTTGTAGCATGCCTATAGTCTCTGACCATCTCCTGCAGTATGCTGACTTGCCGATAGTCTCTGACCATCTCCGGTAGCATGCCTATAGTCTCTGACCATCTCCGGTAGCATGCCTATAGTCTCTGACCATCTCCTGTATCATGCATATAGTCTCTGACCAGCTCTTATAGCATACCTATAGACTCTTATAATCTCCTGTACCATGCCTATAGTCTCTGACCATCTCTTGTAGCATGCCTGTAGTCCCTGATCATCTCTTGTGGCACACCTATAGTCTCTGACCATCTCCTGTAGCTTGCCTATAGTCTCTGACCATCTCCAGTAGCAT
Organism: Staurois parvus; assembly: GCF_062004578.1. NCBI lineage: Eukaryota > Metazoa > Chordata > Amphibia > Anura > Ranidae > Staurois > Staurois parvus. The sequence goes on from NW_028318374.1 coordinate 1,688,970, forward strand.
GCCTATAGTCTCTGACCATCTCTTGTAGCATACCTATAGTTTCTAACTATCTCCTGTAGCATGCGTACAGTCTCTGACCATCTATTGCAGCATGCATATAGTCTCTGACCATCTCCTGTAGCATACCCTTGTCTGTGACCAACTCTTTTAGCACACCCATAGTCTCTGGCCATCTCTTACAGCATGCCTATAATGTATGACCATCTCCTGTAGCATACTTCCAGAAGAAGACTGGGCACTTATGGAAGCATAAACTGGAAAATGGAATTTGTTCATCCATATATTTTATTCATGCAGGCAGAGTACTGAAATTACAAAGGCTTACACGTTTCAGCTCGTGGCCTTAGTCATAGCCATCAAGGACCTACCTGTAATCAGTGGTAGCGGTGAGAGTGCAGCACCGGAGGGCTTCGTCTGACAGATAAATCACACCTTTGCATGTCGGGAATGCGCACAAAATCGTACAATTTCCCCATGCGCACAGAAACATCCCATCCTTTAGCATATACATGGTGGTGCCAATAATTGTTAATGGCACTCCCATGCATCTTCTAACGCGCACCACACAGCATCATGCGTTTCGGTGTGACACATTTTTGGAAAGGGGTCAGGGACTTCATTTCTGTGTTTTTCATGTGTAGGATACCCCATTGAGATAAATGGGATGTAGAATGTGATGTACAGGAACGCACATTTACTCCGATGGGGTGAATGGAGCCTTAATGTGCTAATATGCAGTGCACACTATGACATAAACCACCCGGGAAGGGGGGGGGGGAGCGTTTAATAAGAAGAAAACAAACTGAAAATGGCCTTTCAAATGACACTGACATGTTAACGATTAGAAGGGACTTCAGCGAGCAGCAAATATTTTGTAGCAGTATGCCATGTGTCATTCAATGTTTGTATGTAAACCTTACAATATAATGGAAGGTGCCAGGAGGCCTGTGCGTTTGGTGAAGCTGGTTCCTCTGCGGTGTCTGGATGTAATTGTAGCGTGTCATTTCTCATTAATTGGCATTTCACAAATGACCTTTCTCTCGTTGTCTCAGATCTCAGCTGAAGGGTAATTTTACAACATCATGGAGACATCTACAGCAAGTTTTTGATGCTAAAAAGTATAATTATCAATGTTCCTTGCAGCCTGGTGTCCACTGAGGGCTGATTGACATAGGATTATGACTGCACTAATTAATAACAATTCAAGGAGAAAGTTTGTGCAAAATTCCCATCAAAAATCCTCTTTTACCAGTGAGTCAACTAGCTTCCAGTCGTTTGGCTGCCGTGGGTCATTACATACCACTGTTGCTTATGCCATTTAAAGTGGAAGGCAAGTCAACCCTTAGCTAAGCATAAACCTATTTCCACCCCCCAACTAAACCTAGTCTATCTACCCTGTAAAAGGAAAGGTGTCTATACGTATCTATTCTGAAACTGCTCTGGTCCGGTCACATGATTGGCTCCTATAGTCTGTGACCATCTCTTGTAGCATGCCTATACACTCTGATCTGCTCTGATCCGCCATCTCTGAGTCGCTGCTCTGGTGCGGTCACATGATTGGCTCCTATAGTCTGTGACCATCTCTTGTAGCATGCCAATAGTCTGTGACCATCTCTTATAGCATACCTATACACTCTGATCTGCTCTGATCCGCCATCTCTGAATCGCTGCTCTGGTCCGGTCACGTTATTGGCTCCTATAGTCTGTGACCATCTCTTGTAGCATGCCAATAGTCTGTGACCATCTCTTGTAGCATGCCAATAGTCTGTGACCATCTCTTGTAGCATGCCTATAGACTCTGATCTGCTCTGATCCGCCATCTCTGAGTCGCTGCTCTGGTCCGGTCACATGATTGGCTTCTATAGTCTGTGACCATCTCTTGTAGCATGCCAATAGTCTGTGACCATCTCTTATAGCATGCCTATACACTCTGATCTGCTCTGATCCGCCATCTCTGAGTCGCTGCTCTGGTACGGTCACATGATTGGCTCCTATAGTCTGTGACCATCTCTTGTAGCATGCCAATAGTCTGTTACCTATATCTATGGATGCACACAGCCCAGCTCAGGAGTGTGGCCACACAGGCACCTTCTCAGCACATGGCTTTCTGAGGGGCACCCAAAGGAAGAAGGAGCAGAGAGCACTGACAGGGGACTGCCAAAGAGGTAAGCTATTGCTCTGTGCAATGCGGTTGCACAGAGCAGGTAAGTTGACAGCAGGCAGTGGGTGGATCTATAGCCAATAGAGAACAGAATTTTCCCTCTGTCTGCTGTCAATCATAAGAAGAGATTGAACCTGATAGGGAACAAGTGTCTCAACCTTCCCATCAAATATGCTGCCTGCTACACAGCGTACAGAGACAGGCATTCTGCCTGTCTCTGGACACCAAGTTACAGTTGGTCTTCTTTACCTCTAGTTTTGTTATCTATGAACTGGAGGTAATTATTTTGGAATTTGGTGCAGAAATAGTTCCACTTTGTAAAAGTGTCGCTATAAAGAACTGTTTGAATGTGCCACACGTGTTCGTAAAGCTACTGAAATAGGTGGCAAGGATTTTTTAACCTGACAGAGGCCATGTTAAAGGGCCCTACCACTAGAAAAGTGTTGTTGGGCTTTATCAAATTTTCGCAGTTGCTATCAAAATACAAAGCTTTTTATAAATACATTAATTCTTTAAATTTTTTTTTTTTCACATTTGAAAGCAGTTTATCTTTAAAGTACACCTGTCATAGCTGACCTTGTGACAACAATAACTAACCTTCTGAATTGCCAGAATTCTGCGGTGGAATGTGGTTGGTGCAAGTGGAAACGTGCGCATTAGAAGATGCATAGGGGTACCATCAACAAAAAAATGGCACTGCCATGCGTCTGCTAAAGGGCAGCATATCCCTGTGCTTCTTGGGAAAGTGCGTGATTTTCATGAGTTCCTCACACGCACAGGTGTAAACCTAGCCTTAGAAAGTACACCACTTGGTCATTGGATCCTGGATGTCAGCCAGGCAACTAGCACTTTTGAAAAGATAGGTCGACGAGGCAGCTAAGGATACGTGCACACAAATGACAGTTGAACTGACATTCTTTATGCATCTATCTATAACAGACAGGTGGTGACACATTGCTCAGATCTTGTGCTGGCTGTGAATTATGGGTAGAACAGCCTTTATGTTTTCCATCCTTCACTTATATAGGGCCATCACTGGGATTCCAGCTATACTTGTCATCAGCTTCAAGGACCATCAAGATAGTTTTGACTGCATCAGCACTTTGCTTTATTTCTATTTATCTCTGTGTGTCCTTCACAGAGATTTATTATTTTTCTTCTTTACTTCCTTCATCTTCTCTGGTCCTCTAAATACCCAACAATTATCCCTAAAACTTTGGCTAACTTACTGTTTGTTAAAGCTAAACTTAATACATGGGAAGCACAGTGGATAAATGGTTAGCACTTAGGCCTAGCAGTACTAGGGTCATTGGTTCAAATCCCAACCATGGCACCACCTGCCTGGAGTTTGCATATTCTCCCTGTGCCTGCGTGGGTTTCGTCCCACACTCCAAAGACATACTGGTAATTGGCTTCTGTCTAAATTGGCCCTAGTATGTGTATGAATGAATGTGAGTTAGGGACCTTAGACTGTACACCCCATTGAGGGCTAGGGACTGAGGTGAATGTACAATATATATGTAAAGCACTGCATAAATTGATGGCACTATATAAGTACCTGTAGTACAGAGGAAACATATATAGGTGCAGTTTTTACCTGTTAAAAGATTTCTAAATCAGTGCAGCAGGACTTGTGGTCCAGGCACCCCTACCAGACAGTATAGGCAAGTCCATGACCTCCAGTGCAGCAGTGGCACAGTGTGGTCATGGACACACCCCCTATCTGCTGGTTAGACAATTATAGAGCAGCAGCAATGAGTATCTCCCCAGTCCCTGGGAGTCTATACACTTGTCAGCAAGACACTCAATAACCAGCAAATGACCCTGTCTTCTCAGGCTAGGTGCTATTGTACAGCAGATTGCAAAGGGATGATATCATTAAATATACTTCTGTTGTGTTAATAACAATCTGTGCTGAAATTAAAAATATACAGTACACAAATAATAAAATGTGCATAGACATATCCACAGTGAACAAATGAAATAAAGTCTAAATTAGTTCATAAGTCTAATAAGTTCAGTAGTGTCTCCACCATGAATTGAAAGGAAGATCTTCCAAGACGCTGAATAAACTCCGTGTAATGAAGTGCTAAAACACCAAGAGACGCACCAAGGAGATCCCACCACCTAAATAATATTGCACTTACCAAAGAGTCATGACTTTCTAACCAGAGAAGTCAAAACAAGCAAGTGTGTATCATGGACTCCACTGGACTTCCATCAGAATCCAACCACATGCACCGACCAGTTGAATGAATGACCCGGCAATGAATTATTCCGTAAAATCTATACCCTTCCGTGGAAACTCATAGGGAGAAAGAATGCTCCGCATGGTGTGAATCCTCATAAAAAAGCCTCTTTAATAAGAAAAAATATTGCACTTACATAATAAAATGAACAAACTCCAGCCGGCATATACAATAAAAGAACTCTGTTACGTTCTGATGCACAGTGACATCTGCGCGTAGCTCCCCCAACGCGTTTCATCACAGGTGACATCTTCCGGGGCCCCAACTAAAAAGGTTTGCACAGCAGGCTGACAACGCAGCTGCTAATTGTCAGCCAAGGTCTTAGTGTTGTCAGTTTGTGGCAGAAAGTGCTGTTACTGAAAGGATCTCCAGATAAGAGACTTTTCAACAAATTCACATTAGCACCTACCCCCAGATGGGCTGCTGGAAATATACAAGTCTCTAGCTCAGGTACCAGCTCCAGGGCACATCAACAAGGATCAGTCTAGGGGTGTATTTTTGTAGATTTACTGCAGTACTTGAACACAGGTGGGTTGAAGGGAGAGGGTGCGGGATCCTCCAAAACACAAGCAGGAATAGGAGGAAGAATTCTCAAGCAAAAATCCTCAACAGCAGTCCTAAGTATTGCTGGAGGTATAGGGGACAGACATCTAATCTGAGACTCTGTAATTGAAGTTCTTGTAGCAACCTCTGGGATCTAACCCTTAAACCACAGGCACACCAAAAGCTCTAGGCAAAAGGTCCTACTCACAATGTCCAGAGACAGCTTCCAACCAGCTTCCCTGCGACACTCTTCAGTAAAAAGAGTGCTTCTTCAGCCCAGCTTCCCAAGGTAGTGTCTTCCAGCAAAGGTTTTTATATCCAGATTCCTTCAGGCCCTCAGCCAAGCACATGTTGATGCCCAACAGCAACAGCTTTTCAGCAGCACAGGCTGCCCCCTAGGGACAGAGGCACCAGGAGAAGAGGGCTCTGGTCAGACCCTCCCAAACATCTATCCTCTCCTCAGCCATATCTTCTGAACCTGCTTCCCAGGGAATGGCTAGGGTCAGATAAATAATACTAATACAGTGGCTGGCAACAGGCAGAAGCAATCAACCACCAGGACCAGGGAAAGCCAGAGCAGACACAAAAAATTAACTGCAACTCAGCAGGATACAGCAGAGCCACACACCAAATCCAGCCAGCCAGAAAAAAAAACATTTTTTTAACCACTTCCCCCTGGGTGGACTTCATATGATGTCCTGGGGTTTAGGTGGTTGTACCAGGATGATGCCTGCAGTGACTGGCGATGCTCTTTTGTGTAGAAGTGATCTAAGTAGTTATATAGCCACTTGATCACTTCTACAGGTGGCAGAATGGAGTGCTGTGTTTCCTGGGCTCCCCCATCCTATCAAGGAGACTGGGTCCGCTTCGACCTGTAGCATCCTGATTCCAGATCTCCCCATAAAGAGAACCTGTCTCGGTCTATGCTATCACTAGGGATGTTGTTCATCTCTTGTGATAGCAATAAAATCCCACGGATGTATGCAATTGTATTTTGTGCACAGCAGAGAAATACAAAGCAGCATGTCACCCTAGTAACACAAACAGCACATCATGTAAAAGAGCACACAGTTAACTCTTTGTTCGCCCCAGATGTTAACCCCTTCCTGCCCAGTGTCATTAGTACAGTGTTAACGGTTTTTATTAGCACTGATCACTGTATTAGTGTCACTGGGGATGTCAGTGCCAGTTAGTCTGTTCCCCCCCAGTGTCAGAATGCCTGCCGCAGTCCCGCTTTAAGTCGTGATCACCGCCATTACTAGTATAAAAACACCTTCCAGTATATATACCGCCATTTGTAGATGCTATAACTTTCACGTAAACAAATTAATTTACACATATTGGGATTTTTTTTAGAAAAGACACGTCGCAGAATACATTTTGGCCTAAATTTATGAAGAAATTTATTTTTTTACTGGATATGTTTTATAGCAAAAAGTCAAAAATATTGTTTTTTTTTTCAAAATTGTCGGTCTTTGTTTATAGTGCAAACAAAAAAAAGAGGTGATCAAATACCAGTAAAAGAAAGCTCTACTTGTGGGAAAAAAATTACATCAATTTAATTTATGTACAGCGTTGCATGACCGTGCAATTGTCAGTTAAAGTAACGCAGCGCCGTATCGCAAAAAATGGCCTGGTCAGGAAAGGAGGTAAATTCTCTGGAGGGCAAGTGGATAATTGATGGCTAATGGTATAATACCATACTATGGATAATAATATATATATATATATATATATATATATATGTACAAATATAAATATTATACACTCTCACTTAAACATGTATTGCAATATGTGGAAACTAAAAATCCCTAAATTTTATTGCTACATTTGCTGGTAGGGGTAATTAGTAGTGTGCAGAAGGTTCCTCTGGGATTTCTAATAAAAAATGGCAACACCCACCAATTTATTCTCTAGGGCCTATGCCTGAAAAAAATATATATAATGTTTGGGGGTTCTAAGTAACTTTCTAACATAAAAATGCTCATTTGTACATGTGGGAGAGAAGTGTCAGAATTGGCCTGGTAGGCAAGTAGTTAAGAAAACTGTATACAGTTGGACATGATGCCAAACACACAAAAAAAATAGATTTTGGGTTTGCACACACTTTAAGGTTATCCCTCCATTCTTTTAATTTGCCATGTTTGTATTTACTTTTTAGTGCGTGAAATCCAAATTCAATTTATTATATTCCCGACTTCAAAAGAAGAATAATTCCTTGGTGCCAAGTGATATCATCCCAGCCACTGAGCGCAGCTTTATTCCATGCACTTAATTAGCCCTTAGACTTCTGGTCATAAAGATATTCTTGGCTTGAAAGTAGAAATTAACTTGCAAAGTTTAAAATCCTATTCCGACATTAATTAGATTCTTTTCTGTAAGAATTATAACAAACCTCGTATTTCTTGATCTTACCCCGGAATCGTCCGCAAAAGAAAACATTTCCATTCATTTTTATCAATCACATCTTTTATCATTATATTAAAGACTTATTACACTTCTCTTGGGAAGTTTCAAATCCAATTTTAATTAAAGCTCCATATGCAGTTCTTGTGTTTTTTTTTTTTTTTCGGAAATAACTATTTAATCCCGCATAACAATCTATCCCGTTATTATCCAACCTTCAAGTTTCACGCCAAGACATTCCCTCTGAAAAAGGTCATTTGTACTTCCCATCTTCTAGGAAGCAGACAACCGATAGATTTAATGAAACGTGCGACTTTGTGTTTGTCTAAGCTATTAAACAGTGTAAACTTTTATCATTTGGACTCAGCTTTGAATATATTAGACGGGACACGGCTGTCAATCACAGCCAACACATCAATGCCTATGGCCCCCGGCAGGAGAAATAAGCGGAGATGTTTGCAGTTTAGCTGCTGATAAATTGTCCGTATTTAAAGCTGTATTGGAAATGGATATGTTTGGGTATAATTACATAGTTACATAGTCTGGCTGAAAAAAAAACAAAATTCCATCCAGTTCAACCATAAAAAAAAAAAGTTATAATCCTACACCCACAGTTTATCCAGAAGAAGGCAAAAAACCCAGCAAACCATGATCCAATTTGCTCCTGCGGGGAAAACAATTCCTTTCTGATCCCCGAAAGGCAATCGAATATTCCCTGGATCAACTTTACCTATAAATGTTACTATCCAATTATCTAGAATGGCCTATCTAGAATGCAGAAGTCCTATCTGATATTATCAGAAGCCCTACCTAAACCACTCCTCAGTGGAATGTGAACTCAGTCTTGCCAGTGTTGGGACCCTTGGATGACCTGTAAGAGTGCTTACTCCCAACTGGGAAGCATTTGTGATCCCAAGTTAAAACAAACAATCCGCTCTCAGCAGAATCTGTTTTGAAACCAGCAACGATAGCAAATTATTATTATTATACAGGATTTATATAGCGCCAACAGTTTGCTCAGCGCTTTACAATATAACTGGAGACAATACAGCAACAATACAGTTCAATACAAGAGGGATAGGAGGGCCCTGATCCTAGGAGCTTACAATCTAGGACAGTGGTCGGCAAGCCGCGGCTCGCGAGCCACATGCGGCTCTTTACCCACTCTAATGCGGCTCTTCTGTGTGCCGGGCGCCTGCTCCCCTCCCTCCTCTCGGTCGGCCGCTCCCCTGCCTCCTCTCGGTTGGCAGCCCCAAAAGTCCGCGCAGACCTTTTAATCCGGCCCGCGGATGTGGCTGTCAGGATGTGTGTAGGCGGGGCAGCGTGCCGAACGTGAGGGGAGGGGAGCTAGGCTCCTCTCACAGTCCGCCCTGAAGACCCGAACGGCGCGGGAAGACAGCGAGAGGAACGCAAAAGGTAAGTGAATTGACACGGGGGACTTGGCTTACTAGAAGGGGGGGGGGATAGTACTGTGGGGGATGAAATACTATATGAGGGATGAATTACTTTATGAGGGATGAATTACTTTATGAGGGATGAATTACTATATGGGGGGATGAAATACTATATGAGGGATGAAATACTATATGAGGGATGAATTACTATATGAGGGATGAAATACTATATGGGGGGATGAAATACTATATGAGGGATGAAATACTATATGGGGGGATGAAATACTATATGAGGGATGAATTACTTTATGAGGGATGAATTACTATATGGGGGATGAAATACTATATGGGGGGATGAAATACTATATGGGGGGATGAAATACTATATGGGGGGATGAAATACTATATGAGGGATGAATTACTATATGAGGGATGAATTACTATATGGGGGATGAATTACTATATGGGGGATGAATTACTATATGAGGGATGAATTACTATATGAGGGATGAAATACTATATGAGGGATGAATTACTATATGGGGGGATGAAATACTATATGAGGGATGAAATACTATATGAGGGATGAATTACTATATGAGGGATGAAATACTATATGGGGGGATGAAATACTATATGAGGGATGAAATACTATATGAGGGATGAATTACTATATGAGGGATGAAATACTATATGAGGGATGAAATACTATATGAGGGATGAAATACTATATGGGGGGATGAAATACTATATGAGGGATGAAATACTATATGAGGGATGAATTACTATATGAGGGATGAAATACTATATGGGGGGATGAAATACTATATGGGGGGATGAAATACTATATGAGGGATGAAATACTATATGAGGGATGAAATACTATATGAGGGATGAAATACTATATGAGGGATGAAATACTATATGGGGGGATGAAATACTATATGAGGGATGAAATACTATATGAGGGATGAATTACTATATGAGGGATGAAATACTATATGGGGGGATGAAATACTATATGGGGGGATGAAATACTATATGAGGGATGAAATACTATATGAGGGATGAATTACTATATGGGGGATGAATTACTATGGGGGATGAATTACTATATGGGGGATGAATTACTATATGGAGGATGAATTACTATATGGGGGATGAATTACTATGGGGGATGAATTACTATGGGGGATGAATTACGATGGGGGATGAATTACTATATGGGGGATGAATTACTATGGGGGATGAATTACACTATGGGGGATGAATTACTATATGGGGGATGAATTACTATGGGGGATGAATTACTATATGGGAGATGTATTTTCAGTTTTAAAAATGTGGCTCTCAAAATAAATTTCAATCATGGTTTTGGCGAGATTTGGCTCAGTTGAAAAAAAAGGTTGCACACCACTGATCTAGGAGATAAATGGCTCAAGGTACTCTCACCACCCATCAAGGTCCTCACACACCCACTGGGATAGTAGCGTCTCTGGATCACAAACTTTATAATAGCAACAACTCTGATCTGTAACATGGTCTTTGCTGGACACAGCAAGCAGACAGTAACACACTGCAGCCGTAGCACGTGGGCTTTGGGGTTCTTCAGCACACTCGTCCTCTTTGCTCCTCGCATGACCTCCTGCTCTTTAGCTCCCTTGTCTCCTCCTCTCATGCTCATCTCCAGGACTTCTCCAAAGCCTCCCCCATTCTCAGGAACTCTCTACCCCGATCTATCAGACTATCGCCTACTCTGCCCACTTTTAGGCGATCTCTGAAAACTTATCTCTTCACGGAAGCCCATCCTGCCTTCAGCTAATAACGGAATCTTCTATTCCTCCTACAAGTCCATCCCCAACAGCTATTACCTTTTGTACCACTAGCCCCTCCCTCCTAGATTGTAAGCTCCAAGGATCAGGCCCTCCTAACCCTCTTGTATTGAACTGCATTGTTGCTGTATTGTCTTGATTTATATTGTAAAGTGCTGAGCAAACTGTTGGCGCTATATAAATCCTGTATAATAATATTCTGTGTATCCAAGAAGGAATCCAGGCCTTTTTTAAAGCAACCCACAGAGCTGGCCAAAACCAACTTTTGAGGGAGTCTATTCCACATTTTCACAGCTCTTACTGTGAAGAAACCTTTCCATATTTGGAGATTACATTTCTTTTCCTCCAGACGTAAAGAGAGCCCCCTTGTCCTCTGTGATGACCTCAGGGTGAATAACTCTACACCGAGTTCACTTTATATAATGGCGACTCTAACCATGGTCTTCATCTATGGCAGGTCCTGTCTCTTTTAAGAGGACTTTCTCCACTTTATTTTAGGGCTTGTCCACAATAGTGTTGTGGTCAGTGAGTAGACATTGCATCACCTCCTGTTTGGGAATATTTCTGCAGTGGATTGATTGAGAAATATGGGCAGCAGGACACAGTATCTTATCACAATAGGATCAGGTTCGGCAAAGCCGGAAGTGACAATCAGCTCCGTCCAATGTGTTTCATCATCGTAACGTCATCAGGAGCAGTCCTCACAATGAGCATGACATAACGATGACGAAACATGTTGGGCGGAGTTGATTGCCTCACTTCCGATTTTGCCATATCTGACCCATGCAATGCAAGAGCGTCCCCGATATTACTTTTTTATTTAAAGCACCACAGTTTTTACTTTTTGTGCAATTTTATGGTCTTTTAATACCAATAAAGGGTATAACACTATCGAGGTTTTGCTCTTCTATTTTCACACTGCATGGTCCATCTGGAAGAGGAGAGAAGGGGTTCATATCACAGTGGAGGCATCCGGGAACAGGGGAGATTCCATCTACAAAACACTGGGAACCAAAGAAGATTCCATCTTGGACATAAAGATAGAGAGAGAGCACTAGCTTACCTTTATCCATCGATTTACTATAGACTATATGAATGCAGGAGGGGCTTTACAATCCCAGCACATGCACTTTACCAGCAGACTGATTATTTTGTTTGTCTGAAGTTTGGTTTTAGTTTTTTGCATCTTCAGAAGGGAGGTGCTTTGTAGTCCATTTATAATTGTTGTATTGAGGGTGTGCACAATATACTGGCATAGGATTTTTTCAATATAGATATACAGCGATCAGACACTATATAAGTTTCAGAGGGGGAGGTACACTATAGTACACCCATTTTTTCTGTTTTTGTCAGCACTTTTAGTTTGATAGCCCTACATCAATATATATATATTGTATCATCTCCTCATCACCTGTTTTAACCCCTTGATCACGGCACTAGCGCACTGCAACTGCGTGCATTACACAAGGTTACGTGGCGCTTACACAGCAGCCCCATTCACTTGAATGTGATGCATTCGGTGGGGCTATACCCAAGAAAGTGACAGGGAGTACAATTCCTGCAGCAGCTGCAAAGCATTGCAGCCACAGCATGTTTATCCCCCCCCCCCCCCCCGGCCACTGCCTCTGCAGATACAGGGGGTAGTTGTAAGGACTCTTTCACACCTAGAGGGCACTACACTCAGTTTTTTTCTTTTTGCAGAGATCAGGAGAGGGGGCCAACCTGTTTCGCCTTCGGGTCCTGGCAGACTCACCGCCTGCTGTGGGGAAGGTCTGGGGGCTCTTCCCCACTTGAAACGGGGCTCGCCACTTGGGCGGGCTGTAGGGTGGCATCTCTGGGAGGGTAGGAGGGGAAGGCACCAGGTGGGCACTCACCCCCTAGGCTGAAGCCTGAGCACCAGGGTGCGGAGGGTGCTCCATTGGTCATCACCTGGTAGGCTGTGGGTCAGCGAGAGGGATTACAGACAAAACCATGCACCCGGGCCTACACTCTTGCACGCACCATTTTTGGATCACTTTTCAGAGGGCACTTGAAAGGCAGTGAGGAGGTTTTATAATGTGTTATCACCGCCTGATTTAACCCTATAATGCTCTATTACCTTGCTCCACACAGTTGCAGTGCAACCCCAGTAAACTCAATGGGCGCGTTTGACAGGCAGTATTGCCTTAACTCAACACACACTAAGGCTAGGTTCACACTTATGCAGTTTGAATTTGATCCGTTTCTGCATTGTGTTTTGCGTTTTTGCACCTGTGTTTTTGCCGTGTATTTTGATGCGTTTTGCATTTGTTTTCTTGTTGCTAGGCAGATTTAAAATGCAAAATGCATAAAAAATGCACTACATGCTTTTTTGCAATATTTCCATTGAAGTCTATAGAACCAAAAACGCAACTTTTTGCGTTCAAAACATGGAGATGTGATTGTGTCCCATAGGAAATCATGTTAAATGGGCTGTAGTACGTTTCTGCAAAACGCTGCGGAAACCGCTTAGGTGTGAACCTATGTTAATGCATAACATAACTTATGGCAAAAATGTAAGTGAGCCCCAAAAACCAGTTTTTTTATGTTGGTCATCTGTGTCCTACTCCCTTCACCTCCACTCTTGTAGAGACAACAGGAAATAAAATGAGAATTCTCCAAAGTAAGAAATGATTATTCTGGCCAATGAAGTGAATTAACGTCAAAGCATGTGACGCGCCTAAACGTGTTACATACTTTTACAAGCATCAATAGTTTTTTTCTGATAAAATGCTGCTAGAAATAAAAGCATCTAGAAGAGATCGGAAAACATCCAGTGTGCACAAGGCCTTCTAGCCCTGATGAAGCTGGAGTGGTGTTGAACCCGAAACGCATTGTTTTATTTAGACTTTATTGTCAACAATTTAAAATAATTTGGACTATCTGCAGCTCCATTCTATATTTCTATGGCATAAATGGAAAGAGTTAATTTTCCTAGAGAGGAAACAGACAGCAAGAAAATATATACAAAAAAACACACACAGGGTGCACTACACCAAGTTGATGGCTCCCAATGGTCCACCAGTGCAATACAAACCACAAATAGGTCACCAGTCCTGAATGGGATGAAATGTTCTTTTGTCTTTAGCAATAAAAACCTGGCCGGGGTTCTAAACTTCCCATAAGCTACCCAAAATAAAAAAAAGTTTTGGTTTACTTATATTTATCTAAATATTTTTTTTCCATATTCAATTTCATTGACTAATATAACAAATGTTATTTGATTTTTTTAGATGCAAGAACAGATTTCATAGGGAAATGTTTTGTGTCCGGTTTCCCTGCTGGTAAAACCAACACTAAGTGGCTCAATGGGCGTACATGATTTTTTTATGAGCTGAATGTTTTTTCTTTTATTCTACATGCAAATGTCTGTCCTTTCTGCAGGCTGGCATAGAGCTGCCAGGGCGACTTGACATGATTTCCCTTCCTCTCCCACCTCCAATCTTGCAATAAATTATTATTTTCACCTTTACAAAATGGTTGTATTTTGGTTGGTGAAAATGCAGCATGAACAATATATTTTTGTCAAAATAATTGACTTAAAGCCCTCTAAGGACAGCAGAAAGAAAAATACCTTTGCAGTACAGCCTCCCCCACACTCCAGAGGTTAAATGCTCATTAAAGTGGCGCTATACAATATCCTCATTCTCCAAAAAACATTATATATATATATATATATATATATATATATATATACATACACACACACTCACCGGCCACTTTATTAGGTACACATGCTCAATTTCTTGGTAACACAGATTGCTAATCAGCCAATCACATGGCAGCAACTCAATGCATTTAGGCATCTAGACATGGCAAAGACAACTTGCTGAAGTTCAAACCGAGCATCAGAATGGGGATTTAAGTGACTCTAAACATGGCATGATTGTTGGTACCAGACTGGCTGGTCAGAGTATTTCAAAAACTGCTGATCTACTGGGATTTTCGCACACACAACCATCTCTAGGGTTTACAGAGAATGGTCCAAAAAAGATAATATATCCAGTGAGCGGCACTTGTGTGGACGAAAATGCCTTGTTGATGTCAGAGATCAGAGGAGAATGGGCAGACTGATTAGAGATGATAGAAAGGCTACAGTAACTCAAATAACCACTTGTTACAACCAAGGTATGCAGAATACTGTCTCTGAATGCACAACACGTCGAACCTTGAAGCAGATGGGCTGCAGAAGCAGAAGACCACACCGGGTGCCACTCCTGTCAGCTAAGAACAGGAAACAGAGGCTACAACTCTCACAGGCGCACCAAAATTGGACAATAGAAGACTGGTCCGATGAATCTCGATTTCAGTTCAAGCATTCAGATGGTAGGGTCAGAATTTGGTGTAAACAACATAAAAGCATGGATCCATCCTGCCTTGTATCAATGGTTCAGGTTGATGGTGGTGGTGTAATGGTTTGGGGGAGATTTTCTTGGCACACTTTGGGCCCCTTAGTACCAAGTGAGCATCATTTAAACACCACAGCCTACCTGAGATTTGTTGCTGACCATGTCCATCCCTTTATGACTACAGTGTCTCCGTATTCTGATGGCTCCTTCCAGCAGGATAATGCACCATGTCACAAAGCTCAAATCATCTCAAACTGGTTTCTTGAACATGACAATGAGTTCACTGTAGTCCAATGGCCTCAACAGTCACCAAATCTCAATCCAATAGAACACCTTTGGGATGTGGTGGAATGGGAGATTCACATCACTGATGTGCAGCCGACAAATCTGCAGCAACTGCGTGATGCTATCATGTCAATATGGACCAAAATGCTTCCAACACCTTGTTGAATCTATGCCATGAAGAATTAAGGCAGTTCTGAAGGCTACGCTCAGAACCCCATAATGACAATGTAAAAACAGAATTTTAGAAGTGTCTGTGAATTTATTAATAAAACTCTGAAACATCACATTGGACAAAGTATTCAGTCCCTTTTCAACAACACTTGAAATTTAGCTCATGTGCCTCCCATTTCTCTTGATCATTGCTGAAATGTTTCCACACCTTGGTTGGAGTCCACCTGTGGCAAATCCAATTGTCTGGACATGAGGTGGAAAGGCCCACACCTCTCTATAAAAGGCCTCACAGCTGACAATGCATACTGTATAAAAGCAAAAGCCATGAGGTCAAAAGAAATGCCTGCAGAACTCAGAGACAGGATTATTGGAAGACGCTGATCTGGGGAAGGCTACAAAAAAAGTTCTGCTGCGCTGAAGGTTCCCAAGAGTACAGAGGCCTCCATAACTCTCAAATAGGAGAACTTTGCACAACCAGGACTTTTCCAAGAACTGGTTGCCCAGCCAAACTGAGCAATCGGGGGAGAAGGACCTTAAGTAAGAGAGGTGACTAAGAACCCAATGGTCACTCTGACTGAGATCAAGAGAGCCTGTGTGGAGCTGGGACAAAGTTCCAGAAGCAGAGCCATCACTGCAGCCTTCTACCGATCTGGGCTTTATGGCAGAGTGGCTAGATGAAAACACATGAAAACCCACTTGGAGTTTGCAAAAAAAAGTTTTTGCAAACTTGCAAAAGTTTTCAGGTCCCACGATTATTAAGGGGTGTATTATTTTACATAAAAATTTCTCAAACTTGAAACTTTTATTTTTGGTCTGCAGATACCATACCAGTAGCATACACTCCTAAAGAAGTGAATTATGTTTACGAAACGCGTAGAGAATTGGGATGCACTTTACCATGGCATTTGATCGTTATTCTGTGAATGTCTAAGGTACAACACAGACAATGATATAATTAAATCAAAAAGTTTTTCATTTAGTAAAAAAAATTTATAAAGGACACCCTCTAAAATCATAAAATGATACAACTGAACTACTATAATTTTAATTGGCGTTCCATATCTTATACACAAATATTGGTATTAGAATTCCTGTGAGCAAGATAGAGATCGCAACGTAAACTGCCCTGTCTCTCCACAGTATCCAATCAGAGAATGCTTTATTATTATTATTATACAGTATTTATAAAGCGCCGATAGTTCACTCAGCGCTGTACATTACAAAGGGGGACAGAACATGTGACAGAACAATACCAATACAATGCAAAACATGAGGGGATCGAGGGCCCTGCTCTTTCGAGCTTACAATCTAGGAGGGAGGGGATGGTTGCACAGAAGGAGATAGCTGTGGGGGATGGAGTGGTAGGAAGAGTGGAGGAGGTCGGCAAGTTAGCAGGGGGTGGGGTAGGCTTCCCTGAAGAGGTGGGTTTTCAGGGTGCACCTAAAGGAAAGGCGAGTAGGTGATAATCTGATGGGTTGGGGCAGGGAGTTCCAGAGGATGGGTGACACCCTGGAGAAGTCCTGGAGGCGGGCATGGGAGGAGGAGACCAGGGAACTAGAGAGAAGGAGGTCTTGTGAGGAGCGGAGTGTGCGTGTTGGGTGGTACTTGGATATTAGGTCAGTGATGTAGTTCGGGGCAGTGTGGTGGACGGCTTTGTACGTCAGTGTTAGGATTTTGAACTTGATCCGTTGCGCAATCGGAAGCCAGTGGAGGGATTGGCAGATGGGGGTGGCGGAGATGGAGCGGTTGGAAAGGTGAATGAGTCTGGCAGCCGTATTCAGGATCGACTGAAGTGGGGATAGCCATTGGCGAGGCAGGCCAGTGAGGAGGGAGTTGCAGTAGTCAAGTCGTGATATGATGAGGGAGTGGATGAGCTGTTTAGTGGTTTCTGGGGTTAGGAACGGCCGTATTTTGGTGATGTTGCGGAGGTGGAGTCTGCACGAGCTTGTTAAAGATTGGACTTGGGGCTGGAAGGATAGGTTGGAGTCCAGAATGACACCAAGTACTCTGGCCTGCGGGGCGGGTTTGATGGTGGCGTTGTTGGACATGATGGAGAAGTCAATGGGGGGTGGTGTCCGAGCTGGGGGGAAGACAAGAAACTCAGTCTTGGAGAGGTTCAGTTTAAGGAAGTGGAGCGACATCCAGTCAGATATGTCGCTCAGTAGGTGTGTGATTTGGGCGGAGACTGAGGGGGTGAGGTGGGGGGTTGAGAGATAGATTTGTGTGTCGTCGGCATAGAGGTGGTAGTTGAAGCCGTGAGAGTGTATGAGTTGGCCTAGGGAGGAGGTGTAGATGGAGAAGAGAAGGGGCCCGAGGACGGAGCCTTGAGGGACCCCAACAGAGAAGGGGAGTGAGGGGGAGGTGGTAGCATTATAGGTAACGCTGAAAGAGCGTTACCAATAATGATCATTATGATCATTGAGAAAATGTAAAGTGTTCCCTTAATGGTGCCTGTGCTAAGCAAGTGACCTTCTGGGCTGACAATGTTGCAGGGCATCCTCTTGCACAGAACTCGAAAGCTAGTAGCAATCACTGTAGTAGCGATGTCCTACTACAGTGATTTCGAGCTTCCACGAGATTCCACAGGTATGGCACATTAACACTAAGGCCTCATTCACATTATTGCGTAGCGAGAATGAGAGTTCTTGCTACATGATTTTGACAGTGCGATTTGCATGTAATTCTGCGTGTCGCATAGGGCAGTCCAATCATTTGAATAGGGAGCCCTATAAGCGCTTGTCACCCGAAAAGAAGCTCCTGTGCCAATTTTGAAAAGCGCAGTTTGCAAAAATTGCTTATTCTGCTCTTGAATCAGAATCGCATCTTGTTTGGGGTGCCTTTAAGGATAACGGCACCCAAACATGTGTTGAGCGTTGTGCTGCAATCTCCACGTGATTTGGAATTGTGGACAGAATCGCCACGATTTTGCCTGCGACCCCAAAATCGCAAAACGTCAACGGGGCCTTACGTTAAACCAAGTTGATCCAATGTCAAAATTGCTATACCTAAACTTCAGCCTTACTACCCAGTTATAATCTGTGCATTATTAAATATGCCACTGAATGCATTTTTTTAACATCTGTTTAACAAGTCACAAAATATCTATTGATCCTGCCTGAAACCCAGAGAACTGATAACTTCCCGTTGTGCTCTCTGTCTTAGAGCACTGTAATCAGTTACATTGTTGTCAGCTATCTTTGAGACTACACCCTTCTTTGTTATGTAGAGGAGGGGAGCTGTGTGGGTCCATAGTCCTATCTTGTTCCCATTGCTCTGATACAGAGTGTTTTGTCATACTTAAAGCCCAGTTTCACCCAAAAGTGGAAGCTCCACTTTTCTGCCTCCTCCCCCCCTTTGCTGCCACATTTGGCACCTTTTGGGGGTAGCAGGTACAGTTGCAAGAAAAAGTATGTGAACCCCTTGGGATTACGTGGAGTTTTGCATGAATTGGGCATAAAATGTGCTCTGAACGTCATCTAAGTCACAACAATAGAAGAACACAGTCTGCTGAACATAATACTACACAAACATTAGATGATGCCATGGTTTAATTGCACATAACATGTAAACATTCACAGTGCAGGGAGGAATAAGTATGTGAGGCCCTAGCTTAATGACTTCTCCCAGAGCTAATTGGAGCCAGGAGTGAGCCAACCTTGACTCCAATCAGTGTGATGATATTGGATGTGTTGCTGACAGCTGTTCTGCCCTTAAAAAACACACAACTGTTTTGGGTTTACTGGTTTCAAGAAGCACTGTCTGATGTGAACCATGCCTCGCAGAAAAGAGCTCTCAGAAGACCTACGATCAAGAATTGTTGACTTGCATGAAGCTGGAAAGGGTTACAAAAGTATCTCCAAAAGCCTGGTTTTGATAGGTTTTGATAGGTACCCACTTCCTGCTGAGTTCGCCCCGGTGAACTGAGCCGGAAGTTTGGCACTCCCCTGCAGCCCTCTGGGACACTTCCAAGGTCCCAGAGCACTGCAGCGCTTTCACAAATTGAGGTGCACGTCACGCATGAGCAGTAGCAGACTGGTTTCATTGCCACTTTCCCTTAGTCAAGATGGCGGCGCCAGCCTATTGAGCAATACAGCCTATTGAGGAATCGACTCGGGGTGAGGACACCTTTGGATGCCTGGGCAGGTAAGTGCCCTAATATTAAAAGTCAGCAGCTACAGCATTTGTAATTTGAATTTTAAGCTGGAAGTGTGTTACTGGCAGAATCACCAGGTGGAAATTAAGAAAAAGAAATAAAAAAAAGAAAACTAAGACAACCACTGCATATAATATATTTTTGTTTGTTGATTTAGATACACTTTAATTTTGTTCCTTTTTGACATCTTTTTCAAAATGTTCTTTTTTTAGCTGCAGGAAAAATGCCTGACTCCAGCTGGGAATATGTCTGTTTTTTTACAATCTAGACAGGTCTTTCAACTCTGGCTTTTCTCTATGGCCCGTACTCCGCATTACATTTCTTTCTCTTTTTAGTATCGCACAGCATGCAACTGTCACTAACAGCGTGTATAATTGACAGTTAGTGGAATAATGCACAGGGCTTAAAGTGAACCTACACTAGGGAGACAAATTGAAAACTAAAAACAAACCTTTTCTTAGTTTACTGTAAAGTGGTTGTGAACCTCTGGAATGGAAAACGTACAAAGCATTTCCCTCTATAGTGTGCACTTGTCTCTGTGCAAAGAACCTAATGTGATTTCTGTCTGCTCTCCCTCTCTGCATGTTTCCCTATGAGACTGTGTAGGGGGGTTGTCAATTCCCCTCACTCAGGTCTCAGCTTACACTCAGCTATGCTTTATGCTGTGCAGTGTGTGACAGCAGATCCTCGCCCTCTGCCTCCTGGATATCAGAAATGCTGTCTAAATTCTGCACTTTGGGTTAAATGCATATCTCGGCCTCCATGTGCATTTACTCAAAGTTCCAGCACGGTGGTGACAGGGCCTGTATATCATGGTCAAATCTAGTACAGAAGTACCTCACAGCTAGGGGCGGACTGACAACTCATGGGGCCCCCGGGCAATAAGAGATCATGGGGCCCCTGTGTCCTTGCTCACACTCAAACCACACCCAAAAAATCCTATGAAAGGTACCAGAGGCATCTCATGGGGCCCCCTACTGACCCCGGGCCCTCGGGCAGTGCCCGAGTGCTCAAATGGTCAGCCCACCCCTGCTCACAGCTGATTTTGTATAATACAGTCACAGTATTATAGAAGACTCGTACTAGGCATACAATGCTTGGCAGAATCTGGCGAAGGAGGTGGTTGGAAGACAGGATGGTGGCAAAAGGCACCCGAGTGGCAGGAAGAGATTATAGCTGTCATCCCAGACGTAGAGCCCCTACTCTGCCCTCCTCCATCGGAACCTTTCCATGTGCCAGACACGTTGTCTCTGACCAATGGGTTCCTGCTCCTGCCCAGCAACTTCACAAATGTGTGCCAACTACAACAAAACAGTATACTGTAGATGAGACACTGCTCAAACGGGAACAAAGCAGACGCCTTTTACCCCGCCCACCGGGTGAGTCAAAATGCGTCACTAGGTGTGGTCAGAGCAGCGCTGGCTGTGGCCATACACCACCTAAGCACTGGGCTGGTCTGAGCGGCATTTCATCGACAGTATACTAACACTTCTGGATTACTGAACTCAGATGCTCCCACATTCTGAGCATCAGCGGGGAGACACCCATGAATCCAGCTCTGAGCGGTGCAAGAAACCTTTTTCATGATTACAGTGAGACAGTGTCATTTATTAGCACTGTCCTCACTAAAGATGGCCGCCAAGGTCATCCAGCACAACAGACTCCAATCGAACGGCTAATGATGCCTACGGAGGCCTCAGAGGAGCAAGAGTTCCTTTTATCTTTCATCCTCCCTGTATGGGGACTGCAGAAACAGTGCCACCGGTGGAGGGAGGCTGAATCAAATCTGCCTAAACAGGTACCACTTATGTAGGAGGATTTGTTACATCTCTATGTATCACCTGAGGCCAGTCACTTTAGTGGGCATATATAAAGTTTTACAACCACGTAAAGTAGCCCCAACCTGTACAGAAAGCATCTGAAAATACTCAATATATCTAAAGGTTTACAACCACGTAAAGTAGCCCCAACCTCTACAGAAAGCATCTGAAAATACTCTACATATCTAAAGGTTTACAACCACGTAAAGTAGCCCCAACCTCTACAGAAAGCATCTGAAAATACTCTACATATCTAAAGGTTTGCAACCACGTTAAGTAGCCCCAACATCTACAGAAAGCATCTGAAAATACTCTACATATCTAAATGTTTGCAACCACGTAAAGTAGCCCCAACCTCTACAGAAAGCATCTGAAAATACTCTACATATCTAAAGGTTTACATCCACTTTAAGTAGCCCCTACCTCTACAGAAAGCATCTGAAAATACTCTACATATCTAAAGGTTTAAAACCACGTTAAGTAGCCCCTACCTCTACATAAAGCATCTGAAAATACTATGAAAATGTAAACTTTTTAGAATTTTAGACATTCCCCTTGGATGAGTCTGCTGCTCAGGCATCAAGCATTGCCTTGTGGATAAGGGCACGTGCATTCTCCGCATATTAAAAAGCTTGGGTTTGTAGGATGGCGCTCTGTGTTGAAGGGGTGACCAATTAAAAGGGTTCTAAGACACCTAATGACATTTACTATTAAACATTCCCACTACTTTGCAGTTTATATATTCAGTACAGCTTGGCTTTAGTGCCGGAGAGGCAAATGGAGCACGATGAAACATGCGGGAGGGGGATGATGGAGAATGGAGTTTTTCATATTCGATTTGGACAAAAAAATGATTTGATTTGTGAGATTCTGATGACATAGCTTGTCAGCTGTGATAAATATGTGACATCCTGAGTCAGTTGAAAGAATTACATTACATACTGACTTCAATCTCCAGGTCAAATAATAGAATATAGAGCGAAAGATCAAAAGTAAGAGAGCAAAAAAAAAGTGAGAAATGAGACCACAAGAATGAGCGACCAACTGGACAAGAAGTGGAGTGAGAGGGTGAGCAAGCAAAAGGGGGAGCGAGAGTAAGACAGCAAGATGGAGATAGAGAGGGCAATAGACAATGGGAACGGGAGAGAAGAAGAGAAAGAAAAGAGATTAAGAGGGCAACAGGAAAAGAGCAAGAACCTGACAGCGGGAGTGCAAATGGGAGAGAACAGGAGTAAGAGTAAGATACTGAGAGGGCAACAGTGAGAGGTCTATAGGGAGAACAAAAAACCTACAATGAGAGAGCAAATGGGAGAGAAGAGGCATAAGAAAGCAAGGGTCAGAGGGCAGCAAGGACAGAAGAAAAATAAAAGGGAGAGAGTGAGAGGGCAATGGAAAAGAATAAAAGTGAGAGGACAACAGGGAAAGAATGAGAGTGGGGGCCATAGGGGCAGAAGAAGAAAAACAAGAGCACAAGAGGACACAAATAACAAGAGCAAGAGAGCTAGAGTAAGATGGGAATAGCAAGAGAGCAAAACTGAGAGGAAGAAAATGGGACAGCAACAGGGAGAAAACTGGAGTGAGAGAGAGGGCAAAAAGGAGAGAACAAGAGCAATAATAAAAGGGCAATAAGGAAAGGACACGTGCATGACAGCAATAGGGAGAGAACAAGAGCAAGGGTGAGAGGGCAATAGGGAGAGAACAAGAGTGAGAGGGCAATGGGGACTGAAGAAGAGCTAGAGAAAGAGGATGAATAGGCAAATAGGAACTAGAGTGACAGATAGAACAGTAGGGTGAGGACAAGAGCAATAATAAAAGGGCAATAGATAGAGAACAAGAGAAATAGTGAGGGGGTAATAGGGAGAGAACAATAGTGAGAGCAATAGGATGAGAACAAGACTGAGAGGGCAATAGGGAAAATGGAAGAGGCAACACAGAGAAAAGATAAATGAATGTGAGAGGCCAACAGGGAGAGTACAAGAGTGAAAGGGCAATGGGGACTGAAGAAGAGCTAGAAAAAGAGAGTGAGTGGGCAAAGGGAGAGAACTAGAGTGACAGAGAGAACAGTAGGGTGAAGACAAGAACGATAATGAAAGAGCAATAGATAGAGGTCAAGAGCAAAAGTGAGAAGGCAATAGGGAGAGAACAAGAGGGCAAGTGAGAAGGCAATAGGAAGAGAAAAAGAGTGAAAGGGCAAGAATAAGAGAGCAATAGGAAGAGAACAAGAAAGCAATAGGAAGAGAACAAGAGTGAGAAGGCAATAGGTAGAGAACAAGAGTGAGAGTGCAATAGGGAGAGAAGAAGAGTGAGAGGGCAATAGGGAGTGAACAAAAGTGAGAGGGCAATAGGGAGAGAACAAGAGTGAGAGGGCAATAGGGAGAGAACAAGAGTGAGAAGGCAATAGGTAGAGAACAAGAGTGAGAGTGCAATAGGGAGAGAAGAAGAGTGAGAGGGCAATAGGGAGTGAACAAAAGTGAGAGGGCAATAGGGAGAGAACAAGAGTGAGAGGGCAATATGGAGAGAACAAGAGTGAGAGGGCAATAGGGAGAGAACAAGAGTGAGAAGGCAATAGGTAGAGAACAAGAGTGAGAAGGCAATAGGTAGAGAACAAGAGTGAGAAGGCAATAGGTAGAGAACAAGAGTGGGAAATCAATAGGGACAGAAGAAGAGTGAGAGGGCAATAGGGAGTGAACAAAAGTGAGAGGGCAATAGGGAGAGAACAAGAGTGAGAGGGCAATAGGGAGAGAACAAGAGTGAGAGGGCAATAGGAAGAAAACAAGAGTGAGGGGACAATAGGGAAAATGCAAAGGTCAGATGGCAACACAAAGAAAAGATAAATTAAAGTGAGAGGACAACAGGGAGAAGAGCTAGAGAAAGAGGGTGAGTGGGCAAATGGGAGAGAACAAGAGTGACAGATAGAACAGTAGGGTGAGTACAAGAGCAATATTAAAAGGGCAAAAGATTGAGGACAAGAGCAATACTGAGAGGGAAATAGGGCGAGAACAAGTGTAAAAAAAAAAAGTAAAGTGTTGCTAAACCCAGAACCCTGCATTATCTGGTCCCCCACAGTACACAGAACATGGAAATGCAATTATTTTAGTATATATAAACTGCTAAATACCTTTTCTCAGAAGTTGGAGCAGTCTTGTGACTTTTATCAGTGTCCAGCAGAGCACTGTAAGAGGAGTTTTCATTCTCCCCTGATTGTCCTATTAGACTATCGGACCCCTGACCCTCTGTCTGGACAGTGATGATTGGCCCTGTGCTGATCACATGCACTCTCCCAAGAAAAAAAAAACTCTCTAGCAATACACACCAAACTGAGCATGTGTAGCTTGCCCCTAAGGCTCTGTTCTATCAGCAGAAGGATTGGGAACATTAGAAGAAGGGGAGGATCAGAGAAGACAGGATCAAATAGCCTTTTTACACAATGCAGAAGATTAATCCCTTAAGTTTCACAGTGAGTATCAGAAGCATGCTTTACTGCATATACAGACTGATTTTACTGTTGTGGGTTTAGTAACACTTTAAGAGGAAAAACGGAGAGAACTAGACCAAAAAAGATTGCAATAGCAAGAGAACAAGAGTAATAATGAAAAAAAAAGCAATAGGGAGAGAATAAGAGCATGAATAAGAGGGCAATAGGGAGAGAACAAGAGTGACAATGAAAGGGCAATGGGGAAGAAGCAGAGCAAGAAAGGGCAATAGAGAGAAAAAAAAGAGCAAGAAAGAGGACAATATGGAGAAAACATGAGCAAGAGAGCAAGTAAAAAGGAAATAACAATGGTGAAAGAAAGAAAGCAAGTTGACAACAGGGGGAGAGCAAGCAAGAGGGCAATAGGGAATGAAAATAGCAAGAGGGGGAAAAAGGGACAAGAAAAAGCAAGGCCAGGACAGAGAGACTGAGAGAACAGTAGGGAACAAAAGAGGAGTGAGAATGTAATGGGGAAAAAGGGACAGAACAAGAGCAAGACAGAGTAAGAAACAAGAAAAGTACAAGAGCAAGACTATAATAAGAGAAAGATGAAGATAGCTGGATAGCTAGACCTAGAAGGAGCTAGCAACAAGAACAGAACATGGGCGAGACAGATGGAATGAACAAGCCACAGAGTGAGAGCGAGGGAGCACAAGAAGAAGAGACAAGTAAAGCAAGAAAAGAAGATGAACAAACCAGCAAGATGAGTTAAACAGAAAAACTAAATAAAAAATATATAGAATATACAAAATTGTTTATGAAATCGTTCTGGCTCAGCAAACCTTGGAGTGGGTCATCCCAAGGGTCAGAGTTATTTTGAGGGAAACTGAATCTCCCATTTCATGTAGTAAACATGAGGCCATTTTTCTGAATAATATATGCTCACTTGACCTCAAAGCAACCAAAAAGCCTCTGTGAAGATATGAAACCTTTCATCCTTGCACATATGGTTTCAGGACAACCAGTAAAAGGAATCCAGCAGTTGGGTCCATTTCAGTCTTATAGAACTATAAAAAGGATTATATCAAACAATTGCCCAGAATCAGCATTTCACAGTGGGGGGTCATTATAAGATGTCACAAGCTGAGCAACAAAATGCTGATCCCTATGATTAATGGTGGGTAGCGAGTCTTGCATGTTGGGTTTTTTGTAGCCGTAAACCAAAGTGGGTAACATACAGCTTTCTACTACTACTGAATAAATAAATCCACCTCTATTTGTGAATCCCCACCAGAAAGTCACACTTTCTCCCTAGAAAGTAGAAATATAATAATACAACCTTTCTGTCATCCTACCCATTTCCAAATTAAATAAATAAATAAATCCATACAAAATCAATAGTCAATCAAGTGTCCAATTAAAGTCCAAAAATTCAGATGAAGTCCGGAAGTGACGAAACGCGTTAGAGACGTGACGTCAAGACGCACGCACGGTAACCAGAAGTGCCGTCGTGGCCATTTTGATTGCTGGAAAAACGTGGTTTCTATGCCCATTCTTTGCAGGGCTTGTTCTGTGCTACTCAGAGAGCTGAAAGTGGCTAACCCCAATGTAAGTGTATATTAAAATTTATCCCTATACTCGGAAATCTGTTCTAAGATGTTCTTCATCTTTATGAGGATTATGGAGGATGGACTCCTGAAGTGAAAGAATTTGAAAGCAATACTGTTACCAGAGATATTGGCTAAGCCTATGAATACTCCCAGAGGGTAATGGTATTTAGTATCACTACTTTGATTGTTCACGGAGTGTTCACTGTATGAATTGTAGTGGTCATTGAGTGTTCACTGAATTATTGAAGTGCTCACTTAAAGAAGCATTCACCTTAAGATTTGATTTTGTTCACTGTTTACTATAATTACTATATTTAATTTATATTCTTTTCTTCTTTTTTTTTTTTTTTTTTTTTTATTTGCTGTTTGTTTGTAATATCACCATTAATCACGATTTGAGTGGTTTGGAATTTGCACAGATTTGATTTTGCACTTTATAAGAGTATTTGAATATTTGGAAGATAATGCACTATATAGTATTTCTTATTTTCGAGGAATCACAAGGATTATTTTAGGATTGGAATCCTTCCTACTGGATTTATTTCGGATATATTTTTGACTTAGGGAATTTTTGGACTTTAATTGGACACTCGATTGACTATTGATTTTTGTATGGATTGATTTATTTATTTAATTTGGAATTATTTGGTTAGAATATTCAAGGGTAGGATGACAGAAAGGTTGAATTATTATATTTCTACTACTACTGCCTAGAAATTACATTTTGAAGCCAAGGGATATTTTTAGACATTTTCTGTTCTGCTGTTGGGGCTCCTGTTGTCAGGGATCCGGGTGTGACCAGAAATGTGTGGACTGACACAGGGAAGTAGCAGGCTTCAGGAACACAGGCGTAGTCAGGGCTGGAGAGGTGGAATGGTCAGGCGGGCCATAAGGTACTGCCAGGCACCGCCCGGCGGGATCTCTAGTGACCCACAGAACAGGATTCCCCAGGGCACAGAGTCTAAGCCCCAGTCTGCCTTTTCACCAGAGCCCCTGATGGTGGGGATGGACTTGGCGCAGGACTGATACCAGGTCGTGGCCCCTAAGTGCACCCAACTGTGGTAGAGGGGTCCGCCGAGGGTATGTACCAGGGGAAAGCCTGATGTGAAGGGGCTGGCAGGTTTGGACAGTAGTGACTGGATCCGTGCGGGATGGATGGATCGTCTGGGTAGGGTCAGGCATAGTCAGGCAGGCCAGGTCAGCAACGTGCGGGCAGTGAGGTACCGGAGGAGCAGGCAGAGAATAGTCAGGGTCACAAGCCGGGTTCAGTAACTCACGGGCAGCGCGGTACAGAAGATCAGGCAGAAGGATGGTCAGGCAAGCCAGGGGTTCAACAGGAGACGGTCAGCAGAAGTCAGGATCAAAGCAGGGTCAGCAACTAGGCAGATAGGCAGGAACACAGGATACCAGGTACAGGGGCTCATGGGAAACATACACCAAGGCGCTGACTGCAGGTCTGGGCATTCCTTAAATACACCTCCTGCAATCAGCCCCAGGTGTTGGCTGATTGCAGGAGTGAGCTTCTGGCTGCTGAGAGCACCCGCTGGTCAGCCCTGGTACTGCAGCCTACACGGCAGGTGAGTCCCACCACCAGTGCTGAGTCCATTCCTGACACCTGTGCAGTCAATCATCACAAATACTGTACTGGAGAGATAGGGAGTGACATCATGATCAGCAAAAAGCAAAGTATTCCTTGAATGGTGCCAGGGCTATGCAAATGGATTAAAGCTAGCCGGAAGCTAGTAGCCATTGTGGTAGTAGCAGTGCCTACTAAAGTCATTTCCAGCTTCTAGAGCAGCCTTTTTTAAACAAGAGTGCCGTGCCAAAATGCCTATAAAATGCCAAAATTTCCCAAAAATTGTCTGCAAGCCAGCATTTGGAACAAACCCGACTTTTTGTTACACAAAACCACAGCTTTTTTATTGTGCAACATTACAGTCAGCAGCAAGTGTCCTAACAACCGATGACCTCACCAGTTGATAAGGAGCATGTCACATGCTCGTTGTTTGCCCCTGTCCTCCTCCTCTCTGCTAGCAATGGGGTCATGTTTGCTGAGTAACGAAGAGAAAATCAGGGAGAAAAGAAACATTGGAATACTAGTCAGTACCAGTGTGCAAAGGTGGATTTGCTTTGTAAGAATAAACCACCTCTAATGCTGGGTGTCCTACATGTGTGGATGCTGCTGAAGTATAAAAAAATATTAGTCTAGTTTTTTACATTTTAAAATGGTGTGCCTCAATATTTTTCTGAATTTTAAATATCGAGAAACACTGATCAAGTGAGGCCTTTCTCTTTTTAACATGGAGGACATCTTAAAATAACTTCCAGGTTTCAGGGAATCCCTGCTAACAATTACTATATCTACATCTCATGGTCATGGTGCATTGGTGGGGTGGCTACTGAGAAGAATGCTCTTTTCATTTGTGGTCATGAGGAAGAATCGCTCCTATTACAGTTAGCTAAAAAATCATTGGCTCCAGTGGTTACCTACACTGGGTGCCACATTCTCCAGAAAACAGAGGAGGGGGAACTTCTGGCTTGTATGGTATGGGGGTGAATTAGTGCATATGGAACAGGCAGCTTGCACATCTGGAAAGGAACCATCAATGCTGAAAGATATATCCAGGTTTTAGAGCAGCATTTACTCCCATCCAGACGTCTTTTTCAGGGAAGGTCTTGCATATTTCAGCAGGAGAATGATAAACCGCATACTGCATCTATGACAACAGCATGGCTTCATAGTAGAAGAGTCCAGGTGCTTAAATGGCCGGCCTGCAGTCCAGACCTTTCCCCAATTTAAAATATTTGGTGCATCTTCAAACAAACAAGATGGCAAAGAAGACCCAGGACTGCTGAGCAGTTAGAATACTATATCAGGCAACAATGGGACCACATTTCTCTCCCAAAACTCCAGCACCTGGTCTTCTCAGTTCCCAGACCTTTACAGAGTGCTGTCAAAAGAAGAGGGGATGCCATGCCATGGTAAAAATAAACACATTTTTGAGACCTGTTGCTGCCATCAATTTCAGAATGACCTTATTTTTTTCTTAAAATGTTACATTTTCTTAGTTTGAACATTTTCTATTTTCTATTGTGGATAAAATACGGGTTAATGGGATTTGCAAATCACAGCGTCCCAACTTTTTTGGAAATGGGAAGTTATCTGAGAAGAAGAAATTGTTCATAGTTCAAAGAACCCCAAGCAACCTCTGTAGGAACCTTAGAGTTCCATACAACCATGTTAGAGAAAAGCTGTTTTGGAGGGATCCCACAGGTATGGTATATACATAGTTACAATGGTCCAAACTGAATGAACATAGCTACAATATGTAGAACCCAATCTACATAAAGCACCACTGAAAGCCAGAGATAAAAGATCTCCCCCAAGCAACCTCTGGAGGAACGTTAGAGTTCCATACAACCATGTTAGAGAAAAGCTGTTCTAGAGGGATCCCACAGGTATGGTATATACATAGTTACATTGGTCCAAACTGGATGAACGTAGCTGCGATATGTAGAACCCAATGTACATAAAGCACCACTGAAAGCCAGAGATAAAAGATCTTCCCCAAGCAACCTCTGGAGGAACCTTAAGGTTCCATGTAACCATGTTAGAGAAAAGCTGTTCTAGAGGGATCCCACAGGTATGGTATATACATAGTTACATTGGTCCAAACTGGATGAACATAGCTACAATATGTAGAACCCAATGTACATAAAGTGCTGCTGAAACCAGATAAGAGATCTCCCCCAAGCAACCTCTGGAGGAACCTTAAAGTTCCATGCAACCATGTTTAGAAAAGCTGTTCTAGAGGGATCCCACAGGTATGGTAAATACATAGTTACATTGGTCCAAACTGGATGAACATAGCTACAATATGTAGAACCCAATGTACATAAAGTGCCGCTGAAAGCCAGAGATAAAAGATCTCCCCCAAGCAACCTCTGGAGGAACGTTAGAGTTCCATGCAACCATGTTTGAGAAAAGCTGTTCTAGAGGGATCCCACAGGTATGAGGCATGAGGCATAGCACAGATTCACCTTAATGATGGACGTTATTTTATCTTTATAATTAGTTTGGCTTTACAGACACAGTATGATATGCAGCAAAAAAATTATTTATGTTGGTCTCCAACAGCAAGAAACAAAAATGGGGTAGAAAAAAAAAATCGAAACAAAATCAATCTAGTATTTTTAAACAGAATTTGTAAACTTCAGCATCTAAATCATAACCTGCAATGAAAAGGAGAGGAAAAAAAAAATCAGTTTTCATGAAATAAAAAAGAATTGATTTTCCTGGAATACAAGAACAGGGGAAGTCTATGAGTTATGTTTTATCTGCAGATACGGCAAGCGGTTATGTAAAGTCAGGGGAGCAAAACTGACCTTTGGATAAATTCGTTCCTTTCTCCGCTCATCAAAACACACAGCGGCTATATCATAAGGCTGTTATCACATCCTGGCCCTGAAAAGTGAACCAATTTCCCGGAGCTGTATTACACCGACCTGACACTGCGGCGCGCTGACAGCATAGCCTTAGGATTTGCTGAAATGGAGACTAGAATTTCCATGTAAGCAAATGTTTCCAACTTGGATTGAAGCTGAATTCTAAGCAGATATAGTATGCACAAATTAATACGGAGCCGTACTTATAAATACATATTAACCCCTTCCCACCCTTCCCCAGTGTCCCTTTAATTGAGTCTTTACACCCCGGAGTTGGGGTGTGATTGGCTGTCACGGTGGTCCCACCAGCTCCCAATCATTTTAAGAGACCTGGAGCTGTCATTGACAGCTCGGTCAATGTGCTGGGAGCATGCGGTGAGTGCATACTCGGTACAGAAGCCTCGGCAGTACGTGAACGCTTATGTGCGGTGCGTGGGCATTAAAGCCCATCCTCTTTGCCATTGCACATATGCATTACATGAGCACCAACAGGTGAAAGGTACATGACTTCCTGTAAAGCGCAGCTCAGGCTGGTGTAGAAAGAAGCAGCACAAGGAGCCAATCAGCTTTGCTTGAGTACAAGCAGCATGGTGATAGGAGGAAAGAGCAGACAGAGAGATAAACTCATCAGTCTGCTGCTTCCCCAATCACTATCCACTCCCATGCTGGAGGGTGGGGAGGTGACCTGTAAGGGCTCGTTCACACTTGGCTGTTTTACCAACGCTTGCCAAATGCCCCTATAGCGTTTGGCAAGCGTTGGTCCGGCGTTTGCGGAGTGTTTTTTAACGCTCCGCAAACGCTCCACAAACGCCGCATGCACGGTTTAGCGTTAATAACGCCCCACAAATGCCTATAATGCAGTTTGAGTGGTGTTACCGCTCCGCAAACGCCCCGCAACCGCGTCGCAACTGCACCGCAAACGCCGGCCGGGCTTTGCGGAGCGGCACCATAGACGAGAATAGGAGGCTTCAAAGCCTCCTGACTCGACCAGAGGTGTCCGTTTTGCCGCGACGCAACGCGACGCGACGCAAACGATCCCGTTAGAACAGCACCATGTGCTGTAATGTGCAGAATTGGCAGAGGCGTTTGGGAAGCGGTAAAAACGCTTCCCAAACGCCTCTCTCACGTCTGCACACAACGCTAGTGTGAACGTAGCCTAAGCGGTAGAGCTGATTCACACATATGCGGTGCAGATTAAGGCTCAGGTTTCAGTTCAGGTTCACACTGGTTTCTGTGCGATTTCCGCATCACATCATAATCGCACCCCATTCATGTAAACTGCTGCGGGTGTGTATTTTAAGTTAACAACACCCTAAAATTGGTTAGCAAAACGCGGTGCGATGTGCAGAATTGAATCATGTGAATGCCCATGCGATCCGATTCTGGTGTGGACCAGAAAAGGGTCCTGCACTATTTTGGTGCATATGCGGTGCGATTTGAGTCATTCAAAATGTATGGCTTAAATTGCACCGCACAAAAGTTGCAAGTGATTTGCACAGGAATGTGGCGAGGTTCCTGTGCGATTCACATGCGATGATCAGTGTGAACCCAGGTTCACAGCTAATTGACACAGTAGATGTTTTGTGGTTCAGGTCAGGTTTACATCAGGTTCAGGTCAGGATTTTATCCTGTTCACACATGTGCGGTTTGGGAAACTGTTTCCATAGAAGTCAATAGTGCGTAATCCACACTTGAACTGGACCGCACTGCTTGGAAATTGGACAGGACTCTTTTTCAAGGGAGAATGTCGCCAGCACACCGAGGATCACCAATATGGGTCCAAACGTTTTAATGAATGATCACATAGTTACAGCAAGGCAACGTTTCGGAGTCTCACAGGACCCCTTCATCAGGCATGTGACGTCACATGCCTGAGGAACGGGTCCTGCATGAACGTTCATTAAAACTTTTGGACCCATATTGGTGATCCTCGGTGTGCTGGTGACATTTTCCCTTGCTGATTCTGTTCGGTTCCAGCCGATGGTCGCTGCACCACCCACTTATACACACAGCCATTTTTAACGCAGGACCGTGCGCGTTTGGATTGTACACTTCCATTCATGACTCTTTTTCAGTTCACACTGAATCCACACCGCCAGTGCACCAGACATACATAAACAGGCACCATAGGAAGCAATGTTATTTCACATATCATGCAGATTGGATGCGGTTCACACCGCATCCAATCCGCATATATGTAAACCGGCACTTACTGAACTGCAAGAAAGAAAAATCAGGTCTTCTGTCCAGGCAGACAGGGCTGGGCGACATAGCAGTGTAAATCCTAGGCCTGGATGGACAAAAGTATAATTTATTTGGCAGGTTCATATATTTAGCCTTCATATATGTTCATATATTTAGCCTTTATATATGTGTTTAATGAAGAATCTCACTCCCCTCCCTTCACATTTGGTTTTGGCTGAAGTTAGCAGGGTGCCAGCTGTCCCTCCCATTTTCTTTAAGCCAGCCCCCTAATGATGCGCAGGCTGCATGTCCAGTGCAATGGGCAGTACCTGGCTCATGCACAGTGTGGCGCCGATTGTCTTTTCTTTTTTTATTATTCAATTGTGTTGGGGGATTGGGGCCTGTCGTTTACTGGTTGTTAAGGACGCTGAACGCTTCTTCACAACCAGCGTAAAAGTGACACACAGCCTAAAACGCAAAATGCAACATGAATTAACTACTTGCCAACCGCAGATAGCTGAATGACGGCTACACTGCGGCCGGCCAGTTCTGGGAGGACGTCATATGACATCCTCCCACAACGCGCTCTCCTGCGCGACACAGCTGATCACGTGATGTGGTAAAAGGCCAATCACAGCGGCCTTTTACCATGTGATCAGCCGTGTCCAATGACACGCTGATCACCGGGAAATGCAATTGCCGGTTCTCGGCTGCACTTTCCTCACGCTGTCAGAGTGCGAGGAAAGTACTGCCGAGAACCGGCAATTGTCAGAGCAGAGATCGGCACCGATCATCAGGGCAGTGATGATCAGTGCCCTGATGATCGGTGCCCAGCAGTGCCACCCACCAGTTCCGCCCACCTGTGCCCAGCAGTGCCACCTACCTGTGCCCAGAAGTGCAACCTACCTGTGCCCACCAGTGCCACCCACCTGTGCCCACCAGTGCCACCCACATGTGCCCACCAGTTCCACCCACCTGTGCCCAGCAGTGCACCCACCTGTGCCCATCAGAGCCACCTACCTGTGCCCAGAAGTGCCCATCAATGCAGTGCTGCCAGTCAGTGCCACCAGTCAGTGCCCAGCGGTTGTGCCAGTCAGTGCCCAGCAGTTGTGCCAGTCAATGCCTAGCAGTGCCGCCAGTCAGTGCCCAGCGGTTGTGCCAGTCAGTGCCCAGGAGTGATGCCAGTCAGTGCCACCTATCAGTGCTGTCTATCAGTACCCATCATCTGTGCCGCCTATCAGTGCCGCCTATCCGTGACACCTCATTAGTGCTGCCTATCAGTGCCGGCTATCCGTGCCACCTCATTAGTTCTGACTATCAGTGCCGCCTATCAGTGCCCTTCAGTGCTGCCTATCAGTGCCCATCAGTGCCGCCTATCAGTGCCCATCAGTGTCGCCTATCAGTGCCCATCAGTGTCGCCTATCAGTGCCCATCAGTGCAGCCTCATCAACGCACATCAGTGAAGGAGAAAAATTACCTGTTTGAACATTTTTATGACAGAAACAAAGGAAAAATAATTTTTTTTTCAAATTTTTTGCAATTTTTGTTTATAGCACAAAAAGTAAAGCGCCCAGTGGCGATTAAATACCACCAAAAGAAAGCTCTATTTGTGAGAAAAAAATGATAAATATTTCATTTGGGTACAATCTTGCATGACCGCGCAATTGTCAATCAAAGTGCGGCAGCGCTGAAAGCTGAAAACTGGCCTGGTAAAGAAGGGGGTACAAGTGCCCGGTAGGCAAGGGGTTAAAAAAATGCATCAAAGATGGATGTGAAAAAAACACAAAATGCACCTAGAAGATGCATCAACCGCAATCTGCATAGATGTGAACCTAGCCTATAGGAAGACTATGAATGCACATTTACAAATGCTGCCTTTTACTATGTGCATTGCATGCCTATGTGTCCAACTTCCCTATAATAACAATAGTGTATGTTCCCATCTCATTGTGTGTGGGATTCATGTCATTGTGTGTGGAAACTGCACTTTAAAGTGGATCTAAGCTCTCTCAATCAACAGCAACTATATTTGTAACTTTCATGCTGCTAGCATTAGTAAATAGATAGGAAAATATATCATATTTAAATGTTTTATACTTTTTTTACATTTCTATTTTGTTTTTTCAATTCTTACATTGCTTGGTTTCTAGCCTAGGCAAAAATTATGTCATACATCCCAGGAGTCTTCATGGCATTTCTTTTCTTTCATCTGGAGGAGGGGCTTTCTCAGCTAAGCACACCCTCCAAAGTGCATGCCTGAGCTAAGGGCAAATGGATCCCAGGAAGTAAATGCTACATGAATCAGCTGACCTTACTCAAGATGGCCACGGCCAGAAATGCTAGGGGGGTGCTTTTTAAAGTCAGTTTTCAACAAAAAGCATGGAGACATGGATGGATGGATGGGTGAATTGCTTTGAATCAGGGTGGATAAAAATCAATGATTTTTTTAAAAAATCAAAAAAATCTGATTTTTTTTATTTAAATCTGATTTTTTTTTATTTAAATCGGATTTTTTTTTATTTAAATCAGATTTTTTTTAAATAAAATGCTTTTTGAGGAAAATATATTACCATCCAAAGGTCATGAAATAAAGATGAGTTTTTTAATTATGTAGAATAAGGCTGTATATGTTTAATTTGTTTGGTAAATAAATGCCATGAATCCATTCACAATGTCATGCTCTTCCAGAGGTGTTTGTAAGATTATTGGGCAGTTTCTCTGCCTACAAGATATTATCACAGATGTTTGGTTTACTTTTGCAGTTCTCAAAACTGAATTTGGCTCAGCGGAGATCACATGCCTCTTCTTCACAGCAAAAATGTTATAACATGAACAGAGTTAAGAAAAAGACCTTCATCCTAACTTCTACAAACCTCTGAATACAGAATCAACCCCTTCACTGCTAAGTTTCAAGAAGTTCAGTGAATAGAATAGAAACGATATTTTTCTGATTGTTTGGAGTGGAATAGATCTGCACAAGAAGAAAGTGAAACTAAGTGTGAGGAGGAAGGGGCTGACAGTCTAAGTTTCTTCAAATATATATATTTTGTTTAGCCAAATTAGTTAACAAACATGGATGTTTAAGCAAATCACATATGCTGGAATGTTATTGTTTCAGTTGAATAAATCCATTTAAATTGTTATTATTAAGGTAATGATTAGTTTTCTCCTTCCTAAGTACAACAGAAAAGTTGTCCAAATATGAATGATTAACCTATTAAACTGGGGATAAAAAAACTAATATGAAAAGTTGTTATTCTAAAAATCTTCATCTACTTGTATATTAAAGTTATACCAGCAAGAATTAGTCTATGTAGAAAACTAGGATTTAAATCAAGCCTTACTGACTAGTGATTTAAATCGTGATTTAAATTGTGATTTAAATCAGTTTGATTTAAATCAAATCCACCCTGCTTTGAATATTAAAAATTAATGAAATAGCGTTTTCAGTTTATGGAGCTCAGATACAGTTTAGTTATTTATTTATTACAGGTACTTATATAGCGCCATCAATTTATGCAGTGCTGTATATATATATTGTACATTCACATCAGTCCCTAACCCTCAAGGGGCGTACAATCTAAGGTCCCTAACTTACATTCATACATACACATACTAGGGACAATTTAGACAGGAGCCAATTATTCTACCAGAATGTCTTTGGAGTGTGGGAAGAAACCGGAGTACCCAGAGGAAACCCACGCAGGCACAGGGAGAACATGCAGACTCCAGGCAGGTGGTGCCGTGGTTGGGATTCTAACCAACGACCCTAGTACTGCCAGGCGGAAGTGCTAACCACTTAGCCACTGTGCTGCCCCAGTTTAGTTCCGATTTAAGCTATTGACCTTCGTAAACAGACATGCTGATTGTATAACATGCCACATAGCATTGCGACCTTAGACTAAGCTTGGAACGCCAGTCAAGCTATGGATTCTGCACTCATGATCCACAGGAATGAAGCGTTGCCGGCTGTCAGTATGACCATCCAGAGCAATGTGTACAGCGAACAGAGGAAACGCCACTCTCCCGACCAGCCGCTATGACGTTAGTAAGGATGGGCTTCAGCCTGCATGTCTCCGCTAGGAAACCATGGCCTCTGATGCATTTCGCCCTGCCCATGGGGCTTAGTCACCACTAGTGGGTGGGATGAAACACATCAGAGGACATGGTTTCTTGGTGGGGACATGTAGGCTGAAGCCCATCCTCACTTCCATGTCATGTTGGCCAGTCAGGAGAGTGGAGTTTCCTCTTTTCAATGCATATGCAATATTTAATTTCAACTGAGAAAAAAAGAAAAGAATATTTGCAAGTTATATTTTTTTTCTTTTTAGCCTCAGTCATAATAAATAATTTGTACCTTCCCTTTAAGGCACTTTGATAAACAAGGCTCCATAATTGCTATAAGCAGACAGAACAGACTGAATACTGAACTGTATTTAAAAAGTTGGATTCTTTGAGCAGTTGGTGTAGAATTCGTACCCTGGATAATGACAGAGCTGAGAACTTGTCGTACCGCTGCGTGCAAGAACAAGATGTCAGGGTGCCCTTTTGTTTCATGCTGTTATTAAGTTTCTGAATGTCTGTAAACTGTTTTATCTGTGAAAAAGAGGACATTTTGAATGTAACAGTTTGTCAGCCGAGTCAAGCAAATCAGATGATTCACATTCATGAAAACAAAGATTTTTTTTTTTTATCTGTTTCTAATCTTCTGATCTTAAGGTAACAAATGTTTCTA
Source organism: Staurois parvus (assembly GCF_062004578.1). Classification (NCBI taxonomy): domain Eukaryota; kingdom Metazoa; phylum Chordata; class Amphibia; order Anura; family Ranidae; genus Staurois; species Staurois parvus. The sequence continues at coordinate 1,726,738 of NW_028318374.1, forward strand.
GACAAAACGGCTGCAAAACAAACAAAAAATCTTTGGGTACGCAGCATTCTCAACAGCAAGTCTAAAAATGAATTTGTAATGAGGGGCCACAAAGTGGCTACATCTCCCCTTCCAGGTTTCTGATTGGATGACCCTCCAGAGAAATAAAGCATGCATACACCAGCGGCAACTGACAGCTTTTTACCGAATGTTGCAGGAAGCCACCCACAAGGGACTAATCGCCCAGAAAAGGATCAGGTTCTGCACACAACCTGAAGGCAAAGAATGCTTCTCTTAAGCAGCTCAACTGGATACAGCCTGACAGCAGAATTGTATAGAGCAACTTATTAGAGTCTCGGGTAGCAAACTAACACAAGGTCACCGGCAAGAGTTACAAACTTATCGAGAAAGTCTCATTTCGGCTGAGAGGCTGCAACTGGGTCTGATGTAAAAGGCCTCAGGTGTTGTCACCTCTGTAGAAACAGAAAGAGACTAAATGCAAACAAAAAAAAGGTTCTCATTTATTATTTTTTCATTGAGAAGAAATTACATGGGAAAACTCTTCTAAAGCTGGCCATAGATCAGCAATTCTCAACCAGTATTCTGTGCAACCCTAGGGTTCCTCCAGAGGTTGCTAGGGGTTCTTTAAGCAATGACCAATTTCTTCCTCTCAACCAGGATTCCATGGAACCCTAAGGTTCCTCCAGAGGCTGATAGGGGTTCTTTAAGCAATGACCAATTTCTTCCTCTCAACCAGGATTCCATGGAACCCTAAGGTTCCTCCAGAGGCTGCTAGGGGTTCTTTTAGCAATGACCAATTTCTTCCTCTCAACCAGGTTTCTGTGGAACCCTAGGATTCCTCCAGAGTTTGCTAGGGGTTCCTTGAGCAATAACTAATTTCTGCCCCTCAACCAGGATTCTATGGAACTCCAGGGTTCCTCTAGAGTTGTTAGAGGTTCCTTGAGCAATGAGCAAATTCTGCCTGTCAACCAGGATTCCATGGAACCATATGGTTCCTCCAAACGTTGCTAGGGTTCCTTGAGCAATGAGCAAATTCTGCCTTTCAGCCAGGATTTCATGGAACACTAGGGTTCCTCCAGAGATTGCTAGGGGTTCCTTGAGCAATGAGAAATTTCTGTCTTTCATATAAATAACCACTGCATTTAGGTGCCATTCTAAATAAATGGCACCTGACCACGCATGGTGTGTTTTGCCACTATTGAAGTGTGTTTTGAGATCATAGGTAGAATCACAGTGCTTCTGCCTGAGATCCCAAAATGCCAGATGTGAACGTGGTCAGAATGCCTTAAAGACAGCTAAAAAGATCATTGGTGTTTTGCTGCTATCTTTGCCAAGTGGTCTTAGTCCTGGAACTATGCAGGTACCATCAAGCAGAACGCCAGATGTGAATGGGGCCTAAGGGTTACATTTTTCCTACATACCACCAATGTAATGAGCATTCTTTCCATTGACCCATGGATACTTGTACTAGTAGTGGTTCTCTAAGACCTGAAAATTGTTCCTCTAGTGCAGTGGTCCCCAAACTGTGAACCTGGGGCCAGATGCGGCCCTTTGCTTACATTTATCCAACCATTGAGGCTTTATTGCTGCCACTGACACCAACAGTGGGGCTTAATTCTTGCCACTGACATCAACAATGGGGCATAAGTCCAGACACTGACATCAACAATGGGGCACTATACCTTCCACTGACACCACTTATGGGACATTAATCCTTCCACTGACAACACAAATGGGACATTATTCCTCCCAAGGACACCAACTATTTCTCCCCCTAATACCAAAGATCTGGAATTTTCTACTTCCACTGTGCACAGCCTAGCCTCCCTAAAGTCTGAAGTACAATAAAGTGGCCCTTTCTTTAGAAAGTTTGGCTCTAGTGCAAAAAGGTTGAGAAAGTCTATTCTGGTCTCACCCACAACTGCCAGCAGGCACCTTAATTGGTCTACACCTGAGATTGCAAGGTCACAGAGAAGGTTACTCTCCCCAAATGCTTACTTACTTTGCACTATGGAGAACGTGGGATTGTGGCACCATAATTTGGTCACTGGGTGGACCAGGGAATTTGACTAAGAATATGTGTCTCTTGGGGCTCTTGAAGAAATCCAAAAATCCAGAAAGTGGTTTGACTTGACAACATCCACACAAAACTGAGCTATCAAATTCAGATACTGCCATTACATTTGTTTATCAAATTTTAAAAAATATGAACTATTTTGAAATAAGCTCATTAGCATAATGCAAAGCAGTCTTTCTTTAGGGCAACCAATCAAACACTGCAAATGATAATGAAAATGAACCTAATTATAAATACCTTCAAACCATCTAGTACCTGACTGCTGCCGGGGCTCTAACATTTCATTTTGATAAAAAGATATTTCAAAAAAGAAAATCAGTGGAGCTAACGAAAGGAGACAATGAAATATATCAGAACTTTCTACATCCCACCAGCTTAAAGTATGGTGTACGGTAACGTGGATGTGTCTGGAGGATAAAGTGAACCGCTTAATAGGCTTGGGTCTAAGCAAAAACTTTCCTAGTTATAATGACAGTGCTGCTTAGATCTCAAAATATCATGTATTCATTTGGTCTCAATCTCTGCGGGGGCTGTAACAGGTGAATTACTAGCCATAATTATTAGTTTTCTTCATCCTCTCTTACTTGAGATCCCTTGGTGTCACCGTGTGTCCACCCCCACAAACGACACCTATGACATGCTGAGCAGTATTTTTTATTCCTTGAAATTTGTATTGTCATTAAAGGCATGGAGAACCCATAAAATGTAATGTTTCTTTGTGCTTTATTGTCAGCACATTATTTGGTCAGCGTATACACTGCTTTTCTCACTTTCAATTTGTTTGTAACTTGCAGACCAAGCATGAGATAAAGGAAAGCAGTGCTTCCCTATCCCTCTTCCATTCATTATATTCAGTACCAGAAGTCATATGCTGCAATGCACCTACGTCATCACTGGAGTCCACAAGCTGCTAAAAGGAGGCAGCCCTGGCATACATAGCTGGTTTAGAAAGCACATCTCCAGGACTGAGAACAAGGAAGGAGTCAGGGACCACTCAACATCTGCATTCTACTTTCAGCAATTCCATTTTCTAGAAATACATGGGATATGGAGATGAGCAGGGCATAGTTAAAGCGGTAGTAAACCGTAGGTAAAAGAAAAAAAAATCCTCTGCAAGGTAATATGAAGGACTTACCTAAAAACAAAGTTCTCCAGCGGCGTTCTGTCACTGCTACAGAGGCTTCCATCTTCACCCAGTCTTCCTTCCGGGTTCGCGAGCTCCGGTCGTCTGACAGGCCGAGCCATGATGATGGGAGTCCCCGGCCACGGCACAGTACTCTGAAGGAACATGCCATTCTGTATGTGCCGTGGCCGCGGACTGCTGGGTATGCTGTTCCTTCAGAGTGCATGCTCCGGCTCTAAAAAAGAGTGAATATCTCCTAAACAGCGTGTGTTTAGGAGATATTCATTTTACCTTCAGGTAAGTTTTATTATAAGCTTACCTGTTGGTAAAAGTTACAAAAGAGTTCACTACTACTTTAAAATTATGTAGGGGCTGCCTATGTATGTAGGGGCTGCCTATTTCTGCATTTAGCATTTATGATATCTTTAGGCTGCACAATGGAACTGCACCACAGATATCATCATTTCAGAACCAGAAGTCATATGCCGCACTGCACTTGTGTCATCACTGCAGATCACAAACCGCTAAAAGGAGACAGCCCCAGAATACATAGCTGGTGTAGACAGCACATCTCCAGGCCAGGACTGAGACAAAGGAAGGAAGCAAGGAACACTCAACCTCTGCTTTCTGCTTTCCAAAATTCCATTTTCTTTTCTATAAATACATGGGATATGGAGATGATCTAGCATTTTATGATCTCTTTACGCTGCACAATTGAAGTACACCACAGAAATCATCATTTCAGAACTAAACTGCGGCCCTTTGCCTGCCTCTACCTGGTCCTCAATGTACTATTCCTCCCACTGACACCAAAAAGGAGGCACCATTTCTTCCACTGGCACCAACTATGGAACATTTTCCCTTCCACTGATACCAATGATGGGGCACAACTCCTCCCACTGATATAAACAATTAGGTACTATTCCTCCAACTAATACCAAGGATGGAGCACTATTCCTTCCACTGAAACCAATGATGGGGTACTATTCATCCCACTGACACTAACGATGGAGCACTATTCCTCCCCCTGACACCATTGATGGGGCACTATTTCTCCCCCTGACAGCATTGATGGGGCACTATTCCTCCCCCTGACACCAATGATAGGGCACTATTCATCCCCCTAACACCAACCATGGAGCACTATTCCTTCCCCTGACACCAATGATAGGGCACTATTCATCCCCCTAACACCAACCATGGAGCACTATTCCTCCCCCTGACACCAATGATAGGGCACTATTCATCCCCCTAACACCAACCATGGAGCACTATTCCTCCCCCTGACACCATTGATGGGGCACTATTCCTCCCCCTGACACTAATGATGCGGCAATATTTTTCCCACTAACACCAATGGTGGGGCACTATTCCTCACCCTGACATTAATGAGGGGACACCATTCCTTCCAGTGTCACCAGTGATGATGCACTATTCATCCCACTGACACCAATGATGGGGCACTGTTCCTCCGCCTGACACCAATGAAGAGGCACCATTCCTCCCACTGTCACCAATGATGGGGCACTATTCATCCCACTAATACCAATGATGGGGCACTATTTCTCCTATTCCTCACCTTCCACTGACTACAAGCACTGTCATTTTTTTTACTCCTACTGACACTGGGACACCCCCACTGCCCACTCTGGCCCTCCTAAAGTCTGAAGGACAGTGGACCGGCCATGTGTTTAGAAAGTTTGGAGACCCCTGGCATAGACTGTCAGAATGACGAAACAGACAGAAACCACACTAAGTGCTTTGGATTGAGGCAAGTACACACTATAGAAGGATATACTTTGTTCATTTTTCATTTTGGAGGCGCACAACCATGTATTGTATTGTTATATACAAAATTATTAATTAAATTGCAATTAATTAAAAATGAATTACAAATACAGAACTCATTTGTTTCTCTTCTACCAGCCTGGATTTCAGCAGAAAGGAGAATCTTTGGGCCTCTGTTTTCCTATCACCGATAATGTTTATCGTCTAAACGCCCTGATTTAGGCAACAAACTGCAGATTTCACAGCCTGCGTGTTGCTAATTTATGCCATAAGCGCGGTGACGGAAAAACCACTGGAGATAATTTATGCCGACTTGTCCTCCTAGAACAACACTCGGCTGCTTAAAACAAATACACATTAGCCAGACAATGAAGAGAACGAGGTGGTCCTCTTTTGTAACTGCAAATCCACTTGGAGTGCGCAATCCCCAAATTGTCTATATTTAATTCATTCTGTCAACAAATAAATCTACATTAAGATTACATTTAGATTTCTTGTAAACAGCTTTAATTAATTACAGCACGTAATAATTTCCTGTTACTCCGTCTCTTTCTGTAAATGCAACATTTTATTGCTTGGCACGGTTGCAATCCGATTCCTAGACTGCGTCGCCATTGTCCCTCAGCCTCCAGCACATGAAACACGACTGGAACCGTTCCAGGCACTTCTGTTTTGGCTCTTCTGCAGCCGAGCGACAAACTAGCATAGGAAATCGGTCAATGATCATTACACGTGTACCATGGCTTTATACTATGACTCCAGGCAAACGGCTTAATACATGGATTAAATACACATAAGGGAGCTGTTTTTACCTGCCAAAAGGAGTATTATTTTTGTCCATTCAGTTCTGAGATTTACACTGCTCTGTTACATTGCGCAGCCCTGCCTAGCAGGGCAAAATACCTGATTTTTTTTCTATTCTCTCTTGGAAGTCATTAACGCACCGGCCTGTGACTAGACAGTAAAAGGAGAAGCAGCAGACCAAAGAGCTCATTTCTCTGTCACTCTGCTCACTCCTTATATCAGTATGCTTCTTGCACTGCAGCATAGCTGATTGGCTCCTTGTATTGCTTCTCCCTCCCCCTCCCCCCTATATGATAGCAAGACCTGGTTTCAATTTGCTGCAGCTCAGTAACACTTCTTGTCCCTTCCCCAGTCTGTAATTAGGACAGAAAAAGTAAACACAGGATACTGGTGAGCTCATCTTTCTATTGCTCTGCTCTCTTCTTTTATCAACATGCTTCTTGCACTGATGCACAACTTATTGGCTCCTTGTATTACCCCCCCCCCCCCATTCTGCTTTCTTCTGTATTTGATTGCAAAATCTAATCTTTCAGTGCTCTGAATATTATGAGAGTGTATAGTATTTATATTTGTGCATATATATATATATATATTATTATCCATAGTATGGTATTATACCATTAGCCATCAATTATCCACTTGCCCTCTAGAAGATTTACCCCCCTTCCTGACCAGGCCATTTTTTGCTGTTCGGCACTGCGCTATTTCAACTGCTAATTGTCCGGTCGTGCAATGCTGTACCCAAGCGAAATTTATGTCCTTTTTCATACAAATAGAGCTTTCTTTTGGTGGTATTTGATCACCTGTGCGGTTTTTACTTTTTGCAGTATAAACAAAAAAAACGGAAATTTACAAAAAAAAACAATATTTTTCACTTTTGGTTATAAAAAATATCCAATAAACTCAGTTAGTTATAAATTTAAGGACAAAATGTATTCTGCTACATCTTTGTTAAAATAAATCTCAATAAATATATATTAATTGGTTTGTGTGAAAGTTTAGTGTCTACAAACTATGGTATATATATTGGAATTTACGTAGCTTTTACTTTCTGGCTGCCTATCACATTTCTTGAGGTGTTAAAATGCCAGGACAGTACGACACCCCCTCCCCCCCTAAAAAAAAGACCCCTTTTTGGAAAGTAGACACCCCAAGGATTTTGCAGAGAGGCATGTTGAGTCCATGGAACATTTTATTTTTTGCCACATATTTTTTTAAATTGACAATTTTTTTTTTTTGTTTACACAAAGTTGTCATTTTAATGATATATTGCTCATGCATACCATGGGTATATGTGGAATAACACTCCAAAACACATTCTCCTACTTCTCCTGAGTATGGGGATACCCCATGCAAGAGACTTTTTGGCAGCCTAGCTACATATGGGCCCCCAAAATTCAAAGACCATCTTCAGGCTTTCAAAAGTCGTACTTAATCATATCACTTCCTCACTACCTATCACAGTTTCGGAAGCTCTAATATGCCAGGATAGTACAAACACCCCCCCAAAATGACCCCTTTTTGGAAAGTAGACACCCCAAGGAATTTGATAAGAGGGATGGTAAGTATTTTACATATATCAGTTTTGTCACAGAGTTTTGAAAAAAAAAAAAGAAAAGAAAAAATACATTTTTGTTTTCTTAATTCATTTTCCAAAAACATGTGGCAACAAATGAGATCTGCAAAACACTCACCATGCCTCTTAGCAAATACCTTGGAGTGTCTACTTTCCAAAAAGTGGTCATTTGGAGGGGAGGCTTCTACTATCCTGGCATTTCAGGGTCAACATTAGAAGCTTAAGCCACACATCACCCACTCTTGAAGACCAAGCCTTTTCTGACACTTTTTGTTTACATGACAAAACTGTTTTTTTTGCTAGAAAATTACTTTGAACCCCCAAACATTATATATATTTTTGAAAGCAGAGGCCCTAGAGAATAAAAGGTATTTTTTTTTACGTCACACAGTACTTGCGCAGCGATTTTTAAAACGGAAATCTTTTGGGAAAAATACACTTTTTAGAATTGTAATGCACAAAAACACAATATACTGCCCTATTGTTTGATAACATATAAAAGATGATGTTATGCTGAGTAAATAGATACCAAACATGACATGCTTTAAAAGTGAGCATGCCTGTGCAATGGCAACAAAGTATATACATTTTTATTATCGATAGGTGATGCTTTAAAAGCCTTTAGAGGTCAAGAATTTATATTTACACAGGAGGTCTAGTGCTAGAATTACTACCCTCGATCTGACATTTGCGGCGATACCTCACATGCATAGTGCAACCGCTGCTTGCATACCGTCACAGGGTCAAAACTTGAGCACTCAGGTGCGCGGGCGCAGGGGGGCAAGGGTGCTTTTTTTTCTTTTCAATTATTTTTACACTGTCCTTTCTTCTTTTTTTAAAATCACTTTTATTGCTATCACAGGGAATATAAATACCCCCTGCAACAGTCATTGACAGTTATTCTTTTTTTTAGAAATCTGGGGTCTATTAGACTCTAGATATCTCCTCTGCCCTTACATTATCTAATCTCACCAAGATCGGTGTGATCAGATGCTTTCCCAATTTGCAAATGGTGCTGTTTATATCCTACGAAACTGAAGTGATGAAATACTCATAGCTTCTGATTTCTTAGACTATAGAGATAATTGTAGTCAATCTGGTCTCTGATCAGCTCTATGGTCAACCAGCTGATCTGCCGGCTGCATTTTTGGATTCCGCTGTGAGACAGGAGAGCCCAAAAAAACTGTGGAAGGCAGCAGCTAATTGGCCACTAGCATTGCTTTTAAATGAAAGCTGACCGCCAGCTGAAAAAAACAATACCAGGAAGATGCCTGTAGCTGCAGGCATCATCCTGGTATAACCACTGAAATTCCAGTGACGTACCAGTGCATTGCTGGTCCATGTTGAACATATAAGTAACAGCAGAGAACATGGGCATATGATGAATCAGGTCTGTGGACCAATATGACCACAATTCATTCTTTTTTGTAATGCCCATGTTGAATGTAAGTCCCAAAAAAGTTTTAAATTCAGAAACTGTGATAGGTTTCCATGCGAATTGTCTGGCAAGAGCTGAATTTGGGTGGGTGGCCATGTATTGTTGTGCATATAAATTGCCTTGGCCCTCAATCAATTGCTACAAATCTTCTGTGAAAAACAACAGAAGGGCTAAACACTAGCGTTGGCAGTGAACGGGGCTGATCCTGCTTTGGGGACACTACACAAAGAAGGCACTAGTATAGTTTTATTCATGATCATTATATTGATCCATACAAACACTACACTAGTAATGGAGGTGACCAGCAACCTATAGCGTGAGTGTGATAGTGTGTGGGCAATCTAACGCTAGCTGACCCTGGCTGGGAGTGGCGCTTACTGACCCTGACGCTATCTAATGTCGCTAGTGGCAGGAATACAGTGATCAGTGTAAAATTCTACATACTGAAACTGTACTAATGGCACTGGTTAGGTGACACGGCGATCAAAGGGTTAATAGCGGCGATCAAAGGGTTAAATGTGCTAATCTAGCGTGTATGTGTAAAATGTAGTGCTTTTACTCAGTGCCGTGTTCTCTCTTCTCTCCCTGGACTGACCATGGGGGGGGGGGGGGCAGCGGGGGGTGCAGCTGCGTTCACACCCCAAAATAGGAAGCAACGCAAGATTACGTCGCTTTGCCAAGAGCTGCTGCTCGCCCACAAAATGCGGGTAAGCGGATGGCAAGCAATTAATTTTTATTTTTTAAATTCACAATATGGTATCTTTCTATTTAACATTTTTAAATATGTTTTTAAAATACTTTTATCAGAATAATATAATGTTACCATAGTAACATTGTACTACTGTGGTGGGGATCAGGTTTTTTTCCACACTTTGCTTTGCAGGAGAGATAAAGATAATTTCTCCTGCAATGCAAAGCTGGCTGTTATGAATCTAATTAATGAACTGCCATCAATGAGTTAGGTTTTTGACAGTTCAAGATAGTGATTTGTGATTGGTTGGAGCTGGTCACATGGTACAGGTTGCTGTGATTGGCCCCATGTATCATGTGATAGTTGTGGGCCAATCACAGCTCACTAGTAAGAGAAGCAGAGCTGTTATGAGATCGACTCATAACAGCTTTGCTTACATTGTGATCATGTGATCGCATAGTGATCACATGATCACCGGGTTCCATTCACCGGGATCTTCATTTCACTGTGTCCGCCAGACACAGAAGTCGGGGGGGATTGCAGCTCCCCCTTGTGTTAGTACAGCCAGAGCAACGCCTTTGCCTGTAGATGTCAACCGGATGGGAAACGGTTAAAGTGATACTAAAGATTTGTATTTTTTTAAATAACAAACATGTTATACTTCCCTGCTCTGGTTCTGGTGCTCCAGGCCTCTCCGTCCTGCCTAGTGCCCCCAGAGCAAGCGGCTTGCTCTGGGGGCACCCGAGCAGGCTTGCACCTGAGCCACCACTATGTGTGTCCGTTCACACACGGAGCGCAACTCTGTCCCACCTCCACTCTCTTTTCATTGACTCACTGGCTGAGATTGACTATAGCGGGAGCCAATGGCCAATGAAGGGGGAGAGACCATGGGGGAGGGAGCACTGCTGCACACCTCTTTAAAGTGATATTAAAGCCAATTTTTAAAAAAATAACGTAATATTTACCTGCTCTGTGCAGTGGTTTTGCACCAAGCAGCCCCAATCCTCCTCTAGGGTCCCCCGTCAGCACTCCTGACCCCTCCCTCCTGCCGAGTGCCCCCAGAGCAAGCAATTCGCTATGGGGAAAGAAAGAAAGAAAGAGAGAAAGAGAGAGAGAAAGAAAGAAAGAAAGAAAGAAAGAAAGAAAGAAAGAAAGAAAGAGAGAAAGAAAGAGAGAAAAAAAGAAAGAGAAAGAAAGAGAGAAAGAAAGAGAGAAAGAAAGAAAGAGAGAAAGAAAGAAAGAAAGAAAGAAAGAAAGAAAGAAAGAAAGGAAGGAAAGAGGAAAAGAGGGAGAGAGAGAAAGAAAGAAAGAAAGAAAGAAAGAAAGAAAGAAAGAAAGAAAGAAAGAAAGAAAGAAAGAAAGAAAGAAAGAAAGAAAGATATTGTAAAGGGGGAGAAGAATATCGGCAGGGGTGAACCATGCACAAGACAGGGACACCCAGAAACAGTCCATGCAGGTTCACACTTTTTTGCAGCAAAGCAGTAAACAAACACAGTTTCAAAGCAGGAGGGCTTTGTGCCCCAAGTCCACAGAATAAAGCAAATAAAACATCTGCTTTTCTGAGCAACTAATAAACTCAGGCCAGTTTCCAAGCTAACAGGGTGACCCCCAATAACCCCTAAAACAGACAGGCAGCACATGTACCTTTTAGTGTTCTGTCAGCACTCAGGCTTTTCACAGAGCAGCAGCAGGCTCCCACAGAGAGATAGAGCCCCGAGCATCAGTCAGCTCACCTATATTAAGATCTGTGGAGAGCTGAAAATAATACTGAGGTCTGGCTCCCAGGGAAGATGTAGGCCTAGAAATGGAGGCTTTATCCAACCCAAAGCTCTACAAAGCCTCTAGGTTCCAGGACTTAGAGCGGAGCTCCACCCAAAAGGGGAAGATCCGCTTTAAGGACTGCTCCCCATTAAGGATTGGCACCTTTTATTTTTTGATAAGTTGAGTGGAACTCCGCTTTAATATTCTGAGAAAACAAACAGTGTGTTTTTCTACATCTCACATAAACCCTGAAGCTCCTCACCATGTGTATATGAGAACTAACTAGGTGACACATAGACACCATCACAAGTGTCTCACAGTATATATATATATATATATATTGTACAGTATATTTTAAGAGTACATTTTGACCTTGTCAGTTCAACTTTTCTCCTCCATTTAAAATACTGGATGCTTCATTTTTCATTTAAGATGGGAAGCGGCTGATAATGCCCCTGTGGTGCGCACTCTTTCTAGGGCTGATAAGAAATTATTACATAGAAAATGCAGCAGCCAATAATTGCCTGACCTGACCCAATCTCTGCAAGTTAATCTTCTCTGTTCTTACTATAAAACTTTTAATGAAAGATCTTTATATTTTCCTCCCATCTACAAGCTGATGTGAATAACCTCTAGTATTTAAACATTTGACCTTATTTAGTCAAGGCGACATGAGGAATAAATGACCAAAATCACAGAGGTGTAATTAAACCAATAAAAAAAAGGAAAGTGAAAAATGTAATTTCAGTAATAGAAAGGTATGTAGGAAAATGTTTTCTCCAGAGATACTTAAAGCCAAACTGCGTTCAAAAAGCAAAAAGGCATTTGAAATATATATAGTTGTGTTCAAAATAATAGCAGTCAGACATCACTAACCGGATCAATCACTGTTTTTGGTAGAAATGATATTTCTACATGGCAAATAATTTACTAGCAGGTGTAGTAGAGTAATAGAAATCCAACAGACCCAACAGTCATGACATGCATGCTGCTGATTCTGTGTCATTGAATCACTAATTGAAAGGGGAATGTTCAAAATAATAGCAGTGTGGAGTTCTGTTAGTGAGGTCATTCATTCTTTGAAAAACAGGTGGCAATTATTGCCCTTATTTAAGGAAGGAAGGCAGCAAATGTTGTGCATGCTGGTTACAGTGCATTTCTCTCTGAAATTCTGAGGAAAATGGGTCGTTCCAGACATTGTTCAGAAGAACAGCGTACCTTGATTAAAAAGTTGATTAAAGAGGGGAAACCATATAAAGAAGTGCAGAAAATGATAGGCTGCTCAGCTAAAATGATCGCAAATGCTTTAAAATGGCAACCAAAACCTGAAAGACGTGGAAGAAAGTGAAAAACTACCATTCGAATGGATAGAAGAATAGCCAAAATGGCAAGGACTCAGCCAACAATCAGCTCCAGGAAGATGAAAGAAGGTGTAAAGTTCCCTGTGAGGACTGTTACAATTAGAAGACGCCTATGTGAAGCCAAGCTATCTGCAAGAAGCCCCCGCAAAGTCCACTGTTGAAAAAAAGACTTGTGCTGAAGAGGTTACAATTTGCCAAAGAGCACATTGACTGGCCTAAAGAGAAACATTTTGTGGACTGATGAAAGTAAGATTGTTCTTTTTGAGTCTAGTCGGCGGAGACAGTTTGTCAGACGACCCCCAAACACTGAATTCAAACCACAGTACACTGTGAAGACAGTGAAGCATGGTGGTGCAAGCATCATGATATGGGGATGTTTCTCATACTACGGTGTTGGGCCTGTTTATCGAATACCAGGGATCATGGATCAGTTTGAATACATCAGAATAATTGAAGAGGTCATGCTGCCTTATGCTGAAGAGGAAATGCCCTTGAAATGGGTGTTCCAACAAGACAACGACCCCAAACACACCAGTAAACGTGCAACATCTTGGTTCCAGACCAACAAGATTGACGTTATGGAGTGGCCAGCCCAATCCCCGGATCTTAATCCAATAGAAAACTTGTGGGGTGACATCAAAAATGCAGTTTCTGAGGCAAAACCAAGAAATAGAGAAGAACTGTGGAATGTCGTCCAATCATCCTGGGCTGGAATACCTGATCACAGGGGCCAGAAGTTGGGTGACTCCATGCAACACAGATGTACAGCAGTTCTCAGAAACAGTGCGACTACAACCAAATATTCATGAAGTCATTCAAAGGAAAGCAAAATCTTCAAACATTTTTCAGTTTATATAGTGAATGTTTGAGTTTGTAAAGAAGAATACAAACACTGCTATTTTTTTGAACCGTCTAATATTCACTTATCTTCAATTTTTTTAGAGTAACAAAACAAATTTGATGTATTTTTCTTCATGTTTTGATTTGGAATAGAATGTGTCGTGTTCCCAATGCATTTGTGTGGATGGAAATAAAAGCTATTAGAAGGATTTTGAGCTTTATTCACTTTTTTCAACACACTGCTATTATTTTGAACATAACTGTACGTATATCTTCAGAGAAGGATATAGACTGAGGGGTAGAAAGGAACAGCACCATAAGCCTATAAGGGATCTCTTTTACAGCAGGCTGCTGTCAGTCTAACACTAGGAACCCGCTTACAGGAATGCAGGGTAGAATGAGCTGTGTGCTGCTGCTCCTTCATTGTCCTGTCAACCTGTAACTATACAAAAATGAGTGCCAAACCAATGGAAGAAATCATTCAAAATGCATGGCTTGTAATTTGATCGTATGAAACAGTCAACGCGTTTCGGGGCCAGCACACTCCCCCCCAGTTCACACCATGCCCACATCTGAATCGCACAGGAATGCGCTGAGCATCCTGTGTGATTCACATGCTGTTCTGTGAAGTGCGATTTCAACCCAATTATTTTGAATGGCTGAAATCGCACAAAACCACACCAAAAGTACTGCATGCATTACTTTTTAAAATGAACTGCAACCGGATCGCACAGTACAAAAAAAATGTTACAGACACCTGCTGCAGATCGGCAGTGTAGTGCGTTTTCCATGCGGTTTGAATCGTACAGGAACGCACAGCACGCTCCTCTGTGATTCAGATGCGGGCATAGTGGGAACTGGCCCTTCATCAGGGCTCAACAACAAAATGAGGACTTTAATGGACTCAAGGGAAACAGCAGCCAAACAGATCTGCATTAAATCTGGTGTTTGCTCTCCTTGTTGGATATTAGTGTACTGACATTACCAGCCGTGCCCCATCCCCAACTGCCACTTAAAATAGCGGTACAAAAATATTGAGAAATTCCAGCTCCTATTGGATTTGCCTTTTTCAAGAAATCTGTCTGGTGGCTGTTTATATGCTATCAGGGCCATGGATAAGGGGGTACCACCAATCTTCCTGTAGGGGGCCCAAGCCAGCAGGGGGGCCCAAGCAGCTGAGTGAATCAGATTTGTGGGCAAGGAGGGTGAGAGGCATGGCGGGGGGGAAGGGGTGCAATTACTGGAACAAATCCCCTGTATGGCTCTCTGCAGCAGCTGAAAGCTGGCTTCTTCTCCTCTCCCTCCTGCTGGCTTTCATCTGTTCTAGAGAAAGCCATACATGGGATTCATTCCAGTAATTCACCTCCCCTGCCGCATCCATCACCCTCCCTGTGCACCATACGTGTCCCTTTGCTGCCCAGGGCCCCTGCAGTGCTGCCGGCTTCCCTCCTCTCCTTTCCACTGGCAACTGCAGTCACGCAAAAGAAGAAAGCTCATGGTGCAGTATCATTAAAACAATCTTATTAAAAAATATACCATTACACTGTTGATCTGCTCCGTGAGGATGTCTGGTGACAAACCGCGTAGGACGGAGCTTGTGGATGTTCCCTAGGCTGTCGGCGTCTGTGTATGCCGGAGGAGGCTGGGTTCGTCTCTGATATTGAGAACGCTGATTTTGCTGGGACACCTTTGACTGTGAGTGCAATGGTATATTTTTTAATAAAATTGTTTTAATGATACTGCACCATGAGCTTTCTTCCCTTGATTCCCAAGCACTGCTATGAGTGTATGAAGAGGCGGTGACCATAAAGTGATATCCCACATTTGCTGAGTATCCTCCTGCAGAGTATTGCTCCCAGACCATATGAATATTGCTGACGATTTCCCTGCAGAGTATTGCTCCCGGAGCAGAAAGCGCTTATGCTGATTTATAATTTGATCAGTATATGGCTCTGGTGAGTTCATTCAATTTATCTGGTGGTGGATTTTGTCACGGTGAATTTATTTGGACACTGAAATATTGATTTAAAAATATTTTTCGTTTAAAGACACAAAAGGAAAAAGATCATCTTTCACTGGTGTTTGGACTTTATTTGGCACATATAATTATATTTTTCACTATTTTTTGGACATTATGAATTATTTATATATTTAGATATTGTGGATATAATTTTATTGTGTTATATGAGCGCAAACCTATTTTCTCACTGAAATATTTGCCTGTTGGGTATCTATTTACTCGGCATATCTATTTACTCGGCACAACCTCATCTTTTTTATATTTTACAAAAGAATTGGGTAATATTTAGCTTTTCTTTGCCCAAAATTAACTTTAGTTTATTTTTTTAATGAAAATGTTCACTTGATAACTCTTTGTGCAAACACTGTATGGAAAACAAATTGGCACTACCACCATTTTATTCTGCAGGGTCTCTGCTTTCAGAAAACCTATAATATAATAATAATATTAATATAATAATAATAATATTAATATTAATTATTACTAATAATAATATTAAGTCATTTTCAGGCCTAAAACATTTTTTTTAAACGTGCGCAAAAAAATGCAAAAATGGCTCTAGCAGCGAAAGCGTTGGGTTGGGGCCAATGGAGCGGAAATGTTTATGCTCTGAGACCACTTACTGTCTCTGAACAGATTCTGAGCATTGGCATCATGCAAATGTTGTACTTGATTAAAAAACAGGGCTGACTCTGACTATTTGCATGCTGGAATGCGCACAGCTGTTTGGCCTCCCCAGCCCCATTGTCAGAACTGCGGGATTGCCAAGCTGGGCCTCGCTCTCTGATGAAGAACACGGCAGGTTCAGCTCCCGAAACCTAACAAAACTTTCTCCCTTTAATATCTCATACTTGTTACTTTGCTTTATGGCATTGCATTACCATGAGCTTGTTGGAAGCCTAATAACATTTTGCTGGTAAAAAATAAATGATCAGCCAGTGTGCTGGGGTAATAAATAGATGTACTCATTCTGTTTCTTCGACTGAACGTGCTGTACTTACAGGAACTTGTAGTTATGTATGAAAAATGGATCACAATTGGTTCACTGTAGAAAATTTCCTCGGGATCCGGGTGATTTTACATTCTGGCAAATTCTAAAACCTTTGCAGAGACTTAAATGCAACTCTGCTCAGAAAAAATCCCTTTGCTGTAGTGGAGAGAAATAGGAGCTAATCCTGCAAAGTCCTTAAAAAGGGTCAGTCAGGGGGTCTCACAGTTGTGAGATTTTTTTTTTTTATTATGGAATAGAGCAGGGGTCTCCAAATTTTCAGTACGAGAGTCACATGATATATTTTACAAATAATCGTAGGTTTAAAAAAATCATTTTCAAGGTCCCCATAACATCTGGGTCCCTATGAGAGTCCCCAGCAGCATCCCCCTTATATCAGGGTCCTCATCAGAGTACCACCTTACATTAGAATCCTGCTTACATCAGGGACCCCATTAGAGTTCTACTTTATGTTGGTGTCCTCATTAGAGTCCCCCTCACATCATGGTCCCCATCAGAGTCCCCTCTTACATCAGGGCCCCTATCAGAGTCCAGCCTTGCATTAGAGTCCCCCCTTACATCAGGGTCTCCATCAAAATCCTCCTTTATATTAGGGTCCCTATCAAAGTCCCCTCTTACATTAGAGTCCAGCTTACATCATGGTACCTATTAGAGTTCTTCCTTACATCAGGGTCCCCATCAGGTTCCCTTTTCAATCAAAGTCTGTTTTAGATGCCCCCCCCCCCCCTTATTTCAAGGTCCCCATCAGAGTCCTTCTTTACATTAGGGTCCCCAAAAAAGTCTGCTCTTACATTAGAGTCCAACTTAAATCAGGTTTCCTAATAGAGTCCTCCCTTACATCAGGGTCCCCATCAGGACCCCCTTTCAATCAAAGTCTGCTTTAGATGCCCCCCCCTTATTTCAGGGTCCCCATCAGAGTCCTTCTTTACATTGGGGGCCCCATCAAAGTTCCCTCTTACATTAGAGTCCAGCTTACATCAGGGTTCCTGTTAGAGTCCTCCCGTACATCAGGGTCCCCATCAGGGCCCCCTTTTAATCAAAGTCTACCTTAGATGCTCCCCTTATTTCAGGGACCCCATCAGAGTCCTGCCTTACATTAGGGTCCCCATCAGAGTCCTCCCTTACATCAGGGTACCCATCAGGGTCCTGCCATGCATTAGAATCCCTATCAGAGTCCCCCCTTACATCAGGGTCCCTATCACAGTCCTCCTTTACATTAGGGTTCCCATCAAAGTCTCCTCTTACATCAGAGTCCAGCTTACATCAGGGTTCCTATTAGAGTCCTGCCTTACATTGGGGTGACCATCAGAATCCCCCCTCCTTACATTAGGGTCCCCATCAGAGCCCTCCTTACATCAAAGTCTGCCTTAAATGCCCCCCTTATTTTAGGGTATCCATCAAAGTCCCCCTAATATCAGGGTCCCCATCAGACTTCCCTTTTACATCAGACACGGAAACCATAGGCAGCCTCTGACCATAGCTGTGGGCCACACAAATCTTGTAGCGGCCAGATGTGGCCCAAGGGCCATAGTTTGGAGACCCCTGAAATAGATCATCATATATTTATCAAGCCTTGCTGCTGAATATAATGTATATTGACTGTAGGGCATTTTTTGTTTGTATGTTTGGGGAATGCAAGGTAGATAGATGACAAGTTTTAGGCGCCTTTTAAATGGGTCATGCTTGTTTTTGGCTGCAGTGTGGCGTCCATTCAAAATAAATGGGCTGTCTTAAAGCTGAAGTTTCATCTGCTTGTATTTTACCTTCCCTGGATCTTCTTTCCACCCCTCAAAAACATGGCAACTAAAATACTAAATAAAACCTTTCCATTTTCTTTACATATCTTATTTTAAACCCAGTTATATTATCATGGGGTCTCTATGCTTCTCTATGCAATTCTGGCAGATTGTAGCTGATGAGAGGGGCCAGCAGGATGCTGTAGCTCC
The DNA here is from genome assembly GCF_062004578.1 of Staurois parvus. Classification (NCBI taxonomy): domain Eukaryota; kingdom Metazoa; phylum Chordata; class Amphibia; order Anura; family Ranidae; genus Staurois; species Staurois parvus. The sequence goes on from NW_028318374.1 coordinate 1,745,172, forward strand.
TGAAAAACAGGAAGCTTACATGTGAAGCTGAGCCCCCATGATTGAAAGAACTGAAATTAAATAAACGAAAGGGGCGGGCCAAAGATAGAATGGGGAGGAAAGGCCTAGATGATGCTGGAAACTCACATGAACACAACCATCAGGTACTTATAGTAGCAGAATTTGAAAATATATTCAGTGCCATTTATAAACACAATAGTAGATTACAGTAGATGGAAATTCTAAGTGGATATTCAGTTTGCTATCACACTGTGGAGGTTATTTACTAAAACTGGAGAATGCAACACCACATAGAAACCAATCAGCTTCCAGGTTTTATTGCCAAAGCGTGATTGAACAAGTTGAAGTTAGAAGATGATTGGCTACCATCCACAGCTGCACCAGATTCTGAGTGCTCCCGTTTTAGTAAATCCCCCCTGTGTATCATATGCAAGGACAATTGTTTTTTTTTTTTGCTTGTTCTTTTTTGTGCCATAAAATAGTTTTCCCCTTTTATTTTTTCCTGCTTTATATCTCAGTGCTGCTGATCTCCTCCAGCCTCTTTCAGCCACCTCCTGTCTACATGCATTTGCTCCAGCACTGCCTACACATGATTGCTTTGGAGCGGCTTCTTGAAAAAAGAAATGGTGCACCCCAACCACGCAAATGTGTTGTGCCGTATCCACTTGTAGTCTCCATTAGTGGTGCATGTGAGAGGGTGACAACGTCAGAGCACAGATGGGAGACAGCTGTCACCACAGAACAGGAAGTGCTTAACATAAGACCTTCATGGCAGGATCGTCAGGTATTATTTCTATGGAAGCTGCAGATTTTAAAATGTGTAAAACTAGAAATAACATTAAAGTGATAATAAACCCCAGACCCTGCATGCACTATATCTGGTCTCCCCGGACCCTGCATTCACTATATCTGGTCTCCCCGGACCCCGCATTCACAATATCTGGTCTCCCAGGACCCTGCATTCACTATATCTGGTCTCCCCGTACCCTGCATTCACTATATCTGCTCTCCCAGGACCCTGCATTCACTATATCTGGTCTCCCCGGACCCTGCATTCACTATATCTGGTCTGCTGGACCCTGCATTCACTATATCTGGTCTCCCCGGACCCTGCATTCACTATATCTGGTCTCCCCGGACCCTGCATTCACTATATCTGGTCTCCCCGGACCCTGCATCCACTATATCTGGTCTCCCCGGGCCCTGCATTCAGTATATCTGATCTCCCCGGCCCCTGCATTCACTGTATCTGGTCTCCTGGACCCTGCATTCACTATATCTGGTCTCCCAGGACCCTACATTCACCATATCTGGTCTCCCAGGACCCCGCATTCATTATATCTGGTCTCCCAGGACCCTGCATTCATTATATCTGGTCTTCCCAGACCCTGCATTCACTATATCTGGTCTCCTGGACCCTGCACTCACTATATCTGGTCTCCCCGGACCCTGCATTCACTATATCTGGTCTCCCCGGACCCTGCATCCACTATATCTGGTCTCCCCGGGCCCTGCATTCAGTATATCTGATCTCCCCGGCCCCTGCATTCACTGTATCTGGTCTCCTGGACCCTGCATTCACTATATCTGGTCTCCCAGGACCCTACATTCACCATATCTGGTCTCCCAGGACCCCGCATTCATTATATCTGGTCTCCCAGGACCCTGCATTCATTATATCTGGTCTTCCCAGACCCTGCATTCACTATATCTGGTCTCCTGGACCCTGCACTCACTATATCTGGTCTCCCACAGTACACAGAACATGGAAATGCAATTAATTTAGTAAATATAAACTGCTAAATACCCTTTCTCATCAGCAGTTAGAGCAGTCTTGTGACTTCTATCAGTGTACAGCAGAGCGTTGGTTAAAGCTCGTAGGAGGAGTTTTCTTTCTGCTATAGGAGGATGCAGAACCCCTGACCTCTGTCTGGAAAGTGTTGATTGGCCCCGTGCTGATCACAAGCACTCTCCCAAGAAAAAAAAAACCTCGCTATCAATACATACCAAATTGAGCATGTGCAGAGTGCCTCCACAGGATATGCCTTATCAGGAGATATGAGGGGGACACTGGAAAAGGGGAGGATCAGAGAAGACAGGATCAAACAGCGTTTTTACACATTGCCGAGGATTAACCCCTTCGGTTCCACAGTGAGTATAACAAGCATGCTTTACTGCATATACAGACTGATTTTACTGTTGTGGGTTTAGTAACACTTTAACATGTTGCATCTTATATGAGATCTCAGTGACTGGGATTAGATGTACTTTACGGGGTGACTTTTCTAGGTTTTGCTGCTTTAATCTTGAGGCCATGAGGGAGAGCACGTTTGTATTGACAACACATGGTTTGCACAACCCCTAGGACTCCAGAAGTGCCATCCAGACCTTGTAAAGCCTCTGGTACTCTACTTTGGGTTAGTAATAAACCCCTAGAAATCAATTGACAAAAGAAATTCAGATCAATATTTACAGATAATTGCTTTCCGACGCCTAATACAAGACAGCTAATTTTTCAGGATCATTAGAGGAAGTTATGTGATTCTTGGCAGGGAAAGAAGTAAAAAGTTGTAGCCTTGACAGCTGAATTAATTGCCTTTCTACAAACCATTCCTGCGTTTGACAATATCAGCAAACATTCCCCATGCCGCTATATATACTTCCCTATCTAAGCATTTCAAAGACCTGCAAACTTTAGCTGGACCTGTCAGACTTTACAAAGCGAATGTTCCTTGCAGTTGGGGGTAAATCCAAAATTGCTTTTCTAAAAAAAAAAAAGTAAAAGGATTAGGATAATTTTAAGCTGAAATGTACCTTATGTTAAAATTAGAGGAAAAATTATTAGAAAGCTCAGTTTTATGTATATATACAGTATATTCAGAACTAAAAGATACTTTTGTTAGTAATGCAAATATAAAAAAATAGTATATGAATAGTTAACACAAGCTCTTGCTGATCTTTGTAGCTGCAGGTACTGTGGAGCAATTAATTCTCGAAATTAACAGCAGAAGCACTAAAGTCAGTAAAGCCTTTCTCTCTGCAGCTCAGTTAACCCTGCTTCTTTTCCAGCATGGGCTCAGCTCCCCCGGTTCCCTCACTAGCATAAATTCTGTAGCTCAGCTCACCCTACCAGCAGTGACTCAACAGCCCAGATCTGTTGCTCTGCCATCACAGCAGTGTCTCAGCATCTCAGCTCCCATTGCTCTGTTATCCCAGCAGTGACTCAGCAGCTCAGCTCCCCCTGCCCCTCTACTAGCAGAAACTCTGCAGCTCAGCTCACCCTACCAGCATTGAATCTACAGCTCAGCTCCCATTGCTCTGCCATCACAGCAGTGGCTCAGCAGCTCAGTTCCTCCTGTTCCTCTCCTAGAAGAGATTCTGCAGCTCAGTCTCCCCTGTCGTCAGCGAATCAGCAGCTCAACTCCCATAGCTCTCCTATCACAGCAGTGTCTCAGCAGCTCAGCTACCCTAGATTCCCTCCCAGCAGTAATTCAGTAGCTCATCTACCCCTATCTTATAGCAATGGCTCAGAAGCTCAGCTCCCCCTGCTTCCCCTGCTCCCCCTCTCAGAAGTGACACAGCAGCATTCTAGCCTTCTAACCTAAAAAGAGATTGCTGTTTACAATATGATGGCTCATGTATTGATATGATCATTCAATCCATTATTCTATCATCTGATCCATCTTTGTAGCTGCAGGTACTATGGAGCAATTCATTCTCAAAATTTACAGCAGAAACACTAAAGTCAGTAAGGCCTTTCTCTCTGCAACTCAGCTCCCCCTGCTTCTTCCCCAGCATAGGCTCAGCTCCCCCTGCTTCTTCCCCAGCATAGGCTCAGCTCCCCCTGCTTCTTCCCCAGCATAGGCTCAGCTCTCCCTGCTCCCCTCCTAGCAGAAACTCTAAAGCTCAGCCCAACCTACCAGCATTGAGTCAGCAGCTCCCCTTGCTCTGCCATAACAGCAGTGGCTCGTCGGCCCAGTTCCCCCTGCTCCCCTTCTAGCAGGGACTCTGCAGCTAAGCTCCCCATAACACCAGTGACTCAGCAGCTCAGCTCATATAGCTCTCCCATTACAGCAGTGTCTCAGCAGCTTAGCTCCCCCTGCTCCTCTCCTAGCAGAGACTCAGAAGCTCAGCTCCCCATAACATCAGTGACTCAGCAGGTCAGCTCTCAGAGATCACCTTTCACAGCAATGTCTCAGCAGCTCAGCTCACCCCGCTCCCCTCCTAGCATAGACTCTGCAGCTCAGCCCCCCATAACATCAGTGACTCAGAAGCTCAGCTCCCATAGCTCTCCCATTACAGCAATCTCTCAGCAGCTCAGCTCCCATAGCTCTCCCATTACGGCAGAGTCTCAGCAGCTCAGCTCCTCCTGCTCCTCTCCTAGCAGAGACTCTTCAGCTCAGCTCCACATAACATCAGCGACTCAGCAGCTCAGCTCCCCCTGCTCCTCTCCCAGCAGGGACTCTTCAGGTCAGCTCCACATAACATCAGCGACTCAGCAGCTCAGCTACCATAGCTCTCCCATTATGGCAGAGTCTCAGCAGCTCAGCTCCCCCTGCTCCTCTCCTAGCAGAGACTCAGCAGCTCAGCCCCCCATAACATCAGTGACTCAGCAGCTCAGCTCCCATAGCTCTCCCATTACAGCAATCTCTCAGCAGCTCAGCTCCTCTCCTAGCAGAGACTCTTCAGCTCAGCTCCACATAACATCAGTGACTCAGCAGCTCAGCTCCCATAGCTCTCCCATTACCTCAGAGTCTCAGCAGCTCAGCTCCCCCCACTCCTCTCCTAGCAGAGACTCTTCAACTCAGCTCCACATAACATCAGTGACTCAGCAGCTCAGCTCCCATAGCTTTCCCATTATGGCAGAGTCTCAGCAGCTCAGCTCCCCCTGCTCCTCTCCTAGCAGAGACTCTGCAGCTCAGCTCCCCGTAACATCAGTGACTCAGCACCTCAGCTCCCATAGATCTCCCATTACAGCAGGGTCTCAGCAGCTCAGCTCCCCCCGGCTCCCCTTCCAGCAGTAAATCAGCAGTTCATCTTCTCCTACTTCTACCCCTAGCACCCTAGCAATGGCTCAGAAGCTCAGGTCACCCTGCTTCCTCTCTGACCAGTAACATGGCAGCTTTCCAGCCTTCTATTGTAAAAACTGAATGCTGTTTTCAATATGGTGGCACATGTATCGACAGGATCATTCAGTCCATCATTCCATCATCCGAGCACAGATGGCTCATGTGAACGAGACATTACAGAAATGAATGAGCTGGGAGTAACAACCTACTATACAGCCTCCCATCATGAATAACTGGGAAAAAAAAAATCCTGCATACGTGTGCCCTGCTTGATATGTTGTGTAGCTCCTTTCTGGAGCCAGTCATTATGTTTTTAAAAAGCAATGAAGAGAACATGATGATGCGAAGTGTAATCAAGCTTCTCCTTTCCTAGTAATTCATCATTCACCGTGAACCCCACACATATCTAATAATATGTTCCAAGGATATTACGGCATGTTCAGCCAACGTGAAATCACTACAAGTCACAACCCCATGTACTAAGACCAAGATGTGTGTTCAGCCTCCGAGAGAACGTGTGATCCCATTGTACAGCCATGATTGCGTCCTAGAAATCCATACGGAGCGTATGTCAACACATGAGACGTATTATCAATCACTGATGCTTATCGCTGGGGCTCATGGTAGAACAAACAGATCGTTTATCAATATGTTAGGATGGGGGGGGAAATCTGTTAGAAAACAGATGGGATTTCAAGGAGTAGGATGAAAAGTCATGTTTTCGAAACTTCTAGGCCCCTTTCACACGGACGGTCCAAATGGGTGCGCCTGACGGGTTTTCAGGTAGACCCAATTGGACCATCCATAGCTCTCTATGGAGCGGCGGATGTCAGTGGACATGTGTGACACGCCGACATCCGATCCTGTCTGCTAAAAACAGATGGATGGGGATCCATTCCCTCTCTATGGAGCGGCAGGTGTCAGTGGACATGTGTGAGACGCCAGCATCCGATCCTGTCCACTAAAAACAGATGGATGGGGATCCATTCCCTCTCTATGGAGCGGCCGGTGTCAGTGGACATGTGTGAGACGACGGCATCCGATCCGATCCTGTCCGCTAAAAACAGATGGATGGGGATCCATTACCTCTCTATGGAGCGGCGGGTGTCAGTGGACATATGACACACCAGCATCCGATCCGATCCTGTCCACTAAAAACAGATGGTTGGGGATCCATTCCCTCTCTATGGAGCGGCAGGTGTCAGTGGACATGTGTGAGACGACAGCATCCGATCCGATCCGCTAAAAACAGGTGGACACCGCCTATCCGTTTCCATCCGGCCGCCCCATAGGCTGTGTTTGGGCCCATAGTGGAGTGGACACAGACCTGTCTTCCGCCTGCTCAGCAGAGATCAGTGGAGAGATCCCCTGTTCAGCAGACAGATCTGCTTGATGGAGTCTGTCCCGTCTGAAAGGGACCTTAGACATTGAAAAGAGTACCTGTCAAATTTGGTACTCTCAGGAAATGAGTAATGTAGCTCTGGAAACAGCTATTTTTGGTAACAGGATAACGTATATATGTACGATGGGTGGGCCTGACCACTCATATATGTGTCACTGTATCCTTCAGGAGGTCTCCATCAGCACCCACAGTCAACTACCGATGATTAGGAGCCAGTAAGACGCTTTCTAATTATGTCCTCACGGTGCAGCCAATCACAGTGAACAAATCAATGGGAGCCCCTCCAATAGGCCTCCAGTGTCATGGCCCACGTAAAGGGCCAATGCTGATGAGCGAAATTGGGTTAAAGTATATGTAAACCCTAGCAATCAATTTCTCTTATTTGTGCTCTTTTGGAGCTCCTTCACACATGAAATTGGTGACTGGTAAAACCCTGTGGCTGAGCTGTGCTTTTATGCCCACGCCCCAACCCCAGGCGCTGCTCCCTTAAGCCGCAGGGGTAGTAAACACATGCCAGGTCAGGAATTATACCCCCTGTGTGTTGCTATGGCAATTTTAGTGATTTGTATAGTATAAATATAATTAGAGGCTAGGTTTACCATATTCATATGCTAATTAACTTGTTGGACTGGTTCGTGAGCTCAGGATGGGAAGTTGGGGGAGAGAAGCAAAGGACATGTGCTGTGGAGACAACGAAGATAGTAGTTTTGCAGGACTCAAAGAAGCAAGAAGTAGTCTTTAAGCGATCCTGGATAAAAGGAAGAAGACTCCATCACCAAGAAGAAGCAAAAAACATCTTGTCACGACTCAATCCCGTGGATGGGACTGCTCTGCCAGTTCCCCACAACTGTGTGCAATGCACATGGTCATGGTACACTAGTGCCAAATTCATAGGGATAAAGTAGGCAGTGAAGAGGCAATACAGCACCTCCTCACTGCCTTTCAAATGTTCTCTGAAGCACGATCCAAACGCTGATCTCTCTTCAGACAGCAAATTATTAACTATTTCAGACTGTTTCAGAGAAATACAGAGAGTAGAAGCAGAGACAGCAGTATGTATTGAGATTAGCTTAGGTGGAAGTTGCTCATTAACATTTCTTTTGCTTCCAAGGGTGGGAAAGGTGTCTGGTGGAGGGAGTCATTAAGGCCACCTGGCAGGGGGTCTTCATGAGGAATTTGAGTTGTGAACGGTCATTAATTAATATATCTTTTGTTTCCAAGGGTGGGAGAGGTCTGAGGAGTGAATTGGTCATTACAATCTGTGACAAGCTTGGTAGGAACATCCTGTGTTCAGTGTTTTGTCCATTTGAGTACCTTGAAATTGCTTTGTGTGTATTTTTCATGATGAAAAAAGGTTCTGCACAGCATCGGGAACTGGAAGAGTTAAAAACAAATTCAAATGCAAACGCTTATAAACGAGATTTGCCGTGTTTAGCCGCATTTACAAACGTTTTGTGTTTGAAATGCTGATAAAATCGACTGCTGGACGCAAGTTTTCTGTGTTCAAAAAAACGACTGTAAACTCAGCTGCCTGTAAACGACTGTAAACGAAGATGTGTACATGGACACTGAGGAAAACATTAGGGGGAGTTCAGGGGCTGCTGAAAAAAACGCAGAAAAGCTCCTAAACGTTTATCAGCTGCAGTGTACATGAGCCCTAAGGACTGGTAAGCTGCAGTATACTACAATTTTTTGCTTTGGTTTAGATACACTTTAAATACATCAAACCAGAAGAAGCCATACGCCAAATGTCTACGTACTTTGTAATTCATTACAAGAGCAAAGCCAATAACACCGCAGGCTAGAAACCGCGAGGAGTCTAATGCATTGCACAAGGAACGCATTAGTGGCCTGGTGGCTTGAAGCCTGTGGTCTTATAATCTATGAAATGCATTACAGAGGGAGCAGACGTATAAAAGGCGCTCCTCTTTACCTTTACATCTTATGGTTCGGGGCTGAAATCAGACCTTCAATCAGCCACCTTTTCACTTGGCTGCGCATTGAGGCTCACTTCTGCTAAAAAGATAATCCACCATCTTCTAGAATTCTGGAAATGTATATCAAGCTGGCCAATAGAATAAAAAATGTTTTCTTCAAAGCTTAACCCCAAGCTATTGTCTAAATATATTCATCACTGTCATGTATTCTTCCTTGAATCTTAGTGTGCTTTGTGTATTTCTTCCAGATCTGTACAGTAATCCAATGTGATGCTTTCCCTCTGTGCAGGAACTTCCTGTTATAAAGACAGCTCACTGCTTCTGTCTCTCCTTGTGCAGGGTGACTGGTCTTGCTCCGCCCCTTTCTGTAGTTTTCTGCAGGGAGCCTGTAGTGGGTGGTCCCTCCCACAGCTCTGCTCTCTGCACAGGCTATGTACAGCCCATGTCACTGCTACTTTTACAAGGTAATTTCCAACTTCCATCAAGTTCTTGATGCACACAAAGTAGGTTTATATCCGTTTTGGCTGGTGAGAAATATATTAAAATACATATTTAATTTGAATATTTATTATGAAATAATATTTAATCATTTTAATAATATTTAATTATTATTTAATTTTACCTTAATATTGTAATAATTATAATATCATTTTAATAATTATAATTTAATGTCTAATTTATTATATAATAATAGTTTGTAATATTTTTTTTTATTTAATATTTATAGTATGTTTAAAATATGCACAGCACTGTGATATCAGTAATATTTAATAATGTTTTAATAATTCTAACTTATAATTTTATTTTAATGTATAACTTTAATAATTATAGTTTAATAACTACAATTTATGATATAATATGGTGTAATAATATTTAATACCATCATATGTAGATGTTAATATTTTCAGATTTAGTACTTATAGTATTTTTATAATATGTACACTTGATGATGTCTCTGCTACTTTTACAAGTTAAATTCTGACATAAAATAGATTTATTTTTGTGAGCGGAGTTCAACTTTTATTGCAGCCAAACGGTTGAAATACATGTTTACTCTTTAATATTGCAAAGGATTTGTATTTATTTACAGTCAATCTTGTATTTTAAAACTCAGATCCTATATTGCACAACAAAGAAAATGACAACAATGGATCAACAATGCAGCTTCCTCGGGAGGGGGTTCTTGGGTGGTTTTTACTGCCCATGCTGTAATGCATGTGATAAGGCAGCCCATTTATACTGAGCAGGTTGGCAACGCACCTAAGCACACAGGAAAAAATGAACCTGCACTATTTGCAGTAACACAACACACCAAAACACACACAAACTTTGGAGTCTCTTGATGTAAAAATGTGCACAGCTATTTATCCAGCAATTCTGCCTATACATTTATCCTGTGCCAATTGGGCAAAAACGAATGTTCTTTAGTCTAGAGAACGAATGTTCTTTTATTATGTCAGTAGTAAAATACCATATTATGGCCACTAGATGGAGCTGAGCACCGCAGGAAATACATCTGCATTTGTAAAAAGAGATAATGGTAACAATTCTAGAGAACGATACATTGGCTACATTTATTTGCTCATTTCCACTGGCGTTCGCACAGAACAAATGTACATGCAGACTCACTGGAGGAATGGCTAAACGTGTGTTTTGCTAAATAAACCCCTGTATGTGTTTTGATGTGCTGTACCCTTAGCAACTGTACTGTACATTTTGGTGCTTTTCTAAATCAGGGGTCTCCAAACTCTCTAAACAAGGGGCCAGTTTACTGTCTTTCAGACTTTAGGGGACTGTGGGGGGGGGGGATATTTTAGCCAATGGGAGTAGAAAATGAGTGGACAATGCTTCAAGCTTGGTGATCAATGGGGGTAAAAAGATCACATAGCACCTGTGGTCAGTAGTAACCCCAACATTGATATTAATGGGAGGAATAGTGCCCCACTGTTGGTGTCAGTACAAGGAATAGTGGCTCGTCACTGCTGTCAGTACAAGGAATAGTGGCTCGTCACTGGTGTCAGTAGAAGGAATAGTGTCTCGTCACTGGTGTCAGTAGAAGGAATAGTAATCCATTTTTGGTGTCATTAGAAGGAATATTACCTAGTTTTTGGTTTCACTGGAAGGAGTAGTGCCTCATTGCTAGTGCCAGTGAAAAGAATAGTGCGCCATCATTGGTGGCAGTGGAAGCAATAGTGTCCCATCATTGTCAGTGAAAGGAATAGTGCTCCATTGTTTGTATCAGTAGGAGGAATAGTGCCCTGTCTTAGGTGTCAGTGGAAGTAACAGTGCCCCATCGTTGGTCTCAGTGGAAGGAATAGTGGCTTGTTGTTGGTGTCAGTGGAAGGAATAGTGCTTTAATGTTAGTGTCAGTGGAAGGAATAGTGCTTTAATGTTGGTGTCAGCAGAAAGAGTAGCGGCTTGTTGTTGGTGCCAGTGGAAGGAATAGTGTTTTTACGTTGGTGTCAGAAGGAACAGTGCACCATCATTGATGTCAGTGGGAAGAATAGTGCCCCATCATTGGCGTCAGTAGAAGGAATAGTGCACCATCATTGATGTCAGTGGGAAGAATAGTGCCCCATCATTGGCGTCAGTAGAAGGAATAGTGCACCATCATTGGTGTCAGTGGGAAGAATAGTGCCCCATCATTGGCGTCAGTAGAAGGAATAGTGCACCATCATTGGTGTCAGTGGGAAGAATAGTGCCCCAACATTGGTGTCAGTAGAACGAATAGTGTGCCATCGATGGTGTCAGTGGAAGGAATAGTGCTTTATCGTTGGTGTCAGTGGAAGGAATTATTATTATTATACAGGACTTATATAGCGCCAACAGTTTGCTCAGCGCTTTACATTATGGAGGGAGACAATACAGTAACAATACAGTTCAATACAAGAGGGATTAGAGAGCCCTGCTCCTTGGAGTTTACAGTCTAGGAGGGAGGGGCTAGTGGTACAAGAGGTAATTAGCTGTGGGGGATGGAGTGGTAGGAGGAGTAGTGGATTCCAGTATTAGCTGGGGGCGGGGTAGGCTTCCCTGAAGAGATGGGTTTTCAGAGTGCGCCTAAAGGTGAGCAGAGTAGAAGATAGCCTGATAGCTTGGGGTAGGGAGTTCCAGAGGATGGTTGAAGCCCTTGAGAAATCCTGGAGATGAGCATGGGAGGAGGAGACAAGGGAGCTAGAGAGTAGGAGGTCTTGCGAGGAGCGGAGAGTACGGTTTGGGTGATATTTAGAGACAAAGTCGGTGATGTAATTAGGGGCAGTGTTATGAACGGCTTTATACATTAGTGTTATGAATTTTATCCGCTGGGCAATTGGAAGCCAGTGGAGGGATTGGCAGAGAGGGGTGGCAGATATAGAGCGGTTAGTAAGGTGAATGAGTTTGGAATAGTGCTCCATTGTTTGTATCAGTAGGAGGAATAGTGCCCCATCATTGGTGTCAGTGGGAAGAATAGTTCCCCATCATTGGTGTCAGTGGAAGGAATAGTGCTTTATCGTTGGTGTCAGTGGAAGGAATAGTGCTTTATCGTTGGTGTCAGTGGAAGGAATAGTGCCCCATCATTGGTGTCAGTAGAAGGAATAGTGCTCCATTGTTTGTATCAGTAGGAGGAATAGTGCCCCATCTTTGGTGTCAGTGGAAGTAATAGTGCCCCTTTGTTTGGTGTCATTGGGAGGAATAGTGACCAGCTGTGGTGTCAGTGGTAAGAATGGCGTTTCGTTTCGTTGTTGGTGTCAGTGGAAGGAATACAGTAGTGCCTCATACCAGTGAAGGAGCTGGATACAGGCAAGCAAATCACGGCATCCTGCTCACAGTTTGAAGAACACTGCTCTAACTGAATGGCACCAAACTGAAATGTAGAAAGTACCGTGAATTAACATGAGTTGCAGGAAAGCGTGAAAAAAACATCCATTTTACTGCACATTACGGCAACACATAGGTGTGAAGCCAGCCTGCAATTTATTATAATGGTACAAGCACTGACCCAAAATAACAATTCCTTGTCAGATGAGATCTAGACTTCCATTAGAGATAAATTATTCGCTGATTAATGAGTTTTAACATATGCTAAACAGACAATCCCCAAACAGGCTTAAAATATTCAAAATTCTACAGAATGAAAAGAAAAAAAAAAAAGGAAAGTACGACTGCAATATAAAACTAGAGTTCATTAAATGGGAATTAATGAAGCATTGGGCTAGGATGGGATTATTTTGACATCCCTGTCAATTAATCGGCTTATGCTTAATACTTTTGCTTAAAAATAAATTTGAATTTATGGTTCCTAATTTAACCTGGACACTTCCCAAAAAACCCCGCAGCTACCGCTGGAGAACACAGGAGGAATCTGGGATGAAACCACAATACAGAAGGACAGGAGGAGCCTCTTATAAATGGACAGTGATCACACGTATCAATTTTGGATGAACTTTCTTTCGATTTAGCGCCTATTAACACCAGAACAAAACGCGTTGCCATGCATGCATTATGCATGCTGCGGCGAACAGCTCATTAAAAATGAACAGTCTTATGTATACACATATGCCTGTACTTCTGCTAACACCACAGGTGACCTCCACAAAGAGGGTCCAATATAGTTCCTGCCTTGAAAAGGGTGGTCTTCAATGCCACCACGACCTTGCTGTGCTCACAACCAGCGGGCGCTGAAAACCCCAAAAGCACAAACCAGAGAGAAGAGCGCACAGGCTCTGGGGTAATACCCTTTATTTTATAATAAATACTAGATAAAAATGAACTCGTAAGCAAAAATGAATCAGAGATTATCAATCACATCTCCCCACCATGGCACTATGCACCAAAATCATCTCACCACCCTTGGTAGGAGCTCCAGCTGACAGTGTGGACATGGCAGCAGTCCTGGAAAGAATGCAGTCATTGCTGAGCTTGATCTCATGCACGATGACAGTTTACATGCACAGAAAGCCCTCCGAAACATGTTTCAGAGGGCGTAGCCTCCTTTATCAAGTCTCCTGGGAACTGATAAAGGAGGCTACGCCCTCCAAAACACGTATATGCACGTAAAAGTGAGTTAACACTAGGTGTGTCAAGCGCTTGAGCGTCCATTTATTTCAATGGCTTGAATAAATTAATATTCTATCCAATGAAATGAATGAATGTGCAAGTGATTGATGCCCCTAAAGGAGTTTGCAAAAACGCAGCTTTAAGCGCATTCTTGACGATGCTTTTGTCCTGATAGGAGAAAAGGCGTTCAGAGGTGCCAGGCAAATGTCCAGTGTGCATGGTGCCTAAGGGCAAACTCACCCTTTAACTATGAGTATAAGTGTGTAGCTATTGTATATAAAAACTTAAAAATAGAATTTAACCGTAACAACTATCCAGAAAATTATTTAAAAAATGCATGCTTGCAGTTAAAACATATAACGTATAATGGTAAACCATAATACAGAAGGACAGGAGCAGCCTCCTATAAATGGACAGTGATCACACGTATCAATTTTGGATAAACTTTCATTCAATGTAGCACCTATTAACACCAGAACAAAACGCGTTGCCATGCATGCATTATGCATGCTGTGGTGAACAGCCCATTAAAAATGAATAGTCTTATGTATACACATATGCCTGTACTTCTGCTAACACCACAGGTGACCTGCACAAAGAGGGTCCAATATAGTTCTTGCCTTGAAAAGGGTAGTCTTCAATGCCACCACGACCTTGCTGCTCTCACAACCAGCGGATGCTGAAAACCGCAAACACACAAACCAGAGAGAAGAGCGCACAGGCTCTGGGGTAATACCCTTTATTTTATAATAAAAACTAGATAAAAATGCACTCACAAGCAAAAAGGAATCAGAGATTATCAATCACATCTCCCCACCATGGCACTATGCACCAAAATACTCTCACTGCCCTTGGTAGGAGCTCCAGCTGACAGTGTGGATATGGCAGCAGTCCTGGAAAGAATGCAGTCATTGCTGAGCTTGATCTCGTGCACATTGACAGTTTACATGCATGAAAGCCCTCCGAAACATGTTTCCGAGGGTGTAGCCTCCTTTATCAAGTCCCCTGGGAATTGATAAAGGAGGCTACGCCCTCCAAAACATGTTGCTGACAGATCACATGGACAGGAAGCAGTGCTTGGGATCACGTGATGCAAGCAGCTGGCTGCTGATGGGGAGTGTGAGCTGTTGCTACTATACAACAACATGTTACCGAGGGCGTAGCCTCTTTTATCAAGTCCCATGGGAATTAATAAAGGAGGCTACGCCCTCTAAAACATGTTGTTGACAGATCACATGCACAGGAAGCAGTGCTTGGGGTCACGTGATGCAAGCAGCTGGCTGCTTATGGGGCGTGTGAGCTGTTGCTACTAGACAACAACATGATTTGGAGGGCGTAGCCTCTTTTATCAATTCCCAGGGGACTTGATAAAGGAGGCTACACCCTCTGAAACATGTTTCGGAGGGCTTTCTGTGCATGTAAACTATCATCATGCACAAGATCAAGCACAGCAATGACTGCATTCTTTCCAGGACTGCTGCCATATCCACACTGTCAGCTGGAACTCCTATCAAGGGTGATGAAAGGATTTTGGCGCACAGTACCATGGTGGGGAGATGTGATTGATAAGCTGTGATTCATTTGTGCTTGTGAGTGCGTTTTTATCTAATGTTTATTATAAATTAAAGGGTATTACACCGGAGCCTGTGCGCTCTTCTCTTGTGTTTGTGGATTAAAAATGAATAGTTTGAAATCCAGCAAAACAAGAGAGTGTGGGACAGAATACATTTTTCGTAGCCCAATGCATAGGACAATGGGGTGTGTGAGCTGTTGCTACAACAACAACATGTTTTGGAGGGCGTAGTCTCTTTTATCAATTCCCACAGGACTTAATAAAGAAGGCTATGCCCTCTGAAACATGTTTCGGAGGGCTTTCTGTGCATGTAAACTGTCATCGTGCATGAGATCAAGCTCAGCAACGACTGCATTCTTTCCAGGACTGCTGCCATATCCACACTGTCAGCTGGAGCTCCTATCAAGGGCGATGAAAGGATTTTGGTGCATAGTGCCATGGTGGGGAGATGTGATTGATAAGCTGTGATTCATTTTTGCTCGTGAGTGCATTTTTATCTAGTTTTTATTATAAAATAAAGGGTATTGTACCAGAGCCTGTGCGCTCTTCTCTTGTGTTTGTGGATTAAAAATGAATTGTTTGAAATGCAGCAAAACAAGAGAGTGTGGGACAGAATGCATTTTTTGTAGCCCAATGCATAGGACAATGGCAGTTGTGTTGCATCACCGCACAAATGCATTCTGGAGATGCATTGGAGTCCCATTTATAATGTATGTCACATGTGAAGAAGTCCCTAAACTGTCCCCAAATGCTTCTCCTAAAACTAATATCATAATCAAGCATGCAGTACTAAAACACATCTTTGTATGGGAATCAGCAAATTACTTTAAATGCCATTTTTTTTGTTCTTAAAGTGCCTCTTAGCAATATCCTTGATCTACAAAAATAATCCATGAACTTCCACTACTTAATGGCTCTGTATTTTTTTGTCCATGAAATTGTTTCTTACTGTATTTTCCTGACTACGTGTAACATCCTTGAGCTCCTGAGCTTTTCCCTCTCACTTCCCTTTGGTCGGAACGAGCAGGCCATAGTTGTGGTCATGTGCGCTGCTCTATATACACTACAAATCTCATAGTCCATATTGCCATCATTATTCCCATTGCAGATGTTCCTGAAGTAGGCTAAAGGATTGTGGGTGCTGCAGCAACAGCCAGCTGGGAAGTGGAAACGTACAGAGGGGCCAGCACACCGTGGGTCATTAAATGTCCAAAAAATGCAACCCGATCTCATCACAGCGGAAAAGTGCACCATTTTGGGGCTGCACAGGACCCCTTGTGGGTCAGGCATGTGGGTGTTAAAACCCACCTTCTTTGCTGACACATGTATGTGTTAGGCGGGCAGCAAGAGGTTAAAAAACACAGCTCAGGTTTTGAAAATGAAGCTTCTTCACAATATCATATCTGTAGGTTGCGCACGATCCGTCTGAAGCCTGTCTGAAAAACTCCAAGGCATGTGACCCCTGGACGTGCTTACATGGCAGATGGTGCCGGATGTTAGGCAGCAGCGGTGTTGTGCCATGGAGGGAAAGGGAGACACACTGAGCATGCGTGGATTTTGAAAGAACCAGATTGCTTACTCCTGGCATTGGTGTGGGTGCCCACCTAACATCTGCCATTCAAACACAATATTCCCGATGCACACATTCATTAAAGAAGGCTGAAAATGTAAATAGGTGCTGCAGAGAACACTGGCTGGGAGCCAAAGACATGCAAAGCAGAAAGTACTTCACCAGAACACCTAGGATCTCCAGAACGGGTCGAAACCTTTATTCAGTGATCACATCATAATTACAGAAGCAACATTTTGGAGCCTCGTAGGACCCCTTCATCACGGGCCTGATGAAGGTGTCCCGAAGGGCTCCAAAACGTTGCTTCTGTAACTATGATGTTATCACTGAGGAAAGCTTTGGACCCGTTCTGGAGATCCTAGCTGTTCTGGTGACATACTTTTTACTTTTGACATCTAATATGTCCCACCATATAGGCATGACCAGGGTGGGGTGGGTCACCTACCTTGGAGTTTTTCAGATAAGTATGACATTAAAAAGAAGTTTCTTTTTTGAAAACCCAAGCCGTGGTTTATTAATTTCCTCACTGGAATGCATGGGCAATTTTATTGTAAGGCCTCATACAAACTAGGTATTAAAAATGCCTCTATGTTAGCTTATGGGGTAGATTTACTAAAACTGGAGCACTCAGAATCTCGTGCAACTGTGCATGGCAGCCAATCAGCTTCTAACTTCAGCTTGTTCAATTAAACTTTGGCAATAAAACTTGGAAGCTGATTGGTTTGTACGTGGAGTTGCACCAGAATTTGCACTATCAAGCTTTTGGTAAATAACCCCCTTTGTGTCCATGCACACATGGGCATTTACAAGCGTTTAGAGGCAGAAAAAAACCCCCAGAGCCAGTGCATTTAGGAGGAGTGGTTTGCAGCTAAAAAAAAATCTGATGTGCCGAAATGCATGCATATGCACGTAAAAGTGAATTAACACTAGGCAGTTGACAGTTTACATGCACAGAAACGCCTCCGAAACATGTTTCCGAGGGCGTAGCCTCCTTTATCAAGTCTCCTGGGAACTGATAAAGGAGGCTACGCCCTCCAAAACATGTATATGCACGTAAAAGTGAGTTAACACTAGGTGTGTCAAGCGCTTGAGCGTCCATTTATTTCAATGGCCTGAATAAATTAATATTCTAGCCATATAAATGAATGAAAGCGCAAGTGATTGATGCCCCTAAAGGAGTTTGCAAAAACGCAACTTTAAGTATATTTTTGACGCTGCTTTTGCCCTGCCAGAAAAAAAAATATCCGATGTGCCGAAACGCGTGTATATGCATGTAAAAGTGCGTTGACACTAGGTGTGTCAAGCGCTTGAGCATCCATTTATTTTAATGGCTTGAATAAATTAATATTCTAGCCAATGAAATGAATGAATGCGCAACTGATTGATGCCCCTAAAGGAGTTTGCAAAAACACAGCTTTAAGCGCATTTTTGACGCTGCTTTTGTCCTGCCAGGAAAAAGGCATTCAGAGGTGCCAGGCAAATGTCCAGTGTGCATCGGGCCTAAGGGCGAACTCGCCCTTTAACTATAAGTATGAGTGTGTAGCTATAGTATATAAAAACGTAAAAATGGAATTTAACCGCAACAACTATCCAGAAAATAATTAAAAAAATGCATGCTTGCAGTTAAAACATATAATGTATAATGGTAAAACATAATTAACATAAGGAAAACATCATATTCGCTTTATTGTCTCTGTGGTACAATACTTGGCTCACCGAACTGGCACGGAGATTAGAATTTCTTCATTTCTGTAAGGAACCTCGGAGTATCGGATGCTATTTTCTTCTCACCAAATCTCAATGGAGGTTTTACACAAGATAAAATCAATTACACATTTAAATGACAGGAAAATGAATGAGCAGTTAGTCTACTGAACACAAATCTGTATCAGACGTACAGGTATCTGGGTGAGCCGTGCGAGCTATAATTAAGGGATCTGTTCTAGTGGAAATTACATTCGGAGAGCAAGCAAAGCAGATGTTGATTTCTGATTGGTTAACTTTTCACAAATTATAAGTAAAATGCACCCGTGTCAGGATGCAATGAAGTGCCTTTCGGTCTAGTCGAATTAATTCCAGCAAAAATGTTTTTCGAGTGAGCACCTTCACAGCTTTGCTCATTAAAGTGTTCTTGTTCTTAAAGGCCAACATTTAATACTTAAAACCGGCCTAAACATTTTTTTTTTTTTGGGATAGGCTGAGAAAGGGTAAAAACGTATGCCAATTTTAACATCTATTGTGGTCCCACTGAGGAAATTTCATTTTCTGTCCTTGCTATAGCTAGACAAAACATCTAGCAAAGAATTGAAAAAAAAAATGTTGGATGGAGTTGGGGTTTAAAACCCAACTAAACTTTAGAACCCAACTCTGGAAAACCAGTATGAATGGAAGAACTGCTGCTCTGCCAATCAGCCCGCGTAGACAAAAGATACAAGGCCTTTCCGTTTTTCCCCAGAAAACAGATCCCTGATGCATTTCGCTCTGCTTACCGCGGATTATTCATATGGTGGGAGCCTGAAGCCTCCCACCCTATGACTAAGCCCATGCACCAAGGGTATGGTTTTGGCAGAGACATGTAGGCTGAGGCCACCTTTGTTGACAACAGGGGCTGATTGGAAGAGCGGCAATCCTTCCATTTATTCTAGTTAGCCTTCTGAAGCGGCACACTATCTTCCAGTAGATCCAAGGAACCGGTCCCATTTGGCTTTATTATCAGGTCCAAACTTTGAGAAACTCAAAATTGCTCTGTGCAATGGGACTGCACCTGCAATGCAAGAGTTATCTGCTCATTTAGGCCTAGGGAGCATAGAAGATTTACTTACCCAGTCCTTCGTTCCTCCACTCTGCTAGGCTGGTCCTCGCAAGCTTCTTCTCCCCCATGCCCCTGTTGTCCAAGGCCCTGACGTCATCAAGACTAATGCAGGAATCATAGTTCTGCACTGAATGTGATGACACTGAGGGACAGTCTTCCACTGGAGCATGGGCAGTATGCACCCAGGGACAAATGTGTTCCAGGCCTTTGTCCCGGGTGCATACTGCCTTAAATTTAAAGTGATTCTAAAGGCTCAAGGTTTTTTACCTTCGAGCATTCTATGCATAAAGGTAAAAAACATTCTGTGTGCAGCATCCCCCCTCCCAGCCCCCCTAATACTCACCTAAGCCCCCTCTTGATCCAGCGATGTGCACTGGTGTCTCAGCTATACCAGGACTCCCGTCTGCTCACTGGCTGAGAGAAGCAGGAGCCATTGGCTCCCACAACTATCAATCACAGTCAGTGAGCCAATGAGAAGAGAGAGGGGGTGGGGCCAAGCCATGTGTGTGAATGGAGAGCAGGTGCCCCCATATCAAGCTGCTTGCTGTGGGGGCAAACAACAGGAGGGAAGGGCCAGGAGCACCGGCGGGGGACCCGAAGAGGATCCAGCCTGCTCTGTGCAAAACCACTGCACACAACAGGTAAGTATAGACATGTTTATTATTTTTTTCTTTAAAAAATAAGCCTTTAGAATCACTTTAAGTGCAACTAGGCATGCCGCTCAGCTGCACCATGTCATTCCTAGATTGTAAGCTCGAAAGAGCAGGGCCCTCAATCCCCTCATGTTTTGCATTGTATTGGTATTGTTCTGTCACATGTTCTGTCCCCCTCTGTAATGTACAGCGCTGAGCGAACCATTGGCGCTTTATAAATACTGTATAATAATAATAATTCTCAGGCTGCCATCAGCAGGGCTGGATGGTGCATCTGTGCACTCTACCTGCAACTGAATACCACAGCACCATGTGCATTGCGCCTTATTTTAATTATAGCAGAATAAATATGAGCTTTGCATTAGAAAAATTGCCCATCTGAGACAAGGTAAGAGGGTCTCTTTAAATGCCATGTTGGTCAACCCTGTCACAGCTATACAAGGTGTTGGCTGGTGTTGCCACCTACAGAGAGCAATGGTCTCACCCTCTCCACCAAATGACCAGATAACAATGACTAGATCCAAGCACTGCATCATAAAAAGGGTTACATGCTCTCCCATCTCAGGAACACCGGGCATTCTAAAGCAGAGAAATGCTGTGAAAATAAATATTACTCACTAATTAGTCAAAGGTGGCTTTAAGGAGGCCCTGTCACTTTGACCTGAATAGACAAGGCTACAGAGTCCCTGCAAGGCCTGTTCTGTAAAAAAAAAAGAAGCTTTTTCCTTTGGAAAAGCTTATTAGAATACATTGCATGCAGCCTCTCTACTTGTACTTTGTACTTTGGTAAAGTCATACATCTGCAGGTTTGGACTGCTCCTTTAATTATATGCGGTAAACACTTTTATCCTACTATCGTAATGACAATACCGCAGTTATTAAGTTGCCTGGGAGAATGTTCGATCACTGGCACGATACATATAATGAAACGCGGTGAAATACAACAGAGAGGAGAAGGACAGACTGAGAAAACAAGCAGGATTCATGGGCTGTTCTACCCTTATGTGTGTAATGAAGTGTTGCCTAATGCCCAATTTACATTTCCCTGGAGCCAGCA
This sequence comes from Staurois parvus, assembly GCF_062004578.1. Taxonomy (NCBI): domain Eukaryota; kingdom Metazoa; phylum Chordata; class Amphibia; order Anura; family Ranidae; genus Staurois; species Staurois parvus. The sequence goes on from NW_028318374.1 coordinate 1,766,279, forward strand.
CATATTACAATGTCTCTCGCTGAATCTGCTGAAGCCCAGGAAATTACAGGGTCACTTAAAATGCACAACTGTTTAGAATTCACAAACAGTAACCCTACCAAGGCTTTCAAATGAATGTCCGGCTTGCTGAAACACTGGGCATCAAACATCAATGGTGTTACATCAGGCCTCCAGCTTTGTTAAAGATCAAGTCGTCATCTCCAGGTCAACTATACATGCTGCAAGGATCTTGGCAAACTTGCCAATGTGCTTGCTAAGATTTTCCATAATAATTCATAAATGGTAGGATCTGTTCAACGCACAATTTTGTCACCGGCCAGGATGAACGAACTCATAAATACGTGTCGTGTCGTGTCGGCCCAGCCAATGGCTGGAGATTGGGAATTAAGAAGAAGACTAGCCAAAGATGTCCACTTAGAGAAGGGCAGCAGAATATTAGCATGCATTAAAAAGGGTATTTACTCAGAAGATAAAACTATAATTCTATCACTTTACAAAACTTTGGTTTGACAGCATGTTGAGTATGCTGTCCAGTTCTGGTCACCAATCCTCAGGAAGTATGCAATAGAATAGAATATAGTCAGTGAGCACTTTTTGATCCAGCAGCTAAAGCACATAAAGGTAACCAAGTAAAGACCTCATAAAACTAATAACTCATAAAGTGTAGCACTTAAAATGATCTCAAATAAATAAATTATAAAATAGTAACAGTTCGTGGTAAAGTGTTTGATACAGGAGTTGATGGTGACTTCAAACTTCAGTGGCGTGCCAATAAATGATAGTAAAAATACGCACTCACCAGATGCGTATCTTTAAATACGCATGTAAAATGATATACCCAGAGGTCCCCCACTCAGGATGGAATGGATGGGTTGTGCCGTTTAACGGTCTATCCTCCCTCTGGGTGGCATACAGTTACACAGATGTCTCCCTTGGTGGGTGCAAATAGGATCCAACCAGAGGCCTCCTTAATGGATGGATGGACGCTTGTCAGCCAGTAATGGAACGGCTCCCTCCTCTGGAGTGGTGCCACATATGACTCTGCTCCTGTATCATCCGGAGTGTGCTCTATGAATGAACGTTAGCTTGCCAAAGAGCCAACCAAGAAATAGCCCATAGTGTAGTAATTTTAAAAGGTAATTTATTAAATATTCCACGTGGTATGAAAGTATAAAACAAACTAGTGATCAAAAATGGTAAACATTGACCATCCACAAGTATATGATGGCCGCCGGACCTATGCTAGGTACCAGCGGCGTGACGTCACAGTGTAATGGCTCCTTTAACGCGTTTTGTGCAAAAGCACTTCTTCAGAAAGCGTGGCCTTCACCTCAGGAAGTAACTGGAGAGAGTCCAGAGAAGGGCAACAAAACTAACAAGAGGGCTGGAGGATCTCAGTTATGAAGAAGGACTACAAACATTAAGCTTGAGAGGGGTTATGATTGCAATATACAAATATCTTAATGGTGATTTCAGCATTGGGCGGAAACTATTCAGTCTCAGGTCACTCCAGAAGACACGTGGCCACTCAATGAAGTTGGATGAGAAGAGGTTCAATCTTAAACTGCATGAGGGTTTTTTTACTGTTAGAGAGGTAAGGATGTGGAACTCCCTTCCACAGCTGGTGGTTTCAGCGGGAAGTGTCTCTAATTTAAAAAAAACTCTTAGATGGGCATCTTATTGAACACAATGTAAAAGGGATATGGGAAGTGGTAGAGACACAAATACACACACACCCACACAGGTTGAACTGGATGGACTAGTGTCTTTATTCAACCTTATCAGCTATGTAACTAGTTGCAGCAACCAATAAGGGAACTCCAGGACATCAACTCTGTGGAGTGAAGGTGAGTATAGTTCCACTTTAACTATAATTGTATGATGACTCCCTATTCACACTTGTGCAACTTGTCATAGACATCAGAGTCACATGGCAATACGTACCCCATGCTTTCCAATGGTAATCATTCATATTTTATGACTTAAAGTCGCAGTGACTTCAAAGTAGTTCATGCACTATTTTGGTCTGACTTTCATGCAACATGAGGGCCACGGTCTTCAATGTTAACCCTCAAAAGTTGCATGAAAGTTGTACCTGAATGTTTTACATGCAACAGTGGTGCAACAGTGGGTCTGACTTTGCAGGAGTCCCATCCAAGTCGCACCCAGCTAAAGTTGCACCAAAGATACACTCCAGTCTCAGGACAGTCATACAAGTGTGAAAAGAACCTTAAAGTAACTTTCTTGCTTAAACAAAGTTTCTGCCCCATTCACACCTGACCGATTTGAAGCTTCAGAAGCATTTCAATGTTCAAGATTAGAGTTTCCATTATATTCAATGGTTCCCGTTCACAGCCTAGTACACACGATCAGAAAATCATACAAAAAATACCGCTTGCGAAGCGACTGTACGACAATCTGATCTGAGTACATAGTTTTCGAAATCATTCAAAGGGACAAGCATGAACAATTTTCTCGTACAATACCAGATCGTACGATTTTTTGCTTAATCAGTACAGTTTTCATCCAAAAATCCAATCCATTAAATCACTTCCGAATATTTATTCTGTCGTATGAGAATTTTCGCAACTTTAGTAACCCCTTCATTTTCGATATGGAGAATAGCATGCAAAAAAAAAAGGGACGATGATTTGTCTGATATTCTCATCCTGTGTATGGGACTTTAGTGTGATGTCACTTGAAGCTCACTGCTTCAAAAAGTACAAGAACTTCTTTTGGGGCATATGTGTTTTGGCCCAAATAGACTTCGAAGGGGGCACAGAAAAACATGTAACACATGTTATTGCTTATTGATTTGTCTAGTAACTAATTTTCCATTGGATAAACATAAGAAAAAAAAAAAACCCAAGCCTGAAACTTTAAAAACACCCAAACATATGCTCAAAATACACCCAGAAAAATTACCAGAAACATTAATTTCAAGAGTGCATGGGGACTAGAAGTAGTTGCAAAGAAACAAATGATTACCTACCCTCTCCTGTGGCCTGTGCCACCAAACACTACAATGCAAAGGAATCTCCAGATGAACTTTCTTCAAAAAAAAAAAAAACCTCCTGTGGCCCCCCAGCCAGTTCCTCTTAACATTCGGATTTCCATTATAATCAGTGGATGAAGTCACAGCTTAGGTGTCCGTTTGTGAACCAGCGGTAATAGATCGCTGCTCAGTTCTCCGGTATTCTCGGAGAACACAGTTCTCCTGTGAATGCAGTTTATGAAGCAGTTCTCCGAACGAAGGGAGAACGGTCTCCAAACGCTGGATAACGGTCTACAAACTCTGGAAAACGGCTGATTTTACTATAATCTCGTGAGATTACAGTAAAAAATCAGTTTACTAAACAGAGGTAAATTATCTCTGCTTAGTTTGTGGTCCCTCCGATTCTCCAGCTCTGGGCTGGAGAATATGGAGGGAGAACACAGATCTCCAGAGAAGGGCTGACATGATCTCCTGAGTGTCATAAACTGTGAATGACCAGAGAATAGCTAAGATCCGTTGAATCGCAGCTATTCTCTGTGTCATAAAAGGACACATTAGTTTGAAGCTTGTTACATGAACTTCTCTTGGGGCAGAGTTGGCCCCAACTGACTTTAATGAGAGCTCCTGAAAATGCGCCAAAATGGAAGTAACATATTTTTTTTTGCATTTTCTCACCTAATAACAAGCTTTCCATTGGCTAAAAATAAAAAATGTTCAAGACTGAAGTGCTTAATTTCACCGGTACAAATGCAAAAAAAAACCCCAAATTACTTGAGTTCAAGTGTGAATGGGACCTTAAAAACAGAAGTACCTGCAAAGATAGTGATTAGTTACCTCTTCAGATGCCCGTGCCACCAAACACTGCAATGCATGGAAATCTACAGGTGAAGTTTCTTCAAAAACCAACATTCTCAGAAATGTTTCACCCACCAGCCCCCTAAGTCAGGGATCTCCAAACTATGGCTCATGAGCTACATTGCTACAATATTTTATCTGACCCATAGCTAAGTTCAGTAGCATATCCTTAATGGGCACATATTAAGAATTCGGGTCAGCACATGTCTATGTTTTCCATGTAATGAGAATTTGATGAAGACCTTAATTCAAGGCGGACTCTTATGAGGACTCTTATGTAAGGGGGACTCAGATGGGGATCTGATTTAAGGGGGGTTCTGATGGAGACTCTAATGTAAGGAAGACTATGATGGAGCAATGTAAGGGGAGACCCTGATGATAGGGAATTTTTTCAACTTGCAAATATTTGAAATGTGGCCCTTGTACTGAAAAGTTTGGAGACCTGTCCCTAGGCCAAGTGTCTTGTGCACCACCACTTTGTCTCCCCAGTTGACAGGCTAGCCTTAGTAACAAAAACGTCTTAATTTGTAGTGATGGGTTCTCAACTTGTTACTTTCTTTTCCCTGGAAGCCACATAGTTTTCAGACCTTCACCAGACCACTTATATATAGCCCTCACCATAGATGGGTGACCACAGTATAATAGGTGATATCTAGTATGTGGTATATACTTGGCTTATCTCTTTCATATAAAAACAGAGTGCAGCGCTAAAAAATAAATACAAACGAAAAAAGTCCGTAATAATTGAATAGATGTATATATTAACGAATCCCAAGGAATAGCTGATAAAGCCCGGAGACAATGGAAAGAGTGCGCACTCACCGGACGCGCATGGAAAATGCGCATATAATAAATATCCCCTGGAATCCTTATGGAAAATGAGGAGAATAAGCTCCAACTCTGTAAGTCATTCAGCCTGGAGATGTATGAGAGAAGTCCGGAGATCCCCTTTACAGATGGTATGGTAATTAGCCAGGATCCAAAGCTCCGTCCCTCCGGTGGTAGTAAGTGCACACTACAGGAATCCTGCAAATGGATTTAGAATCCGGCTCCACGGTGCGCAATCCCCGGGCGAAGGACCGGCCAGCCCGCTGCTAATCATTCACCGCGTACACCGGACCCCGGGGCCGCCGTCTGAGCCATCAGAGAAGCGGAAGTCTCTTCCGCTTCTCTGATGGCTCAGACGGCGGCCCCGGGGTCCGGTGTACGCGGCGCCCGGGGATTGCGCACCGTGGAGCCGGATTCTAAATCCATTTGCAGGATTCCTGTAGTGTGCACTTACTACCACCGGAGGGACGGAGCTTTGGATCCTGGCTAATTACCATACCATCTGTAAAGGGGATCTCCGGACTTCTCTCATACATCTCCAGGCTGAATGATTTACAGAGTTGGAGCTTATTCTCCTCATTTTCCATAAGGATTCCAGGGGATATTTATTATATGCGCATTTTCCATGCGCGTCCAGTGAGTGCGCACTCTTTCCATTGTCTCCGGGCTTTATCAGCTATTCCTTGGGATTCGTTAATATATACATCTATTCAATTATTACGGACTTTTTTCGTTTGTATTTATTTTTTAGCGCTGCACTCTGTTTTTATCTGTTACTTGTGGGTATACTGTGATTACCTTTAGTGCCATAGCTGCTTACTTAGGAGCGCTCACTTTATACCATTTACATTATCTCTTTCATAGTACACGCTCATCATGGGGCTGCTTCTTTTTACACTGTCCAGTCACAGACTGGGGTTGGGTCCAGGATGGCCAGGAAGTAGGTTGAATGATGCTGACCATCAAACTGAGGACATCTAATGGCAGAAGTAAAGTACTGTAGAGAAAATCTCTGGGCTGAAGGTTATTATTGCAATCAAATATAGTTTTGTTATTTTATCTTTTCATAAACTATTGTTTTTTTATTTTTTTTTTGGATGGAGTTTTACATTAAGTAGTTTAGCACTTTAAGTAGTTCCTGTGCAGCTGCTAAATAGGAACGTCTTTAATAGTCGCCAGAAACAAAGAGACATTTTAATGATCTCTTTGCAAAACTAAAACGGACGTCTCAAATCGCATGAGACGAATCCATAAATTGTTCCCTTTTCACGTAGGATGCGTTTTAATCACATTTGTAACCTCTTTCACCTGTGAATCTTTGATGCATGTCCCCGGCGTTCATAAAGATGATTATCCGGCATTATGAATCCAACTTTCCTCCGTCCAGGAGGAATTATTTAGATGGTGTAATCAAAACATAATCACTCTTCAGAAAGAACTGCTCAGTTCTTGGCAAATAGCAAGATTATTTGTTTTTCCGATTAATCTGTGTGTTTACTAAAAAAAATTCTATGACTTTGTGTTGGTTTTTTTTTTTTTTAAATTTAGATCCCAATCAAGTAAAAAGCATGAGGAAGAGACAAGCATTAAAGGGAACCTGTGATTTCCCCACGTACACTCTATTGCCAGAAGTATTAGGACACCCCTCCAAATCATTGGATTCAGGTGTTCCAATCCCCTCCATGGCCACAGGTGTACAAAATCATCACCTAAGCATGCAGACTGCTTCTACAAACATTTGTGAAAGAATGGGACACTCTCAGGAACTCAGTGGATTCAAGCGTGGTCCCGTGATAGGTTGCTACCTGTGCAATAAGTCCATCCGTGACATTTCCTGGCTACTAAATATTCCACACTCAACTGTTAGTGGGAATATAACAAAGTGGAAGCAACTGGGAACAACAGCAACTCAGCCATGAAGTGGTAGGCCACGTAAAATGACAGAGCGGGGTCAGCGTATGCTGAAACGCACAGTGCACAGAAGTCGCCAACTGTCTGCAGAGTCAATAGCTAAAGACCTCCAAACTTCATGTGGCCTTCAGTTTAGCACAACAACAGTGTGTAGAGATCTTCATGGAATGGGTTTCCATGGCCGAGCAGCTGCATCCAAGCCTTACATCACCAAGTGCAATGCAAAGCGTCGGATGCAGTGGTGTAAAGCACGCCGCCACTGGACTCTAGAGCAGTGATGACATGTTCTCTGGAGTGACCAATCATGCTTCTCTGTCTGGCAATCCGATGGATGTGTCTGGGTTTGGCAGTTGCCAGGAGAACGATGCTTGCCTGACTGCATTGAGCCAAGTGTAAAGTTTGGTGGTGGGGGGATTATGGTGTGGGGTTGTTCTTCAGGGGTTGGGCTTGGTCCCTTAGTTCCAGTGAAGGGAACTCTTAAAGCGTCAGCATACCAAGACATTTTGGACAATTTCATGTTCCCAACTTTGTGGGAAGAGTTTGGGGATGGCCCCTTCCTGTTCCAACATGACTGCACACAAGTGCACAAAAAACAAGTGCTCCACTGCTCAAGGTCCATAAAGACATGGATGAGCGAGTTTGGGGTGGAGGAACCTGACTGGCCTACACAGAGTCCTGACCTCAATCCCATAAAACACCTATGGGATGAATTAGAGCGGAGACTGCGAGCCAGGCTTTCTCGCCCGATATCAGTGCCTGACCTCACAAATGTGCTTCTGGAAGAATGGTCAAACCTTCCCATAGACACCCTCCTAAACCTTGTAAACGGCCTTCCCAGAAGAGTTGAAGCTGTTATAGCTGCAAAGGGCGGGGCCAACTCAATATTGAACCCTACGGACTAAGACTGGGATGCCATTGAAGTTCCTTATAGTTTATGTGTGTGTAAAGGTAGGCGTCCCAATACTTTTAGCAATATAGTGTAGGTGAAAGCAACAAGTTAATTTCAATGCACCCCCAGCAGCTTCTCACTGTGCACATTAGAAGTTGTATCCCTGGCTGGGATACGTCCAGCATCATATAGCGCTTTCCTCCCCAACTCAGTGGTCCTTGGCCCGCTCCTTTTATACATTGGAACCATGCACTTTAAAAGCATGGGTTATTGAATTAGAGTTCACCATGAATTAGGATTGTTGCTCTCCCTCTGACGTTTGCAGTGACAGCACAATCGCTGTTTTCAAATACATGCAGGCCCTATGTACATGTTTGCATTCGCGTGTATGCATGGAGGAGGGGGGGGGGGTGAGATGAGGGGGTGCTTTTAGATTTTATTTTTATTAGTTTTACTTATTCTGTCGCAATTTAATTTTGTAACACATTTTTTTTTTCCTCCTATGTTATTTTATGGGCAAGTGACAGGTCCTCTTTATGAAGAAATCAGGGAGACCTCCAATGTCACACAGGGAGGCCTCATTCACTCTGAAACCCATTGACAACGAATGGGCCATGGTTTTAAGTGGCTGGAGCCACCAGGTGCTGTTTTCGGGCAGACCATGCAAGTCTATGGGAATGCAGAGGCTGCAGACACAGTGCAGGTTTGTGTACTGGCGAGGGAACACAGAGAGTGAACGTTTCGGGGCCCCTCACTCACACGGCTGTCAAATTGAGATGGCTGGCTGTGCAACCACTGTGACCCCATAGACTTGAATAGGCTGCCTGCATAAAGCACCTAAAAACGCCACACTTGTGATCTGGATGCAAAAGGACAATTCAATATCAAGTTCTGCGCTAATAAATGTGAATACATGAAAACCAAAAATGTGACAAAGTTATAAATATGAATAAATTAACATAAAAATTAACATAAACAATGAAAATGATCTAATTCAAGTAAAAAAGGTGCTTAAATTATGAAGATTGTTATAAATTGATAAATTTGAAGAAAATGTCCCAAAAGGGAAAGATGCATCACAGGGAAAGATCCGTCCAGCGTGTTTCGTCATATCAGATGTCTTCCGAGGCAAAGGAGAATTCACAAGGATAGGATTGCTAGAAAATTATGGGGGAACACTAACCTGCTTTCTATGTGTCGTTCCCTCTATCCCGCCCCCCCCCCCCACCTCTTTCACCTCCAGCCTTCCCTACGCACTGACAGTGGCGGATTGACCATTTGGGAACTCGGGCACTGCCCGAGGGCCTGGGGTCAGAAGGGGGCCCCATCAGATGCCCCTGGTACCTTTTTCATAGGCTTTTTTGGGTGTGGTTTGAGTTTGGGCAAGGACACAGGGGCCCCATGGTCCCCTATTGCCCGGGGGCCCCATGAGTTGTCCGTCCGCCCCTGCGCACTGATATATGCCACAGAAACTGTACAGCGCAGAATCATGTAACCAGAGGTTGCAGCCTCACCCAGGAACTTGTAATATCTAATTGCCCTACAGTAACACAACTGAGCTGATCTCCAGCCTTCCCTTCAGTCTTGCACAGTTGTACAGATTCCCCTCCTTTACTGAAATGGCTTAGTCTGAGTTCACTGCACACTGTGAGCTTCTCATAAAGAAGCTGCAGCAGAGCCAGATAGAGCCCACCTCATTTCCTGGATTGAAGACACTAAGCATCATCTAGCCCTTTCCTCCCCAGCCTGTGCAGCTGCATTCACACTTGAGCGATCTGTAACTTGAAGCTGGAAGCACAAAGCTCCAAAAATGCTCAAACTTAAAAAAATCAATTTGTTCTCTATGGTGCCTGTTCAGCCAACTAAGTGTGAACAGGAGTCATAGAGAACAATTGATTTTTTAAGTTTGAGCGTTTTTGGAGCTTCGAGCTTCAAGCTAAAAATCGCTCAAGTGTGAATGCAGCCTCATTGTCCCTGGCCTGCTCTCTTCATTTATTGGAGATTAATCCTTTCAGTCATGGAGACTCAGCATTACCTAGGGCAGTCTGCATACAAAAAACTCTGCTTAGGAAAGCCACTCCTCCAGACTGACACCTGCCCAGCAAAGCATGGTAATATTTGAATAACTTCTCCCCAATGCTTGCATCAGGACTGAGGGCTCTTGAAAGGAGTATTAAAGAGTTCTGTTATGTTTTCAGGAAGTGATGTACAGCACCCTGCTGGTCCCTCCCTTCAGCCATGATCTGCTTGCATTTCATAGAGAATCCCAGGGGCTCAGTGATGATGTCACTAGGTCTATAGTGAGGGATATGATGAAAATTGAAGTTGTTTCCAAAACTGCCATTAGCATGTTGATGAGTTGGGAGAGGAGGAACCAGAGAAAAGAAAATTAAGGAGGTCAAACTTCAGCTTTAACCATGCATTAATTTATTTATTACAGGTACTTATATAGCACCGTCAATTTACATATATATTGTACATTCACATCAGTCCCTAACCCTCAAGGCGTGTACAATCTAAGGTCCCTAACTCACATTCATATACATACTAGGGCCAATTTAGACAGGATCCAATTAACCTACCAGCATGTCTTTGGAGTGTGGGAGGAAACCGGAATACCCAGAGGCAACCCACGCAGGCACAGGGAGAACATGAAAACTCCAGGCAGGAGGTGCCGTGACTGGGATTCGAACCAATGACCCTAGTACTGCCACGTGGAAGTGCTAACCATTTAGCCACTGTGCTGCCCATGACTGATTTGTTTCTGTTGAACGTCTGCAACAAAACATCTGTAAAATGATGAAACATTTGCATCGTCTCCCTTCCTTACAGAATGCTCTAATAATAAATGCTCTAGAATGACAGCCTCACTGTAATAAAATAAACAAGTGACATGCAAAACAATGTATTGTGATAATTCCAATTTGCTGAACATAATTATTAATTCACTTTATTACATTCTGCATGTGAGCAATCACAGTTTTGGTGCCGTCAGACAGCATGGGGACCTGGAAATATAATGTTCAGCTAATTAAACTGGCTGGGCTGGGGATTTATTTACAAGATGCACACAGCGTCAGCGAGCTTGCCAAAACCCGATTCTGGAAACTGGGTCACTTGTGTGAAAGCAGAACCAGCCATGGTAATCAGCGAACAAGCAGGAAGAATGACACTCATTCTAATCAGCCAGATACACAACACAGAGCTCAACCAGAGCTCCTCTGCCTTGTAGAACACCGACGACTTACAATTCTATCATTACCCCAAAAATTATATATCTCAGCATACTAGAGGTGATGGCTGCATTAGTTTTCCTTTTTTTTAGGCTTTTTCTACTTTTATTTTCAGCTGATGATCCTGCTAACCACACTTCCAGTCCCTGGATGGCTATGCTCACTTCTTCACTGTATCTATGGAGGGAGCCATAACGGGCACCCAGGCTGGACATCAAACATCCTCATTGCTAGGGATGAGCTGAACACTCATTCAGGGAGGTTCCACTGCAGACATAACAAGTTCAGGTGCCAAATCTGAACCCCTATGTAGTCAACAGGAGCCAAATCCATCAAATCGATCTTCTCTATTGTTAAAGTGGTTGTAAAGGCTGAAGGTTTTTTTCACCTTCATGCAGTCTATGCGAGAAGGTAAAAAACCTTCTCTGTACAGCATCCCCCCCGCCACCCTAATACCCAACTAAGCCTCCTCTCCATCAAATGATGTGCACTGGAGTTTCAGCTATCCTGGGACTCCCTCTCCTTATTGGCTGAGACAGCAGTGGGAGCCATTGGCTCTTGCTGCTGTCAATCAAATGCTGTGAAGAGGAAGTGGGGGGGTGAGGCTAAGTCTTGCTGTGTGAGTTTATGGAGCACGGCTCTGTAGACACACTGGTCAGGAGCGAGCACACAGCGTGTGTCCCCATAGCAAACAGCTTGCTGTGGGGACACACAAAGAAGAGGAGGAGCCAGGATCGTCAGTAGGGGACTGGAACTTCACTCCCTCAATCAGGATTGACTATTTTAAATCTTATGCTGCAGGGGAAGTAAATAGATAGGAAGGTATAATATAATTTACTTGTTTTATTTTGTTTTTTCATTTCTTAAGTTGCTTCCTGATATCTGACCTAGGCCAAAGTGATGTCATACGTCTCAGGAGTCTTCATCTGGAAGAGGGGCTTTCTTAGCTAAGCACACCCTTCTGCCTGCATGCCTGAGCTAAGGGCACATGGTTTCCAGGAAGTAAATTCTACATGAGCTATCTGTCCGTACTCAAGATGGCCATGGCTAGAAATGCTCGGGGGGAGGTCAAGGTTTCTGAACAAAATAAAGAATGGAGAGATGGATGGATGGTGGAGTTTGCTTTGAATATTAAAAACAAATTAAATAGCAATTTTGGAAGTGGTGCACAGATGCAGTGCAGTTCCACTTTAAAATAAATCAATACAGGCCCTTTGGATCTGGTATAGACTTTGAAGAGGAACTTAAAAAACTGACATGGGTTCTTCCCAAAATTCTATACCAGATCCTTTGAGTCAGTGATGTCACTACAACCCCACCTCATCATGGCCATGTAAGAGAATGGAGCTGGTGGAGTCACTTGTTGCTAAGGACTGGATGGTGCTTGCACCTGCTGGCGTTCTTAACAGCCATTGACAGCAAGTAGTTGTCATGTATATTAGCAGTATTATTACTGCTATTACATATGACCTTTGGCTCCCACCTAACTGGTAAATGTCAGCGCGTTCATCGAAACGCCAAACAGCCATGATTCAACCTGAACTAGTTGTTGTGATTGGGAGATTAGTAGTTTAGGGCCACCCAGAGAGGTTGATGGGTGCTTATATCAGAGAAAACTACATTTGCAGCTACCTTAGGAACTGAAAAAACCTGGCTTGGGTCCTGGAGCCCGGAGGCTTTGTAGAAACTTGGGAGGGATGAAGTCTCTAACTCTGGATCTGCAGTTTGTTGACAACCAGCAACTCAATTGTCAGGTAAATGATAGTTGTTGGTAATAGATCAGATTTCCACCTTCTCCAGAAGTTTGCAATGTTTCGGGAACCCATGTACAGCACCCTGATGGACCATCCTACCGGCCATTACCTGCCTGAATTGCATAGAGCAGGGTTTCTCAGCCAGGGTTCCATGGAACTCAAAGGTTCCTCCAAAGGTTGCAAGGTGTTCTTTGAGCAATGAGCGATTCCTGCTTCTCAGATAAGTTCCCACTGACACCATTGTCTTTTTTAGCTATCTGTAAGGGGGTAATTCTTCCCAGTAACCACAAGTGTAAGGAGCATTCTTCCCACTGACCATCACATTGTTGTCACCAAAGATCCATTATCTCCTGCACTCAAGGACTCAGATCAAACAGGCGTTAGTGACAAGCAGCGTGCTGTGTATTCATCCACTGGTGATCAGAGGTTGTGCAGCTCTATCATGAAGCTGGGGAAGCTTAATAAAACTGTAGAGGAAGATGAAAGAAAGAGCGCACAAACCTTGCGCATTACCTCAATAGATAGTGACTAATTTTATTAATAAGGAAATATACTCACAAAATGATTGTATAACAGGCATAAGTAACCATAATCCAAACAGGGTTACAGGTAAATCAAAAGGGGGGGGGGGTGAAGGCTAACGCGTTTCGAAGGGTGCTCCCTTCTTCATCAGAGCTGGGTTTGGCAGATAGAAACTTCAGTATGGCAGAGTTCCCATGGCAAGGAGATATTCAGCCACTGAGTGTCAGTATTACAGCAGTTTAGTGACTAAACAGGCTGAACTGCTGTAATACTGACACTCAGTGGCTGAATATCTCCTTGCCATGGGAACTCTGCCATACTGAAGTTTCTATCTGCCAAACCCAGCTCTGATGAAGATGGGAGCACCCTTCGAAACGCGTTAGCCTTCACCCCCCCCCCCCTTTTGATTTACCTGTAACCCTGTTTGGATTATGGTTACTTATGCCTGTTATACAATCATTTTGTGAGTATATTTCCTTATTAATAAAATTAGTCACTATCTATTGAAATAATGCGCAAGGTTTGTGCGCTCTTTCTTTCATCTTCCTCTACATCACATTGTTGTATCGGGGTTGTAGATATAGTCATATTTAACAGGGATTCCTTGAGACCGGAAAGTTATTCCAAGGGTTCCTCTGTGTTGAAAAGGTTGAGAAAGACTGCCATAGAGAAGCACAAAGACCCAGTAATGACACCACTCAATCTAAAGAAGATAAGTAATGAAAATGAAATGGTTTTATTAAAAATAAAATAGCATGTTAATGAAGGGAGGAGGGAAGAACCAGGAAAGGAAAAGTATAAGCAGATTTCATTTCAGCTTTAAGGCCCCCTTAGCTCCATTAGAGGGATGCTAAATATGAGCCATGTAGCAGTTCTGCCTGTCACTTTAAACAAGCTGCTATCAGGCTTTAGCTGCCTTTCAACAAGTTTCAAGACGTGCCAAAGCTTATTGGAAAACCTTCTTAGCTCCAATACTAGCGTGTTTAAAGTGACAGGCACCACTCATATTATGATCAGTGGTTAACTGGAGCTAATGAGGGCTTACATGCATCAAGAAAGCTGTTGAAAGCTTGCTGGGGGCATATTGTAGAGCAGCAGTATACGAAATGCCTGCAGGTTGCCTTATGACAATATAGGGACACTTCGGTCTTTTGACAGTCATAACAAAAATTTCATTGTCAGCAGATTGAAACAGAAATATGATATTTAATGAAGAATCCCAGCTATGGATATTTTTAATTTTTACATTGTTACATGGGTCTAGCTTGGAACAATGTACAGTAACTATGCATACAATATACCATATCTATGGGATGGGATGCCTCTTGAAGCTGGAAATCACTGTAGAAGGCACCGCTATCGCTAATCCACTGACCTCCACTAGATTCCGGGTTCTGTGCCGAGCCGCTGCCCTACTGCTTTGTGAACGTAGGAGGTTGCCTGCTCGATGAGGGCACTGTTCAGAGAACATTTTACATTTCCTCAATGAATGCAAAGCGTTCTCTGATTGGAAGAGGTGAAGAAGTGGGGCAGTGATGTAACACTCCTTACCTTGTCCAATCAGAGAATGCTTTGTATTCATTAAAAAAAATTCCAAGTTTTCTCTGAATGGCGCCCATGTCGAGCAGGCAACCTCCTTACAATGCAGCAGGGCAGCCACTTGGCATGAGACCTTGAAGCTAGTGGAGATCATTGAAGTAGCAGTGTAGTAGTGATACCCACTACAGTGATTTCCAGCTTCCACTGATATCCCACAGGTATGATATAGGTATAGTTACAGGTCCAAGCTGGACCAATATAACTATGTACAAATATCCACAACCAGAATTCTTCTTTAACCAAAAGATTCCCGGCCAATAGCCGTTTGGTGGCCGGCAAAATGCTGTAGATTTCCAGGGTGGACGCCAAATGGCTTCCTCCCGGGCATGCACAGTTCTTGCGCTTGCAGAGCCGCGCAGCGGCGCGATCTGTCACCAGCCGTGTACCTCGGACACGGCCGATGACAAATCTGAGTACCGGCCTCCGTTGCCGGTACCATGTGACCTGCTGTGACCAATCACAGCAGGTCACATGACAGTTGTATACAATGGATGGCTTCATTCATGCCATCCATTGTATACATATATATTGAATGATCACAGCGATCACATGCATGTCATGTGATTAGCTGTGGCCAAATCACAGCTAAGCACAAAAAAAAAAAACCCTAAATGAATCGATGTCATTCAGGTAAATGCTTGCTTATAGCAAAGTAATTCTTTGCTATAACCAAATTGTGTAAAAAAAAAAAAAGAAAAAAAAAATACTGATCACTTCCCCAAAGTAGTACAATGTTACTATGGTAACATTGTACTACTTTGGTCATAGTGAAATATGAAAACAAATTCTAAAAGAAAAGAAAAAATATAATAAAAATGTAAAATTAAAAAAAAAAAAATTATATTTTTTTTTCATACTGTCAGTGTCCCTGATCACCGCCATGCCAGTTATATGAAGATGCTGTACTGCACTGGTGACAGTATGTAAAAAAAATTGTGAAAATAATTGTATTAATTTTTTAATTTTCCGAAAAATTATGACAAAAAAATACAACTTCAAAAAACTCGCCATGCCTCTTATGAAGTACGTCGGACTGTCTACTTTGCAAAAAGGGGTCATTTGGGGATATCTGTACTATTCTGACATTCTTGGACCTCAAGAAATTAGATTGGCCGTCAGTACTTCAGGATTTATCAATTTTCAGATCTATACCATAGTTTGTGAACTTTATAACTTTCCTACAAACTAACAAATACATCCTAATTTGGGTTATTTTCACCAAAGACATGTAGCAGAATACATCTCGGCCTAAATTTGAGAAGAACAATTATTTATTTGCAAACATTTATAACAGAAACAAAGAAAAACGTGGTTTTGTTTTCAAAATTTTCGGTCTTTTTTTGTTAATTTAGCAAAAAATAAAAATCCCAGTGGTGATTAAATACCACCAAAAGAAAGCTCTAGTTGTGTGAAGAAAATGATAACATTTTAGTTTGGGTACAATGTTGTATGACCGCACAATTGTCATTCAAAGTGTGAGAGCGCTGAAACCTGAAAAATGGCCTGGGCAGGAAGGGGTAAAAGTGCCCGGTATTGAAATGGTTAAAGTAGAACTCAAGCTTCTTCCAAAATGTAACAATAGGTTGCAAGATTGCTGTGTAGCACCATCCTTTCTTACATTCTGCAGTTTCCCATTGGTCAGAAGGGCCTGGCCAACTGGATGTTGAAGGTGGTAGGGCCTACACAATGACCTAC
Organism: Staurois parvus; assembly: GCF_062004578.1. NCBI lineage: Eukaryota > Metazoa > Chordata > Amphibia > Anura > Ranidae > Staurois > Staurois parvus. The sequence continues at coordinate 1,782,560 of NW_028318374.1, forward strand.
AGTCTATAGTAGCCTACTATAAAGCTTATAGGCTACTGTAGTTCTCTACAGAGATGTTTATATCTGTTCAGTTGTATACAGCTCTCAGCAATTTTATGGGCCAGCTCTCTGAGCACCATGTCCATGCATTTGAAAGTATTTTCCATAGGTTTTTTGGCACGTTTTTACAAGGTAGACCACTAGGTCTTTATTCAACCCTCCCCAGTTTTTTAACCTTGAGACCAGGGAATGTGATAACCAATTTGTACATTAATACTAGAGCCAGTTTAGATAGGAGCCAATTGACCTACCATCATGTCTTTGTAGAATGGGAGGAAACCAGAGTACCTGGAGGAAAACCACAAGAACATAGAGAGAACATGCAAAATCAATGAAAATAGAGTCCTGATCATGATTCAACCCCCAGAGCTGAAAGGAATAAGTGCTCATCCTGAACCATTGTGCCATCCCTATAACAATACCATATATATTTCTAGACACCTGGAGGGGCTTTCTATTCTAGACAGGAGACAACTTCACATTATTGAACCACTCCATTGCTCTGCTGTACAAAAACCCACAAGCTTTTACAAAGCATCTGGTTTGGCTGACAATCCAGCAGCCCCAATGGTAGCGGTTTTGTCATGGTCAGTAAAAACCATAATGAGTGGCTACCTTGACATAACTGTCTTTGCAGTCTGGCATATCATCAATAGCCACGCTGTTCATTTTCTACAAATAATGATAGCAAAACATTAAATACAGGAAGTCCCAGAAGATACATATTCTTTTCCTTACAAGCTACTGTAGTTCTCTATAGAGATGTATATATTCTTTCAGCTGTACACAACACTCAGCTATTCTATGGGCCAGCTCTCCGGGCCAAATGTTCATACACTTGGAAGAATTTTCTATAGAATTTTCTCAGCACATTTTTACGAGATAGACCACTAGGTCTTTCTTCAACTCTACCCAATTGTTCAGCCTTGGATAGGATATTGGGATTGTGATAACACATGTACATACATACTACAGCCCATTTAGACTGAAGCCAATAAGTGTCTTTGGAGTGGGGGAGGAAAACAGAGTATCAAAAGGAAACCCAAAAGAACACAAGGAGATCTAGCAAACTCCATGCATAGAGTGTACTGGCTGAGTTTCAACTCAAGGACCCTGGTGCTACAAGACATAAGTGCTCACCACTGAGCCACTGTGCACCCCCATAATGGCTTCAAATACATTTGTAGACACCTTAAGGGGCCTTCTATCCTAAACAAGAGCCAGCTTAACACTATGAAACCACTCCATAGCTCCGCAGTACGAAACCCCCCAAGCTTTGACAAAGCGTCTGGTTTTAATGACGATTCGGCAGTCCCAACGGTAGTGATTTTGTCATGGTCAGCAAAAACCATAATGAGTGGCTACCTTGATGTAGCTGTCTTAGCAGCCCGGCATACAGTCTGCAACCTCCTTGTTCATTTTCTTCAATAGATAATACCAAAACTTTAAATAGGTCCCAGAAGATAGAAATTCCATTCTTACATGCTGCTGTGGTTTTATATAAAGATGTAAACATCCGTTCAGTTGTATACAAATCTTGGCTATTCTATGAACTAGCTCTATGAGCTTCATTTCCGTACATTGGAAACATTTCCCATATCATTTTTGGCACATTGTTACAATATAGACAACCAGGTCTTTCTTTAACCCTCCCCAGTTGTTCAGCCTTTGGTCTTGGGATTGTGATAACACATGTACATACATACTAGGGCCCATTTAGACTGGAGTCAATAAGTATGTCTTTGGAGTGTGGGAGGAAAACAGAGTACCGAGAGGAAACCTGAAAGAGAACACAAGGAGAACTAGCAATCTCCACGCATAGAGTGTTCTGACTGAGTTTCAACCTGAGGACCCTGGTACTACAAGACATAAGTGTTCACCACTGAGCCACTGTACCACCCCAATAATGGCTACAAATACATTTGTAGACACCTGGTGGGGCCTTCTATTCTAAAAAGGAGCTAGCATAACGCTATGGAACCAACCCATGGCTCCGCAGTACGAAGAAACCCCCCAAGCTTTGACAAAGCATCTGGTTTTGATGATGATCCAACAGTCTCAAGGGTAGCGGTTTTGTCATAGTCAGCAAAAACCATAATAAGTGGCTGCCTTGATATAGCTGTCTTAGCAGCCCGGCATATAGTCTGCAACCTCCTTGTTCATTTTGTGCAATAGATTATTATTATTATTATACAGTATTTATAAAGCGCCAATAGTTCGCTCAGCGCTGTACATTACAAAGGGGGACAGAACATGTGACAGAACAATACCAATACAATGCAAAACATGAGGGGATTGAGGGCCCTGCTCTTTCGAACTTACAATCTAGGAGGGAAGGGGATGGTGGCACAGGAGGAGATAGCTGTGGGGGATGGAGTGGTAGGAAGAGTGGAGGAGGTTGGCAAGTTAGCAAGGGGTGGGGTAGGCTTCCCTGAAGAGATGGGTTTTCAGGGTGCACCTAAAGGAGAGGAGAGTAGGTGATAATATGATGGGTTGGAGCAGGGAGTTCCAGAGGATGGGTGACACCCTGGAGAAGTCCTGGAGGCGGGCATGGGAGGAGGAGACCAAGGAACTAGAGAGAAGGAGGTCTTGTGAGGAGCGGAGTGTGCGTGTTGGGCGGTACTTGGATATTAGGTCAGTGATGTAGTTCGGGGCAGTATGGTAGACAGCTTTGTACGTCAGTGTTAGGATTTTGAATTTGATCCGTTGCGCAATCGGAAGCCAGTGGAGGGATTGGCAGAGGGGGGTGGCGGAGATGGAGCGGTTGGAAAGGTGAATGAGTCTGGCAGCCGTATTCAGATGATACCAAAACTTTACGTAAGTCCCAGGAGATGGAAATACCATTCTTACATGCTACTGTAGTTTTATATAAAGCTGTAAACACCCGTTAGTTGTATACAACTCTTGGCTATTCTATGGTCCAGCTCTCCGGGCTCCCTGTCCGTACATTGGAAATATTTTCCATAGAATTTTTGGCACATTGTTATGAGATAGACCACCACGTCTTTTTCCAATCCTCCTCTGTTGTTAAGGCCTTGGGTTTTGGGATTGTGATAACACATGTACATACATACCGTAGCCCATTTAGACAGGATCCAATTAACCTACTGGCATGTCTAATGGGATGTGGGAAGAAAACAGAGTACCAAGAGGAGACTCAAAAGAACACAAGGAGAACAAGCAAACCCCATGCCTTTAGTACCCTGGCTGAGTTTCAAACTGAAGACCCTGGCAAGGCCACTGTGCAACCCCTATAATGATACCAAAAGACATTGTTTGTAGATACCTGGAGGGGCCTTCTATCCTAAACAGGAGCTAGCTGAACACTGTGGAACCAACCCATGGCTCCGCTCTACAAACCCCTCCAAGCTTTTACAAAGAGTCTGCTTTTAATGATGATCTGCCAGTCCCAACGGTAACGGTTAAGTCTTGGTCAGCAAAAACCATAATGAGTGGCTACCTTGACATAGCTGTCTTAGCAGCCTGGCGTACTGTCAACAGTCGCGCTGTTCATTTTGTGCAATAGATGATAGCAAAACTTTAAATAAGTCCCAGAAGACAGAGATTCCATTCCCCTGCAATATTTGTGCGGGGAGAAATGAGAGATTTATGATGTGTACCTTGTATTGATACACACACAACGCTGCATAACCACATGTTAAAAGTAATTCTCCACAACAAAAGCGCTGGTTGATGTTCTCATCTAGTGTAATTCCAGGATGTCGGCTCCTAAATCACAGCAGAGGCCCCAGGAATAGGAAAATAATGGAGTTTTGTGTCTATTTCATAACAGGTAACAAAATGAGTTACCATGGAAGGCCGGCGCTGTGCGGTTTTTAAATTGCTGTGGGTCTGCTGATCTGAGTCTGTTTACATATACTGCATTTTATTTGATAAATATATTGAATCGGTGCTTTACAGACGAATACAATGCTTGCATGTCTGTTATTAAAGATGCATGGCAAATCCCCTGATGCGGCTATAAAAGCAATGTTTAGGAGTGCATTTATAGAAAATCTGTAGTGCTTTTAGTTCTGTGAAATTGTACGTACATTCACTTTGTGCGAATGGGCAAAACTGAATGTTATTGGACTCTTTTCTTTGTGAGAATCAGGAAAATGCCACATTATGGCCACTAGATGGGGTTGCAGATCATAATAATGAAGTATCATCAGCTCCATCTAGTGGCTATATGCTGTATTTTCTGTTCTGCCAGCAGGAGCTAACCCTTCAAGGGGATCTTAAAGCGGAGTTCCACTCACCCTGTTATAAAATAAAAATCAGCAGCTACAAAAACTGTAGCTGTTGACTTTTAAAAAACAGTCACTTACATGTCCCTCGGTCCCACGGTGTGACCCTGCCGTCCTGTATTCCAGGAGGCCGGCATCTTCAGTGTACACACCCGGCTGTGACAGCTTCACAGCCGGGTGCCCACTGCACATGCGCGTGTAACGCTGTGAATGGTTCTGTAGTCTTCTGGGACCTGTCACGTGTCCCAAAAGACTACAGGGAGGGAGGGAGGACAGCTTCCACTTCCGATCGCCTAGACCGGAAGTGGGAGCGGGTACCTGTCAAATTCGGGTACCCGCCCCCCAAAGGTGCCAATCCTTAATGGGGAGCGGGGGAGCAGTCCTTAAAGCGGAACTTCCCCTTTTGGGTGGAGCTCTGCTTAAAAGTTGGAGGCATTTCCCTGATCATAGGAGAGCTGTGATTGGCTGTTACAGTGGTTACATGATTGGGAGTCTGCTGTACAGACTCTTGATTGTAGTTAGGGATCTGTCGGTGACACATTGCTGGGGGCACATGATTTAGTGCATTCCCAGCATGGAACAGTGACGTTAGCATATGCATATATATCGCAACACAGCGCTGAAGCCCACAGCCATGCTGCAACATAAAGGCATAGGTCAGCACAGGGTATGAAAAATTTGCTTTGAATTTAGGAGCCAGCTAAAAAAGTTAGGAGCCAGTTTTTTTTAACTACTTGCCTATTGGTTACTTTCGCCTCCCACCCAGGCCAATGTTCAACTTTCAGAGTTGTCACACTTTAAGCCCTGGTTCACAGCTGGTGATGCAGGCCACAATTTGTGCGGGTACGAGAGCTCATTCAATTTAATGGATTCCCGTGCCCCAGGACACGCAGGGAAGAAGTGTCTGAACTACTTGGGTAATCGTAGCACGCAAGGGAACTGAGGTTCCCAGTACGGTAGCGATTTCCAGTGCGGGCGGCGTGCCATTATAATTAATGACACCCGCCTGTGGGTCCACATCCTTCCATGTGGGTGGTGCGGCTGCAGGCATTTGTGCAGGTCCCGCAGCGGCACCACTTGCACAGATATGAACCGAGGGTAAAGGACAATTGCGCGGTCATGCAACACTGTACCCAAATTACATTTTTATCTTTTTTTGAGACAGATAGGTCTTTCTTTTAGTCCTATTTAATCACCTCTGGGGTTTTTATTTGTTGCTAAATACACAAAGAAAAGACTGAAAACTAAAAAAAACCCACCTTTTTCTTCAAATAAGTAATTTTTCTTCACTGATGTGCGGTGATGAGGTTGCACTTTTGAGGCTGCACTGATGAGGCACTTTTGAGGCTGCACTGATGAGGCACTAGTGAGGCTGCACTGATAGGGCTACTGTTGGGGCTGCACTGATGGGGCACTAATAAGGCTGCACTGATGGGGCTACTGATGAGGCTGCACTGATGAGGCACTAATAAGGCTGCACTGATGGGGCACTGATGAGGCTGCACTGATGGGGCACTGATGAGGCTGCACTGATGAGGCACTAATAAGGCTGCACTGATGGTGCACTGATGAGGCTGCACTGATGAGGCACTGATAAGGCTGCACTGATGGGGTACTGATGAGGCTGCACTGATGAGGCACTAATAAGGCTGCACTGATGAGGCACTAATAAGGCTGCACTGATGGGGTACTGATGAGGCTGCACTGATGAGGCACTAATAAGGCTGCACTGATGGGGCTACTGATGAGGCTGCACCGATGGGGCACTAATAAGGCTGCACTGATGGGGCTATTGATGAGGCTGCACTGATGGGGCACTAATAAGGCTGCACTGATGAGGCACTAATAAGGCTGCACTGATGAGGCACTAATAAGGCTGCACTGATGAGGGACTAATAAGGCTGCACTGATGGGGCACTAATAAGGCTGCACTGACGGGGCACTGATAAAGCTGCACTGATGACGACACCCGCAGGCTGCCCGGCAATGTTACGCCTGGCTGTGCTCCCCTATGTTGCACCACTGGGGCTGAAAACAGCCCAGGCGCTAGGCAATATTTTCTAGTCACCATGGCGACCTGGCGCCCAGGATTTGTCGAGCCCTGGGTCAGCGGGAAGGTGTTAACAGTTCTGCACTGCAAGTTTTTCAAACCAAGGTACTTCCAACATACATTTGCAAAATGGCATCAAATACTAAGGGGCGTATTTATGTGAAAAAAAAAAAAAAAAGATCAGCAACCCACAGTATTTATCCCGAGAAACTGCATGTATGTTCATTCTGTGTGAACGGGGGAAAAATCAAATGTTTTTCCCTGCAGGTCAAATATTTAGTTATAAACAGTAGACTGAATCAGGAAAATACTGAATTATGGCCACTAGATGGAGCTAGTGGCCATAATGCATTATTTTCCTGATTCAGCTGATGAAAATATACATAAATACCTATTACTATAATTACCAGCGCCATCTAGTGGCTATAATGTGGGTCGCAGCAGGAAGGTGAGCCGGCATGCCTGCCATTTAGGATTTGCACTCACCACTTACACTAGCACTGGAGCACCCGTACGAGGAAAAGTTATTACTATATTCTCGCTATTAGCACTTATGATGGTTGAATATGGACATGGAAGTATATATTTGTTTTAACAGTAGATGTGGGTCATTACACTGAGCACTTGTTGAGTTTATATCCCTATACAGCAGTGGTTCTCAACCTTCCTAATGCCGCGACCCTTTAATACAGTTCCTCATGTTGTGGTGACCCCCAACCATAAAATTATTTACCCAGTAATTATAATTCATGAGTGTCGTTTTACCTCCAATACTGCTGCTTTCAGCACAGTAGCTGCTTTCAACACTGTAGCTGCTTTTAACAGAGTAGCTGCTTTCTACACAGTAGCTGCTCTTTACACATCGGAAATATGTGTTTTCTGATGGTCTTAGGGGACCCCTGTGAAAGGGTCGTTCGACCCCCAAAGGGGTCGCGACCCACAGGTTGAGAACCACTGCTATACAGGGACCCACTTTTTTATGTATATTTCATTTGATTATTTTAGGTTAGTCCCAACAAGGGACAAGTATTGTCACTCATTTAGGTCCCACATCGGACCATAATTTGTGCACCATTTACCACCTGATAGATCCTGCCAGATCTAACACATTAATAAGGTATTCTACTATTGTATATATTGCCATATGTATGTGTAGATTTGTATAAACGTGTTAGATCAGTGGTTCTCAACCTGTGGGTCGTGACCCCTTTGGGGGTCGAACGACCCTTTCACAGGGGTCCCCTAAGACCATCAGAAAACACATATTTCCGATGTGTAAAGAGCAGCTACTGTGTAGAAAGCAGCTGCTGTGTTGAAAGCAGCTACTCTGTTAAAAGCAGCTACTGTGTTGAAAGCAGCAGTATTGGAGGTAAAACGATACTTCATGAATTATAATTACTGGGTAAATAATTTTATGGTTGGGGGTCACCACAACATGAGGAACTGTATTAAAGGGTAACGGCATTAGGAGGGTTGAGAACCACTGTGTTAGATGGTCATTATCCAACATTCTGTGTAGGGTTATGACATAGCACTACACCATTTGCTTAATCATATTGCACATTCATATGGCAAAGATTTTGGTGTTCCCAGAACACCAGGTTGTGATTTTAAACAGTGATGAGGTCTCGTACTTTACAGCTATGTCAGTATAAGAAACAGAACCCCCCGGAGAGGACGGCCTTTTCCCCTCTATTTCAAGTTTAATCTTCAATTGTACCTGTGCCTTCACTGTACTTGTATGCTGTTTTTTCTTCATTTTAAAATGGCCCGACCGACTATTAATTGTCAGAGTCTTGTCAAGGCTCTTGTGTTCACAGTAAAAGGCCGAACAATGAAAGACATTTCTCATATTCAGGCGAACACAAACACAACACTTGTCTGAATAGACCTCTGAGATGAACAACACAAAACCATTTCCCTTTCTCAAGCCGTTTCCCTGTATTCTTTGCTAGGATGTACTGTATGCATTTCTCAATACGACAAGCGTGATGCAAATGAAAGCGTCGGCGTTTAAAGTGTATCATTCAGTGTGAAAAAAAACAAGAGTCCTACTTAGGAAAAGTACTTTTTAACAAGAAAGAGCTGGAATACATTTCCGTCATCACAGCAAACCGATCTTCCTACTATTCCGAGAGGGAATGCCGAGTGTATCTGTGACTTTCAGCCCGGGTTCACACTACGCGACGCACACCGCATGTCATTCGCACCGCATTCCTGTGCGCATTATGTCTGTGCACTTTTTATGGCTCAAATCACAACACATCAGCACCGAAAAGGAGCAGGACCCTTTTTAAATCTGCACCTGAATGGGTGAGATCACCCATGAGATACGATTTCTGGCAATCGCATCGCGTTTTGTGATCTGTCTCGGGGTGTCTTTTTAACTTATCATTGACACCTGCACCAGATCGCATGAACGTGATGCGATTGCAATGTGGTGCGGGAAATGCTCAGGATTCGCAGCTTTTCCCGCACCGCGTTGCTGTGACTGGGGTCTCAGTGTAGTTAATAAAAGTCAGGAGAAATCACAGCATTATCATTTTGTTTCGGGGGTTAATCCAAATCTGAATTAAAGTGTCTACTAAGGGGGATATGATCTCCATGTATAATACATAAGGGGGATATGATCACCATGTATAATACATAAGGGGGGGTATGATCTCCATGTATAATACATAAGGGGGGATATGATCTCCATGTATAATACATAAGGGGGGATATGATCTCCATGTATAATACATAAGGGGGGATATGATCTCCATGTATAATACATAAGGGGGGATATGATCTCCATGTATAATACATAAGGGGGGATATGATCACCATGTATAATACATAAGGGGGGATATGATCTCCATGTATAATACATAAGGGGGGATATGATCTCCATGTATAATACATAAGGGGGGGATATGATCTCCATGTATAATACATAAGGGGGATATGATCTCCATGTATAATACATAAGGGGGGATATGATCACCATATATAATACATAAGGGGGGATACGATCTCCATGTATAATACATAAGGGGGGGTGGTATGATCACCATGTATAATACATAAGGGTGGATATGATCTCCATGTATAATACAAAAAAAGGGGGATATGATCACCATGTATAATACATAAGGGGGGATATGATCTCCATGTATAATACATAAGGGGGGATATGATCTCCATGTATAATACATAAGGGGGGATATGATCACCATGTATAATACAAAAAAAGGGGGATATGATCACCATGTATAATACATAAGGGGGGATATGATCACCATGTATAATACATAAGGGGGGTGGTATGATCACCATGTATAATACATAAGGGGGGGGATATGATCACCATGTATAATACATAAGGGGGGATATGATCTCCATGTATAATACATAAGGGGGGATATGATCTCCATGTATATTACATAAGGGGGGATATGATCCCCATGTATATCAGATAAGGGGGGATATGATCTCCATGTATAATACATAAGGGGGGATATGATCTCCATGTATAATACATAAGGGGGAATATGATCTCCATGTATAATACATAAGGGGGGATATGATCTCCATGTATAATATATAAGGAGGGATATGATCACAATGTATAATACATAAGGGGGGATATGATCTCCATGTATAATACATAAGGGGGGATATGATCACCATGTATAATACATAAGGGGGATATGATCTCCATGTATAATACATAAGGAGGATATGATCACCATGTATAATACATAAGGGGGGATATGATCTCCATGTATAATACATAAGGGGGGATTGATCTCCATGTATAATACATAAGGGGGATATGATCACCATGTATAATACATAAGGGGGGATATGATCACCATGTATAATACATAAGGGGGGGATATGATCTCCATGTATAATACATAAGGGGGGATATGATCTCCATGTATAATACATAAGGGGGGATATGATCTCCATGTATAATACATAAGGGGGGATATGATCACCATGTATAATACATAAGGGGGATATGATCTCCATGTATAATACATAAGGAGGATATGATCACCATGTATAATACATAAGGGGGATATGATCTCCATGTAAAATACATAAGGGGGGATATGATCACCATGTATAATACATAAGGGGGATATGATCTCCATGTAAAATACATAAGGGGGATATGATCTCCATGTATAATACATAAGGGGGGATATGATCACCATGTATAATACATAAGGGGGGATATGATCTCCATGTATAATACATAAGGGGGGATATGATCTCCATGTATAATACATAAGGGGGATATGATCTCCATGTATAATACATAAGGGGGGATATGATCTCCATGTATACATACATCAGTGGTTCATATAGTGAACTCAGTGTAGAGTTATTCACCCTGAGGTCATCACAGAGGACAAGGGGGCACTCTTTACGTCTGGAGGAAAAGAAATTTAATCTCCAAACACGGAAAGGTTTCTTTACAGTGAGAACTGTGTAAATGTGGAATAGACTCCCTCAAGAGTTGGTTCTGGCCAGCTCAGTGGGTTGCTTTAAAAAAGTCCTGGATTCTTTCCTAGATACACAGAATATAACTGGATACTAAAACATTTTTCCCAGCAGGAGCAAATTGGATCATGCTTTGCTGTGTTTTTTTGCCTTCCTCTGGATCAATTGTGAGTATAGGATTATAACTTTTTTTTTCTAATGGTTGAACTGGATGGACTTTTATCTTTTTTCAGCCAGACTAACTATGTAACTATGTAAACTGAAATATTTATTTAGGGTGGAAATTACCTCTAAAACCTTATAAATAACTTGAAGCCCAGTGTAGTTCAGATGCAGCGGGTTCTGACTGATCTTTGCTGTTTACGTGATTGCAGTGTCAAAAACCAGACTGGATGAAAAAGTGAAAATCCATACCAGACGGCCAACAATACCGGGCCTGCCACCCAGATTTGTCAAGCCCTGAAAAGCGGGACATTGGACTGAAATGAAGAACCACTGAATTCCCTAAATACAAAGATTTAACACTTAGCTTTGATCTAGACACAGGTCTGTGAGGTTCAAGTGCTATACGTTTCAAGGTAAGTATACAGTTTGGGGTTTGAAGTGTATCTATAGCCCAACCTTTTTTATTTTTTGGATAGAGTGGGGAAGGATTAGAACTCTTGTAAGTTATTACTGACATAGAAGAATAATTGGAGACATTTTTTCACTTGATTAACAAGTCTGTAGCTTCTCAATCATCAACTGTTCACACCTAGCCACTGCCCACTGCTTTATGGTTTGACAACACTGCCTCTGCTACTGACATCCTCCCACTGTGAGCTGCAGTGTCTGGGAAGGGGGAGTGTGTGAGACATAAATGAACGAGGATTCGACCCAATTAGAGAAGGTGAAATACATTTTTTTGTTTACTTTATGAGGCTTCTGTATCACACAGTAAATGGATTTAATGCTAGTTTCAACTCCATATGGGAGCCTTTTGTTGTACTTTAAGTAGAAACTACATGTTAAAATAATCAGTATATCACGAGATACATCCTGAAGTTATATGCTGATCTTGACGTTTCCTGTTAAAAAAAGGACCTTGGTCCCACTTTCTCCTACCACCAGAGTGTCCCTATTGGTCCTTTAATGTGATGGACTACTGACTAATAGGAAGGCAGAGCAAAGCTGAATTTTTATTGGAAATGTAAGAAAAACAGTGTGAACCAAAACCACCTTACACTTTATCATTCACTGCACCCCCCTATCCTCATTGTAAAGATAAAAGTTAGGCACACATCGGTAAGGCCTGTTATCTCTGATTAAAAATTCTCCTGCTGCTACCAATTTTACACAGCTCTAACAGTATACTGTATTCATTCTTGTATGAAAACACTTGACTGTGTTATGTCTCTCTACATTGCAACATATTGTTACTGCTGCTGGCCAGTTTTTACACTAATTTATCATTTGTCTCTTATTTGTAGGAAAACACCTGCCTGTGCCCTGCCTATCTACATTACATTTGTGCCTAGTCTTGCTCATTAAAACTGCCCTGTCACTATTATTTGAGGTCTCTTAATCCTGGAGCTTATCTGCTTGTGTCTAAAAACCATCCTATTTGCCCCCATTAAAACTGTCCACCCTAAGTTATTAATAAAGCTTGCCTCTAAATATCAAGCCAAATCCCATAAACCACAAAAAATTATTTAAAAAGATTCACAGTATAAAGGATGATAGGACTTTTGCAGCACTGTATGACAACAAATTTTCCATAAAAACAAATGTTAGGAATACATCAGTTGTATAAAAATCAGTCTTGCTTAGGATTACAACAATATTAAGATCATGACCCCAATAACATTCTCTGTCACATGCTCCAACTAAATCAACTACACAAAAAAGCAACCATCCCAACCTATAACCAGCCTTAGCAGTAAGGTGCATATGGAAGGGCAAACTAATTCAACATTAACTGATAATGGGTAATCCCATCAACAAAGTTTTTAAATTCTCTTGTCGCAGATATGGTAGACTGTTTCAAACGTCAACGCGTTTCCTGGATTTCTCATTTCCACTTTATCATTAGAAAAAAATGGTCAAAGATCACATCCATCTAGAGGATCAAGAAGCCCCAACAAGGGTCCAATTGAGGGCTACAGAGGAGGGCCAAATATCACTTTTTTCAAAATGTTTGGACTTTGTCATTTATACAGCAAAAAAAATAAAATATCACCAAAATTAAGTTTTATCTGTTTCTAAAAAATGCTACAAAATTCATACGGGTACAGTGTTGCATGGCCACGCAATTGTCATTCAAAGTGTGACAGCGCTGAAAGCTGAAAATTGGCCTGGACAGGAAGGGGTAAAAGTGTCCGGACTTGAAGTGGTTAAATGAATCAGATTGGGGTGTTACTGCAGCAAATAAGTAAAGATGTACAGTGACATGACATTTGTAGACTTCAAATAAACCTGAGTTTATAAAAAGAAATTACAGTGTGTGATAGGCTGAAATGTGCATATCACTGCCCCCTACTGCCGGCTCACTGCAGCCAGAAAGGACAGCTGCCACACACTAAACCACTGCGGTTTAGTGTGCGGCAGTCATCTGGGGCAATGTGAATGGGTCCTAAGACATCGCCCAACCCTGTAAATTGAAGGTTTTGTGGTTTTTCCATATGGCTCTCCAAGCATCATGAAATGCACCCGGGTCGACCTAAGACATCACCCAACCCTGTAATTTGAATGTTTTGTGGTTTTTCCATATGGCTATCTAAGCATCATGAACTGGACCCGGGTCCTAAGACATCACCCAACCCTGTAATTTGAATGTTTTGTGGTTTTTCCATATGGCTATCTAAGCATCATGAAATGGACCCTGGTCCTAAGACATCACCCAACCCTGTAATTTGAATGTTTTGTGGTATTTCCCATATGGCTCTCCAAGCATCATGAAATGGACCCGGGTCCAAAGACATCACCCAACCTTGTAATTTGAAGGTTTTGTGGTTTTTCCATATGGCTCTCCAAGCATCATGAAATGGACCCTGGTCCTAAGACATCACCCAACCTTGTAATTTGAAGGTTTTGTGGTTTTTCTATATGGCTATCTAAGCATCGTGAAATGGACCCGGGTCCTAAGACATCACCCAACCTTGTAATTTGAAGGTTTTGTGGTTTTTCCATATGGCTCTCCAAGCATCATGAAATGGACCCTGGTCTTAAGACATCACCCAACCCTGTAATTTGAAGATTTTGTGGTTTTTCTATATAACTTTCCAAGCATCGTGAAATGGACCCGGGTCCTAAGACATCACCCAACCTTGTAATTTGAAGGTTTTGTGGTTTTTCCATATGGCTCTCCAAGCATCATGAAATGGACCCTGGTCTTAAGACATCACCCAACCCTGTAATTTGAAGATTTTGTGGTTTTTCTATATAACTTTCCAAGCATCATGAAATGGACCCGGGTGCTAAGACATCACCCAACTTTGAAATTTGAAGGTTTTGTGGTTTTTCCATATGGCTCTCCAAGCATCATGAAATGGACCCGGGTCCTAAGACATCACCCAACCCTGTAATTTGAACGTTTTGTGGTTTTTCTATATGGCTCTCCAAGCATCATAAAATGGACCCTGCTCCTAAGACATCACCCAACCCTGTAATTTGAACGTTTTGTGGTTTTTCCATATAGCTCTCCAAGCATCATGAAATGGACCCGGGTCCTAAGACATCACCCAACCTTGTAATTTGAAGGTTTTGTGGTTTTTCCATATGGCTCTCCAAGCATCATGAAATGGACCCGGGTCCTAAGACATCACCCAACCTTGTAATTTGAAGGTTTTGTGGTTTTTCCATATGGCTCTCCAAGCATCATGAAATGGACCCTGCTCCTAAGACATTACCCAACCCTGTAATTTGAAGATTTTGTGGTTTTTCCATATAGCTCTCCAAGCATCATGAAATGGACCCTGCAGTGCAATATTCTTAAAACATTATTTTGCTATTTATACATGTCCCCCATGGCAGTACTTGGCTTCCCATGCCTTTTTTTTGCAATAGTTTGTCTATCATCCCCATGCCAAAATTTGCTAAAATAATTGCACCCCTTTCCCCCCCAAAGGCCTCAATAGGATTCAATGATAACATTGGGATTGCCTGACAGGTTTTCGCATCGCTAAAAAGGTCTTACCCATTGCCTAGATCTATCCTGGAAAGCAGCTTCTGTAACTAAAACGGTGACATTTGGGAGGTATGCTACTGTCATTTATCTTTGACAAGTGAATCAATTTGGACCATCAGCAAGCTATTGACCTGTGATGGTCAGAAGTTGAATTGCTCTCATATCTTATGTTTTCAGATTGAAGTCTAATGCAGTCATTTATCTTTCCCTCATTCACAAGCCATTTCCTAGTAAGGGAAGAGATGTACAGTATTGACAAATCCTAATGACGAGGGCTCCTGATATGCACAGATGTGACTTGTATTATTGTGCCATTTGATGTGACACAGATGGGATTCTTGGTTCCTTATTGCATCTCTGCGAACTGCCCCGATCGATGTCCATACCGTGCATTTTGCAGCACTTCTGTTCTAGTGGTGCATATGGATTTCAAAGGTTTCATATATTGACATTTAATAGCACTACATAAAGAAATAATAATAACCTTATTTTTTCCTCCCCCCACCCAAAAAAAAAATAACTATACTAGGGGAAAAATAAAGGAAACTAAAAGGATATTAAAGACGTGCTGACTACATTAGTTTTCCTTGATTTTCAAGCTAACCTTTCATTTTGCCTGCTGATCCTGCCAGTAACAGGGTGACAACACATGGCTTGGTTCACACTTACACAGTTTTCTTCTGATCTGTTTCTCCATTGCTTTTTGCGGTGCATTTTGTGTTCTTGTACACTCGTTTTTCACGCGTTTTTTGATGTATTTTGTTTTTTCTGCTTTTTTTTTGGCAATTTGTTGTTGGGCAGATTTTATAAAATCCAAAACACGTCAAAAACACATCAAAAACGCAGTACATGCCTTTCTGCAGTGTCCCTATTGAACCAAAAATGCACTGTTTTGCGTTTAAAGTCCCTGACCCTTTCTAAAAACGTTGCAGCTGAAATAGGCATAGATGTGAATGTGTCCCATAGGAAACCATGTGAAATGGACTGTAGCGTGTTTCTGCAAAAAGAACCAAAAACATATAGGTGTGAACCAGGCCACACAGTGTGTCTATTTAAGGGCAGCATTGTCACCGTAAGATACTTGCCTCTGATTTGAACTACAGTTCCCCCCCCATCTCCATAAAATGGGGGAGGGGTGTTCTGTAGTCTACATAGGGAACTTAGACAGGCTTGATAAGACTCATTGGAATTTCATTGCAGCAGACATGTTAGCTCACTGGATTTCTGCAAGATCAACAGATAATTTTATCTAAACAGATACTCTAAAGGGTTCGTTCACACTAGCAGGCGAAAAAAAAACCCCATGGTGGAGCTACGCATTTAGCGCTCTCTAACTGCTACACCCTTTAGATGCAGAGGCAGCAGTGAGTGGAGTAAACATGCCATGGCTGTAAAGCTTTGCTTTGTGGTTGTGGGAGGAATTATACCCTCCATCACTTTTAGTGGGTGCTATTGGAGAAATCCAAACTAGATCTTTCTACTGTTAACTTTCTACTGTTCTCAACACTGTCTGTGATGATTTTATGGATATATGAATAAAGATTATCGAAGTGCAGTAAATTCTGGATCCTGTCTTCCCTTGTAACTCCTTTAGCATGTTCGCAGTCTCTCTGATTATCTCTTATATAATTTCTGCTTTCTCTTGTATCATATCTGCAGTCTCTGGCCATCCCCTGTACCATGTCTGCAGTCTCTGACCATCTCCTGTACCATGTCTGCAGTCTCTGACCATCTCCTGTACCATGTCTGCAGTCTCTGACCATCTCCTGTACCATGTCTGCAGTCTCTGACCATCTCCTGTACCATGTCTGCAGTCTCTGGCCATCTCCTGTACCATGTCTGCAGTCTCTGACCATCTCCTGTATCATATCTGCAGTCTCTGACCATCTCCTGTACCATATCTGCAGTCTCTGACCATCTCCTGTACCATGTCTGCAGTCTCTGACCATCTTCTGTACCATGTCTGCAGTCTCTGACCATCTTCTGTATAATGTCTGCAGTCTCTGGCCATCTCCTGTATGATATTCACAGTCTTTGTCTCTTGTATCATGTCTGCAGACTCTGACCATCTCTTGTATTATGTCTGCAGGCTCTGACCATCTCTTGTATCATGCATGCAGGCTCTGACCTTCTCTTGTATCATGTCTGCAGTCTCTGACCATCTCTAGTATCATGTCCACAGTCTCTGACCATCTCTTGTATCATGTCCGCAGTCTCTGTCCATGTCCTGTATTATATTCAGTCTTTGACCATCTCCAATATAATTTCTGCTGTCTCTGATCATCTCTTGTATCATGTCTCCAGTTTCTGTCCAGCTCATGTAGCATGTCCGCAGTCTCTGTCCATCTCTTGTATAATGTCTGCAATCTCTGACCATCTCTTGCATTATTCCTGCAGTCTCTGACCATCTTCTGTATTAAGTCCGCAGCCTCTGACTATCTCCTGTATTATATCTGCAATCTCTGATCATCTCTAGTATCACATCCATTGACTTTGACTATATCCTGTTGTGTGTCTGCTGTCTCAGACACTGAATATGCGCAGAATTTTATGTGCAGCCCTTTGGTGATGTCAAGGGCCACACTTGAGGCCCCCCATATCATGAAAACTGACCCTCTCTGGTCTACACCCACGGTGACATCATACCCCATCTGCAATTACCTCATCTATCTCTTTTCTTTCTTGGTGCCAATATCAGATTAGGCTATCTCTTCTCCAATTATCTGCCTCCTTTATCAACCTTCCGCGCTACGAATGGGAACTTGTTCATGATTACTCATCCCTTTGATCTTCCGTAATAATGCGCTGATATCAAGAGCCCTTTTTATGATGAATGGATAATCTTTGATATTAAATCAATCAGCTTCGTAGACCATATTCATGGGCTTGCATTTTTTTTTTCTCTCTTACTACTTTCTCCCAATTTGCATAACACGTGCGCCCGATCGTCCCCCAGTCCTTCTTGGAGCTCCCATCTTTACATGTGAAATAGTTATTGAAAGCACAGGTGCAAAGCGGCGATAGCTCTCAATTTAATCTTTTTTTTCCCTGGTTATGCTGAAGTGTGGAAGTGTTCATTATATAATCCCATTCAGTGCGACAAGCGAGAAAACCCGAGCATAACATCAGGTTAATACGTGTCGTAAAGGTAAAATAGCATAATGCAAGATGTGAGGAAGGCCGAGGACCTTGTGCTATATATAAATTGCATCGTTATTTTATTACAACTCTACCATTGTGTTTCTGGTATGATAATTGAGTTCCAGACCTGCACTGATAGACAATGTATTTGTTTGTTGTATAGCTGCAAGCCATATTTTTTTTCATTAATAGGGAATCACAGCGTACAATTAAAAGCTAGGAGGCATGTCTCCGAAATGTCCTAGTTTTGACAGAACAGGCGATGTACTCAGAAAAGTTAAAAAGGATGGACACCAGGGATACCTATAATGTTTAATTATGAAGGTTCTGTAGAATGGTAACATTAACTCATTTGTGTCTTTTTTTTTCACTGATGTCTAGGACTCATTACTCCGTGTGGAGCATTACTCATCATATATGGTCCCGATGATAGTAAGTAACAAGACAATTTTTGGAATACAGTTGGGGGTATTAGAACCTACACCAATCTACCATCGCATTATGACGGGCAAAGACAATAACATGGTTTATGTGATGACAATGGCACCCTAAAATGTGTGTGTGTGTGTGTATGTGTGTGTGTGTGGGGGGGTTCATATTAGACAAGTGAACATGTTGTGACTGAAGTTGATGTGTTGAAAGCAGAAAAATGGGCGAGTGTAAGGATTTGTATAGACTTTGATAAGGGTCAAATTGTAACGGCTAGATAACTTGGTCAAGGCAACTCCAAAACTGCAGCTCTTGTGGGATGTTTGCGGTCTGAGGTGGTCAGGACCAACCAAACGTGGCCCAAGGAATTAGAACAAGCAAAATGGAAACAGGGTTATGGGTGGTCAAGGTTCACTTATGCATGTGGACGCATAGTCCAATCCAATAGAAGACCTACTGACAGGTAAAGCGAATAACATTGATTCTCTCATGACATTGGCACCCAAAAGTGGTTGGGACATATTAGGCAGCAAGTAAACATGTTGTCCCTCATGTTGATATGTTGAAAGCAGAAAAAATTGACAAGTGTAAGGATTTGAGCAAATTTGACATTGGCCAATTTGTAATGTCTAGACGACTGGATCAGAACAGCTCCAAAACTGCAGCTCTTGTGGGATGTTCTTGGTCTGCAGTGGTCAGGACCCACCAAAAGTGGTCTAAGGAAGGAAAACCAGCAAACCGACAACAGGGTCATGGGCAGTCAAGGGTCACTGATGCTCAAGGTGAGCGAAGGCTGGCCTGTGTAGTCCGATTCAACAGAAGAGCTACTGTAGTTCATATTGCTGAAAAAGTTAATGCTGGTTCCATTAAAAAGGAGTCAGAACACACAGTGCATCCCAGTTTGTTGTGTATGGGGCTGCATAGCCACGGACCAGTCAGGGTGCCCATGATGAACCATGTCCATAGCCAAAAGTGCCTACAATGGGCATGTGAGCATCAGAACAGGACCACAGAGCACTGGAAGAAAGTGGCCTGGTATGATTAATCACATTTTCTTTTACATCAAGTGGATGTGATGGCTAGGTGGGTTTGCTTAACTGGGGAAGAGATGGCACCAGATTGCACTTTGGGATAAAGGCAAGGCAGCGTGATGCTTTGTCTAGTGGAGTCCATGCCTTTATGGGTCAGGGCTGTTTTGGAAGCAATATTAGACAGGTGTTCATAATGTTATGATGGGTGGTCATAATGTGTATGTTAGATACAGTATGTATTGTTGCCTGTGCCCTGTTGAAAAGATTTCCCCTCACTTACTGTCCACTAGCAGTGATCCCTGGGACAGGACATAAGGGGGGCTCCCCAACAGGACACAGCCACCAATATATATCTGGCATAGGTTCTAACACTCCAAACTGTATTAAAAAATGGTCTTGTTTTTGACCAAAAACCCATGGAACCATTATCCAATGAGACTGTAATTGAGGAGTTATGCTCCCCAATTAGATTATTGCAACATAAATCTGAAAATGGTTCTAAAAATAGTCATACAATAAAAAAAAACATTTTACACTAAGGAGAGCATGTGATAGTAGAAACATGGGTTTTATAAAGGTACAGGCACTTGATTCTATCTGCATTGCACAATGAGGCCACCTTGACCCTGACTGCAAAGGAGGTCCCATTGATCCAGACTGCCTAATGAGGTTACCTTGATTATGGCTGCATTGTCTAATGATGCCACCTTGGTCATGTCTGTACTGCTTGCACTGTCCAAGGAAGTCATGTTGGTCCTATCTGCACTGCCTAATGAGGTCACCCTAAGCTTGCCTGCCTCTGAGGCCACATTGATCATGACTGCACTGATAATGAGGTCACCTTGGTCTTATTTGCATTGCCTAATGAGGTCACTTTGATCCTGACTGCACTGCCTAATGAGGTCACCTTAGTTCTGCTTGCATTGCCTAACCAGCATACCTTCCAACTTCTTTTAGATGCCGAAGAAGGACACCTTTTAGTAGAAAGTATAAACGCAAAGGACAAACCCCTGCCATGTTTATGTGAACCATGAAGAATTAGTAAACCAAAAAAGTTAAACCCACAAGTCAAACTTTTGTTAGCACCACATTTCTCAACATCAGACCAAAAAGATGGACAGCTGAGGTGGAAAAGAAAAAAAAAGGGGGGGGGGGGGGTTGGTTAAGATACAGGGCCAGTCCCTTCAAATGAGAGACAGATGGGAGCTAGGCCTAATGGGATCGCATTGATATTATCTTTGTTGCCTAAAGAGGTCACCTTGGCTTTGGACTGCACTGCCTAATGAAGTTACCTTGATTCTGTCAGCACATGATGTCACCTTGATCCTGACATTTTAGCCTAAAGAGGTCACATTGGTTCTGGGCTGCACTGCCTATTGATGTGACCTTGATCTTGGTTGCACTACCTAATGAGGTCTGCTTGGGCTTGGCTGTATTGCCTAATTCGATCCTGTCTGCTCTACTTGAAGTTACCTCGATTCCGGCTTCCATGATGTCACCTTGGTCCTGGCTGCACTGCCTAGATCCAATTGAATAGAGAATCCAATGACATACTTTCAGGAATCTCTACAGGAAAAAATGGTTCAACATAAATCCCATCAATAAATCCGTCTTATACTAATCAAATTTGTCACTAATCATCTGCAGCATAACTTTCTAAATGTACAGTCACCATTCTATTCACTTCCACATTACTATATAACTACTTGCAGACCAGTGCATCAATGGTCATTTAGTCAAAAGTCAATTGCATAATTCCTCTTTCTAATTAATTCTGCGTGAATATTAGGGGAATATTGAGTGATGTCTATAGTAAATGTTAAAAGCCAAATTATGCAAAATAAAGCAGCAACTGCCTAAGAGAAAGATCTGTGGTACTACTGTATGGTATGCCAGAGACTGGAAAAGCAAGAGAACATGTGATTACATTTAAATAAGTCTAAGTTAAAGAGTATATATATATATATATACATATATTACACACATAGATGTATATATATTGTGCATTCATAAAGTATTCAGATCCCCTTTGCTTCTTTCAATGTTGTTATGTTGCAGCCTGACACTACAGTTGTTTTTAAGTTCACTTTATTTCTCATTAATCTACACTAAGTACCCCATAATGACAAGGTGAAAACAGAATTTTAGAAATGTTGGCAAATTTATGCAAAAGGAAAAAACGAAATATCACATTGGCATAAGTATTCAGACCCTTTGCAACAACACTTGAAATTTAGCTCAGATGCCTCCCGTTTCTCTTGGACATTGCTGAGATGTTTATACATCTTGATTGGAGTCTACCTGTGGTAAATTAAATTGATTGGACATGATTCGAAAAGGCACACATCTCTGTATAAAAGGCCTCACAGCTTACAATGCATACTGTGTCAGAGCAAGAGGTCAAAGGAGCTGCCTGCAGAGCTCAGAGACAGGATTATTGCAAGACACTGAAGGTTCCCAAGAGCACAGTGGCCTCCATAATTCTCAAATGGAAGAGGTTTGTCACAACCAGGACTCTTCCAAGAGCTGGTTGCCCAGCCAAACTGAGGAATTGTTGGAGAAGGGCCTTAGTAAGAGAGGTCGCCAAAAACCCTATGGTCACTCTAAGCTCAGAGATCCTGTGTGGAGAAGGGACAATGTTCCAGAAGGACAACCATCACTGCAGCCCTCCACCGATCTGGGCTTTATGGCAGAGTGCCCACACAGAAGCTCCTCAGTTCCAAACACATGAAAGCCTCCTTGGAGTTTGCAAAAAAGCACCTGAACTAAATTCCAAGTGTTGTTGCACAGAGTCTGAATACGTATGCCAATGTGATAGTTCAGTTTTTCCTTTTTCATACATTTGCAAACATTACTAAAATTCTGTTTTCACTTTGTCAATATGGGGTACTAAGTATAGATTAATGAGAACAAAATTGAATTTAAACAACTGTATTATCAGGCTGCAGCATAACAAAACTGAAAAAAGTGAAGGCGGTCTCAATACTTTCTGAATATAGATAAATACTGTAGATAGATAGATGAATAAAAGTAAATACATCCCATGGAAATTGAAAATATTTAAACTGGCAAATATTAGATTTTGATTTCTTGATTCAAACAGTGCTTACAGATAAAAGCGAACAAATGAGATTGACAAAAAGAGTACCATAAACATTTATCGCCAATAAAGATGACACTACAGAAAATAAAAGGTAGTCAACGTGTTTCGATGGCCAAACAATCCCCATTTCATTCAGGGTATGAATACGATTTGGAAGTTTTATATAGGATTCTAACTATAAAAACTCCTTATAAATGCTTTGTGTAAAAAAGGAGCATTTATAGTCACAGTGGACGTGTGTTCGGGAGACTTGTGTAGGGCTCTGGAGACTTTTGCAGAGATGCAAACATGACTGGCTGGGGCTCTTTTTGTCAATCTCACTTGGATTTCTTAGAGGAAGCCTTTTCCCCTCTTTGGGGGGGGGGGGATCCTTCTTTGTGGTAAACTTGTCCAGTCCAGTCACCAATCCCAGCCAATGCTCCTGGTGTTAAGGACAAATATCTGAGTCCACGTTCCCTTTTTCTTATACTTGAACAACTGACACATAAAATAGACATGGTGTATTCATTTGAACTAAATTTTTAAAAAAATCAGATTTGACACATGGAAGAATACCCCTACATCTACTACCACTTCACTTCCATGAAAAATCTGGGGATCCACGTTAGGTGCCAATGATTAGAACCTCCTTTGGAAGCATGTAGGTAGAACCTGTCTTATTTAAACCTTAGACATCTAGGGGTTTATTTACTAAAGCTGGAGAGTCCAAAATCAGACTCCCTTCTGCATAGAAACCAATCAGCTTCCAGGTTTCATTGCCAAACCTTCATTGAACAAGCTGAGGTTAGAAGCTGATTGGTTTCTATGCAGAAGGGAGTCTGATTTTGGACTCTCCAGCTTTAGTAAATAAACCCCCTAGGGTCTGGTGTTCTCTTTGCTATAGACATGGGTGGTGTTATCAAGCCAAGATAAGAAGAGCTCTCTATGGCCCCCTGAAAGAAAATTCTGGATGTTTATGAGTCTACCAAAGGGTTCTAAAAAGACCACCATTTTTAAAAAACTATCATCTCACAGGTAATACACAATATGGTATGAACAGACCCTAAGAGGTACAAGTGCTGCCTTTTTCTGTTGGGGAGTGCCTTGGGGGGCCGTTAGTCAGGAATTTTTAGTTTAGTTAGTAACAGTGCTGGATTCAACTCTGTGGAGGTTCCTAGGCAGTGGAAACCTTGGGGCCCCCGTCACAGGTTTCTATATGTATTTCATGCGTGGGCTGTAGTGGGATAACATTGAACGAAGTAGTGTGCATGCCAGCCGCTAGATGGAGATGACCATCACTACTGTACATTACTCGGATGTAGGTTGCACCCACATTTTTTACAAACTGACAGCTGAAAGAAGATGAGCTTTTAACTGACAAATTGTAATGTGAACCCGATGTCTATAGTTTAGGTACTTTAAGCTGTTATTGAAAGTGTTGGTGTGGTGTTGGACAGTGCCATCATCCCTAACTTTTATAAAAATTGGAACAACCCCTCTGGAATGGGACTTTAACCACTTTCCAACCTTCCCATAGCAGATATACTGCTAGAGGGCGGCACGGGTGCACAAAAACACGTATATATACGTGATTTTTCATTTCTGGGTAGGGGACACGCACAGCACAGCCATCCAAAGCAGTGTGCTTACAGTGAAGCACACAGACAAAGTACAGAGTAAAACAGCACACAGTTAATCCTTTGATCGCCCCACATGTTAACCCCTTCCTGCCCAGTTCCATTAGTAGTGCCAGTGCTTTTTATTAGCACTGATCACTGTATTGGTGTCACTGGGGAAGTCAGTTCCCCCCCAGTGTCAAAATGCCCGCCGCAGTCCTGCTATAGTTCGCTGATTGCCGCCATTACTATTAAAAATAAAATAAACAAAAACCTAGCATATATTCTGCCATTTGTAAATGCTATAACTTTCACGTAAACCAATTAAGTTACACGTATTGGGAATTTTTTTAGCGAAGACATGGCGCAGAATGCATTTTGGCCTAAATTTAAGACAAAATTTTATTTTTTAAATTTTTTTACTGGACATGTTTAATAGCAAAAAGTCAAAAATATAGTTTTTTTCTCAAAAGTGTCGGTCTTTATTTTTTTTTTATATATCGTAAATAATAAAAAATGTACAGGCAATCAAATACCACCAAAAGAAAGCTCAATTTGTAGGAAAAAAAGGATGTAAATTTCATTTGGGTGCAGCGTTGCATGACCGCACAATTGTCAGAAAATGGCCTGGTCAGGAAGGGGGGGGTAAATCCTCTGGAGGGCAAGTGGTTAAAAGGCACCAATTGTATACAGATGTATATTTTAAAAAAACAATAGAAATCTTTATTAAACAAAACCGATAAAATCACATGTTAAATAATCAGAGGTTGTAAGTTTTACAGATAGCACCATTTCTTATATAAACTTTACAACAACGGAAGGGCAGGATACTGACACATTGTGAGACAAACAATTCAAAACAAGACCTCCTACTCTCTAGCTCCCTCGTCTCCTCCTCCCATGCTCGTCTCCAGGACTTCTCCAGAGCTTCCCACATCCTCTGGAATTCTCTACCCCAATTTATCAGACTATCGTCTACTCTGCTCACTTTTAGGCGATCTCTGAAAACCTATCTCTTCAGGGAAGCCTATCCTGCCCTCAGATAATACTGGAATCTTCTACTCTTCCAACCAGTCCATCCACCACAGTTACTACCTTTTGTACTACTAGCCCCTCCCTCCTAGATTGTAAGCTCCAAAGAGCAGGGCCCTCAAATCCCTCTTGTATTGAACTGTATTGTTGCTGTATTGTCTCCCGTTATATTGTAAAGCGCTGAGCAAACTGTTGGCGCGATATAAATCCCGTATAATAATAATAATAATTCTCTTCTATGAGACATCTGATGCAACCACAATTTTCATCTAAGCTGTTATTGGGTACATTGCATGAATACTGTATTTTCTCTATAGAGTCTTCAATGTCAAGTTTTCATTTCTTTGACTTCATTCATTTTCCATCTTTTATAAACAATTTAAGAAAGCTTCATTTTAATTTTCTTTTAAGATCAAATTAATATTATTCTGATCCATTGTTGTGGGGCTCTTAGACGACGTGGAGCCCATAGGCCAGTGCCTACTCTGCCTAAATGAGCAGATGTCTTGTTTTGTTTTTAATCTATGAACTTGCTGTACAAACTGTCCTGCATTGGAACTGTATTTGCTGCATTGCTGAATAAAAGTGCAGGACAAACCAGATAGGACTGATCCTGAGTGTCCCTGTCTCATGCCAATATCAGTTGAGCCTGTCCCCCTTAGAATAAACATACATTCTTTGTTATATATTTTTTTATACAAATGACATATCATTTTTGGTTTGTTGTTTGCATAGAGTAGTGAATGTTTAACCCCCACGCCTTTTTTTTTTTGCAAAATCCATAAAGTGACCATTAGCAGGGCAAGCTCCCACATGCCCTAAAAATGTGTACCAGTGAGACTCGGAACGTTTTAATAACGCTGGTAATGTTAGCTGTGTAAAAAATGCAAGTTTTTCTATGTTTTGTAGCATTTTTGCAGCAGCAATTTGCAGCGTTTTTTCACATTTGCGTTTTTTTTACAAAAAGAAAATTTTGTTTTGTCAAAAAAACCTTCAAAAACGCCAGTTTACCGCAAAATACCATGTTTTGCCATGTTTTTCAGCATTGGAGCGTTTTTACAGCTAACAAATTCCTCTAGAAATCCACTAATTCTCAAGGTTTTTTTCCAGCCAAAAAACGTCCCTGCCAAAAAACATTGATTACAGTCTATGTGTGAATGGACAAATAGGATAACATGCTGGGGGGTTTACTGGCTGTAGAAAAAAAACATCAAAAGCCAAAAACAGCCGCTGCAAAAACGTGCATGAGGACTTACTAAGATGAAATATTTAATTGATAATGCTTGCAAAAATGTTATAATAACATATTAACAACAAAGGCTTGTTTGTTTTGTTTAAAAAAACAGCCACAGATTGTGCAAATGAGCCTCTCTGCTGCCAGCATACTGTAAAGAAGGAACCTTTTCTCTCTGAGTGAAAGCAGTGGTCTCTCTGCAGAGGTGATATACCCCCCTGCTGACTGAGACCTCTCAGCAATCAGCAAAGCTCCTGTACTCTGCTAATAGCATGTCTAGAGGTCTGTCTTAACAGGAGGCAAGTCAGACCTCTGCAGATAGGGCCCTGCTCCCAAAAAGGGACCAAGGATCCTTCTCTACTGCATGCTGGCAGGAGAGAGGCTTTCCTACTCAGGCTGTGGCTGCTTTCTAAAGAAAATGAAATGTAAGGATTTGCACGCCTTTTGTTTTGATGCACCTGTTATGTATTTAGCTGATTTAAAATGAAAGTTCAATTGCGTTTTAAGTGTCGTTTTCCCATAATGTGCCGCATTTAAAAAGCTGGTAAACTGAAATTTAATTAAAAGAATTTACTGGATTTGTACAGCGCTTTAAGTGGCATCCATAATTACTTCTAATACAAGCCTGTCTATCTTCCTCTATAACAGTCTGCCAGCTTTAAAAAAAAAAGAAAAAAAAACACTCTTTCTCTTAAAGGATAAGTTCACCTTTCAGACAAAAATAATAAATGCACATTTTTTTAGCAGGTAAAAAAAATTTGCATTTATTATTTTTGTCTGCAAGAGCCTGGAAAGCATTGCACCAGCGATCAGTAGTTCGTTGATGCTATGCAGGTCTCCTGCAGACCTGTCAGAATATCTGCTAGATGTACAAGATGTAAAGGATGTATGGGATGTACATGATATATGGGATGTACAGGATGTATGGGATGTACAGGATGTATGGGATGTACGAGATGTACGGGATTTACCAGATGTTTGGGATGTACGAGATCTACGGGATGTACAGGACGTACGAGATGTATGGGATGTACGAGATCTACGGGATGTACAGGATGTACGAGATGTACGGGATGTATAGGATGTACGGGATGTACGCGATGTATGGGATGTAGGGGATGTAGGGGATGTATGAGTTGTACGAGATGTACGCAATGTACGAGATGTACGGGATGTACAAGATGTACGGGATGTACGGGATATACGGGATGTAGGAGATGTACAGGATGTACGAGATGTACAAGATGTACGGGATGTAAGAGTTGTACGTGATGTACGGGATGTACAAGATGTACGGGATGTACGCGATGTACGGGATGTACGGGATGTACACGATGTATAGGATGTATGGGATGTACAGTCAAGCAGCTATACTGACAGGAAGCTTCAATGAACTACCACAATGAGTAGAGCACTGATTAGAGTTGAGGAGCAGCTTAGCAATCACACACCCTTCTAGGATCCCTCCAGCTATCCTACAGCTAGAACCTCAGTGTTAATCACTCTTCCACTGTCCACGCACCCCCACACCAGACATGCCACCAACGGTAGCTGGCCACCACCCAACAGTTTATCCGCAGAACGGTCTGTTGGGACACCACACACACACAGATCTCCTTCTGGCAAATCTGCTACCTTTACAATCTGCACGCCATCTGCCCACACGCAGTGCAATTGCATACAGATTGGCAATGGGCTTGACTGAGCAAATAAAGGCACTAAAATACAATACAATCTAATCTCTTCGAAGAACTGAGCGCGTGCTTAAATACACAGAAGTCACATATTAATTTTAAGATTTAATATCCCGAAAGTGGGCAGTGCATAAAATATGTACAAAGTATAAAAAGTTACAAAAAATACAAGAAGACACACATAGACTATTCACTATAAAAGAAAAGGGAATAAAACAGAATTAAACTTTTACCAAGATTTACCCTGTGACTGGAGCAAGTCAGAGAGTCCGTAATCCGTTAGTCGATCGAACCAGCTCCATACGAATTACCATATCCAAATGTCCGGGTCCTCAATTTATGGGGATATGGACGTAGGCCGGACATTAGTTCTTGGCCAATTGACCCTGGGGGGTGTTCCTGTACCCGCCCATAGGATGTTCTGGGTGCTGACCTGCCCAAAGTCAATTGGACCAAGACCGGCTTGAATCACCAAGTCAGGGATTGAATTTCCGAAACCAGCGCATCAGTCCGATCGCGACAGTACCAATCACTGTTCCGCTATTGCACTCCAACGCCACATAACCATTTCCTGCATTTTTCCGGCATTCTACATAGGTCACAAATATGGTTTTTATATGCCGATGTAGCCTACAGAGCGCCCCATCAGATGGAAGTATTTTCATCTCTCTGCAACTAATATTTTAGCTTTTATGAGGGATGAAACATACTCCTTTGATCCCCTGATATACTTCAAAGCTCTGGTCTCCCACTGTCATGAAGCAACCTGTCTCCAGCTGTTTCCTTCCTGGTTTCCCCAGATGCTAATTGATGACCATATGCCTCTGCCTATGACTGAATGTTTCTTTCATGATAAGAACTGAACTAGATTTACGATTACATATTGCTACAGGTCACATTTCAGCTACTCAAATCTGTACATTTATGTCACAAAGACTCC
The DNA here is from genome assembly GCF_062004578.1 of Staurois parvus. Lineage (NCBI taxonomy): Eukaryota > Metazoa > Chordata > Amphibia > Anura > Ranidae > Staurois > Staurois parvus. The sequence continues at coordinate 1,811,760 of NW_028318374.1, forward strand.
TGGGATTTATGACATCATTTGCCTAGGCCAGAAACCAGGAAGTAACTGAAGAAATGTAAGAAAAAGTTTAAAGCAAGTAGATATGATATACTTGCCTATCTATTTACTAATGCTAGCAGTGGTAGAAATGGTCAATGTGCATATAGCGCAATTTTGTCAGTTGGTCCCTGGCAATGATTTTGGACATGGATTTGCTGATCGGCTGTAGCCAATCACAGCAGAGTCCTGTGTTTACAAACACAGAGGGCTCTGTACATCGATCAGTGATCTGATCTAGCTGTTTCTCGCAGAGAGAAAAGCCAGATCTCTTACTAAAAGAAGCATATGCTACACCTGTTAGGCACATAGTAAACCCCCTGATGTTAACCCCTTCCCAGCTAGTGTCATTAGTACAGTGACAGTGTACAGTATTATATCTGATCACTGTGTTAGCATCACTGGAGATGTCAGTGGCACTTTGTCAGTTCTCACTAAGTGTCAGTTAGTGTCAGATTGCCCTCGAACTATCACAGTCCCACTATAAGTGGCTGAACACTTCTATCAGTAGTAAAAAAAATTAAAAAATAAAAATCCCAGCACAGTGGCTAATCCACCTGAAAACGCTAGGGTTGTTGGTTTGAATCCCAACCACAGCACCACCTGATTGGCGTTTTTATGTTCTCCCTGTGCCTGTGTGGGTTTCCTCTGGGTACTTCGGTTTCCTCTCACACTCCAAAGACATGCTGGTAGGTTAATTGGCTCCTGTCTAAATTGTCCCTAGTATGTGTATGAATGTAAGTTAGGGACCTTAGACTGTACACCCCTTGAGGGTTAGGGACTGATGTGAATGTACAATATATATGTAAAGTGCTGCGTAAATTGATGGCATTATATAAGCAATATTATATACCTGTAATAAATAAATAAAATATATATACACCATAGTTTGTAGACGCTATAACTTTCACACAAACTAATTAATACACACTTATTGGGATTTCTTTTTTCACCAAAAGTATGTAGCAGAATACATTTTGGACTAAATTTATGAAGAAATTTTTATTTTTTATTTTTTTATTTTATTGGATATGTTTTATAATAAAAAATAAAAAATCTTGATTTTTTTCCACAATTTTTATTTTTTATTTATTAATAATAATTTATTTCAGGTACTTATATAGCGCCATCAATTTACGCAGCGCTTTACATATCTATTGTACATTCACATCAGTCCACAACCCTCAAGGGGTATACAATCTAAGGTCCCTAAATCACATTCATACATACACATACTAGGGCCAATTTAGACAGGAGCCAATTCACCAACCAGCATGTCTTTGGAACCCGGAGGAAACCCACGCAGGCACAGGGAGAACATGCAAACTCCAGGCAGGTGGTTCCATGGTTGGGATTCAAACCAACGACCCTAGTACTGCCAGGTGGAAGTGCTAACCATTTAGCCACTATAAAAAGTAAAAAAACCCAGTGGTGATCAAATCCCACCAAAGAAAGCTCTATTTGTGTGAAAAAATTATATCCATTTAATTTTGGTACAGCGTTGCATGACTGTGCAATCGCCAGTTAAATTAGCACAGTGCCGAAAAGCAAAAAATGGCTTGATAAATTCTTCCAGAGCTGAATTGGTTAATAAAAGGAAGTTTTTTTCATGTAAGGCTCCATTATATGACCCATATTTAAATTTTATTATTATTATAGTCATTATTTTATTTTGTTAGCTTTATTTTTTCTCTGTTGGGTCAAGGCGTGTGCTTTAAACTCACATTTCATTGGTGTCAGACAAGGGTTAACAGCCGCTAGAAAAACACAGCAGCTCCCCCGGGTCCCATACATGGTATAAACCGTTTACCATACCGACTCCAGCTATGCAGAAGGTAAATGTGCACTGATACATAACTCCTCATGCTGGCCAACCAGCGCAGGCAATCCGTGCGTTCAACTCACTCGAGGTGCATGGATTTCCAAATGATTCCATTCAATCGTAACAAAGTTTTATTTCACTAACTTCATCATCTGTATTCTGGTCGCCGGTTCACGGTGCAGTCATAGAGCTGCCTAGCTCAGGAAAAAAAAAAAAGACTGCTTATCCTTAAAAATGCTAAACACTAGACGCGCAATCACCCGCACAGCAATTAGAACACTAAACAGCAACTCAAGCATATAATTGCTAAACACATAATACAAAAAAAAAAAATGAGTGCAGGAAAATTAAAAACAGTTAAATCTGCTTATTAGCCAAAATGTGAAGGAATGTGCTTCAACCGGACCTACGGCTAAAAATGACATTCATAGGAATCCACGGCATAGGAATCTACATTACCAAATACAATGAATATTATAAACGTAAGCTAAAGGCAAAATCCCAACTCGGTTAACCATATGATGAAAAAAAAACATAAGCAGGGGTTTGAGGGGGAAAAGGGGAGGTTAACGTGTTACTAAACCCCTGACCCTGCATTCACTATATCTGGTCTCCCCGGACCCTGCATTCACTATATCTGGTCTCCCCGGACCCTGCATTCACTATATCTGGTCTCCCAGGACCCTGCATTCACTATATATGGTCTCCCCGACCCTGCATTCACTATATCTGGTCTCCCAGACCCCTGCATTCACTATATCTGGTCTCCCAGACCCCTGCATTCACTATATCTGGTCTCCCAGACCCCTGCATTCACTATATCTGGTCTCCCAGGACCCTGCATCCACCATATCTGGTCTCCCAGGACCCTGTATTCACTATATCCGGTCTCCCCAGACCCTGCATTCACTATATCCGGTCTCCCCAGACCCTGCATTCACTATATCCGCTCTCCCCGGTCCCTGCATTCACTATATCCGCTCTCCCCAGACCCTGCATTCACTATATCCGGTCTCCCCGCACCCTGCATTCACTATATCTGCTCTCCCCGGACCCTGCATTCACTATATCTGGTCGCCCCGGACACTGCATTCACTATATCTGGTCTCCCCGGACCCTGCATTCACTATATCTGGTCTCCCTGGACCCTGCACTCACTATATCTGGTCTCCCACAGTACACACAACATGGAAATGCAATTATTTTACTAAATAGAAACTGCCAAATAACTTTTCTCATCAGCAGTATATAGCAGTCTTGTGACGTCTATCAGTGTGTGGCTGAACACTGGTTAAAGCTTGCAGAAGGAGTTTTCATTCTCCTTTGACTGTCCTGTGAGGCTGCATAACCCCTGACTCTCTATCTGGACAGTGCTGATTGGCCCTGTGCTGATCACATGCACCCTCCCAAAGGGAAAAAAAAACTCACTGGTGCTCAATAACAGCACCTGCAGCTTTTATGTGGCTGTTATTCAGAGTTACCTTCGCTTTGTTTTGAGGTATGAGATATCCCAGGATGCACTTCAACAAACTACTGAACTGGAAAGACATCATCAGCAGTCACTTCCAGTTCATGTGTATATATTCTGGGGATGTCTGGTGCAGAGGTCACATCTGGTGTGCTGTGTGGAGCAGCGGGAAGGTGAGTGGGGTCCGGACCAGAGTGGAGCAACTAGCAGACGGCACATGTGGTATGCAACATGGGAACACTATAGCGGAAGGTGAGCAGGCACCGGAGAAAGAGGACTGAGCAATGGAGGATCAGCAGAGCTGGGGGACCAGAAAAACTAGCAATGGCAAATGTGGTGTGCAGCATGGGAGAAATATAGTGGGAAGTGAGAGGGGACCAGCGAGAGAGGAGGATCAGCCAACCAGAGGATCAGAAGAGCAGGGGGTACTACTGAGCAGTGGATCAGCAAAGCTGGGGGTACTACTGAGCAGTGGATCACCAAAGCTGGGGGTACTACTGAGCAGTAGATCAGAAAAGCTGAGGGTACTACTGAGCAGTGGATCAGCAAAGCTGGGGGTACTACTGAGCAGTGGATCACCAAAGCTGGGGGTACTACTGAGCAGTGGATCAGCAAAGCTGGGGGTACTACTGAGCAGTGGATCAGCAAAGCTGGGGGTACTACTGAGCAGTGGATCAGCAAAGCTGGGGGTACTACTGAGCAGTGGATCACCAAAGCTGGGGGTACTACTGAGCAGTAGATCAGAAAAGCTGGGGGTACTACTGAGCAGTGGATCAGCAAAGCTGGGGGTACTACTGAGCAGCAGATCAGAAAAGCTGGGGGTACTACTGAGCAGTGGATCAGAAAGGCTGGGTGTACTACTGAACAGTGGATCAGCAAAGCTGGGTGTACTACTGAGCAGTGGATCAGAAAGGCTGGGGGAACTACTGAGCAGTGGATCACCAAAGCTGGGGGTACTACTGAGCAGTAGATCAGAAAAACTCAGGGTACTACTGATCAGGGAATCTGGTTGACAACGGTATGAATGAGCTGGGGATCTGCTGAACAGGAGTACTACTGAGCTGGGGTTCTAATGGGCCCCTCTAACACAAATAGAAAATCAACACATATAGGGCATTTGCCAAGCTTCATTAAAGCTTTAAAAAACATCATGAAAGCATCACAGAAGTATCATAAACACATTAACAACATATTATAAAAGCATGCTGAAGCAGTAGGAGCTTTAGCCCTGGTTCACATATATGCGGCCGTGCTGGCTGCGTTTTGTGCGGGCACGAGAGCCCATTCATTCGGGACACTCATGGAAGAGTTCCCTGCACTTCTGAAAACGCAGCCTGCACAGGAACCTCAGCTTTTCCAGTGCGGGTGGCGTGCCATTAAAACTAATGGCACCCGCCCGCGGGTCCGCATTTCTCTGTGAGGGTGGTGCGGCTGCACGGGTTTTCGTGCGGATCCGCAGCGGCACCACCTGCACACATGTGAACCTGGCTTTAATGTGTATTAAAGTCAAAGCAAGTGTAAATGAGCCCTTAAAGGTATGCCAGGAGGGGAAGTTAGGGAGGGGGGAAGGTCTGCCTAGTTATACAGTAATTGATGAAGTTGATTGACAGTCATGAAGACATGATGAGTTGATTGGCTGTCACAATGGGCACATGATCAAGAGCCTCTCCTGCTAGTTCTTGATCACAGGTACAGACCCGGAGCTGTCTTTGATTGCATTCAGATATAGGGAATGCAGGGTCCTGGCGGGAAGGCGTGTTTATTGCCTCCTCAATGCCTGCTTTAACCCCTTGATCCCTGCACTGGCGCTGCATTGCTTGCAGTTACGGGGTGCTTGCAGTGGTATTTGTACTCGGGGGATCAGGAAGGAATGTTTTTCCCAGCAGGAGCAAATTGGATCATGCTTTGCTGTTTTTTTTGCCTTCCTCTGGATCAACTGTGGGTGTGGGATTATCATTTTTTTTTATGGTTGAACTGGATGGACTTTTGTCTTTTTTAGCCAGACTGACCATGTATGTAACTAGATATGTAACTATGTACACTCCTGGCTACTGCCTCTGTAGCATAAGGGATAGCAGTTGGAAAGCAGTAAAAGCGTGGCTCAACTGCTGGGTTTTACTGCCCACGAACCTCAACAAGCCCTTTTGACTTCTCAGAAAGTTGGGAGGTATGCAGTTAATGGTTCCCTGTCCTATGTATGTAATATGTTGCTATGATACAAAAAAAAAAATCCTCGAAAAAAAAATACATCTCATTTCTCTGCAAAAAAAACCCTTCCTGAAGGACACACTCATCTGATTTCCCTCAAATTGTCGTATTCCTCTCCATTTCTGACCTATGCCTGTGATTTCTTGCTGACTCCCCCCCTTTGTCTCCTTTTTAATGCAAAATAGCAGCGCATTAAGATCCGTTTCCAGACTCTCATCGCGCACACACGTGAAGAATTGATTTTGAAAACCCAATTAAGGCAAATAGGCGAGATATCGAATATCATATTCTAGACTTTCTTCCTCCAGGCCTTTTTTTCTTCAGAATGAATTATGTCTGGGAGCAGGTACACCTCGGTGCTGTGAAGGTAGAGGCGCAGAGAGGTCTCGGGAAATATTGTCAGCGGGCAGGGCGATTGGCGTGTGAGCGGCTTAGCAGAGGAGCTAATGACTCCATTTTCACAAGACATTAAAGACGATGGCGTTTCTTACTGGGCTAAGACAAAAAGACGAGGGATGGGATAATATGAGCGGGGATTGTCCTCGGGCGAAGAATAATACATGTATCCGAAGGAGCAAATATCTCCATTTAAGAGACTTTGTTTTATTGAGTTGCTTCACTAGCATATGGCATATGGACTGTATACCTGCAAGTAACAATTCCTCTAGGGTAGGCTCTCCAAACTCTATAAACAAAGGGCCAGTTTATTGTTCTTCAGACTTTATGGGGGCCGGACACTGGTCAGTGGGAGTAAAAAATGCCCTGGTATTGGTAGCAGGTAAACAATACCCCATCTTTTGTTTAAGTGGGAATAATAGTGCCCCATTGTTGGTATTAGTAGGAATAATAGTGCCCCATTGTTGGTATTAGTAGGAATAATAGTGCCCCATTGTTGGTATTAGTAGGAATAATAGTGCCCCATTGTTGGTATTAGTAGAAAGAATAGTGCCCCATTGTTGGTATGAGTGGTAATAATAGTGCCCCATTGTTGGTATGAGTGGTAATAATAGTGCCCCATTGTTGGTATTAGTGGTAATAATAGTGCCCCATTGTTGGTATTAGTGGTAATAATAGTGCCCCATTGTTGGTATTAGTGGTAATAATAGTGCCCCATTGTTGGTATGAGTGGGAATAATAGTTCCCCATTGTTGATATTAGTGGTAATATTAGTGCCCCATTGTTGGTATTGTTGGTATTAGTAGGAATAATAGTGCCCCATAATTGGTATTAGTGGAAATAATAGCACCCAATTGTTGGTATTAGTGGGAATAATAGTGCCCCATTGTTGGTATTAGTGGTAATATTAGTGCCCCATTGTTGGTATTAGTAGGAATAATAGTGCTTCATAATTGGTATTAGTGGGAATAATAGTGCCCCATTGTTGGTATTAGTAAGAATAATAGTGCCCCATTGTTAGTATGAGTAGGAATAATAGTGCCACATTGTTGGTATGAGTGGGAATAATAGTTCCCCATTGTTGGTATGAGTGGGAATAATAGTTCCCCATTGTTGGTATGAGTGGGAATAATAGTGCCCCATTGTTGGTATTAGTGGGAATAATAGTGCCCCATTGTTGGTATTAGTAGGAATAATAGTGCCCCATTGTTGGTATTAGTAGGAATAATAGTGCCCCATTGTTGACATCATTAGTGTCTGTGGAAGCAATTGTGCCCCGCCATTGGTGTCAGTGGATGGAATGGTACCCCATCACTGGTGTCGGTTATGGATGGAATAATGCCCCAAGGGCCAGACAGAGGCAAGCAAAGGACCACATATGGCCCCAGGGCCGCAGTTTGGAGATCACTGCTCTAAGGGCTCATTCACATATCTGTTCACCCATGTGAAGGACCATTTTTGCCAGGTGTTCCATGCATCCACATGCAGGCAGTCCTATTTTTTCCTAGATACACAGAATATAACTGGATACTAACATTTATAGGTAAAGGTGATCCAGGGAATATTCGATTGCCTCTCGGGGGATCAGGAGGGAATTTTTTCCCCTGCAGGAGCAAATTACATCATGCTTTGCTGGGTTTTTTGCCTTCCTCTGCATCAATTGTGGGTGTAGGATTATAATTTCTTTTTTTACTTGTTGAACTGGATGGACTTTTGTCTTTTTTCAGCCAGACTAACTATGTCTATAGGGACACAGCGCCTGCACGGTAATCGCTACACGCTAATTCAAGAAAAGGGGGCGCGTGTCTCTTAAAAATTCCAAAATGCAATCATGCATATAATAACTATATCAAATCATAATATTTTATAAGGAAATAATAATAGTGTACACTCAATCACTTAAAAAAATACACAATTTGAAAAACAAATATAAACACAAATAAAATTGTGCCATATACTTAACAAGCATTCAAACATTAACCATTTGCCCTCCAGAGGATTTAACCCCCTTCCTGACCAGGCCATTCTTTTTCGAAACTAACAACTGCGCGGTCATGCAACGCTTTACATGAATGAAATTTATGTACTTTTTTTCCCACATTCGGTGGTATTTGGTCATCTCTGCATTTTTTATTTTTGTGCTATAAACCTTCAATTTTGAAAAAAAAAACAAAACAATATTTTTGATTTTTTGCTATAATACATATCCAATAAAAAAAATGTAAAAAATCAAAGTTCATCATAAATTTAGGCCGAATGTATCTGCTACATGTCTTAGCTTAAAAAAAAAAATCCCAATACGTGTAAATTAATTGGTTTGCGTTAAAGTTATAGTGTCTACAAATGGCGGTATATATACTGGATTTTTTTTTTATACTAGTACTGGCGGCGATCAGCGACTTATAGCAGGACTGCCAGACTGCGGCGTGCATTCTGACACTGGGTGGGAATTGACTAATGGCCACTGACATCCCCAGTGACGCTAATAGAGTGATCAGTGCTAATAAAAAGCAATGACACTGTACTGATGGCACTGGGCAGGAAGGGGTTAACATCTGCGATCAAACGGTTAATTTTGTGCTGTGTTGTACTTACACTGTGTGCTATTTTACTAGGGAGACATGCTGTGCAGAGAGAGAAAGCAGCATGTCCTTGTTGACAGGAGAGAGATCTGTGTTGTTTACACACAGGTCTCTCCCCTCTCAGCTTTAGCGGCGATCATCGAATACCAGCCAAGAATCGTCAGCAAGGACCTGGTGATTGACGTCCACTGCAACCCATGGCAGCGTGGGTAGGGTGGCACGTGCGCGCACCCCCTACCTGGAAATGCAAAATTATGTATATAATTGTAGACATTGTTGTCCTGGAGGCACAACAGAAAGGAAGTCAGAGGAAATCTCCCCATATTGAGCGGAAATCCCACCTTTGACGGATGTAACTGAAGCCGATATCTCCATTTGGGCATTTCCACTCTAGTCCCGCTCAGGTTAAAGTTTAGATAGTTTTTGTCCCGTTGATTCTAGAGATGGGGGAAATGGATCTTCCAAATGACACAGATATACACCATGGATCTTCAACATAACATCCAAAATGTATTATAGTGATTGTGACATCTCGAGGCCAAGCAGGACCCCTAGGGGCATGTGATCAGATCATGTGAAGGGATCCTTCATGGCCCCACTTTAATACATTTTTGGACTTTATTTTGAAGATTCATTTTGTGGATCCATTAACTTGTGTTGATATTGGTTCCCAAATTGTAGTTGCTACAGCACCTACTTGCTTCAAGCCATTTCCAGAAATGTGTGTAATGGGAATACTCTACTTGAGCTCCAGCTTGATAGATCCTTGATGTCCTTCTGGTCGAATCCACATGAGATAAATACCCTGGCTGGATACCCCCATTCATCTACCTACGGAAGTGTGGAGGTCCTGGCAGACTCGGTCTGGCTGGTCAAGCAGGCACCACATTACCCATAAATGTTGCATCCCATCTTCCTTATCTCTCAGTGGCCCCTGCCACTCTTAAACCGGCCAAACATGGATCGAAATTTGGCCAGTTCAGCAGAGACCAGATGAATTTCGATCTATGTATGGGCAGTCTGGTTGTACATAAGTAAATCTGTTGATCAACTTGTGTACAACCATCCTGTAGGGAAATGATGGTAGGGAAATTTCCACGCTGTAAGAATACAATAGCTCCGTGGGAAGGATTCCCCCATTGTCTGGATGGGGGAATCTAGTCATTTTCTTTTGTTTCACTTGCTGATTAAACGGGAAAAAAAATGACTCGTGTATGACCAGCCTTACTCCCTTTACTCCTCTATGCTCCCCTACCAATCTGAGATCTCCTCTTCCCCCTTCCTCATGACCCTCCATTCTTTCTTCTCATCCTGTTTATATTTATTTTTATTTCTTACCTCAATTAGAGCAAAATTTTGGGGGAGACAAGATAGCTCCCTGCTACTCTTTAAGGTCCCACAAGAAAAATTCAACAGTGACAGGATGGATGGACATTCAAAAGGTCTTTATTTGGTGGCGACCTTATTATGAACATCTGGCCAATGAGTGGGTCCTAACCAAGTCATTCTACCCACTTTGTGACTAAATAAACAGGCACGCCCAGACAACCCTTAGATGGAATCAGCTGGTTAACTATCATTCCACACGTACACAAACATCTTCACTCTCTATCCACTGTCAGGGCTGGGCTCCTGCTACTTAACAAGCAGCTCTTTTCTGTCAGTGCTCAGAAGCTGCTCAGCTGTTGGTTAATTACCAGCCACTTGTTGTCTCCACAGTGACTCACCTGGATGCCATTACCTGCCTCATTAGTCCAGCCTATAGCCAGCCCTTTCTGCTATTTTAGCAGTTTAGCTCCTCCTTGCCCTTGTGTGTTCAATGATCTCCAGTGTGTTCCTTCAAACAACTTGGTCTAGCTGACTTCTCTTCCAATTCCTGGTCCTGATTTTTGCTCCTGACTTTTGGTTTCCTGACCCTGGATCGTCTAATTACCCGTTCTAGCATCCAAACCCTGGCTTCTGTTTTGACTACATTCCTGCTTGAGGTGATTGTAGCCGTATTAGTGCATTTGCGACAGAAACAATTGAGTACTGTCCGTGATACTTTTTTTATTCGCACTAACATACAATTTTGAGGACAAGCTTTCGGGGAATGTCCCCTTCTTCAAGGTCCAGGTAGTACTACTTACCTAAAGGCTAAAACTTTGTGAAGTAGTACTGCCTGGACCTTGAAGAAGGGGACATTCCCTGAAAGCTTGTCCTCAAAATTGTATGTTAGTGCGAATAAAAAAAGTATCACGTCAGTACTCAATTTTTTCTGACTACATTCCTGAACTGGGTTATTTTTGCTATTTCATTAAAGGCGCGATTTTAACTGCACTTTCTGTCTCTGCCTGGTTTATGGTTCCTGACATCCACTTATTTGCAGCATGGGCTCACATACACACCCATTATAGTAACTAACCTATAATGTTTCCATGGTAACATGCTTATATGGTTTCCATATATCATGGACATGTTGGGATTCTGTATGTGTTCCCAATATTTGTTAAAAAAAAAAAAAAGTAAATTAATTATTTTATGGAAAAAGGGACATACATTTTAATCATTCCTTGCTATATCCAAAATTGAAAAAAAGAAATTGACTGACATTCCAATGTAACCAATGTTTCCAAACTGTTAAAATGGAAGTGGGTGTTTTTCAAATTGATTTCTCAACAAAATACAGCATGAACACATGGATGGATGGGGGAGTTTGCTATGAATATTCAACATCAATTAAATAGCTTTTCAGTTTGTGATGCTCTGATAAAGTTCTGCTTTAAAGTGGAGCTCCAGGAAGAGATAAAAACACAAATTATCACGGCTCTGTATTCATTTATACATTATGATACATATTTTTAACCACTGGCAGACTGCCAGCCCTCAATCTACCGCACGGGCAAAGCGAGGTACCTGTATGTCGCTGCCTGCTTCCGTGTTTGGGTGGACGCATGTGACTCCCTAAAAGTGTCAAACTGGCGGCCCTCCAGCCTCTTGACAAACTACAAGTCCCATGAGGCATTGCAAGATTGACAGTTACAAGCATGACTCTCAAAGACAGAGGCATGATGGGACTTGTAGTTTCACAACAGCAGGAAGGCTGCCAGTTTGATACCCCTGCCCTAAAACATGAGAAATGCACGCAAAGCAGGGATGAGAAGCTATGAGATCATTAGTAAAAAAACAGCACACTTTACATAATAGTTAACATTGTTAGGTACATATTTAACCCCTTGATCACCCCAGATGTTAACACCTTCCCAACCTGTGTCATTAGTACAGTGAAAGTGTATAGTAATATCAATGATCACTGTATTAATATCACTGCTGATGTCAATGGCAAGTAGTCAGTTTCCCCCAGCATTAGTTAGTGTCAGATTGCCCGCCGCAATATCGCAGTCCCATTGTACGTCACTGATCACCGCCAATAGTAGTAAAAAAACAAATCCTGTATATAGTCCAGGGGTGGCTAACCTGCGGCTCTCCAGCTGCTGCAGGACTACAAGTTCCATCATGCCTCTGCAAGTCAGTAACTTCCCATCTTTGCAATGCCTCATGGGAAATGTAGTTCCACAACAGCTGGAGAGCCATTGTTTGTAGACACTATAACTTTCATGCAGACCAATCAATATACGCTTATTAGGATTTTTTTTTTTTTAACAAAGACATGGAGCAGAATTTTTTATTGATATATTTTTAACATTTTTGGTCTTTTTTCTTTTATATTGCAACAACAAAGAAAACGTGGTTATCAAACACCACCAAAAGAAAGCTGTATTTGGGAGAAAAAAATGATATAAATTTTGTACACGGTTACAGATTTGTATGACCGTGCAATTAGCAGTTAAAGTAGTGCAGTTCTGTATAGCAAAAAAAATGTCCTGGTTATGAAGGGAGTAAAAGCTTCCAGAGCTTAAGTGGTTAAATGCAAGCAGGGTAAGTAGCTGAAACTGACTTTGTATCGGCCTCTTGCAGTCCTTGTACAGCAGAGCACAGATTGGAGGAGGGAAAAGAAGCACAAGGACCAAAAAAGCCTCTCGTAGTCCCTAAACAGCAGAGCTCAGATTGGAGGAGGAAAAAGCAGCACAAGGAGCCAACTAGCCTCTTGCAGTCCCTAAACAGCAGAGCTCAGATTGGAGGAGGAAAAAGCAGCACAAGGAGTCAACTAGCCTCTTGCAGTCCTTGAGCAGCAGAGCACAGATTGGAGGGAAAAGCAGCACAAGGAGCCAACTAGCCTCTTGCAGTCTCTGAACAGCAGAGCTCAGACTGGAGGAGGGAAAAGCAGCACAATGAGCCAACTAGCCTCTTGCAGTCTCTGAACAGCAGAGCTCAGATTGGAGGAGGGAAAAGCAGCACAAGGAGCCAACTAGCCTCTTGCAGTCTCTGAACAGCAGAGCACAGATTGGAGGGAAAAGCAGCACAAGGAGCCAACTAGCCTCTTGCAGTCCCTGTACAGCAGAGCTCAGACTAGGGGAGAGAAAAGCAGCACAAGGAGCCGACTAGCCTCTTGCAGTCCCTGCACAGAAGAGCTCAGACTAGGGGAGAGAAAAGCAGCACAGGGAGCTGCTTCTCTGATTGTTCCGCAATGCTCATGTGCTAGCAAAGGAACATGCTGATAGGAGAGCGAAGAGCGACAGAGAGGTGAGATATTGGTCTGCTGCTTCTCCTTTCACTCTTTGGATAGAGGGGTCAAGACCTGCAGCAAAGAAGAAACGGGTTCCCTACTGTGTCAGGCAGGGCTGTGCTCTAAGGCAAAAAAATAATTTTTTTTGATCAAAAAAGGTCCACAATTGCTAGTGTGCAGCATTTTACCGCGTTTTGCCGCGTTTTTCAGCGTTTGAGCATTTTTCCAGATAAAAAAACTCCTCTAGAAACCCTCTAGTCCTGGGTTTTTTTTTTCCAGCCAAAAAATGCTGATTCCAGTCTATGTGTGCATGGGCACATAGGATAACATGCTGGGGGGTTTACTGGCTGTAGAAAAAATCAACAAAAACAGCCGCTGTAAAAACGTCCCGTGTGCATGAGGACTAATAATTCCACGGGTTCTGTGGCTGATTACGATGGTAAGTAAACTCACTTAGTGCCTTATCTGCATTAAATTAGATCCAGAACCTGTGTCATTAATTTGTGTTCGGTTTTAAAGGGATGAGGTCACAACCCCACTTATGGCCCGTACACACGATAAGAAAATTGTGCGAAAATTTTTGTACAAGGAACGATCAACCGATAATCTGATTATTAGTACACAGCTTTTGAGAGCCAATCATGACAATCCATGAAACAATATCCGAAAGGAAAATGTTAACAAGATCATGCGATTTTCGTTTAATCAGTACAGTGGTTGTCCAAAAATACAAGACAAATACAGTACTTCAGTTTGGATATTTTTTTCTTTCGTCCGAGAATTTTAGTAATCTTTTCATTTTCAAAATGGAAATTAGCATGCAAAAAACCCCCCAAAAAATGGATAATCATTCGTCTGATATTTTTAGAGTGTGTATGGGGCATTATCGTTGCCTGCCGTGCAGATTTCACAGTTCTGTTGGTAAGGCAATGCAAAAAGAAATACAACGGATTTGCAAGTAATGCAACCAAGAAATTGAGATACTTGGCTATCAAGAGACATCATTCTGTACGGCCAGTGATCTTTTTTTTTTTTACACTCCAGGTACTGACATTTTTCCCAAGATGCTTTTGCAATGCTGATTCCCATATCTCTTTATTGTGACTCACATGATATTAAAAGATTGAAATTTGTTTCCTGCACTGTTCTGCAGCAGGTGCACAGCTCCACAGTTCTGCAGAAGGTTATGATGATTTTGCACACCGCAGATGGACCATCAATTATCCCAAATGAGATTAGGCTGTCTTAGGATATCTTAACCCTTCAGCATGAGACAGCCATGGCTAAGAGCCACCAGGCATCCGACTTATCTCCACACTACCATACCTGTTCATCTAGACCACATGTGTCAAACACATTTCATGTGGACCTCACACCTAGGGCTTTTTTAGGCAGAGTTGTGCAGAGGTCAAAGCTGAGAAGGAGAGGTGGAAAATATGTGGAAAACCCTTGAAAGAGAGATGAACCCTGCACTCTGTGCATAGCACACTCCTGAACTCTGCACTCTGTGTGTAGCGCACCCCTAAAGCCCTCTGTACGTAGCAGTACTCCTGAACTCTGCACTCTGTGTGTAGCGCACCCCTAAAGCCCTCTGTACGTAGCAGTACTCCTGAACTCTGCACTCTGTGTATAGAGCACCCCTAAAGCCCTGTGTACGTAGCAGTACTCCTGAACTCTGCACTCTGTGTGTAGCGCACCCCTAAAGCCTTCTGTACGTAGCAGTACTCCTGAACTCTGCACTCTGTGTGTAGCGCACCCCTAAAGCCCTCTGTACGTAGCAGTACCCCTGAACTCTGCACTCTGTGTATAGAGCACCCCTAAAGCCCTCTGTACGTAGCAGTACCCCTGAACTCTGCACTCTGTGTATAGAGCACCCCTAAAGCCCTCTGTACGTAGCAGTACCCCTGAACTCTGCACTCTGTGTATAGAGCACCCCTAAAGCCCTCTGTACGTAGCAGTACCCCTGAACTCTGCACTCTGTGTATAGAGCACCCCTAAAGCCCTCTGTACGTAGCAGTACCCCTGAACTCTGCACTCTGTGTATAGAGCACCCCTAAAGCCCTCTGTACGTAGCAGTACTCCTGAACTCTGCACTCTGTGTGTAGCGCACCCCTAACGCCTTCTGTACGTAGCAGTACTCCTGAACTCTGCACTCTGTGTGTAGCGCACCCCTAAAGCCTTCTGTACGTAGCAGTACTCCTGAACTCTGCACTCTCTGTGTAGCGCACCCCTAAAGCCCTCTGTACGTAGCAGTACCCCCGAACTCTGCACTCTGTGTATAGAGCACCCCTAAAGCCCTCTGTACGTAGCAGTACTCCTGAACTCTGCATAGTCTTACAAATACAACCGGCCCTTTGAAGGCAACCTAATGCCGATGCGGCCTGTAATGAAATTGAGTTTGACACCCCTGATCTAGACCATGCCAGGAGAATGATCATGTGCCATGTGCAGAAACAAGCTAACGTAAAACAAAGGGCAGCACAGTAGCTAAATGGTTAGCACTTCTGCCTGGCACTACTATGATCGTTGGTTTGAATTAATCACTTCAGCTCTGGAAGATTTTATCAAGCCATTTTTTGGTTTTCAGCACTGTGCTAATTTAACTGGGAATTGCACAGTCATGCAACGCTGTACCAAAATTAAATGTATTCAATTTTTTAACACAAATAGAGCTTTCTTTTGGTGGGATTTGTTCACCACTGGGTCTTTTATTTTTTATAGTGGCTAAATGGTTAGCACTTCAACCTGACAGTGCTAGGGTCGTTGGTTCGAATCCCAACCACGGCACCACCTACCTGGAGTTTGCATGTTCTCCCTGTGCCTGCGTGGTTTTCCTCCGGGTATTCTGGTTTCCTTCCACACTCCAAAGACATGCTGCTAGGTTAATTGGCTCCTGTCTAAATTGGCCCTAGTATGTGTATGTATGAATGTGAGTTAGGGACCTTAGATTGTACGCCCCTTGAGGGTTAGGGACCGATGTGAATGTACAATATATATGTAAAGCACTGCGTAAATTGATGGCGCTATATAAGTACCTAAAATATATAATAAATAAATAATATAAGGGACCCACTAACGCTATTTAAGGAATACTGCGACTGCACTAGAGTCAAGTCCACTCATTTTACATTAAAGCGGTATTAAACCCAAAAGCAAACATTTATTATGATGCAGCTTACCAATTCTTAGATGTGATGGCTGCATTTGTTTCCTGTTTTTAGGCTCTTTCTTCTATTTTCATCTGGTGATCCAAGTCAGTAAGTCTGTTTTTTTCCGCTTCCCCGCCGCCCTATAGCACACATACTGCTACAGGGCTGCACAAAATCATAAATATATATACATGATTTTGTATTTAAGGGTATGGCATTGGTGGCTACAGCAGTCAATCACCGGGTCCCGGCTGGAGTTTCCTCGCCAACAACCGGTTTCCTCGCCGACTATCACTGACGAGAGAGAGGTCTGTATCCCCTGAATGTGCTGGAGGCTGGGGAGAGGTAAACCTGCACCCAGAAGAGCCAACTGTGGGCTTCCTGGCTCTTATGGAGGTGAGGGCTAGGACAGGTTACGAGAGGCCTTTTAGGCCTAGCCAAGAGTTTCCTGAGTGAGGCTAGTCCCTTTAAAGATCCTGAGAGAGGTATTCCTATAAAAGAAGTGATTGCAGAGATCCTATCCCAATGAGTGCTAATGACCCCGAGTAAAGAGAGTCTGTTACGGGAAAATGGCTAACTTAAAGAGCTTCATGATGCTTTCATATGTGACTACTGTGGACCATCCACTAAATGTGATTGCCTATGTGCTGTCAAGTGACCCCGAATAGTAAGTCATGTGATGTGACATTTTATGCCATTTTCCAAGTACCATCAGTACAGTGCAACAACCCAATTTATCTGTGGACATCCCTTCCTTGGGAATAGAAAGGTCAATGGCTGGGAATGTTGTGTGGAGACCTCTGGCATGGAGGGAGCACAATATGGCAGAGGGTATAGCCTCAGCAGAAGGGTCACTGTTCTAGCAAGGTGGGGCAGGGACTCGTTCTTTTGGCGGCAACATCCACCTAATTGCGAAGCCCCACTTCCACGCTGGCAACAGCTGGGCTGCAGGAGGGACATTGCGGCTCCTAGAATTCCCAACCATTGATGAGTGCTCCATGAAACCTTGAAGCAGGAGCTGCAACATCACATGCCTGGACTAAAAAAAGGTAAGTATATAGTGTATATAGTGTATGCAGGATAGGTAGCAGGAAAGAACATTCACCCTGGATTCACACTTCTGCAGAGCAGCACATCGCATGTAATTTGCACAGGAACCGCACCGCATTCCCGTGCAAATTCTGTGCGGTGCAGTTTGAACCATACATTTTGTATGGCTCCGATCGCACCGCATCAGCACCAAAATAGTGCAGGACTCTTTTTTTCCGTACTAGAATCGGATCACATGGGTATTCACACCCATGCAATCCAATTCTGCACATCACACCACGTTTTGCGAACCGATTTTGGGGTGTTAACTTATCATACACACCTGCAGCAGTTCACATGAATGGGGTGCGATTCTGATCCGGTGTGGAATTCGCACAGAAACTGGTGCGAATTCCACATCGCATCGGTATGAACCCAGACTTAGGCTCCGTTCACATCAATGCATTTTTTAGTACTTTTTGCAGAAACGCACTACAGTCCATTTAATATGGTTCCCTACGGAACATGTTCACATCTAGGCTTTTTTGAGCTGCTGCGTCTTTGGAAAGGGTCAGGGTCCTTTTTAACCTCCCTGGCGGTATTCCTGAGTGTAGCTCGGGGTAAAGTTTCAGCACCACAAGAGGTAACCCCGACCTACACTCGGGAATACACTGCAGCGTTGCTCCGGGATCTCTTCTTCACTTACCTTGTCCTGCGCTCCCGCGATGTCCCCCCTGCAGTGTCCCCGGTAATGTCCTCCGGCATCTGTCTTCCGGGTTCCATTCCCTGCGACGTCGGGACGTACGGGGGACGGAACGGCGGGAAATTTGAAAGTTGTAAAAGTGACATTCACTAAATACACTAAAATCACATAGTATAACATTCCTGTATCAAACCATTTCACATACATTGTGTCCCGAGTGCTTTGTCCTGCTCCCTGCCTGCATCATTACTGTTCTTTCTGCCTTGAAACTGAGAAACGTCCATGGCGTCCAAAAAGCGTCCCTTTAGGTCAAAAGCGGTTTTAGACCGGCTAGAGAACATCAATAGTAAATTAGAACCACTTGCAGAATTGAGTGATAATGATTCGTGGGGGAAATTCATCATCAGATACTGAAAACGATTTTTCGACTAAGCTCAGTGATGTGCGAACTTGGCGCTCTATTTCAAATTTCAGTGTTTTCCGTTTGATTATATTATTGAATTAAATGTATTATTATTATATTATTATTTTTATGATTATTTTTTAAATTATAATTTCTGATTTCGTGTTTCAAATTTTAACCTACCTGGGATGTTTACGAGACTCTTGTTCGGACAGATTTCAGTGAGTTATTCCTAAGAATTACAGGCCTACAATAAAAAAACGACATATTTCCATGCAAAAAAATGTACTGCTTTGAGCACAGAAATATGGACATAATCAGACCGCTAGGGAGGCTACAAGCAAAAAGCAGCATCTTTGCTACAATAGAGTTCAATAGAGAAGCTCCTGAAATGCCCGGTAGTGTGTTTTTGCCGTGTTTTGCATTTTTATTCTGCGCAGCAACAAAAAAAATACCACTTTAACAAAGCAAAAAAATACTTGTCAAAAACGCATGTAGAACAACGCAAAACAAACTGCAAAAAGGACTGGAGAAGGCGTCAAACGTAAAATGCATATATGTGAACCAAGTGTGTCTTGGAAATTCGCTTTTAACGAATTTCTCCTTACCGTGAGTACTCGCAGTTGGATGCGCAGCAATCCCCCATAAAGCTGTGCGAATCTCGCTTACCACGACTGCAGCTTAGCTCCACGATTCCTGCGCCTCCAACTGGGTTAGCTATCTCAGAATTGTGGGGAAATGGAGCTCCAGTTACCAGGGAATGATCACACGACACTCTCAGGTTGCTGTTGGAATTCACAAAGAGACTGGTTTCAGACTCAGCCCCTGGTTTTATTACACACACACACGCCCCCCACATGAGTCAGGTCAATCCCCTCCCACAGAACAATGCAATGGGGAGTGCCTATACACAGGATGTACATTCCGATTGGAGCGTAGCCTTTCCTATTATCTATCACCAGTCCTCCCCTCCCCTCCATGAGCTCTCTGAGGGAAGCAAACTTCCTATCCTTTTAGCTCCTAGATGTATGTCAATTCTCTGTACAAGCATCCCCTAGATTAAACAGTGCCAATCTGTATCTGAATGGGCCCGATACGATCTTTATTAAAACACATCCATCCAGATACAGTTTCAGGTTGGTAATGGCTTGTAAGATATACATGAGCCTACACACGGAGTTCACACTGCTTGGCGCCTTGCGGTACGAAGTCCATATGGTACTATGCTGCTGATATGTGGATACAGGCCCGCGGCCTACCGCCGGTGGCATTCGCATCGAATGCCGTGGTGGTATACACGCCGGTCTATAAGCGCAGATCTGCCATCTCCTCCATTACCGAGCTGAGTACTGTAATACATACATTGTACATGCGCATGGCCCAATTGCAGCCTTCAGAGCTTTAATTAAGCCACACGAGAGACATATGAATAACACTAATATATGACACATTTAAAGTTCAACCTGTAAATACAAAATTTCCATGACATGTGTTAGGTTTAAATTCCACTTAAAAAAAAAAAAAAATACTACATTTGTATATTGGTAATAGCACCATTTAGTCTGCAAATTCTGCAAGGAGCTCTGCAATTGAACGATTGATGGAGCGGAATATGGCCATTATGCTGACATTCTTGTGGAATGAAAAGGTTCATTTAAAAATGCAAAATATATGTGCTTGACTGGAGCGTCCCTTTAAATCATACTCAATTATTACATTCATATAATAAAAGGAGATAAATAAAGCATTATTAGTTTTAATAAAACACAACCTAAGTTTAAAAATGTCGACATTTACAGTTACAATGACTAATTATGAAAGCAAGTCTAATGTTAGACTTAACAAGGATCGCTATAAAAGGTCTATTTTTATATAGCCTCCTGCCTCCTGTATTCTCCATTTGTTGCATAAAAACCTTTATTTGTTTAGACATCTTTACACTCCGCCATGTAACAGCAACTTCTATTTAAAACGCACGTTGAGTGGGAGGGTAGAAAGAAACAATAAAAAAATATACAGTAAGACCCGACAGCGATGCCTTTGTCGTTAATAGTAACCTTCGCTATACGGGAACGTTCCTTCCCAGGTAAAGCATCCCAAATCGCTGCGTGGGTGCAACCTACTGATTAGAGTCATATAAAAAATAACAATGGAACGTAGAGTTGGAAAATACTGCAAACCTCCATTGCTGGGTTAGATGTAGGTAAAGTTCAAGGGAAGGTAATCCCCACATTATCTCAAGAGTTAAAGAGATTCGATCTCCGCTTTAAAAAATTAAGAAAAAAAAATTATACTTATCTGTTCTACTGCTAGTTTCTTGAATCTTCCTCCCCATGCAAAGCCAAGCCGGTGATTGAGACGTCAAGCTGATCTCTGACTTTTCGTGAAGTTAAAAGTGGTTGAAAATCTCACAGGAGATAGAAACAAAGCGCATCCCTCTATAGTGTGTACTTGTCTCAATTCAGAGCACAAGTGTCATTTTTTTGTGCTGCTTCCTTCCTTTGCTATAAGCCTGAGTCACTTCTGATGAAATTTCTTGACACCAAGAGAAAGAAGGTGACAGGGGAGGGATATCCAGCAGATTGGCAGCCTTAGTTCTGTTTCCTGTGTGCTGTGCAGAGGTGTAACTAGGACTGTTAGGGACTCAATGCAAGAAACCATGAAGGGTCCCTGTGACCCAAGCTTGGGGCCCTTCCAAATGATCCCAGGGCCCAGGGACAGGAAATAGAAACAAAGCGCATCCCTCTATAAGTGTGTACTTGTCTCAATCCAGAGCACAAGTGTCATTTTTTTTTGTGCTGCCTCCTTCCTTTGCTTTAAGCCTGAGTCACTTCTGATGAAATTTATTGACACCAAGAGAAAGAAGGTGACAGGGGAGGGATATCCAGCAGATTGGCAGCCTCAGTTCTGTTTCCTGTGTGCTGTGCAGAGGTGTAACTAGGACTGTTAGGGACTCAATGCAAGAAACCATGAAGGTTCCCTGTGACCCAAGCTTGGGGCCCTTCCAAATGATCCCAGGGCCCAGGGACAGGAAATAGAAACAAAGCGCATCCCTCTATAGTGTGTACTTGCCTCAATCCAGAGCACAAGTGTCATTTTTTTTGTGCTGCCTCCTTCCTTTGCTATAAGCCTGAGTCACTTCTGATGAAATTTCCTGACACCAAGAGAAAGAAGGTGACAGGGGAGGGATATCCAGCAGATTGGCATCCTCAGCTCTGTTTCCTGTGTGCTGTGCAGAGGTGTAACTAGGACTGTTAGGGACCCAGTGCAAGAAACCATGAAGGGCCCCTGTGACCCAAGCTTGGGGCCCTTCCAAATGATCCCAGGGCCCTTTACAGAGTTCCCTCTTGGTGATGTCCCGCTCCCGGTTCACTTCCGCTGAGCACCCACCGGACCTCTGTTTCAAGGTTGCGGGTGTTTATGAAATCCCGTGGTTAGAGCTTGGAACCTGATACCATACAAGTTTACTAACCATTTCCTTTATCCCCCCCCCTGCGGAGGTTTCCTTTAAGCCAATGGAACTTTTGAACTCGGTCGCCTCTCTTCTTTACAACATAATTTTCTTATACCAACTCCTCAATTTTGCCCATATGAAAAGGATTTCCATTTATATAGAAGAATATAGACTCCAATTTCCCTCTGCGTGTATCTGGGAAAGGAAAACACACAATACTTCCCCTGATTTGTATTCTCCCTATCGGCCTCAACAGCATCTGAGATTCAGGAGCGGGACCACTTACGTCTTAGATAAAATGGTTTCTCTATTCTTTGCGGCGGAGTCATTTTGTTGCAAACTCGCTGTGTCATTCTTATTTAGCTTCCCTTAAATATTATGCATTTGTCCCGGATGCTGTAAAATCTGATGATGTTTCATAAAGGAAGGAAATCAAGGATACGTCTCCCGAAATAGCTTATTATCAGCTGTTATTTAGTGACATGGGAACAATTGGCAAAGGAGCCTGGGCTGGAGGTGCGCGAGGTGCGCGTGCTTAGGTGGGTTCAACACTGTTCTTAAAGCCATATTAACTCACAAGCCTTGTTAACGCTCCTCAAACGACTATGCAAATGATGCTATGAGGAGCACACAGTGCTGTTCACATTATGAAAACATGAAGCATTAGCGTCACGTTGCTTCAAAATTGAAGCCTCCGATCCAGTCTGAAGCCTTTCAACGCCTCCCATTCAAGTCTACGGTGAAACTCTTCAAACTCCCTATCAGGTGTTTGTGAGGCATTTTGCGGTGCGATTGCGGAGCATTAATAACATTACAGTTTATTTAGTTTGTGATGTGGTTTTTAACACTTGTCAAATGCTTATAAAATGCTTCAAAACTGCCCATAAGGTGTTTGGGGAGCATTTTAAACGCTTGTAAAATGCCAGTCTAACACTCATTAACTGATTCCCGTCCGCCCTGTAGCAGAAGTACTGCAATAGGGCGGCACAGGTGCGCAAAATCACGTACAGTTGAGTTCAAAATAATAGCAGTCAGACATCACTAACCAGATCAATCACTGTTTTTGGTAGAAATTATATTTCTACGTGACAAATAATTTACTAGCAGGTGTAGTAGAGTAATAGAAATCCAACAGACCCAACAGTCATGACATGCATGCTGCTGATTCTGTGTAATTGAATCACTCATTGAAAGGGGCATGTTCAAAATAATAGCAGTGTGGAGTTCTATTAGTGAGGTCATTCATTCTTTGAAAAACAGGTGGCAATTATTGCCCTTATTTAAGGAAGGAAGGCAGCAAATGTTGTACATGCTGGTTACAATGCATTTCTTTCTGAAATTCTGAGGAAAATGGGTCGTTCCAGACATTATTCAGAAGAACAGTGTACCTTGATTAAAACGTTGATTAGAGAGGGGAAAACATATAAAGAAGTGCAGAAAATGATAGGCTGCTCAGCTAAAATGATCGCAAATGCTTTAAAATGGCAACCAAAACCTGAAAGACGTGGAAGAAAGAGAAAAAACTGCCATTCGAATGGATAGAAGAATAGCCAAAATGGCAAGGACTCAGCCAACAATCAGCTCCAGGAAGATGAAAGAAGGTGTAAAGTTCCCTGTGAGGACTGTTACAATTAGAAGATGCCTATGTGAAGCCAAGCTATCTGCAAGAAGCCCCCACAAAGTCCCACTGTTGAAAAAAAGACATATGCTGAAGAGGTTACAATTTGCCAAAGAGCACATTGACTGGCCTAAAGAGAAATGGTGCAACATTTTGTGGACTGATGAAAGTAAGATTGTTCTTTTTGGGTCTAGTGGCCGGAGACAGTTTGTCAGACGACCCCCAAACACTGAATTCAAGCCACAGTACACTGTGAAGACAGTGAAGCATGGTGGTGCAAGCATCATGATATGGGGATGTTTCTCATACTACGGTGTTGGGCCTATTTATCGCATACCAGGGATCATGGATCAGTTTGAATACATCAGAATACTTGAAGAGGTCATGCTGCCTTATGCTGAAGAGGAAATGCCCTTGAAATGGATGTTCCAACAAGACAACGACCCCAAACACACCAGTAAACGTGCAACATTTTGGTTCCAGACCAACAAGATTGACGTTATGGAGTGGCCAGCCCAATCCCCGGATCTTAATCCAATAGAAAACTTGTGGGGTGACATCAAAAATGCCGTTTGTGAGGCAAAACCAAGAAATAGAGAAGAACTGTGGAATGTGGTCCAATCATCCTGGGCTGGAATACCTGATCACAGGGGCCAGAAGCTGGGTGACTCCATGCAACACAGATGTACAGCAGTTCTCAGAAACAGTGCGACTACAACCAAATATTCATTAAGGGATTCAAAGGAAAGCAAAATCTTCAAACATTTTTCAGTTTATATAGTGAATGTTTGAGTTTGTAAAGAAGAATACAAACACTGCTATTTTTGAACAGTCTAATATTCACTTTTCTTCAATTTTTTTAGAGGAACAACACAAATTTGATCTATTTTTCTTCATGTTTTGATTTGGAATATAATGTGTCGTGTTCCCAATGCATTTGTGTGGATGGAAATAAAAGCTATTAGAAGGATTTTGAGCTTTATTCACTTTTTTCAATACACTGCTATTATTTTGAACACAACTGTATGTGAGTTTGCATTCCTAGGTAGAGGACGTGCTCTACCCGTGCCACCATTCGCAGCTGCGGCTGTCAATCACCGAGCATCTCAATGCCGAGCATCTCTGATGGGGGGGGGAGAGAAAAGTTTGTAAACAAAACAGTTCTCCTCCCTGTCAGCTCCTGCACACTGCTTTGTATGGCTGTATAGCATAGCTATAAAATAAAAACACACAGGTGATCAAATACCACCGAAAGAAAGCTCTATTCGTGGGAAAAAAAGGATGTAAATTTAATTTAGGTGCAACATTGCATGACCAAACAATTGTCAGTTAAAGTTACGCAGTGCCGTAATGCAAAAAATGGCCTGGTCAGGAAGGGGGGGGGGGGAAATCCTCTGGAGGGCAAGTGGTTAACACCTGTCTAACGCTTATACTAAAGCTATAGGAGCGTTTGGTAAGAGTTAGAAATGTAGTCAAGTGTGAACAAGCCCAAAAGCAATCATTTATTATATCGCAGCTTACCAATTCTTAAATGTGGTGGCTGCATTCATTTTCTTTTTTAGGCTTTCTTTCATCTGTTTTCATCTGGCGATCCAGCCAGTTGTCCTGGCCAACATTCAAACCAATAACTTGACTGTGGCAAATCATGCATGCTGACTACTAAGCCACTGAGCTGCCCTTCATTCCTTGCTGATATTGTCCTAGCCAACATTCACACAAAGGACCCCAATGTGCCAAACCATAAATGTAAGTGCTAACCACTAAGCCACTATGCACCTTTACTCCTTGGCCAACATTTGAACCAAAGAGATGACTGTGATAAACCATAGTTGCTAACTACTAAGCCACTGTTCTGCCCTTCACTCCATGTTACTATTGTCCTGGCCAACATTCAAACGAAGGACCCCAGTGTGCCAAACCATAAGTGCTAACCACTAAGTCACTATGCTACCATTACTCCTTGCAGATATTGGTCGCGCTAACTTTTGAACCAAAAACCTGACTGTGACAAACCATACGTGCTAACAACTAAGCTGCTGTGATGCCCTTCACTCCATGCTTTGGTTGTCCTGACCAACATTGGAAAAAGGACCCCAGTGTGGCAAACCATAACGGTCAACTACTAAGCCGCTGAGCTGCCCTTCACTCCTTGCTGATATTGTCCTGGCCAACATTCACACAAAGGACCCCAATGTGCCAAACCATAACTTAAGTGCTAACCACTAAGCCACTATGCTACCTTTACTTCTTGGCCAACATTTGAACCAAAGACCTGACTGTGATAAACCATAGGTGCTAACTACTAAGTCACTGTTCTGCCCTTCACTCCATGTTGCTATTGTCCTGGCCAACATTCAAACGAAGGACCCCAGTATGCCAAACCATAAGTGCTAACCACTAAGTCATTATGCTACCTTTACTCCTTGCAGATATTGGTCTGGCTAACTTTTGAACCAAAAACCTGACTGTGACAAACCATACGTGCTAACAACTAAACTGCTGCGCTGCCCTTCACTCCATGCTGCGGTTATGCTGACCAACATTGGAAAAAGGACCCCAGTGCGGCAAACCATAAGGGTCAACTACTAAGCCATTGAGTTACCCTTCACTCCTTGCTGATATTTTCCTGGCCAACATTCAAACCAAAACTTGACTGTGGCAAACCATGAGTGCTGACTACTAAGCCACTGTGCTGCCCTTCATTTAGTTTATTCAGAGTAATAAAAGAGGTTGCATTCTTTCAAATCCAGCCCTTTCCACCAGTTTAGTCCACAACTTAAAGTGACAACCAGTGACAGTTATTTGACAACCAGTTTTTGGTCCACAGCAGACAAAACCAGCAATTGGGATGAGTTTCGAGTTAAGCTCAACCATGACTTTGAGGTTCTATTCTTCAATCTATCATGAATGCTGCTGCCAGACTCATCCACCTTACTAACAGTTCCATATCTGCCATCCCTCTTCAGGGGATGTGGGACCGTATGACCACTATGATGCTCAACGAACAGATGTTGAGTATCTGTAATGACTCCCAACGGAAATTCTTGAAAATATGGGAGCCATGGTTGCAATATGCCTTTCCCACGCTCCCTCCGGCTAGTCTGAGGTTGTGATGTTGCTTGGTATTGGCGTTCTTGGACCCCTGCTCTTGGTCTTGTTATCTTTTTCCTTTTGTACTCCTCTTTCCTTTTCTTTTTCTGTTTGTTTTTGGTGTGGCAGTGGATAGCTGCCTTTAGTTTGAGTTACTGTCGATGTTATACTACTGTTTTTGTCATTTATGTGCCACTGATAGCCCCTGCGTAGGCACACCTTTTGCTCTGTAGGTGTTACAGCACTGTTTTTTGTTTTTTTTTGTATGTGCAATTGATAGCCCCTGCGTGGGCGTGTTTTGTTGCTCCTGTCTTAAACTGTTTATAAATTAATAAAAACATTGAAATACAAATATCACCCAAACCATCCTGTCTGCTCCTCCCACGACCTTCTGCTCTCTAGCTCCCTTATCTCCTCCTCCCATGCTCATCTCCAGTACTTCTCCAGAGCCTCCCCCATCCTCTGGAACTCTCTACCCCAATCTATCAGACTATCACCTACTTTGCCCACTTTTAGGCGATCTCTGAAAACCTATCTCTTCAGGGAAGCCTATCCTGCCTTCAGCTAATAACAGAATCTTCTATTCCTCCCATCAGTTCATCCCCCACAGTTATTACCTTTTGTACCACCAGCCCCTTCCTCTTAGATTGTAAGCTCTAAGGTTCAGGGCCCTCCTAACCCTCTTGTATTGAACTGTATTGTTGCTGTATTGTCTCCCTTTATATTGTAAAGCGCTGAGCAAACTGCTGGCGCTATATAAATCCTGTATAATAATAATAAAAAACTAAAAACAAACTTTCAGCTGGAGTTCCACTTTAAAAAACTCAAAAGAACTTCTGCAGCATCTGACACTTCCCCACAACACTGTGATCTTGCCCCGTCCGCCTTCAGAAGGCCCTGTTGCAGGCCTATGTGGTCACAAAACTCGGGCCCGCTTTCCGCTAGATCAAAGTTTGTTTGCACAATTAACAACATAAACATAATTTCAATCAGTTGGTACCCGCTGTCGGTTGATTCAGGTTACATTTACATTTCAAAGGCAAATTCCAAAAACAGGCTGGAATAAACACCCCGGCACGTCCCCAGTTTGCTTAGTTCTTTCCTTGTCCTTAAAAAAAAAAAAAAACTTTCTATATCAACTGGCATTCATTTTTAATGAAGGCGCTATCAGTTTGTTGCACTACACGCATTAAAATATTAGCTTTGGGATCAATTAGCTAAAGGATTGCCACTTTGTAGCAGCGAGTGATCTGTAATAGTAGAGAGTCCTTTCCTTTCATGCGACTTCGACTGCTATTCGTATTGATTTAAACAAGTCATTTTATTCATATTTTATAAACCGCCAAACTCCCAGAGATAACGCAGCCAAAGTTTATGAGAAACGTTTCCACCAGTCTAGCGGTGTCAGCGGCCGTCGTACTAATATGAGGAGCCTTAAAGGTCCTGATGTATGACAGTGCCACCCGCCGCAGACACCGGCCCGTATTTATAATGAACTGTAACTTTGTGTGCAATTAAGGAACACATCGGAAAGGCCTAAATTGGAAGTCATGCATATTCATTAGCAACAGCA
Organism: Staurois parvus; assembly: GCF_062004578.1. Lineage (NCBI taxonomy): Eukaryota > Metazoa > Chordata > Amphibia > Anura > Ranidae > Staurois > Staurois parvus. The sequence continues at coordinate 1,839,897 of NW_028318374.1, forward strand.
GATCCAGGCAACAGTTGGACAATCTGTTAATCTTAATTACGCATGAGTAATGGGGACACTTTGACCACCAGATTGTCGGCTATTGCCCTGGGACAAGCCTTTGTACAAGATAAATTGCATATGTTTATTTTACTGGGGGAAAGAAACAACTTATGGTGTTACATAAAAATTGAATCAATAATTAAAAAATGATCCTTAAATTAAAATAGGATTTATGTTATTATGGCGCACCCTCCCCCTTTTCTGTGCCAGGGGCGCTTCCTGTAAGTTAGGGCTCACGTACACTGCAGCTGATAAACTCACGTTTAGGAGCTGTTCAGCGTTTTTTTCAGCAGCCCCTGAACTCACCCTAATGTTTTCCTATGTGTCCATGTACACATCTTCGTTTACAGGCATTTGAGTTTACAGTCGTTTTTGTGAACGCAGAAAACTTGCGTTCAGCAGGCGATTTTATCAGTGTTTTAAACGCAAAAAACTTGTAAACGCTTGTAAACGCGCGTTTGCATCTGAAATTTTTTTTAACTCTTCCAGTTCCCGATGCTGTCCAGAGCCTTTTTTCATCATGAAAAATGCATGCAAAGCGTTTTCAAGGTACTTAGATGGACAAAACACTGAACATGTAGGTAGGATGTTCCTACCAAGCTTGTCACACATTGCAATGACCAATTCACACCTCAGACCTCTCCCACCCTTGGAAAAAAAAGATAGGCTAAGGAACATTCACACCTCAAATTCCTCATGAAGACCCCCTGCCAGACACCTTTTCCACCCTTGGAAACAAAAGAAATGTTAATGAGCAACTCACACCTAAGCTAATCTCAACACATACTGCTGTCTCTGCTTCTACTCTCTGTATTTCTCTTGAATAAATCAGTGATACGTGAGGAAACTGATGGGGTGAGCTGAGAGGTAGAAAGATAGATTTGTGTGTCATCAGCATAGAAATGGTATTGAAAACCATTGGAAGCTATCAGCTGACCCAGGGAAGAGGTGTAGATTGTGAATAGGAGAGGTCCAAGGACAAAACCTTGGGGTACCCCGAGGGAAAGCACTGGTGCTGGAAAGGAATTCCATGACCCAAATTGTAGAATGTATTTAGATAATCCCACACAGTACAAGGTTCCAAAAAATGCATTAATCCATATAAAGTAACACACCTAAAAACCTTCAGTGGCTAACGCGTTTCAACCCTAAAATACAGGGTCTTTTGACATTTCGGATTTCCCATGACCAGTCAGTCAGTAGGGAGTCAGTAGGGGAGAGAGGGGGGATTTTCCCAGTGGAGACACACAAAAGAATAAAAACCAAATGGTAATAGCTGATACAACTTTAACAAGCATTTAGCGAGATTCATTAGACATTTCACAAGTTCCAGAAGACCGCTGACTGGGGCCCAGCTTCCTTTGCAGCAAATGGCATTTGGTCACATGACATCTTGGAGTCACATAGGGAGCTGACGGTGAAGGACTCTGTCAAGAGCTGTTAGCGCAGGTCTGAACAGGGAACTGACTGTGAACCCCAATGTAATTAATGTTTAAATGGTGAAATACCTCCACTCAAGATCAATGGAACCCTTCTGCAAAAGTGGGTACCCCCATTCAACTACTGGACAAGTAAAATAACTTATCTTATTGAATGACAGCTATATATCAGTAAGTCGTGTCCAGGTCTATGATACAGTGGGAAGGTCCCAGTACCCATCTAACCCATATCAAATATCAAAGGGCCCCAGAGTGGGACCTTGTACAAATGCACACATAGTTTGTTCCCCCCTGATCCCAACATATATTATTAGTACAGGTCCAGGGTATAAATGTTCCCCTTCCCCAGCCAAGTCCTCCAATGGGTTTAGGGGACCTTACTTTTTTTTCCAGAGGCAGTGTATGAATTTTAAAGTGGTTTTAAAGGTTGAAGTTTTTTTTTTACCTTCATGCATTCTAGGCACGAAGGTAAAAAAAACCTTCTGTGTGCAGGCCCAGCCCACCCAATACTTATCTGAGCCTGATCTTGATCCAGTGATGAGCAGCTGCTCTCCTGGCTCTCTCCCTCCTCATCAGCTCAGAGACAACAACTCCATAACAGCCATTAAGGAGGGAGTGGTGAGGGGCAGGGCTGAGCTGCGCTGCGTTCTGTGTGTCAGCGAATATGCAGAGCAGGGCTCGAGAGTGAGCATGTACAAGTGCCCCCATAGGGAGCAACTTGCTATGGGGACACTCAGCAAGGGGGAGGAGATGGGGGGACCCGAGAAGAGGAGAATTGGGACTGCAGCTAAGTATAACATGTTTGTAAAAAAAAAAAATCTTTAGTATCACTTCAATTTAACTTGGAAATCAAATTAGAGCTATAAAAGTAACAAAACTCCACAAATGCCAAACTTGTTAGGTGTTTGGTACATTATGGTTCAGTAATAAAAGGAGTATTGTAATGAGCATGTCGCATTATACAGGCGTACCTCGGTTTACGAACGCCTCGGTTAACGTAATTTTCGGATTATGAATGAAAATCCATTGAAAATAATGTCTCGGTTGACGAATTTTTTTCGCACTACAAATGGATTAAATGGTTTTCAATGCATTTACAAATTTTTTTTTAACAATATTCCTGCACAGTACTATGCCTTTAAAGTGCACTTTATAAAGAGTTTTGAACAGATAAGACTTTCTTTTACTTTTTTTCTGACCTCCGGAACGGATTAATTGGTTTTCAATGCATTTATGAATTTTTTTCGCAATACAAACAGATTAATTGGTTTCCAATGCATTTACGAATTAATTTTTAATCATGTCCCTGTACAGTATTTATGCCTTTAAAGTTCACTTTATAAAGAGTTTTGAACAGATAAAATACTTTTTTTTTTACTTTTTTCTGACCTCCGGAACAGATTAATTGGTTTTCAATGAATTTATGAATTTTTTTCACAATACAAATGGATTAATTGGTTTCCAGTGCATTTACGAATTAATTTTTAATCATGTCCCTGTACAGTATTATGCCTTTAAAGTGCACTTTATAAAGAGTTTTGAACAGATAAAATACTTTTTTTTTTACTTTCTTCTGACCTCCGGAACAGATTCATTGGTTTTCAGTGCATTCCTATGGGAAACTGCGTTTCGGTTTACAAATTTTTCGCAATACGAAACGTCCAGAAGAACGCATTAAATTCGTAAACCAAGGTACACCTCTATATTCATCCAATTATAGTAAAATCTTTTTTTGTGTGTTTATTATAGGTGTTTTGTTGTGTATTGTGGTAGAGCTTGTATTTTTTCATCCTGCCCCCTGCAGAATGTTTGTTCACTTCTATGGACATGCTTTGTCCACCACTGCTGTTTTGCTGATTGCAGGTGCAGTGCTGTAAACAATGTTCCATATAATAATGACCAGGGAAACGTCTCGCTCTAAACACAACCAACAACTTTATCAACCTATTTGCTGCAAATCAAAGATGGCCTCGGTAAATTAAGGCATGAAATAGGTTCTTTTAATAGAATCTCCATAGCTGAAAGCAAGGCCAGCAGGTAAGGAAATGAGGTTGCCAGCTGGGACCGCGAGCGTTAAAATCCTGCACACTGGGCAGCTGGCACTGAATGGTAATTTCTGGGCTGGAGAAACTTTGCCTGAACAAAAAGAAAACAAAATCACATTAAAACTTCAGTTGACCTGATATTATAGGTAAATAGAAAATTGGGCTGAATATACTAAGAAAATGTTAGAGAACAAAAATTAAAGGTCCAGTGCCTGCAAAAAAGTAGTAAATGCAGCAACTTCATGATCCATATGCATCTACTATTGCATCTGTGATCAGTGCATTGTGGGGGCAATGCACAGGCTCTTGTAATGTTTTGCCTTACACTCAGTCTGTATGGAGGTACTGACCTACTGAAGTGGGACTAAACTGCAAGCAGGCGATGGAGGAGACATCGCCACATTGGTTCTGCCCAGTCCCTCTTGTGGCCCTCCTGTCACAAGTATTCTCATGAACCAAGTAAGGCCCAAAAGGTAGATTGAGGGAGGCTTCTCTTTCATGCATGGACACACCTCGAGGTTTCTGCTAGTGAAAGCCCACATTGGTTTACATTCTTTTGAGGCCCATACATCTGCTTTGAAAGTAAACTATTTTAGTTTCTTTTATGTTTTTTAGCTTTTACTGTATACAATCAATGGTTTACACATAAACCTTAACTACATAAAAAGGAATTAAAAAATGGTCTTTGCCTGAAACACTGTGTTAGGATATCTCCTAGAATTTTATGAGAAGCCAGTGGGCAACTCAATCCCTGACTATCTACTCATAGAAGAACCTTTTTTTTTGTTCTATCCCATGTCTCTTATCTCTCTGCATTCTTCTTGCCGCCACTTGTCACAGGAAAGAACTCAGAGCCAGGACAAGTGGCCATTATTAAGCCGCCTTCTCCTGGCTAGCTGTGTTGTTGGATGGCCTTATGGGTACTTGTAGTACTTTGTTCCATGTTGCTAGGTGGTTTCTAATCCTAGCTGTGAGGTCGGAAAGTGCACCCACACTCTCCTCACATTTCTCTTATCTCTCTGCATTCCTCTTGCCACCACCTGTCACAGGAAAGGGCTCAGAGCCGGAACAAGTGGCCATCATGAATCAGCAGTTTCCTGCCTAGCTGTGTTGTTGGATGGCCTTGTGGGTACATGTAGTACTTTGTCTCATGCTGCTAGTTGGTTTCTAACCCTAGCTATGAGGTCAGAAAGGGCACCGACCCTCTCCTTCCATGTCTCTTATCTCTCTGCTTTCCTCTTGCCGCCACCTGTTACAGGAAAGGGCTCAGAGCCGGAACAAGTGGCCATTATGAAGCAGCCGTTTCCTGCTTAGCTGTGTTGTTGGATGGCCTTGTGGGTACATGTAATAATTTGTCCCATGTTGCTAAGTGCTTTCTAACCCTAGCTATGAGGTCAGAAAGGGCACCGACCCTCTCCTTCCATGTCTCTTATCTCTCTGCTTTTCTCTTGCCGCCACCTGTCACAGGAAAGGGTTCAGACCCGAAACAAGTGGCCATTATCAAGCAGCCTTCTCCTTCTTAGCTGTGCTGTTGGATGGTCGCAAGGAGAGAGGGAGGGCACCTAAAAACCAGAAAGGAAAAGGCTGCTTATCTTGGCTCAAAGCACCTTCCCAAGAAAAGCAGTGGCAAGAGGAATGCAGGAGGACGAGAGGCTAACTCCTTGATTTAGCGGTGCCCTCCCTCTCACCCCACAGCAGCCCATCAACACAGCTAGGAAGGAGATGGCCACTTCTTAATGACCACTTGTCTCAGCTCTGAGCCCTTTCCCAAGACAAGCGGTGGCAAGAAGAGATAACAGACATGGGAGGAGAGGGTGGGCACCTAATCTAGCTAGAGTTAGGAAGCACCTAGCAACATGGGGAAAAAGTACTACATGCACTTTGTCCTATGGGGGTCAGAAAGTAAAAAAAAAAATTAATAATGGTTCTTCTTTAAAAGAGAACTCCAAGGACCATAATCATTAAACCCTTTTCCTGGGAGCCTAGGCCACCATGAACACATCCAGTAGGGTTCTTATTTATTTATTTATTTTATTAACAGAAGATCTGCTTTAAATCTGAAATAGACTTGAGTGTATGAGCAGATTTCCAGCTGCCGTTTTATATCACACAGAACAAATTTAAATGGTAATTTTATCTGACAACGAGTAGTAATAAAAGACCAATTTTTATCAGCATTATGCAAGTTTATACCAAAAATTTGTCACATAAACTGTACACCGTGTAACAAAAATCAGTACATAAATAACTTCACAAATTTACAAGCTCCAAGAACAAGATTCATCATCCAGTTTATAAATAATATGTGTGATAAATGTGGATTAATAGCAAGTCCCAAGCAGTTTGTAGCTAAATTTAAAGCAAAATATTCTTAGAATCCAGGCTTCATTTGCCCATTATGTTGGCTCAATTAGGCGAGGTAGTCAGATTTCAAAGAGGTGGAATAGCCACAGAAAAGCAGATAATGGGAAAATAGATTGATTTAAAGTGAGAAATTAAATGTTTCTAGCAGCCCAAAAGTCTGCATTAAAATAGAACCCTCTGTAGAACTAAAAAAAAGGGTTCTGTTTCAGTGTTTGCTCTGCATTCCTAAATGAAACAAATTCTTTTGGTAATTGCGTTATAGCTGTTATCAGATTTGTTGACATTTGTTACTGTGTCCATTTCATATACATCCGAAGCTCCAAAAATCAAATTTTCATCCAAAATTTGATCCGTAGTGAAATGAAATGTACATGTCTAGAAAGAATAGTACTCAGTGCCTGATCGACATGTTCCTGGGCATGGTAATGTATACACTATATAGCCAATAGTATTGGGATGCCTGCCTTTACACACACATGAACATTAATGGCATCCCAGTCTTAGTCTGTAAGGTTCAATATTGAGTTGCAGCTATAATAGCTTCAACTGTTCTGGAAAGGCTGTTCACAAGGTTTAGGAGGGTGTCTATGGGAATATTTGACCATTCTTCCAAAAGCGCATCTGAGAGGTCAGGCACTGATGTCGGATTGGAAGGCCTGGCCTGGCTCCCAGTCTCCGCTCTAATTCATCCCAAAAGTGTTCTACCAGTTTGAGGTCAGGAGGTGCAGGACAGTCAAATTCCTCCACCCCAAACTCACTCATCCATGTCTTTCTGGACCTTGCTTTGTGGACTGGTGCACAGTCATGTTGGAACAGGAAGGGGCCATCCCCAAACTGTTCCCACAAAGTTGGGAGCATGAAATTGTCTTGGTATGCTGACGCCTTAAGAGTTCCCTTCACTGGAATTAAGATGCCAAGCCCAACTCCTGAAAAACAACCCCACACCATAATCCTCCCTCCACCAAACTTTACACTTGGCACAATGCAGTCAGACAAGTACTGTTCTCCTGGAAACCGCCAAACCCAGACACGTCCATTGGATTGCCAGACAGAGAAGTGTGATTCATCACTCCAGAGAACATGTCTCCACTGCTTTACACCACTGCATCCAACGCTTTGCATTGCACTTGGTGCTGTAAGGCTTGGGTGCAGCTGCTCGGCCATGGAAACCCATTCCATGAAGCTCTCTACAAACTGTTGTTGTGATAATCTGAAGGCCACACCAAGTTTGGAGATCTTTAGCTATCAACTCTGCATACAGTTGGCGACTTCTGTGCATGCGCTGACCCCGCTCTGTCATGTGACGTGACCTACCTCTTCGTGGCTGAGTTGCTGTTATTCCCAGTTGCTTCCACATTGCTATAATTCCACTAACAGTTGACCGTGGAATATTTATTAGCAAAGAAATGTCACGGATGGACTTATTGCACAGGTGGCAACCTATCACAGTGCCACGCTTGAATTCACTGAGCTCCTGAGAGCGACCCATTCTTTCACAAATGTTTGTAGAAGCAGTCTGCATGCCTAGGGGCTTGATTGTATACACCTGTGGCCATGGAGGGGATTGGAACACCCGAATCCAATAATTTGGAGGGGTGTCCCAATACTTTTGGCATTATAGTGTATGTACAAAGGGAGAGCAGCATGGAAAGTAGAGGTTCCTGAGTTTATTAACATTATTAAGAAAAAAGACTTACTTCACCCACCTATTCTATAGTCAGGATTCTATTACAAATACAATTAAAAATTATTATACCTGAACTATGTTTTAATACACTTTTTCTTTATAACTAATCTTTCCTTGTTAGCCATGTGTATTTGTACATCAAAACTCAATACAATGTGTACATTTCTTAGAAAGCAGCATGATATCAATGTCTTTTATTGCATGAAGATTATAATGATAGCATTCATGAACTATAAATTATTTTAAAAACACGTTTTCACACGTTCACTGGGAGAAGACCACACTAATAATATTATAGTGAGCATTCTCAATCAATATAAAAAACATATTCAGAGGAAATTATAATGAAATGTTTACTTAAATCTGCACAGCTTCTCAATTAAATAAATATTTCATGCAGTAGAGATGAATGACCTGTGGGGGCGGCACATTACAATTGACTGGATTTTCTTATGACCCCAACAACAAACCATTTGCATTTTGTTTTTTATATTTCTTAATTCATACAAACAACATGGGAGATATTTGTTTATTTTAGTTTTAACTTTTTTAAAGTGGGTTAGAGTGGCAGTCAAGGAGACCTTTCTTCTAAAGTAAACATACAGTAAAAGCCCCATTGCGATGAAGTCTTGCAGAGCTTCCTAAGCACTTATTTTTTCCAGAAACACACGTGGACTTAGAGGTAAATCATGACTTTCTCAACAAAAGAAGAGGCTGACATGTCTACCATTTTTAAAGATCATTGAGGTCTTCCATTACCCTGAACATCAACTTGCAGTTGCTGAAGGCAAAAGGGCCTCTAACTTTGGCAAGTTAAATTTCCTTGGACTTTAGGGTCCAGATTTTGCAGTTACTCTGAATATTTTTTGGTTCTTATAGTGGGATTTTTTTTTTAAGCCTTACTTACTCTTCAGTTGTTGCTGCTTTTTATCTACCAGAACAATACAAGAAGTAACAGTTGTAGAAAAGTAGGGTGCCACTTGCTATGATGTTCTGATGTGATGTTAGTATTTTTGTTTTTATTACTGAAAACTATTTTACTATATAGAGCAGAGGGTGTAAAAAAAAGTCTACTTTGTTGTCAATACTCTAGGTCAGGGGTTAACATTTCGAGTCCAGACCTACTAGCCGGTCACAAAACTTACTCTCCACCAGTTGCCCCACCCAACCTTGCCCAGGTCCAAACCCACCACCACCCCCAACCACGCCCCTTAAAGCTTATGAAATTACTTTTTTCTTTAGAACTAAGAGTCCAAAATATAAAACTGTATACAGTAATGTATATCCCCCCTCCCCTGTACTCCATTATAGTGATCTGACATGTATACGGTAATGTATATCCCCCTCCCCTGTACTCCATTATAGTGATATGACATGTATACAGTAATGTATATCCCCCCTCCCCTGTACTCCATTATAGTGATATGACATGTATACAGTAATGTATATCCCCCCTCCCCTGTACTCCATTATAGTGATATGACATGTATACAGTAATGTATATCCCCCCTCCCCTGTACTCCATTATAGTGATATGACATGTATACAGTAATGTATATCCCAGCTCCCCTGTACTCCATTATAGTGATATGACATGTATACAGTAATGTATGTCCCCCCCCCCCTCCCCTGTACTCCATTATAGTGATATGACATGTATACAGTAATGTATATCCCCCCTCCCCTGTACTCCATTATAGTGATCTGACATGTATACGGTAATGTATATCCCCCTCCCCTGTACTCCATTATAGTGATATGACATGTATACAGTAATGTATATCCCCCTCCCCTGTACTCCATTATAGTGATATGACATGTATACGGTAATGTATATCCCCCCTCCCCTGTACTCCATTATAGTGATATGACATGTATACAGTAATGTATATCCCAGCTCCCCTGTACTCCATTATAGTGATATGACATGTATACAGTAATGTATGTCCCCCCCCCCTCCCCTGTACTCCATTATAGTGATATGACATGTATACAGTAATGTATATCCCCCCTCCCCTGTACTCCATTATAGTGATATGACATGTATACAGTAATGTATATCCCCCTCCCCTGTACTCCATTATAGTGATATGACATGTATACAGTAATGTATATCCCCCCTCCCCTGTACTCCATTATAGTGATATGACATGTATACAGTAATGTATATCCCCCTCCCCTGTACTCCATTATAGTGATATGACATGTATACAGTAATGTATATCCCCCTCCCCTGTACTCCATTATAGTGATATGACATGTATACAGTAATGTATATCCCAGCTCCCCTGTACTCCATTATAGTGATATGACATGTATACAGTAATGTATATCCCCCTCCCCTGTACTCCATTATAGTGATAGGAAATGTATACAGTAATGTATATCCCCCCCTCCCCTGTACTCCATTATAGTGATATGACATGTATACAGTAATGTATATCCCCCTCCCCTGTACTCCATTATAGTGATATGACATGTATACAGTAATGTATATCCCCCTCCCCTGTACTCCATTATAGTGATAGGAAATGTATACAGTAATGTATATCCCCCCTCCCCTGTACTCCATTATAGTGATATGACATGTATACAGTAATGTATATCCCCCTCCCCTGTACTCCATTATAGTGATATGACATGTATACAGTAATGTATATCCCCCTCCCCTGTACTCCATTATAGTGATATGACATGTATACAGTAATGTGTATCCCCCCTCCCCTGTACTCCATTATAGTGATATGACATGTATACAGTAATGCATATCCCCCTCCCCTGTACTCCATTATAGTGATGACATGTATACAGTAATGTATATCCCCCTCCCCTGTACTCCATTATAGGGATATGACATGTATACAGTAATATATATCCCCCTCCCCTGTACTCCATTACAGTGATATGACATGTATACAGTATGTATATCCCAGCTCCCCTGTACTCCATTATAGTGATATGACATGTATACAGTAATGTATATCCCCCTCCCCTGTACTCCATTATAGTGATATGACATGTATACGGTAATGTATATCCCCCCTCCCCTGTACTCCATTATAGTGATATGACATGTATACAGTAATGTATATCCCCCTCCCCTGTACTCCATTATAGTGATATGACATGTATACAGTAATGTATATCCCCCCTCCCCTGTACTCCATTATAGTGATATGACATGTATACAGTAATGTATATCCCCCCTCCCCTGTACTCCATTATAGTGATATGACATGTATACAGTAATGTATGTCCCCCCCCCTCCCCTGTACTCCATTATAGTGATATGACATGTATACAGTAATGTATATCCCCCCTCCCCTGTACTCCATTATAGTGATATGACATGTATACAGTAATGTATATCCCCCCCTCCCCTGTACTCCATTATAGTGATATGACATGTATACAGTAATGTATATCCCCCCCTCCCCTGTACTCCATTATAGTGATATGACATGTATACAGTATGTATATCCCCCCTCCCCTGTACTCCATTATAGTGATATGACATGTATATAGTAATGTGTATCCCCCCTCCCCTGTACTCCATTATAGTGATATAACATGTATACAGTAATGTATATCCCCCCTCCCCTGTACCCCATTATAGTGATATGACATGTATACAGTAATGTATATCCCCCTCCCCTGTACTCCATTATAGTGATATGACATGTATACAGTAATGTATATCCCCCCTCCCCTGTACTCCATTATAGTGATATGACATGTATACAGTAATGTATATCCCCCTCCCCTGTACTCCATTATAGTGATATAACATGTATACAGTAATGTATATCCCCCTCCCCTGTACTCCATTATAGTGATATGACATGTATACAGTAATGTATATCCCCCTCCCCTGTACTCCATTATAGTGATATGACATGTATACAGTATGTATATCCCCCCTCCCCTGTACTCCATTATAGTGATATGACATGTATACAGTAATGTATATCCCCCCTCCCCTGTACTCCATTATAGTGATCTGACATGTATACAGTAATGTATATCCCCCTCCCCTGTACTCCATTATAGTGATATGACATGTATACAGTAATGTATATCCCCCCTCCCCTGTACTCCATTATAGTGATATGACATGTATACAGTAATGTATACCCCCCCTCCCCTGTACTCCATTATAGTGATATAACATGTATACAGTAATGTATATCCCCCTCCCCTGTACTCCATTATAGTGATATGACATGTATACAGTAATGTATATCCCAGCTCCCCTGTACTCCATTACAGTGATAGGACATGTTGTATATACAGTACTTACTCCTAGTCCCTCTGAGTCCACGGCGGTGGAGAAGGTGTCTCCTCTCAGCGGAGGAGAGCGGACCTCTCCTGCACCTGTCCCCTCGGCAGCGGTGCCGCAGAAGCCGGAAACCGGATGTTGTAAACCGAAACTCGGCTTCTCAATGAGGGTTGGAGCGCAGATGCAGTCACTTCATGCTTCATCTGTGCTCGCTGCTCGCCGCTCGCCACAGAGGAATTTCTCCTCGCATTTGGTGAGCGGGCAAGCGGCTTTTTCAAGCCCTGCTCTAGATATTCCTTATTGATATTCCGTATTCCTTATCCTTATTGATATCAAAATTTTTGCATTAATATAAACAAATGTCACACTTGTAATATAAAACAATATTTTTATTTGAAATCCACTTATATTTTCATTAGTTTCAGCATACAACATTTCAAATAACTACATCAGAAAATAGATTCCTGGAAGCTTAGTCTCAGACTACCACTACGTTTCTTAGTACTATAAATCCTTACTGTGCATGTGTTCAACCTTATATATAAAGGAGAAACAAAGAGTAATCCTTTCAAAATAAGCGCTGGTGAATAAGTGGAGTGATAGTAACTCTACATATTCCACAGGTAATATACACTCACCGGCCTCTTTATTAGGTACACCTGTTAAATTGCTTGGTAACACAAATTGCTAATCCGCTAATCACATGACAGGAACTCAATGCATTTAGGCATCTAGACATGGTGAAGACCACTTGCACATCAGAATGGGGAAGAAAAGGCATTTAATTGACTTTGAACATGGCATGGTTGTTGGTGCCAGATGGGCTGGTTAGAGTATTTCAAAAACTGCTGATCTACTGGTATTTTCGCATACACAACCATCTGTAGGGTTTACAGAAAATGGTCGGAAAAAGAGAAAATATCCAGTGAGTGGCAGTTGTGTGGACGAAAGTGCCTTGTTGATGTCAGAGATCAGGAAAATGGGCAGACTGCTTAGAGATAATAGAAAGGCAACAGTAACTCAAGTAACCACTCTTTACAATCAAGGTATGCAGAATACCATCTCTGAATGCACAACACATCGAACCTTGAAGCACATGGTCTACAACAGCAGAAGACCACACCGGGTGCACTCCTGTCAGCTAAGAACGTGAAACGGAGGCTACAATTTGCACAGTCTCACAAAAATTGGACAACAGAAGACTGGAGAAGCATTGACTAGTCTGATGAGTCTCGATTTCAGCTGAAACATTCAGATAGGGTCAGAATGTGACGTAAACAACATGAAAGCATGGCTCCATCCTGCCTTGTATCAATGGTCTAGGTTGGTGGTAGTGGTGTAACGGTGTAGGGGGGATTTTCTCGCCACACTTTGGGCCCCTTAGTACCAATTGAGTATCGTTTAAACGCCATGGCCTACCTGAGTATTGTTGCTGACCATGTCCATCCCTTTATGAGTACAGTGTCCCCATCTTCTGATGGCTACTTCCAGCAGGATAATGCACCATGTTACAGAGCTCAAATCATCTCAAACTGGTTTTTTGACCATGACAATGAGGTCACTATACTCCAATGGCATCCACAGTCACCAGATCTCAATCTAATAAAGCACCTTTGGGATGTGGAGGAACGGGAGATTCGCATCATGGATGTGCAGCCAACAAATCTGCAGCAAGTGCGTGATGCTATCATGTCATGTGCTTGTGACATCATTTTATAAATATTATTTTGAGTTCTAACCAGCTGATACTGCATAGCCTAAGCCCTGATGAAGGAGACCAAGTGTAGTCTCCGAAAACGTGTGTTGGCTGTAGTGCCTTCACCTGCTATATGTTTGAAAGAAAACCTCCCCTTGGACTGTAATTCTTGGTGTGATGCTTTCATTTTCACACTCAAAAATCAAGCAAACGCCTAGATAGGAACTTGATCCACTATACTGAACCTGGGAGGAATCTAGGTATGGAGCACCAACAGATCAGGATTTCTTGATAACTGAAAATTATTTCAAGGGTTCCTCTGGGGTAAAAAGGTTGAAAGGCCTGCATTGGGGTGTGAGTCAGTTATGAATTTCTTGCAGGCTGTGCAAGTTCATTAGTGGCCCATAGGCCCATATAGTTTCCCTTTCACACTAAACTAGAGTGCATAAGTGTAAACCAGTCCCATAGGGAATAATGTGATTTCTACTTGACCTGCATTTTCATGCAGTAAAATGCATGCGTTTTGGTGCTTTACAATGACAGGTGTGAATAGGCCTTCTGAATGTGCCATCCTGGGTGTCCTTGGTGTGGTGACACAACTGAATGTATATTACTCACCCAACTTTCAAACAGTTCTATTTGCTTTCCTGATTAATGTGCCCCATGCTGGACACAAGTTTAGCTGAGGTTTCTTTTATGTTAAAGTCTGTCCCTACATTATTATTATTATACAGGATTTATATAGCGCCAACAGTTTGAACAGCTCTTTACAATATAAGGGGGACAGTACAATTACAATACATTTCAGTACAGAAGGAATAGGAGGGCCCGGCTTGTGGAGCTTACAATCTAAAGGAAGGGGGAGGTGATACAAAAGGTGATAGCTGTAGGTGATGTTCTGATGAAGGTGGCTCAAGAACAGTTCTTAGGTGGAGGTGGGGTAGGCTTCCCTGAATAAGTGAGTTTCAAAGATCGCCTAAAGGCAGACAGGGTGGGGGCTGACCGGACATACTGTGGTAGGATGGGAGAGGCTCTGGGGAAGTCCTAGAGGCGAGCGTGGGAGGAGGTGATGAGGGAGCTAGAGAACAGATTGTCTTGGGAGATGCAGAGCGGGCGATTTGGACGATATCTGCAAATGAGGTTGGTGATTTAGCTAGGGGCAGTGTTGTGGATGGCTTTGTATGCTGTAGTTAGTATTTTGAATTTTATACGTTGGGTTAGTGCAGTGTTTCTCAACTCCAGTCCTCATGGACCCCCAACAGGTCATGTTTTCAGGATTTCCCTCAGATGAAACAGCTGTGGTAATTACTAAGGCAGTGAAACTGATCAAATCACCTGTGCAAAATAATGGAAATCCTGAAAACATGACCTGTTGGGAGTCCATGAGGACTGGAGTTGAGAAACACTGGGTTAGTGGAAGCCAATGAGGGACTGGCAGAGAGGGGCAGCAGTCGCTGATCGGTTGGTAAGGTGAGTCTAGCAGCAGCATTCATAATAGACTGAAGGGGGAATAGCCTGTGTAACGGTAGACCAGTGAGGAGGGAGTTGCAGTAATCAAGGCGGGATAAAACCAAGGCATATCGTAGTAGAAGAAAGGAATAAATCTGATTGACATTCATTGGCCACATGTTTGACATAGAGACACAATAACTATGTAAATTCCATTTGTTTATTTCAACATGCCCAATAAAGTTGCATCCATTCAAAATTTTACTACATAATGCTAGAAAAACAGCAAATAGGGAAACCTCACAAATAACCAAATATAAACATCTAAAAATATGATCTGGAGACGGATCTCATTTAAACAATGGAATCATAAGAAAAACGCGACAGCGGAATTCTTTACAATGAGGGGATTTGTAGCTTTCACTTTTATAAGCAGAAGTTGCTTAAAGTATTGATGCACAGCAATACCAAATAATTACTATTTAAAAACAAGCCACAACATGAAAATATAATACAGAACTGTCAAGGAAATTGGTCTCCTGCTGAAAACCGCTGCAAATTACCGGAACATGCAGATTTTTGAAAAAAGTAAATGTTTAAACAAACCCAATACTATTATTTGCCATGCAAATGAAAAAATGAGCAGTCATGACGGCTTCTCAGGATCCCGTGGGGAAACAAATGAACGGATCGACATCAAGAACACGATATACTTGCATATAGGCGACCGTGAGCTCCGCTACTTGTGCACAGCTACAAATTCCAGATGTGCCTTTAAAGAGACCATGTCACCAACCTAAAAGAATTGCAGGTACAAGCAAAGTATTTTAGATGCTTACTCGCAGTGTTATTCCATTAATAATTTTTGTTCACTTGCTGACACCAAAACCAAGATGGTGGCACCAAGAAATAGGGCTCTCAGGGTGTTTGGATGTCTACAGAAGGAAGGCTTTTACAGGTAAATGATATGTATTAAATATTGTAAATGCACATATAACCTTATTGGAAGATTTTTGTTGAGCAAATTTGCCTGGAAGTGGGGTCTCTTAAAGTAATAAGGCACAGTTGGACTTTTAGGACCCCAACAGATAAAGTGATTCAACGTAGTTAAAGGGCAATTCAAAGCAACAATGAAACCAATTGATTAGTTACTAATGGTGTCCAGCAAGCATTGCAGCTATACTAAAACCAGAGAGTTCACTCAATATCATTAAAGCTAATTATATTGCTGCACTATACCTCACATTGCTTTCATTGTGGTTCACTGTGAGTCGGTTAAAGAATTTCTAAAGCCAAATCTTTTTTTATTCTATCTTGGATGGAGTAGGAATGGCTGAAATTAATGTCATGTTCTTTGTTTGCCATCTGTATCCCATTGGGGAGAGTGCCCTTCTTACCCATCCTGCAGTCCTTACTGGAACCTTTTCCATCTATTCCTGTTCTACTGAAAACTCAAAATTTGGATGTTCCAATCACTTTTCATGACAATGGTCAACGGAACAAATAGTGACAATGAATCTCCCCAGTGGAGGCACAGACATCAATAATGACTTGATAATTCATTGGACCATACTAGACAGATTTCCAAGAAACCCCTGTACAGGTATGGATACATGGCCAAAAGAAGGTACCATGTAAGTCCAACAACAAGAAGAAAGTCATCAAACCAATTTGTGATTCTAAGCAAAAAATTACTGTCTCATATCAGCAGGCAAAGTACGCCAACTGTGAAAACAAAGTAGAGTGGCACTACATATAAAAAGTGAAATATGTATCACATTTATTCTAATATTTCCTTAATACATGTGCCCTTTGGTGAAGAACACATTGCTTGCAATGTGCTCTCCACCACGTGACCTTCCACCAATTGTGCTAACTCACCGGAACCCTAGTGAGCTAATATTATTTTAGAAACGTGTAAGTAAGTGAGCGCCTTCTAAATAGTAGCAGCTGTACACCAAAGGCACCATATAAAACCTTCCAATACACAATAATATACAAAAAGGTGCAGCGCTAGAGTACAAATAAATGAACATATATATACATGTATAAAATCATGCAAAAAACATAAAGTGATGCTGTGCACTCATATATATGCCACTATACGGTGGCTAATATAATGTGAGGAAGAAACTACTGTGTCCACAGATAAGTCCAACGTGAAAAATGTGAACAAGATCCCAATCGATCCATGGACTTCCAAACAACATAGACTGTGCACGCGGTGAGACAGTGAGGATACAGATTACGCACTCACCAGATGCGCAACCTTTATGCGCCTTTATATATTATAGAGACTTCCAATATGTCATCAGAGGTCTGGTCAGGTCTGGTCAGGTCCCCTTCGTTATCCCATAATCTGCATACAGCCTTCTCTTTAGGCGATGACCACTCTGTAGATGCACCTGGCTCCCAGAGGAGCTCAGAAAAAACAGAGAGGGCCAATAGTGCGGTATGTCTATGGATGATTTATTCCCACATACAGAGACAGATGATAATCAAATACAATGCAAGGGATAATAATAAGATGAACTACTGACCCAATGAAAAGTTGCCGCCGGGACCCCTCGTGGTGCCGGCGGTATTAGCGTCAAACAGCTGCAGCCGATTCTGACGCGTTTCGAGCGAAGACCTCTTAGTCATAGGGTTTAGGCTATCAGCTGTTGACGCCGTACTGTCCTTTAAATAAGGGAAATGGCGCGTGCGTCGTTACCATGCGCCATTTTCCCAAAGATAGATGTCCTCAGAAACGGCGCCATTTTGGCGTAGTCCGTCTAACCGCGCATGCGCGAGCATACGTCGGAACACGAAGGACATCTGTATAGGATCACCGAAGGGGAATGTTGCCATGGAGACGATATATACTAACTGCGATCCCAGAGATCGATCAAAAGATGTACATAATGTTTATCAAGAAAGGGGGATATGTTATTAAGGAGACATTACAAAGTACTTCCTTGTACATCCAAAATTATATCAAAAGGATTAAATTAATTAAATTAACCCCTGAGGAAACGGACTTTATTATCAAGGTCCTCAATTAAAAACATAATTTTAATAATTTTTTAAAACATAATCTTTCAAAAATTATGCCTAAATGCCTGGCAACATATATCCAAGGTGATTCTATATACATAATATGTTAAAAATATCCCATCAAGCAAACTTTATTTATTACTGTAAACATCATCATTCCCAGATACAGCATAATGGGTATTCATATATACTATAAAAAATTAAAAATAAAATTGTAATTGTCACCCCGATCTGCAATTGTGTGACAACCACTAGTTATTAAGCCATGGATAAATTATCCATTAAATATATATATATATATGACTGTGCGGCCCTGCTGCACATGTCATGCTAAATATGTGTATACGTTAAAATAATCCACATCCTATTCGGTATATATAATATGTAAGATTATAACGGATAAATAATATTTATATCCTATATGAATATCCATCAGCTCATAATCTTATATAGAGCAACACATCAACATGTGCAAACAAAATTGCATAACAAATAAAATTATACAATACATGACCACCTATACATAAGAGATATATAAAAATATATAAAAAAAATATCCATAAAATATATATACACTCAGGTCATATGAAAACCATGTTAAAATATATAAAAAATTTCCATGATAATATATAGAATATATCCAAATTTAAAATAGATTTCGCCATGATCAGAAACCAAGATGAGAAAGAGAGAAATATGCATATGTCAAAAGATCGCTAACTATTATCTATGAAGCAGTTCAAATCCAGTTCTATGTTAAGCCCCTTAGGGCGCATAGAATCCATCTGGAAGATCCACTTGGTCTCCATTTGCGACACTGCTCTTTTCTTATTAGTGCCCCTCCAGTGCGATTGAACTGAATCTATTCCCACAAACATCAAAGAGGATGGATCTCTATTGTGGTGTGTTCTATAATGCATAGATAGTGAGTGGTCCTTGTAGCCCTTTTTTACATTATTAACATGTTCTCTGAGTCTATCTCTGAGTTTTCTAGTCGTACGTCCAATATACTGTTTTTTGCAAGGACACTGCAGAAGATAAACAACATGTCTACTGTTACAGGAAATAAAATTCTTAATTTTAAAGGTTTTTCCTGTGATGGTGGAAGTGAAATCTTCAATTTTGCGTTTCCTTTTACCATTATAGGTGCATATAACGCACCGATTACATGGAAAAAAAACCCTCATATCCCCAAATAAAGGAACCGGTCGTGGAGGATTCACAGTCCGTTTCCTCAGGGGTTAATTTAATTCATTTAATCCTTTTGATATAATTTTGGATGTACAAGGAAGTACTTTGTAATGTCTCCTTAATAACATATCCCCCTTTCTTGATAAACATTATGTACATCTTTTGAACGATCTCTGGGATCGCAGTTAGTATATATCGTCTCCATGGCAACATTCCCCTTCGGTGATCCTATACAGATGTCCTTCGTGTTCCGACGTATGCTCGCGCATGCGCAGTTAGACGGACTACGCCAAAATGGCGCCGTTTCTGAGGACATCTATCTTTGGGAAAATGGCGCATGGTAACGACGCACGCGCCATTTCCCTTATTTAAAGGACAGTACGGCGTCAACAGCTGATAGCCAAAACCCTATGACTAAGAGCTCTTCCCTCGAAACGCGTCAGTTTCGGCTGCAGCTGTTTGACGCTAATACCGCCGGCACCACGAGGGGTCCCGGCGGCAACTTTTCATTGGGTCAGTAGTTCATCTTATTATTATCCCTTGCATTGTATTTGATTATCATCTGTCTCTGTATGTGGGAATAAAGCATCCATAGACATACCGCACTATTGGCCCTCTCTGTTTTTTCTGAGCTCCTCTGGGAGCCAGGTGCATCTACAGAGTGGTCATCGCCTAAAGAGAAGGCTGTATGCAGATTATGGGATAACGAAGGGGACCTGACCAGACCTGACCAGACCTCTGATGACATATTGGAAGTCTCTATAATATATAAAGGCGCATAAAGGTTGCGCATCTGGTGAGTACGTAATCTGTATCCTCACTGTCTCACCGCGTGCACAGTCTATGTTGTTTGGAAGTCCATGGATCGATTGGGATCTTGTTCACATTTTTCACGTTGGACTTATCTGTGGACACAGTAGTTTCTTCCTCACATTATATTAGCCACCGTATAGTGGCATATATATGAGTGCACAGCATCACTTTATGTTTTTTGCATGATTTTATACATGTATATATATGTTCATTTATTTGTACTCTAGCGCTGCACCTTTTTGTATATTAATATTATTTTAGGTCAATGGACTTTTGTAGTTTAAAAGGTCACGCCAGCATGGAGACACCATTGTGACGTCACATCAGATACAGTGGACGTCACATCAGATACAGTGGAATGCATGCTGGCTCCAGGAAGAGCGGAGCTGCGGAGTAACTTGGTGGCCAATCTTTTCTGCAGTGGCACAAAAGGCACATTTTATAGAAGAGTTGTAGTATCTGCGCATACAAATCCTGGGTTGAAAGGTGTCTATACATGTGAAGGAGATATAATAATCCAACAGCGATGGCATGAGGAGATTTTAAACTACAAACGCCCATTGACCTAAATTAATGTAGGGTTACTGGGGTTTCCGATGAGTTAGCACAATTGGTGGAAGGTTACGTGGTTGAGTGGAGAGCACATTGCAAGAAAAGGATACTTAGTGGACTATCATGTATAGTACAAGTGTCACCATAGGGGACATGTTATAAGGAAATATTAGAAGAAATGACTTAGTGTGATAAATATTTTACTTTTTATATGTAGTGCCGCTCTTTATATTACTTTCACATTTGTATGAGTGTAATAGAGGGACACACTCCTCACAGGAGCAGCTGTGTATGTTTCACAAGTATTTTTGAGTTTTCACAGTGCAGCGTGAAATGTTTTTAGAATTTTGTATCAAATAACATGTTTCAAGGGCATGGCAGCCCTCTTTATCAAGGGGAAATGCATGTCACTTTGATAAAGTAGGCCACTGTGCCCTTGAAATGTTGGTGTATTTTGCTTGCTTATATAGGGCTTCAGTATATTTTCGCTTGAATCTACAAGTTGGTGTTCTAGCTTTCCTCTTGTTGTTGTAATCAATACTAACTTGTGTTCTAAACCTTCAATACCAGAGTCTATTCAATACAGAAAAAAAGTTGTGGCTTAATAAACTCTTGAAAGCTGACCTGTTATTGAATATGACCCTCAACCACAGCTTGCTCCCCCTGTTCCTTGAAAGTAATAAAAGGAACCATCCCTGAATTTCTCTTCTTGACCTCAGGAACTGATGCCCTGAGACAACCCGACGTCCCTACTCAAAGACAGCATCAGCCAACCTGAACTCTGATTCTCCTTTTCAGCATAGATTTTGTGACCTAATTTGTTTTTTTTTAGCCCGTGGTGTGGTGCACAAAAAAAAAACCCCACCATAAATGAACCAAAAAAGTATATGTGAACACAAAAAAGGCACTTAATGTATGTCTAATGGTCCCCTCCCGAATAGGAATATTTGTTCCCTAACTCCCCTGGGGCACAAAACTCCTGAAGGAGTCAAGGCACACTCAGGTTAACCCAGTGGACCCCAGTCTTCATGATCGGCCAAAGCCGACCATCATGTACTGGGTGAGGGGCTCTCTCGAAGAGACACCGCCCAAGACAGGGGAGGAAAGAATCTAAGGGCCACATATCCTCCCCTAGGCTTCAAGATTGGCCCAGAGACTCAAACCCTACCATTCATGAGTGCCATGCCTCATCAGCATGTTGTCCAAAGCAGTGGCTTCTGCAAATTTGGCAGGACCACAGTTTCCTTTTACTCCTTTTGGAGATTGAGTGGACAGGGTGCTGGTGGAGTTGTATCTGACAGTAGGTCTGCTTTAACTCTAATCCTTATTTTCTCAAGGTTAAATATTGGCTTACACCATGTAGCGTTGCAGAATGATCATGTGATTCTCCCATATTGCTATTATCTTGTTTAACAAGACTACTTTTTCTTCATTTAATACATCCTGGCTGCTTCTTTAATTGTAATTGTTTATTACATTTTTCAAGAGCTGGCCTCTTAATCAGTAGGAATAAGAGTTCTCGGAGGAACTCATTTCAGTCATTACAGTTTATAGAAACACTTTCTTTTGCAATGAAATATCTGATTCATGAAGTGGAAAACATATTAGTAATTTGCATTTTCCATTTAATATATCTGCAATAAACAACACCTCAGCAGAGTATATATTTTTTAAGAAACATTTTATCCATTTTAAAAATGAGTATTGGCTTTATTGTTTCTGCAAGCAAAAGTCTCTTGTCTCATCACAAATAGCCATCAGACTGGTAGAGTAATGGAGGAGAGAAAAACTACATAAAGAGAATCTGTTTTCTTTCCTGCTGCCCTTGCTGACGAAAGCAGCTCCAATTCTGAGAAATGTTCTACTGAAGTCCACCCTGAAACTGACACTTCCAGGAGTGTCTGTCTTCTTGGTCCCCAGTCAATGGTTCTTCCTGCTGACTTCCACATCACTGTATTCTGTAATGGGTGGAGGTCATCAGGAGGAAGCAGTGGGAGATGTGATGGACTAGGAAATTGACACTCCTGAGAGCGTCTGTTTTAGTTTGGATTTCAGGTGAAGGTTTCTCAGGATTTGAGAACTATTTGGTAACACGGGAACAGGAAAGGTAAGTATGTATGCTCATCTTTTATAATAAACCAAAGTCCTCTCATCTGTGCACTGCCTGGGTCTCTGGATAACGGCAACAGAGCTTATGACGTGCGTTGTATCCTTCTACATGTGAGTGGCTTATTTGCTTTTTATTAACAAATTGATCTTACATATTGCACTTAAAGTGCCCTCTAGTGTTTCTTTGCACTCTTCATTTACAGCTATGTTTTGGTTGAAAGCCTCCTACATTTATAGAAGCTGAACCATAGTTTCTATGTATAAAACGTAATCTATGAATGCAGGACTTGCAAGGATGGAAGGTGTTCCTCCTTAATTCATAGATGGATTTTCATCCATAGAAGCTATGATACAGCTTCTATGAATGGAGAAGGAAGCAGGGGCTGACTGGCAACTTTTGGCCTAAGGGGCAAGTACATCCCAGAGGCTTATGGTGCAGAAACTTAGCCCACCTCCTGCTTCCCTCTTCCCTCCCGACTCCCATACCAGGCTGAGGCTCCTCTCCAGGTACTCTCTGCTCACCAGATGGGTCGGGCTGAACAGCACCTGCTGCACCGACTCCAGGTTCCCGAACTGGCCAGCAGGGGGGCAGCCATAGGGGAGGCTTGGTAGGGGGCTGGCCGGAGAAGGAGAGTCTCTCGTGGGCAACGGAGCAGACATCTGCTTGGACATGGCATGCACTATTCATGCCTGGGGGCAGCCTGCGCTGTGTCCTTATCCCGCACTATGTATGACACTTGCAGGAATTTTTTACTCCTCTTCACCAGGAAGCCTTTAGGCATGTCTGCGGAGGAAGCATTGCAACCTTTTTACGGGGCATCAGAGCGGCCCAGAGGGCAATTGCCCCCCTGCTGCCCTGCCCAGTCCGCCTCTAGGAGGGAGGCAGAAAAACAATTTGATGAGTGCCTATGAAAGCTCCCTCGGCTCTGTTAACCCTCATGGCAGCGATGATGGGGTACAGGGGGGATTGGAGGACAGAAGATTTCAACTAAATTTGCAGGCAGCAGCACAAGGGACACATCATGTTGACTGTAAGTATTGTGTCTTGTGATGATTTTTTAAAAACCTTTTTTTGACTAAACTTAGGCTTGAAAACATTTTATATAGTGACAGAGTAGATTTAGCAATGACATTTAAATCATGTTATCAAAGAGTATCCAAACCCCAAAACAAGAATGTAATAGATTGCAGCTTACCAATCCTTACATGTGGTGGCTGCTTTATTTTTCTATTTTCAGGTTTATTTTACCTTTATTTTCACCTGGGGATCCTGCCAATAACACACTTCCTGTCCCAGGGTGACAACGCTCAGGGAGAGGGAGCCATTACTGTCAGCCACGCTGGACTTGAGACATGTCTAACTTTGTCCATTACATGGGAGATGGGGAGGTTAGTCATTTAAAGGTAGAATTCCAGGTAGGGCGATTTTTACATTGTTTCAGCTTGGACCAATATAACTATGCCTATATCATACCTGTGGAAACCCTCTAGAGACTGGAAATTC
Organism: Staurois parvus; assembly: GCF_062004578.1. Lineage (NCBI taxonomy): Eukaryota > Metazoa > Chordata > Amphibia > Anura > Ranidae > Staurois > Staurois parvus. Next base: position 1,864,103 of record NW_028318374.1, read on the forward strand.
TTGTAGTAGACACTACTACTATAGTGATCTCCACTAGCTTCCAGATCCTGGCTGTCCCGCTGCATTGTGAACACAGGATGTCAACCACTTGGCACAGAGGCCATTCAGAGATCCCATTACATTTTCTCAATGCGTGCAAAACTTTCTCTGATTGGATGAAGTGGGGAGGTGGTGCAGTGATGTCATTATTTCAAGGTGTTAACACAGGAGCACAACTGAGAGCCAAGCCCTGAGTGTTGTCACCCTATATCAGGAAGTATCAGAACGCCAACCTCCATGGGAAGATCACCAGGGATTATTTCAGAAGCTGCTGATTTAAAAAACTGAAAACAACCTTTGGAGATACATTAACATGTCAAAGCTTACATGATATTTTAAGGATTGGGTTTAATTGGTGTTTGGTTTTTCTTTTGTCTGGAGTTCAGCTTTAAACACACATACAGTAAATCATCCCATTGAAATGTCACTTAGCAGAAATGATTGCTTCTGTGTCGTGGAGAGAACCATCAGCACTTATATGTCAGAACACATCCGCCTTATTCAAAGTGGTGCATATGGCTAAAAATGGCAACTCGAAGAGCAGCTTGTGAGCTTGGCTGCTCTTAGATTTGTGGCTGCGAATACCGCCTGCATTTAAACCGTCTCATCTAAGCTCCTTGTTGCAATATGTTAATTACTGTGCATACATTGAATTAGGAAGTCTTCTGGATGTGAACCACTCAGTGTTTAATCTCCGGGGGCTTGTTACTCACAGAATTATTTACTTCCCTCTGCGTTTTTTGTTTTCTTTTTCTTAACAATGGATTTTACATACGCTTCAGTCATTTTGTAAACCAACAACACTCTGCAGACCAACAGCGACTCGGGAAAATTTATGGCGCTCCCTTCATTGACTTAACCCATTCATTTTCAGATAAAAATTTAGCGAGGTCACTATAGTATCTGTGCCTACCTTTATATATATATATATATATATATTTATTCATTTATTTATTTATTTCTATGCACTGTATATGTTTTCTTTTCTTTTATTTAATTTTATTTATACTTATAATTTTGATATATTTTTTAAGGTATATAGGTCTGTTTCAATCAAATCCCTGCTCTATTTTTTTATTTTTTTTTAGCAGGGTCAGTATATGTCAGTTAACTTGACAGCATGTGTACCTAGCTTTAGCCTACCTAAAAAAAATAATAATAATAAAATATATATATATATATAGATATATAGATATATCTATATATATCTATATCTATATATATATATATATTTATTTCTATGCACTGTATATTTTTTTCTTTCCTTCTATTTATACTTAGAATTTTAATACATTTTTTAGGGTATATAGGTCTGTTTCAATCAAATCCCTGCTCTATTTTTTTATTTTTTTTAGCAGGGTCAGTATGGGGTTTATTTACTAAAGCTGGACAGTCCAAAATCAGACTCCCTTCTGCATAGAAACCAATCAGCTTCTAACCTCAGCTTGTTCAATGAAGCTTTGGCAATGAAACCTGGAAGCTGATTGGTTTCTATACAGAAGGGAGTCTGATTTTGGACTGTCCAGCTTTAGTAAATAAACCCCTAGATGTCAGTTAACTTGACAGCATGTGTACCTAGCCTTAGCCTACCTAAAAAAAATAGTAATAATAAAATATATATATATATATATATATAGATATATATAGCTATATATCTATCTATCTATATATATATATATATATATATATATATATATATATATATATATATATATCTCGATATAGATAGATATATTTCTATGCACTGTATATTTTTTTCTTTCCTTCTATTTATACTTATAATTTTAATACATTTTTTAAGGTATATAGGTCTGTTTCGATCAAATCCCTGCTCTATTTTTTTTTAGCAGGGTCAGTATATGTCAATTAACTTGACAGCATGTGTACCTAGCCTTAGCCTACCTATAAAAAAAATAAATAAAAATAAATAAATATATATATATTGTATTGTATATACGTGTATTGTATTGTTACTGTATTGTCTCATGTACTGTCTCCCACTATAATGTACAGCACTGAGCAAACTTTTTGGCGCTATATAAATACTGTATTATAATAATAATAATAATATAAATATATATATATAGCTCAATGCATTTAGGCATCTAGACATGGTGAAGACGGCTTGCTGAAGTTAAAACCGAGCATCAAAATGGAGAAGAAAAGGGATTTAAGTGACTTTGAACGTGCCATGGTTGTTGGTGCCAGACGGGTTGGTTATGTATTTCAAAAACTGCTGATTTACTGAGATTTTCATGCACAACAATCTCTAGGATTTACAGAGAATGGTCTGAAAAAGAGAAAATATCCAGTGAGCGGCAATTGTGTGGACGTCATAAGTCAAAAGTCAGAGGAGAATGGGCAGACTAGTTCAAGATGATAGAAAAGCAACAGTAACTCAAATAGCCACTCATAACAGCCAAGGTATGCAGAATACCATCTCTGAATACATTGAACCATGAAGCAGATGGTCTACAGCATCAGAAGACCACACTGGGTGCACTTCTGTCAGCTAAGAACAGGAAAGAGAGGCTACAATTCGTACTGGCTCAACAAAATTGGCCACTAGAAGATCGGAAAAATGTTGCCTGGTCAGATGAGTCTCAATTTCAGCTGCAACATTCAGATGGTAGGATCAGAATTTGGTGTAAACAACATGAAAGCATGGATCCATCCTGCCTTGTATCAATGGTTCAGGCTGATGGTGGTGGTGTAATGGTGTGGGGGAGATTTTTTTGGCACACTTTGGGCCCCTTAGTACCAATTGAGCTTCATTTAAACACCACGGCCTACCTGAGTATTGTTGCTGACCATGTCCATCCCTTTATGACTCCAGTGTCCCCATCTTCTGATGGCTCCTTCCAGCAGGATAATGCACCATGTTACAAAGCTCAAATCATCTCCAACTGGTTTCCTGAACATGACAATGAGCTCACTGTACTCTAATGGCCTCCACAGTAACCAGATCTCCATCCAATAGAGCACCTTTGGGATGTGGTGGAACAGGAGATTCACATCATGGATGTGCAGACCACAAATCTGCAGCAACTGCGTGATGCTATCAAAATCTCTGAGGAATGTTTCCAACACCTCATTAAATCTATGCCATGAAGAATGAAGGCAGTTATGAAGGCAAAAGGGGGTCCAACCTGCTACTATATATATATTTCATTTTAATTATAGTTATTACTTGACATTCAGCATCATCCAGCACTTTCCTCCCCAGCCTTACTGTCTTTGGTCCACCCCTTTCATTCAATGGATTTCAGTTCTTTCAATCATGGAGGCTCAGCATCACATGTGGGAGTTACCTAGGGCAGTAAAGTAATGCCCACCCATCCAGACTGACATTCACCCATCAATCCATTTGCATAAGTCCTCCCATCCTGCTGACCCCTCCCATTAGCCATGATCTGCCTGCATTGCATAAAGAAGCAAAGAGACCCAGTGATGATGTCACTGAATCTAAAATAAGCTAAAAAAAACCAGAAAGTTTTTATTTTTATAAATCTCATTAGCACGCTGATTAGGGGGAATGAATAAACTGGGGAAAGGGGGGTGAAATACAAGCAAATTAAACTTCAGCTTTCCTTTTTTATTTTTTTTAAATTATTATTACAGGACAATTACAGTATAGACCTGATGACAATTGCCACTGCAGCCTTAACATGACATTATTCTGCTGACATAGTAATCGCATAATCTGGAACTACTGTAATTGGTTCCTAATCATCAGTGTTGCCTGAGGTGCTAGTGACAGCTGGGATTGACAGCCACCAGCTGCATGCAATGTCAACTGGTGGATCTCAAAGGGGGGATGTTTATAAACATTTCTGTAGCGTGGTGCGTCCATCTATGGCAGGGGTCTCCAAACTATGGTCCTCCAGCTGTTGAAGTACTATAAGTCCCATCATGTCTCAGCCTCTGGGAGTCTTGCCTGTTGTTGTCAGAGTCTTGCAAGGCCTCACAGGACTTGCAGTTCCTCAACAGCTGGAGGGCCATAGTTTGGAGAAACCTGATCTATGGGATGGTAATTTAAAGACTGCGCGTGGGAAGGGTGGTTAAAGGAGAACTCATTTGATTGTCACCAGCAAATCCAAATTTCTGAGTTCTGGCTCTATAAATGTCCCTTGCTGAGCCCACAATAAAACTACCTTTGTGTTCGATGGTTATTTTATAATAATTTATTAATGTTAGCTTTTTTCAGTCTACAGAATTGCGTTGCCCTGTGTGCATGAAGTGTAAGACGTAAAAGCGATCCTTGTTGTCCACAGGAAACCCCCCAATTCTCCGGGATTGGAAAAATGGGCTCCTTTAATATTTTGGCAACAGATCTGTTCTTGCCACAATATGCAGACCACAAATAATGTACAGTTGTGTCCAAAATTATTCAACCCCCAATGCTGTAAAGGGGTTTAGGGACTATAGTGTACATTTGGAATTGTATTCAGAATCAAATCCTACAAGGACGTTGTAACTACCCAAATGCAACTAAAATGACATCAATTGTTTATGTAATACAGTAGTAAATGGTTCTTATGTGGTTTCTTCATTGCCACAATTATTCAACCCCTTAAAGACTACCACTCTGAAGAACAGAGGTTCATACAGGTGCTTTCCATCAGGTATTGAAAACACCTGTGGATGTCACCGAGCAGCAATCAAGCATAATAAGCACCAATTAGGCAGCTTTAAAATGACTGTGATACTCAGCTCCTTCTAGACATTTACTGGTGTGGTTACAAACATGGTGAAGGCAAGAGAATGGTCCAGGAAGACAAGAGAAGAGGTGATTTCTCTTCACAGGAAGGGCAATGGCTATAAGAAGATTGCAAAGATGTTAAACATACCAAGAGACACCTTAGGAAGCATCATTCGCAAATTCAAGGCAAAGGGCACTGTTGAAACGCTACCTGGTCGTGGCAGAAAGAAGATGCTGACTTCGACTGCTGTGCGCTACCTGAAGCGTAGAGTGGAGAGAAGTCCCCGTGTGACTGCTGAGGAACTGAGAAAAGATTTGTCAGATGTGGGTACAGAAGTTTCAGCCCAGACAATAAGACGCACACTGCGTAATGAAGGCCTCCGTGCCAGAACTCCCAGGCGTACCCCCTTGCTGTCTCCAAAGAATAAGAAGAGTCGACTGCAGTATGCCAAAAGCCATGTGGACAAACCACAAAAGTTGTGGGATAGTGTTCTGTGGACTGATGAAACAAAATTAGAACTGTTTGGGCCCATGGATCAACGCTATGTTTGGAGGAGGAAGAACAAGGCCTATGATGAAAAGAACACCTTGCCTACTGTGAAGCATGGTGGAGGGTCAATCATGCTTTGGGGCTGTTTTGCTTCTGCAGGTACAGGGAAGCTTCAGCGTGTGCAAGGTACCATGAATTCTCTTCAGTACCAGGAGATATTGGATGGAAACGTGATGCAGTCCGTCACACACCTGAGGCTTGGGAGACGTTGGACCTTTCAACAGGACAATGATCCCAAGCATACCTCCAAGTCCACTAGAGCATGGTTGCAGAGGAAAGGCTGGAACATTTTGGAGTGGCCATCGCAGTCACCAGACTTAAATCCGATTGAGAACCTCTGGTGGGACTTAAAGAAAGCAGTTGCAGTGCGCAAGCCTAAGAATGTGACTGAACTGGAGGCCTTTGCCCATGAAGAATGGGCGAAGATACCCGTAGATCGCTGCAAGACACTTGTGTCAAGCTATGCTTCACGTTTAAAAGCTGTTATAACTGTAAAAGGATGCTGTACTAAGTACTAAGATTGAATGTCACTTGGGGGTTGAATAAAACTGATAATGCTGTGAGCACAGAAAAGACATTTGTGGTTATTTCATTATAACTGTTATGTTATATTTGTCTGACCTACAAGTGCCTCTTTAATGTAAATGTAAGCAAGATGACTGAATGATCAAAAGCAATGTCAAACTGGCCAAAACACTCAATTTCAGTGGGGGTTGAATAATTTTGGACACAACTGTATAGGCTAATGTGTGCTTCAGTCAAATCTTTAAAAATCAGCGAACCTCCAAAATTAAAAATTTCAGCCAAAAGTCCTATTACAATCAACTGGAACCAATCTAAAAAAATGTGTATTACAAAGCAGCAAATAGTGCAGAATGGTATTGGAAGTTCTTGGCAGCCTTGTCTGATGAGATTAATGAACTAAATAACAGATTGCGCTAATTTCTTTAAATGTTCTACAAGTGATAGCCTTTTAAGCCCCATAGTAGTCACATGGTCTTCCATGGCTATACTTACGTCTTTAGTAGTGCATCTCTTCTAAGGCCTCATGTACACTGCTGCTCATAAACATGAGTTTATGAACGTTTGGTGTTTTTTTGCCAAAGCCCCTGAACTCAACTCAATAAAAGCCTATGTGTTCATGTACACAGGCTTTTACCAGAGTTTAGTAACAGCAGAGTTTAGGGGCAGTTAAATGTTCCTCTCCTGAATGCAGAAGAATAGCATTCAGAAGAGGAACATTTTGGCCACAAAATGCTAAACGTGGCAAAAACGCGTGCAAACGCAGCTAAGCACATCTAAATGCTATCCGTGTTTAGCGATTGTCAGTGGAAAATACTCAGGCCAATCAAATGAATAAACATCCAAGAGCCAAACACTGGTAAAAACAGCTAAACACAGTACCGAGTTTACATGTGTTTTTGTCACATTTAGTGTTTTTCTGCTGCCAAGAGAGCTTAATGTCTAGGGTAGTTCATGTGCCCATGAGGCCTGATAAAGTATTCTCTAGCTTAGGTTTATTGCTCCAAAGAAAATTGTATCTAAAAATATTTTAAAGCTCAACTTAAAGTGGAACTTGATAAAAAATAATGCTCTTTAGCAAGAAACACACATTTCACATTAATAATTAAGCTACCAAAATTAGTGTGTGCTGTAAATTGCCTCCAGCATTGCTATTATTTCTTCTTGCTAAAGGCTGCCATTTTGCTGAAGCCCAGAGCCCCTGAGCAGCATTAAATCTTTAGATTGGCCTCTACATTTTCAGCACAGTGCCTAAAAATAGAGAGCAACTGAGCATGTGCAGAGCAGGGTCAAACAGTGTATTACTGGATTTTACACAGTACAGGCAATTATTTATAATGTTTTACATAGCTATACCAGCTGCAATGATCTAAAAAGGACTTAATTTTCTGGCTAAATTTCCACTTTAAGTCACATAAATAGATATGCTGTCAAATAGACATTGTTCTAACAATATGTTTTTATAATCTTACATCCTATTTTCTTTTACAGCACTCTATAGGGTGTCTAAATATGACTGCACAGTCCAATAGGTACAACAGTGAGACCCAATGCACTCAGTAATCAGCACTCAGTAGCAACTCTAGCCTGCCACACACCCTCTCTGTGGACTCTTGTGCAGAGGGGTGTGGCTGTTACTCAGCTCTGCCAGCATAGAGCACTGGAGTGTGAGAGCAGGAAGAAGCATTTAGTAATCAGCACTCAGTAGCAACTCTAGCCTGCCACACCCCCTCTCTGTGGACTCTTGTGCAGAGGGGTGTGGCTGTTATTCAGCTCTGCCAGCATAGAGCACTGGAGTATGAGAGCAGGAAGAAGCATTTTTTTACTGCGGGAAAAATTATTATAGCAAGCAGGGGTACCAGACTAAAATGAAATAAAAAGGTTCAGCTGGGCTCTAAAAATCTTTGCAGCTATACAAACTTAAATTTCAGAACATGTCAAGGCAAGAGGGTACAGTTAATATTAAAATACTATGTTCATGTTCCTCTTTGACTTAAAGGAGAGCTGAGGTATTGATTATATGTGGTGCTAAAAGGAATGTGGATTTAAGTCATGATGCTTGACTGACATTCCAACCTTTAATGACACCGAAGGAATGAATGCTTGGAAGTGTCTAGACATACTTCCTTTTGTATTAGAGAAACACTTATTCAAGGAAAATTCATATTCTGTACCAGTCATACCTCATTCCTATCAAGAATGCTAAATTTCAAAATCCTGCCAATGCTATCTGCACTGAATGAGGTATATCTTTACATTCACCCATTCCCAAAAATAGAGAAGACTAGCCAGCGTATTCTGGCCATCTTGGCCTTGTAGATTTTAGAAGCTTTAATATTGTGTTAAAAGGTATCCCTTCTTCCCGTCTCAGGAAGCTGGGAGGTATGGTTTAGGCACATCTTGTTATAGGGTCGTAGGGTTCTGTCATTGTCTTCTGATGGTTCTCCTATGTTGTCACCCTTTCACATGGACTTCCAGTGGAGGTTATCAGTGGCCTTTTCAACTCCTCTGGAACGTTTCCCTGTGCTAGGCATCCTCTCCCTATCCAGGGGGTTCCTAACCCTGACCTAACCACGTGCAAAATACGCACCAATTGCAGAAAGCACCGCCTTCACTAAAGATGGTCGCAGGTGGACCGCCTTTAATCTCCTATTTTACCTTATGAGGAATATGGAAGAGTGGCAACAGGAACATTAGGAAGCCTGGAGAGTTCTACTATCCATTGGTTTGTGAAAAGCCTGTCATTACCTGCAAAGAGTAATTATCCATTGTTGCACCAGTTGGAGGAAATCACTTTATTTTCACCATTATTGATTTTGAAGTGTTCACTACTAGAGATTGGGTATATGGAAGTATGACCACAGGAGTGGTATAGAGCTTGGAGAGTTATATCATTTTCTGACCAAAATATTTGGTTAAGTTTGTCATTTCTTCCTTAGGCTTCAACTACACTCTCACGGCTTCAACTACCACCTCTATACCGACGACACACAAATCTATCTCTCAACCCCCCACCTCACCACGTCAGTCTCCGCCCGAATCACACACCTACTTCCTTAAACTGAACCTCTCCAAAACCAAGTTTCTTTTCTTCCCCCCAGCTCGGACACCACCCCCCATTGACTTCTCCATCACATCCAACAACGCCACCATCAAACCCGCCACGCAGGCCAGAGTACTTGGTGTCATTCTGGACTCCAACCTATCCTTCCAGCCCCAAGTCCAATCTTTAACAAGCTCACAACATCGCCAAAATCCGCACGTTCCTAACCCCAGAAAACACTAAACAGCTCATCCACTCCCTCATCATATCACGACTTGACTACTGCAACTCCCTCCTCACTGGCCTGCATCGCTGCTGGCTATCCCCGCTTCAGTCGATCCTGAATACGGCTGCCAGACTCATTCACCTTTCCAACCGCTCCATTTCCGCCACCCCCCTCTGCCAATCCCTTCATTGGCTTCCGATTGCGCAACGGATCAAATTCAAAATCCTAACACTGACGTACAAAGCCGTCCACCATACTGCCCCGAACTACATAACTGACCTAATATCCAAGTACCACCCAGCACGCACACTCCGCTCCTCACAAGACCTCCTTCTCTCTAGTTCCCTGTTCTCCTCCTCCCATGCCCGCCTCCAGGACTTCTCCAGGGTGTCACCCATCCTCTGGAACTCCCTGCCCCAACCCATCAGATTATCACCTACTCTCCTCTCCTTTAGGCGCACCCTGAAAACCCATCTCTTCAGGGAAGCCTACCCCACCCCCTGCTAACTTGCCGACCTCCTCCACTCTTCCTACCACCCCATCCCCCACAGCTATCTCCTCCTGTGCTACCATCCTCTCCTTCCTAGATTGTAAGCTCGAAAGAGCAGGGCCCTCGATCCCCTCATGTTTTGCATTGTGTTTAAAATATTTGAAATATCTTGCGAGCCAGAAAGCAGACAAAAACTCCTTATTTATACACTTTAAAGTAGGATCGCAAACCTCTAGCACATAACTACCAATGTGGCAAAACGCGAAATAAAAATATATAGTGTTGCGCTCCCAAACCTCCAATCAATATATTATTATTTAAATCACTAAATCTCTATTATATAGAACACAATAATTAAGAATGGTGTGTGTAATTAATCATAAATTCTAATACTCATATACTTAGAATCAATTCAGATAAACCATGTGTATGAATCAAACAAATATCAAATAATAAAAAATATATATATAAAAAAAATAAAAAATAATAAATAATAAATATAAAAAATAAAATAAAAAATAAGTGGAAATAATGTCCCAAAAAGTGACTTTGTGCTGAAAAATCTTCAATCTATAATGATTATAAATCGGTGACTGCTTGTGAATCCTCCCTCAAGTGAAGATGTGCGCTCACCTCATAGGAAGCCTGCAATTAGGCTATATAAGCTTGCGGTTCTCCTCCTTTGGAACCTGCTTGTTTAGAACTCCTGCTTTAAGATATCCATGGTATACGACATATGCTATGGGGTGAACCTCCTCTCCAGAGGGTGCAATTCCTTTATATATTCATCTCCTTGCAGTTCTCCACATACAAAAAAGATCTCGACATGGTGCTTTATCTTTTATAAAGATTGACTTTATTTGCTTAGGGTATGGCACTCACATGTAATGTGTACGGATAGTGGTAGCACAAATACGATCCAAAACTACCGCTGACTGTCGGAGCTGTGTACCCGTGGTCCGGCAAATGAACTGACTTCCTCCGAGTGACGTTACAGTCCCACCCCATTGGGGTGGGACTGTAACGTCACTCGGAGGAAGTCAGTTCGTTTGCCGGACCACGGGTACACAGCTCCGACAGTCAGCGGTAGTTTTGGATCGTATTTGTGCTACCACTATCCGTACACATTACATGTGAGTGCCATACCCTAAGCAAATAAAGTCAATCTTTATAAAAGATAAAGCACCATGTCGAGATCTTTTTTGTATGTGGAGAACTGCAAGGAGATGAATATATAAAGGAATTGCACCCTCTGGAGAGGAGGTTCACCCCATAGCATATGTCGTATACCATGGATATCTTAAAGCAGGAGTTCTAAACAAGCAGGTTCCAAAGGAGGAGAACCGCAAGCTTATATAGCCTAATTGCAGGCTTCCTATGAGGTGAGCGCACATCTTCACTTGAGGGAGGATTCACAAGCAGTCACCGATTTATAATCATTATAGATTGAAGATTTTTCAGCACAAAGTCACTTTTTGGGACATTATTTCCACTTATTTTTTATTTTATTTTTTATATTTATTATTTATTATTTTTTATTTTTTTTATATATATATTTTTTATTATTTGATATTTGTTTGATTCATACACATGGTTTATCTGAATTGATTCTAAGTATATGAGTATTAGAATTTATGATTAATTACACACACCATTCTTAATTATTGTGTTCTATATAAATAGAGATTTAGTGATTTAAATAATAATATATTGATTGGAGGTTTGGGAGCGCAACACTATATATTTTTATTTCATGTTTTGCATTGTATTGTTGTTGTTCTGTCACATGTTCTGTCCCCCTTTGTAATGTACAGCGCTGAGCGAACTATCGGCGCTTTATAAATACTGTATAATAATAATAAAATAATAATAGGGTAATTATTTATTCTCACTATTTGGAGGTGATCACAAATTTTTCATTGTTTGGAGTTGGAGTGTTCACTATTTGATTATATTCACGTGTGCATTTATATTGAAATATTGATATATTTTAAATAGTTATATTATATTTTTTTTTTTCTCACGTGAGTAGAGTGTACACGATATTCAGTTTGCATGATACACTATTTGTTTCACCTTTTTATTTATGTTTAGTTAAACGGTAATACACTATCATAACTTTATATTTTTTGAGGTTCACGGAGAATTTAAAGAATTTGGAATTTCTACACTGGATTATTAAAGAGTGATACGATTTGATTTGGAGGTTGGAAAGACACTTTATAACAGACATTTTTGGACATTTTATTTTGGGACATTTATTTTATTTAGTTATTTATGCATTAGTTTATGTTAAGATTGGGTTAGATTTATTTATGTCGCAAAGAAGAGTTTAGTTACAATTACGTTTATTTTTAAGGGTGAAAGTTTTTTACTTTTCTTATAGGGTGTAGTAGTTATTGTTATAGTTGGGATTGTGCGGAGATATTGTTTATTGATTGGTCGCAGGGGATACTTAGGGCAGCAGCTTCCAAAGGGACAGCTGCTCACCTGATGACATGTATAGTGGCCCAAGAGGAATGTAGGTCTTTTACTCTCCCTGCAGGCATGTTTCACTGTTGTTATCATGCAGGAACCTACCCTTAGAATTGCCATGCAGGCATGGCATGGCATGTAAATTATTACAGGTTTAGTTTTTCATATAGCTCCAACAATTTGTGGAGAGCTTTATATATTTTGTACATCCACATCAGTATGCGAGTTCAAGGGGCTTACAGTCTAAAGTCCCTATCTCAAAGGAATACATGCACATACCAGCGCCACTTTTAGACAGGAGTCAATTATCCTACCAGGATGCCTATATCGTGTTGGAGGAAAACTGCGCAAGCACAGGGAGAAAATCCAAATTCCATGCAGGTAGTTGTTATAGAATGCTCTGCGTGAGAACGACTCTATTCCCTATTTGCCCCTTCATCCCAAGGTGCTGGTCTTGGGAGCACATCCTCGTTCCAGCACATTGCAAGTCCATACAAATCTGTTGAGCGTTGATTTTTCAATCCTAAAAGTAGACCAGTCAAATTGACAGTCCCTTTCTGTAGCTACGACCCACTAACACATTTCACACAGACTGGGCTCACTCTTAAGCTAGGCTCACATCCCCGCTTTGCGCGGGCACTGGAGCCCATCCAGTGCCCTGGGACACACAGGGAAGAAGTCCCTGCACTTCTTCGGAAAACGCAGCCCGCACGGGAACCTCGGTTCCCAGTACGGTTGCGATTTCCAATGCAGACGGCAATGCAGAATTAATGGCACCCGTCCGCGGGTCTGCATTCCTCTGTGCGGGTGGTGCGGCTGCACAGATTTTTCTGCGAATCTGCAGTGGCACCACCAGAACAGATGTGAACCAGGGGTCAGAAAACTTCTACAATTAAGCCCAAACTAGGTGAAACTTATTAGAGGGGCATGGCTACAGATGGACTTTTTCAGTTTGTATGACTTGAATTAATGACTTGGAGGACTGACCAGTGTGTGGACTTTCTATGCAGGTAGTGTCATGATTGGGGTTAAAGCCAATGACCTCACTGCTGCAAGGCAGAAGTACTTGCTCTTTCAGGGCCATGGAAAAATAATCATTCTACGGATGTCCCCAAATTCTCCAGCAATGAAATACTGGTGAGCATTAGTCAGCTCTATCTCCTTATAGTCAGTATACTCACTTTGTGAATGCCAATCTGCCTACAGCAAATTCTGAGATACCCAGCTAGCAACCACTGAGATCTCTAATCGTCAATGTAACCAACAAAGGTCACTGACCTGTGACTATATCCACCTTATTTCCATGAGTTATAATTTATATTTCTTGCTGTGCAAGCCACATGCATCTCATATCTCTATCTAATACAATATTTTGAAATCTTCCATTGCAGCAAACCAAAAAGACTCTCGGGTTCTCAAAGTTTACTATCGGTGTGAAAAGCAATAACAGCATACAGTTCAGCACCATGATATGCTGTTACTGCTCAATATATTGTTGGCTCATTTCCACTGCTTATTGTGAAATAATGCAGACATATTATTGCTGCAAGTGTTTGTATGAGCTGTTATTGCATTAGCAATTTACTTAAAGTGATAATAAATGTAATTTGTTTTACGTTTCCTACAGCAGAGGTCCAGACTTACATTGGCTGCTGCTTGCCTTCAAAGACCTGCCTTCCCCAGTCAGTCTTATTTTTGCTGTCTTGTTGTCAGGGGTCACCTAGTAGGGTCCTATGATAACACCCGTGCATGCATGCTCCCTATGTGCAAAGTCAGCCAGAGCAGGCTGGATAGGGCATGCATGCGCAATGACACTTGGCATCATGGGACATGTAGTCTTGAGGTGGGGAGGTCAAATGTGTTGTGTGACCAGCTCTGGCTTAGCCCCAAACCTAAGTCATAATTACATGGCTAGTTAGAGGACTTCCTCCATAGTAAATTGTGTGGAAACAAGAGGACCAATCTCACCTTCTGGCCATGGCCATATCAGTTGACTCAAATTATTTTGAATAACAGGTCAACACCAAGGTCCACTATACGCAGGCACTTTTGTAATCCTAGCTTATTAAAACAAGTCAAAGAGAGTCATATTTAGCAGGTAGCTACAACAATGGTCAACTCAGAGACCGTTAATCAAGATGGCAGACAAGTGTTAGTGCGTGCATGGAACAGCGTGTGGTGATGAAGTTTCTTGTGAAGGAAGGTGTAAAACCAACGGATATCTACAGTAGACTTCAAGCACAGTACGGTGATGAGACGCTCAACTGCAGCAAGACATGTAAAGGGTCTAAATGTTTCATAGATGGCCGTATGTCTATCAACGATGATCCTGGCCGTGGTGGTTCCCAGTACACAACAGTCATTCCTGTGAACATTCCGCAAGTGAAACACCTGATTCTGGATAATCAAAGCATAACCTGTCGTGAAGTTGCACAAGAAACAAATCTTTCTGTGGGAACGGTGAACAGAATGATGACGAAGTGAAGTCGGCTGTCCTAGGATGGTTCAGGTTTACCGACAAATCTTTCTATGCTGAACCTTTCCAGGCATTAGTTAAACGCTGGGTAAGTGAATAAATGTAGCAGGGGAGTATGTTGAAAAATGAATGCAGTTTTCACTCCTTGAAATTTGTTCTTTTATTATACAAACTCAAAAGTCCCAGTTTGACTTAAACACCCCTCATAATATGCTGGTTAGACTTTTTCTTGTTCAATATATACTGCTCAAAAAAATTAAAGGAACACTTTGAAAACACATCAGATCTCAATGGGGAAAAATATCATGCTGGATATCTATACTGATATGGAATTGATATGGACGGGGTAATGTATTAGGAACGTAAGGATGCCCCATCGTTTGATGGAAATTAAAATTATCGACATACAGTGGACTGAATTCAAAGACACCCCAAAAATCAAAGTGAAAAAATGATGCAGCAGGCTAGTCCACTTTGCTGAAATGTCATTGCAGCAACTCAGAATGGTCCTCAGTAGTTTGTATGGCCCCCACGTGCTTGTATCCATCCCTGACAATGTTGGGGCATGCTCCTAATGAGACAACAGATGGTGTCCTGGGGTATTTCCTCCCAGATCTGGACCAGGGCATCACTGAGCTCCTGGACAGTCTGAGGTGACATCTGGTGGCGTCGAATGGACCAAAACATGATATCCCAGAGGTGCGCATTCAAGGGCATCAATTCCTTCATCCTCCAGGAACCGCCTGCATGCCACATGAGGCCGGGCATTGTTGTACACCAGGAGGAACCCAGGACCCACTGCACCAGCATAGGGTCTGACAATGGGTCCAAGGATTTCATCCCAATACCTAATGGCAGTCAGGGTATCATTATCTAGCATTTAGAGGTCTGTACATCCCTCCATGGATATGCCTCTTCAGACCACCACTGACCCACCACCAAAACGGTCATGCTGAACGATGTTACAGGCAGCAGAACATTCTCCACGGCTTCTCCAGACCCTTTCACGTCTGTCACATGTGCTCAGGTTGGACCTGCTCTCATCTGTGAAAAGCACAGGGTGCCAGTGGCGGACCTGCCAATTCTGGTATTCAGTGGCAAATGCCAATCAAGATCTATAGTGCCGAGAAGTGAGCACAGGGCCCACTAGAGGACTTCGGGCCCTCAGGCCACCCTCATGAAGTCTGTTTCTGATTGTTTGGTCAGAGACATTCACACCAGTGGCCTGCTGGAGGTCATTTTGAAGGGCTCTGACAGTGCTCATCCTGTTCCTCCTTGCACAAAGGAGCAAATACCGGTCCTTCTAATGGGTTGAGGACCTTCCACAGCCCTGTCCAGCTCTCCTAGAGTAACTACCTGTCTCCTGGAATCATGCTCTTGAGACTGTGCTGGGAGACACATCAAACCTTCTGGCAATGGCACATATTGATGTGCCATCCTGGAGGAGTTGGACTGCCTGTGCAACCTCTGTACGGTCCAGGTATCGCCTCATGCTACCAGTAGTGACTCTAACCCTATCCAAATGCAAAACTAGTAAAAAACAGTCATAAAAGATGAGTAGGGAAAAAAATGTCAGTGGCCTCCACCTGTAAATCTATTCCTGTTTTGGGGTTCGTCAACTGTTGCTCATCTAGTGCACCTGTTGGTAATTTCATTAACACCAAAGCAGCTGAAACTGATTAACAACCCCCTCTGCTACTTAACTGACCAGATGAATATTCCAGGAGTTAAATTAACTTGCTGCTATACTCTGATTAAAAAGTGTTCCTTTAATTTTTGTGAGCAATGTACTTTTATTAGAATTTTTTCAATACAGATCATTAAATGTAAACCAGCACATGTACATTTCATGGTTACAAACTGTTACAAAGGTATAAGGTCCATATAATAGTGTTTGGACTTTTTCTTTGTTGGTTTTAAGTTTTGTACGAGTACAGTTATTTTCCAAAAGATAAATTTCCATTACAGTAAATTAGTAAGGCCTGAGACCTCTAATAAACCCTTGCATATATTCTCTAGATCTCAACCTTGGTGAGATCAAGGTTGATAAATTAACCTAAAACCTTTCATGCCTCAACAGTAAACAAAATGTTTCTACTCAAACAATAAAAGTATAAGGCAAAAAAATAACCCCAATATCATTGGTGTCAGTAGGATCATGACCCCCCCCCCCAAGGGAGAATAGCCCCTCAACTAATGAGGCAACGCAGGTGCCTCAGTGACCTATGGAGAGGTGCTTGTATTGCAAAAGGAGATGTTGGACTACCTAAGCCTGGAGTAAAGGTGCTACAGGCATAGGCATACCAAAGGTTAGGACAGTGGTCTCCAAACTGCGGCCAGGGAGCCAGATGTGGCCCTTTGCTTGCCTTTTTCTGGCCTTTGGGGCACTATTCCTCCCACTGACATGAATGATGGCACACTATTCCTCTCAATGACAGCAATGAGGGGCCACTATTCCTCTCCCCGACACCAATGAAGGGCACTATTCCTCCCACTGATACCAATGAGGAGCACTATTCATCCCACTGGCATCAATGATGGCACATTATTCCTCTCAATGACAGCAATGAGGGGCCACTATTCCTCTCAACGACACCAATGAAGGGCACTATTTCTCCCACTGATACCAATGAGGGGCACTATTCCTCCCACTGACATCAATGATGGCACACTATTCCTCTCAATGAAAGCAATGAGGGGCCACTATTCCTCTCACCGACACCAATGAGGGGCACTATTCCTCCCACTGATACCAATGAGGGGCACTATTCCTCCCACTGATACCAATGATGGCACATTATTCCTCTCAATGACAGCAATGAGGGGCCACTATTTCTCTCAACGACACCAATGAAGGGCACTATTCCTCCCACTGATACCAATGAAGGGCACTATTCCTCCCACTGACATTAATGATGGCACACTATTCCTCTCAATGACAGCAATGAGGGGCCACTATTCCTCTCACCGACACCAATGAAGGGCACTATTCCTCCCACTGATACCAATGAGGGGCACTATTCCTCCCACTGACACCAACAATGGGGCACTATATTTCCCACTGACACCAACAATGGCATTGTTTACTCCCAATGACAGCAGGAAATTTTCTACTCTCAAAGGCCACAGTCCAGTCCCCTAAAGTCTGAAGGACTGGGTTAGGAGGTTTCCAATGTTCACCAAGGAGGAATTCTAATACAGGCAGGTGAGATAACTTGTAGTCAATGGTCTACTCGACTGCACAGTTTCCTTTAAAGCAGACCTATACTCTAAATTCAAACTTAATAAGTGAGACATCCCCCTCTTGTGACCTCTATTGGAAGTATGAAAGCCAAAAGCAGTGGTCAAACGTTCACTCACTAAGAGAGGCAAAGAAATTCAGCACAGCCTTTAATTGGTCAGTTTTTTCTGAACTTCACCTCTTAAATCCTTTTAACAGATTCCATCTGATTAACTCTCTGACATCTACAAACTGAAGCTCTGCTCACACAAAGTTTGTTTTTTGTCTGTTTTGCAGTGCTTTTTGCAGTTTGTTTTATGTTTTTCTTCATGCGTGTTTTTACCGCGTTTTGCTCAGCTCTCTTTTTTTTAGTTAAAGTGAATTTTTTTTGTTGCTGGACAGAATAAAGATGCAAAACGCGGCAAAAATGAAGCAAAAAGGCACTGCCATGCATTTCAGCACCTTCTCCATCCCTGACCCAAAAACTCAGCAGCTCAAAAAAGCATAGATGTGAACATGTTCCATAGGAAACCATGTTAAATGGACTGTAGAGCCTTTCTGCAAAAAAGTACTAAAAAATGCATTGGTGTGAACAGAGCCCTGCAGTACATGCAGACCAAGCTGACCAGCAAAAGTGACAATGACAGGGGGTGGAACAAACCATAACACTGCTAGAGCTTATAATGATCATCCTGGCATTATGTAAACCTGGACTTTCAATGAGCGCGAAAGCTGAGGTTCACTTTATTCCCTCCACCTCCTACAGCACACACTCACCTGCAAAGGAAGGCGAACATGTCCTACTGGAGGTGTGGGGAGGGGTGTGTACGGGGGAGGGGAGGGGTAGTCAAAGCAAATCTACTGGCATGGGCGAAACACAGGTTTATGCCGGCCATAGACGGGTCGAAAATCAGCCACTTTTTCGTCCAATAAAAAAATCGGCCGATTTTCGCACTATTAGTGGGTTCATTGGTCGTCCGTTTTACAGGGTTTTTGCACATTTTTTTTATCGGGCATGTTGAAAAATTCGCGGACCATTTTGACGATCGACCAATTTTCCCGGCAATGATTGGCAATTCGGCCGATCGTTTTACCGATAAAAAATCTGTGCATGAGCCGTGACCTGCAAGAAGAAGAAGAACAACAACAATTAGAAGAAGAAGAAGGAGAAGAAGAAGAAGAATTCCAGTCCACTATTATATTTTATATGAAAAAGTCTTGCGGTTCCAACAAATGTATCCATTTGTATCCAAATAAAAACATTGTAATCCAAATATTGTATTACAAGGTCACAATTGATGCAAATGCTGCCAACTTCTAGGCAGATATAAAAGACACAAATCAATGCATCTTTCAAGTCATTAAAGCCAAACTAAACTGTATCTGAGCACCTCAAATTGAAAAACTATTAAATTCATTTTGTTTATTTTCAAAGCAAACTCCCCCATTCATTCATGTCTCCATGCTTTATTTTGTTGAGAAATCACTTTGAACCCCCCCCCCCCCTAGCATTTCTAGCCATGGCCATCTTGAATAAGGGCAGATGATTCATGTAGTATTTACCTCCTGGAATCCATTTGCCCTTAGCTCAGGCGTGCAGGCAGGAGGGTGTGCTTAACTGAAAAAACCTCTCCTCCCCTCCACTGCTCCAGATGAAAGAAAAATATGCCCACGAAGACTCCTAGGATGTTTTACATCATTATGGCCTAGGCCAGAAACCAGGATGCAACTGAAGAAATGTAAAAAAAAATATAAAACAAATAAATATAATATACCTTCCTATCTATTTACTAAGGTTAACAGCATAAAAATTAAAAATAGTTAATGTTGATTGAGAAAGTTTAGTTCTGCTTTAATACATCATTACATTTATTTTTTATTTAATGAAAACAAAGTAAGTACCTGAACTGGCCTTGTATCAGCCTCTTGCAGTTCTGTACAGCAGGGCTGGAGTGTGTGCGGAAGAAGCAGAACAGTTCATAAGCTGACCAGAAGCATACTGATCCTCACAAGACCTCCTTCTCTCTAGTTCCCTGGTCTCCTCCTCCCATGCCCGCCTCCAGGACTTCTCCAGGGTGTCCCCCATCCTCTGGAACTCCCTGCCCCAACCCATCAGATTATCACCTACTCTCCTCTCCTTTAAGCGCACCCTGAAAACCCATCTCTTCAGGGAAGCCTACCCCACCCCCTGCTAACTTGCCGACCTCCTCCACTCTTCCTACCACTCCAGCCCCCACAGCTATCTCCTCCTGTGCCACCATCCCCTCCCTCCTAGATTGTAAGCTCAAAAGAGCAGGGCCCTCGATCCCCTCATGTTTTGCATTGTATTGGTATTGTTCTGTCACATGTTCTGTCCCCCTTTGTAATGTACAGCGCTGAGCGAACTATTGGCGCTTTATAAATACTGTATAATAATAATAATACTGACAGGAGGAGAGAACAGAGTGACAAATTGCAGATTGTAAGCTCCAAGGAGCAGGGCCCTCGAATCCCTCTTGTTTTGAATTTGTATTGTTACTGTACTGTCTCGTGTACCATCTCCCACCATAATGTAAAGCGCTGTAGATACTTTCGGCGCTATATAAATCCTGTATAATAATAATAAATGAGCTCATCGCAGTGCCTCATCACCTTTCAATGTCCAATCACAACCTGGAGTCAGTTCCGGGATAACCTGGGCTCAGAGGAAGGGGGTTGAATGATGCTAGCTGTGAGGTTGAGGACATCTAGTAGCAGAAAAAAGTACTGCAGAAAGAAATCTCTGGATTGAAGATAACTATTTCAGCAAAAACCTAATTTTGTTACTTCATCTTTTCATGGGCTATTCATTAATTATTTGGTAATTTTGGCTTTGCTGCTCCGCTTTTCCCATCCCTTGCTGCTGGCACATCAATCGGCCAAAAGAATATGGAATAAAAAAGAAGTTAATATATTGAATATTTTCATTCTATGTGCTAACTGCATGTTATCTGAATACAATCTATTCTCATGGTAGTTGGTCCTTTAAGCAGTTCTCTGCTTTGGAAATTCCATCGCTCCCACAATTAGAGGGCAGCCACTCTCTGTATTCCATATCCTGGATGGCGTTCTGCCATATCTATGTCCTGAGAGTATTTCAGGATTCTCCAGGTAACGTTTAATCACTCCGCGATGCTTGCACAGGTGAATTTAGGGCGGACGGCGAGGAACAATTAAGAGTCTTTCATAGTTGCATGTGCAGATATGCCAACATCAAACATTGAGTGGTCAGCATTTTTATCTGGCGGCACATATCACAGGATGACAGCTTATTAACATCTCTGGAGGCGTCACTTCAAGAGTCGAGCCATAAATTTGCTGTGAAGTGACAGTCGGCCCAGTGCTATGTTCCTTAATGGAGCTGATCCATATTAATAAATAGGAATCCACATTGTACAAAAATTGGTACAACGTCTGAACTGTCATGATGCTTCCCTTGTTACAACTCTAAGGGCCGGTTCACGCTATAGAAACGCAGCCCAGATGTGTTCCGGATGCGTTTCTTCATGTGCGTTTTTGATGCGTTGTTGGCACGCTCCGGTGCATTCTTTTAATACTTTCCAGTTAATTTTTCCCTCCTCCATTTTTCTTCAATTTAAATACGCACATGTGAGTTCCAGTGTATTTTTATCGCATTTCAACGCGTTTTTTATGCGTTTTACAGCATTTCAGTACAGCTCTGTGCAGGAAAAATGCAGTATGTTCTACTTTTTTGTCTGCAACTGGAACACACTGGGACTGCAACCTAGACTTACAGGATATGGCTGTACACAGGTATATGCAGCCTGGGCATAAACATATATATGCAAATGGACGTACACCCCTGGACGCAGCCAGACTGGGGTGTCCAGAGGTGTACATTTATATGCATGCAGGGGCGTATTTGCTGTGAGGCAAATAAGGCATTTGCCTTAGGCGGCATTTTTCAGGGGGAACAATCTGGGATACATGTACTCCCCGGGGGGAGCACCTTCCCCTCTGGGGGGTAAAAGTCACGGACCACCCAGGGAGAAGAGCCGCTGTCCAGAGGAGTCTGCCTGATCTCCAGGGTGGGGGAAGTGTCACACCAGGAATACCAACACCGGGAGATCCCCTCCCCCCACCCATACTTGGCCATGGACAGCCACTGCACCCGCTGCTTCAATTACTCTGGAGGAGGTGTCACCGGGAAAGTGTGTGTGTAAGGGGGGGGGGCGTATCAGATTTTTTTGTGTTGCCTAGAACAGCACAACATCTAAATACACTCCTGTATACATGCACATATATAATTACTGGTACATGCCTGCATGCAGCCGCATTCTGTAGTTCATTCGTACAGGTGTCTGTAAGCAAGACCTGTGGCTCCCGTTCGTTGAAATGCGGCTGTATTTCAGGCTATGAGGCCCAATATGATCTGCACATGAACTCCTATGGAAAGCTCACTTTAAAAAAACGTTTTCCCAAATCATAAATCTAATTTTATTATCCACAGAAATAAATCTGAATATTGCTAAGCGTTTATGTAAAGGCCTGAGTTAAGGATGTAAGTCTCATCTGGGGAAAAACAGCGCCTGAAAACAGTTGTATTTCACAATTACGAAGCACGGCGGTGTGTGCCGAGACAAATGATCATCTACCCAGCACCATCGCAGATGACAATCTGCAGCCATTCCATCAGATGGGCTCTGGGTACTGCCTGTAGATGCCGCAAATCACACCAGTGCATAACCGAATTAAGACCAAGAAAATGAGTTTACCCAGCATCCTCCTTGTTCACCCATAAGTCATGGAATTTTGTGACTTAGAAATGGTATGAAATTTCACTGAAAGCTTAGCTCAGCCACAACCTATTGTTCAGTTGTAAACAGGTACAGGTGAGTTAAGCAGATTTATAGACATGCAATGATTTTCAGTCTGCAGTTCCCTGTATTGCTTCCATTTACATAAAAATCAC
Organism: Staurois parvus; assembly: GCF_062004578.1. Classification (NCBI taxonomy): domain Eukaryota; kingdom Metazoa; phylum Chordata; class Amphibia; order Anura; family Ranidae; genus Staurois; species Staurois parvus. Next base: position 1,886,797 of record NW_028318374.1, read on the forward strand.
CACAAACCTCCACTCCTATAGACCAATGGTTCCCAACGGTCGGGCTAAGGCCTCCCTCTTCCTGGACTTCCAGTCAGCTGCAGATTTCTAACCTCCCAGCGTGTCACCCAACCTCCAACAGTGCCTATAGGCCCCTTGAGAGCCCTCAGCCCCTAAAGTGCTCCCAACCCCCTACAGTGCCCCTAGCGTGCTGCAGAGCCTACAGCCTTCCATAGTGCCAACATTCAACAGTGTTCCACTGTGTCCCCCAACCTCCTACAGTGCACCACAGCACCAGAAGATCCCTCTAGTCTCCCACAGTGCCCATAGGCTCCTTGAGATCCTCCAGACCCTGCAGTGCCCCTAGTATACTGCAAAGCCTTCAGCCTTCCATAGTGCCCCCAACCTTCAACAGTGTTCCTCAGTACCCCTTCCAACCTTTTAAAGTGCACCCCAGCCCAGCAGTGCCCTCCAGTCTCCCACAGTGCCCATAGGCCCCTTGAGATCCTCCAGACCCTGCAGTGCCCCTAGTATACTGCAAAGCCTTCAGCCTTCCATAGTGCCCCCAACCTTCAACAGTGTTCCCCAGTACCCCTTCCAACCTTTTAAAGTGCACCCCAGCCCAGCAGTGCCCTCCAGTCTCCCACAGTGCCCATAGGCCCCTTGAGAGCCTCCAGCCCCTGCAGTACTCCTAGTTTGTCACAGAGTTTCCAGCCTTCCATAGTGCCCCCAACCTTCAACAGCGTTCCACAGTACCACCCTAACCTCATACGGTGCACCCCAGCACTGTCCTCTATTCTCCCGCAGTTGAGTCCTTAGCTTCCTAAGTGACTCCAGCCCCCTGCAGTACCCCCTAGCTTGCTTCAGATCATCCAGCCTTCCATAGTGCCCCCAACCTGTCTCACAGTGCTCCCCAACCACCTATGGTGCACCCCAACACCAACAGTGTCCCTCAGTCTTCCACGGCACCCCTGAAAAAAACCCAGCCTCCTGGAGAGACCTTCACCCAAACAATTACCAGCTCCCTCCAGAAAACTTTTTCCCTCACAAGGCCACCAAGTCTTCTGCAGAATCCCCTAACCCCTTCCAGAATTCCCTCCACCCCCCAATGTGACACTCAACCCCATCCAGAGCCTTCCAACATTTCAATAAACATTTTATACTCCCATACTTTTATTTTTCTTATTTAATTTTTTACTGTTGGGGCATAGAGAATTTTGTAAGAATTTGCCATGCCGTAGTCTCAATAAGGTCAGGAACCACTGCTCTAATGCCCATTCCAGTACTATTTATTCTTCTTTTGCCATGTTCCTGTGGTAACAACAGCTTTTATTATGCCCCGTGGCATTGCCTATACACAGTGTATGGGCAGGTTCTTGGAGGCAAGGTTTTACTGGGAAGGAGATCAATATATGCATGTGGACGGGTACAAAGAAGGGTGGGGGATAGGCAGGGTTCTGTAGTCCAGCAGGATGGGCTGACAATGCTGGTTGGGATTCAATTACCACAAAAGCACAATGTTGACAGGAAGTTGGGAGCTCGTTGGATTTCTGGCAGATCAGCATGTATTTTCCTGTATTTGCAGCTTTTTAAGGGATAAACATGGGCATGCATTACAGAAATATTCTGAATATGTTATATTTTTCCCTAATGTACACTTTAAAGAGCAGCTGTACCTTCGATAAAGGCTACAGTAACTCCTCCCTCCTGAACTAATATAACAGCCCTCAACTCAACTTACCTAACTACTTACATCAGGAGGACAGCCAAAGCCAACTCCTTGCATTTATCTTCTACTTGGCAAATCATCTTCACTTCCGGCCGCACCTACACAGCATGCCATTAAAGACTTGTATAGGGATGTCTTCCAATTATCTATCTCTAGACCAGTGTTTCTCAACTCCAGTCCTCATGGACCCCCAACAGGTCATGTTTTCAGGATTTCCATTATTTTGCACAGGTGATTTGATCAGTTTCACTGCCTTAGTAATTACCACAGCTGTTTCATCTGAGGGAAATCCTGAAAACATGACCTGTTGGGGGTCCATGAGGACTGGAGTTGAGAAACACTGCTCTAGACCAAGGTTTCTCAACTAGGATTCTAGGAGTCCTCCAGGGTTTGCTAGGGGTTTCTTCAGCAATGTCAAATGTCAGATAGGTTCCCACTGACACCATTGATATTTTAGCTATCTGTAAGGGGTCATTCTTCCCAATGACCACAAGTGTAAGGAGCATTCTTCCCATAGCCATAACACTAATGCATCATGAGTTGTGGATATAGTCATTTTTAGCATAGGTTCCCTGAGACCAGACAGTTAATTGAAGGGTTCCTCTGGGTCAGTGTTTCTCAACTCCAGTCCTCATGGACCCCCAACAGGTCATGTTTTCAGGATTTCCCTCAGATGAAACAGCTGTGGTAATTACTAAGGCAGTGAAACTGATCAAATCACCTGTGCAAAATAATGGAAATCCTGAAAACATGACCTGTTGGGGGTCCATGAGGACTGGAGTTGAGAAACACTGCTCTGGGTTGAGAAGGTTGAGAAAGACTGCTCTAGTCGATAGGATCTCAATGTGCAAGCCCTGCTAGCACTGCAGAGAAATTTCATCTAGACAGAATGAAGATAGTGTTATTCTACTATGAAAGGTAAGTGGTTGGGATGGGGGTTGTAACTGTAGATTAGTTTAGAAGGGCTGGGGTGGTCTTTAATAAATGTACAGCTTTACTTTAAAGCAGAACTCCAGGCAAACAGCTAAATAAGGAGGGGTGGGCTCCCCCCAGACATACCTGCCCTCAATCTATCCATTATTATATATATGCTCCTACTATGGAGGCTCTCAAAATTTATAGCGTTAGGATTGCAGATTCTGGGGTGCCATGAAGAGGCTCTGCAGCTTACGCATGTATTTGCAAATGTGTGCAAACTAAACCTGTTTTTAACGTGAACTGTTAGACAGGACAATTTGGATGGTTGGTTGCAGGATTGCTTGTAAGTTGCACTGGGAATTTCTCGTTGTTGTTTGACATGTGTCACCCTTCCATGCACTCCTTGCTGCAAAGACCAGTTATAGATTGGGGCAGATGCCATTTATTTGTACCATTGGTAATTTGGTGAGTGAGGGCACTGGATACCTTTGCTGCCATTGTACTATATGCTGTTTGTCCAGTTTGCCCCTGTACCTTTAAGGAAAGTGGGCTCCCTCCAGGCATACCTTACCTCAATCTATCCATTATTATATTTGTGCTCCTACTATGAAGTCTCTCAAAATTTATAGAGTTAGGACTGCAGATACTGGGGTGCTGCGACATGGCCTCTGCAGCTTATGCATGTATTTGCAAATGTGTGCAAACTAAACCCTGTTTTTAATGTGAACTGTTAGACAGGATAATTTGGTTCTTGCAGGCTGACTGGTATGTTGTGCTGGGAAATATTATTTGCTGTTGTTTGAATCTGCTAAATAAACTTGTTTACATGTTTAGCGTCTGTGAAGGTTCTCATTTATCCAGGTCATGGTATACAGTATCTAGTAGTAGTTGGTCACATTCAACTTGACTCATTGAGGACATTTCATAACTGATCTAAGCTACTTCCTCAGTTTTTCAGTCTTCAACACTACAGAATAGTCCAGTTGAATGCGACCGACTACCACTAGATATGTTTACATTGCTACTGTGCAGGAGATTACAGGTAGCAAATATACACAGTCTTTTGGGTACTTATACTAGCTGTCCCATGAATCCATTCATCCATTCTTGTTGAATATGTAACTGGGCTAAATTGTTTTTTTTTCTTATATTCCTATAATTCAGGTTCAAATAAAATCTATAGCTCCAGAATTTTAATGTCTACCTATCTCCCTGTTGCCCAACCTGTGGCCCAGGGGCCACATGTGGCCCTTGGGCACCTTTTATACAGCCCTTGGGGCCCTTGCAGTTACTGATCTGTGTTTCTCCTATTACCCTGTTATTGTAGCTCTCCAGTCTACGACTGTCTCCTGAAGCATGTCCCCTTCTCCAACAACTACTATGACATATTTTCAGTCCCTAACAGTTTCCTGCAGCATGTTTGCAGTCTCTGACCATCTCTTGTATCATATTTGCAATCTCTGACCATCTCCAGTAGTATGTCCACAGTCTCTGACCATCTCTTGTATCATGTCTGCAGTCTCTGACCATCTCTTGTATCATATCTGCAATCTCTGACCATCTCCAGTAGTATGTGCACAGTCTCTGACCATCTCTTGTATCATGTCTGCAGTCTCTGACCATCTCTTGTATCATATTTACAATCTCTGACCATCTCCAGTAGCATGTCCAAAGTCTCTGACCATCTCTTGTATCATGTCTGCAGTCTCTGACCATCTCTTGTATCATATCTAAAATCTCTGACCATCTCCAGTAGCATGTCCAAAGTCTCTGACCATCTCTTGTATCATGCCCATAGACTTTGACCATATCCTGGGCAGCACAGTAGATAAGTGGTTAGCACTTCCACCTGGCAGTACTAGGGTCGCTGGTTTGAATCCCAACCACGGCACCACCTGCCTGGAGTTTGCATGTTCTGCCTGTGTGGGTTTCCTCCGGGTACTCTGGTTTCCTCCCACATTGCAAAGACATGCTGGTAGGTTAATTGGCTCCTGTCTAAATTGTCCCTAGTATGTGTATGTATGAATGTGAGTTAGGGACCTTAGATTGTACGCCCCTTGAGGGTTAGGGACTGATGTGAATGTACAATATATATGTAAAGTGCTACGTAAATTGATGGCGCTATATAAGTACCTGAAATAAATGATTAAAATATCCTGTTGTTTGTCTGCTAACAAATATTCACTGAATTTTATTTTGGTGATGTTAGGGGCCGCACTTGGGGCCCCCCATCATAAATGTTGACCACCAGTGACTGACTATCTATCTATCTATCTATTTTATTAGGTATCCCTGATGGTACTGTAGATATCCATGCAAATAAACACAGAAAGCATGCAGACGTAGTGGGGTTTAATTACTAAAACTGGAATACTACTAAAATATAATACTACTAAAATCTGGTGCAGCTCTGCATAGAGACCAATCAGCAGCCAGGTTTTATTGCTAAAGCTTAAGTGAGCAAGGTGAAGCTAGAAGCGGATTGGCTACCATGAACAGCTGCCCCAAATTCTGAGTGCTCCGGTTTTAGTAAATCTCACCCGGTATGTCAGTGGAATGGGTTATAGTACAAGATGTGTTGATGTGTCATCTCTGACTTCCAGGAATTTCACGCATTCAGCTTCTAGCTTCAACTTGTCTAGTTAAAGTATATGTAAATCCTCACCTTGTAAAACAGGCCATTCAGGTTTAATTAGAACTGAAAGGCAAAACATTTATGTATACATATAAAATATTATATACACCTCTTTTCCCCCCTTTTTATATGTCTTCACATACCCTCTGTTTTCAGCTGCATAAACACCAGCACACTGATGTTCCCAGTGAATGGCTTTTCTGGAGGGGGAGGTGTCAGGACAAGTCAGATCATTGAAGGAGGGCAAGCTGAGGCTACATTTATATGCATACAGACTTCTGTACACATATACAGTATTGTTGACCCGATTGTCCTTCTTGGATCCCTGAGCCATTAGCCCATCTCCACAGGTCATCAGGCAATGAGGTCCCTTAGTCACAGGGTCCAGCCCACCATCCAGTATTAGGTAGTCACCTGGAGTTAATCCAGGTTGGCCCCTCATTGGCTGCTTGTACCCAAAGACACTCTCTGCTCATTATTGACACAGAGAGGCATATGGGACTGGATCCTTTGACACTTGGGGTGTTCTGTTGGGTGTGCTTTAGGGCTGGTCATTAAAACAGGCAGGGTATTTTGGGGGTTATGGAGGAGTTAGTGGGCAAGTGTTTTACTCCAGCTCCCTCTGGGGGGGTGGCTGGGTCATGTGGGGGGGTGTGAGGGTGCTCCTGGGGGGCCACTGTGACTTTGGGGAGATCAGTGGTGGTGATGTGTGGAGGGGTGGGGGGCATTGTGTGGAGGGGTGGTGCGGGTGTTGTGGCCTTAGATTGGGGCAGATAGGTCACCTCCCTTGTACATCTCTTTCTTTTGGGGGTGCCCTTTTTATGGGCGAACTGTGGGAGGCGGTACGGTCCAGGTTTGGCACTTGTATCTACGATGCATTGTGATTTTAATTTCTAATAATATATTTGCATTAAACATTGGTTTGAGGGAAGCCTTATGGGTGTGTAGCCTATTTTCTTTTGCTTTGGTATTTGAGCAGGCTGAGTTCTCAGCACAGCTACAGAACTGACCACGCTGTGCTCGCATGCCTAGTGTGGTCAGTTTTTAATAGAAAAGCAGAGAAATTGGCAGGAACACCAGGGATTTCACACAAATGAAGTATTACAAAGAGACTAGGATATGTTTTCATACAAGTACATGGCACAGCAGGCACATATCAGGAATATGAAATGCTGGGTAAACAAAATCTTTAAGCTTTGAAAATGAAAACTGGAAGCTGATTGGCTGCCATGGACCGCTGCTCCAGACAGTAAATGTCTCTCTTGTTTAGTAGTGCAACACAATGATTGTGCTTTACTGCTCCCCCTACTTCCATGGCAGTCTATAGACTTTCACTGAAAACAATATCCTCTGGTGGCTTATCGCGCCCAGCAGCCTGCCCTGTGTGAAAACTCAAGTACCAGCCTGTGTATTAAATGAGACCATAAGCCAAGGCACAGCAAGCAAGGAGAAGTGTGAAAAGCCACATCAAAAAGCTATTTCCACAAAACGGAAAAATAATCCAAAATGAACACTCGCTGAAAATACACAACGCCTTCCACTTAATAAACATCCACAGGCACAGACAGCCCACTAGCACCAGTCAATGTGAAGCCACAGGGGATCAAGGAGATCAACCTGACCTGGATTCAACATATGGCTGGGTTTGGGATCTGGCGGATTTTCCTTTCCATAAATCCTTTACACTTTTGCCACCTCCTGTAGAGCCTGTCTGCGTTTAGACGATTCCGTGCGCCTCTGCTAAATCACTCGCCATTGTCATCGCTGAATGTACACTTCACTGCCTCCGAGCCCCCCCAAATCCTACTTCTGACTGTGAACCCAACCTGGGACAGGCACGTCACTCCGTGTGCTGACGTCACTCCTGTACCCAAGGGGTTAATGGGTTGGCTGCCTTCACTTCCACATGTATGTCAGTACAGAGCAGACACAGAATCATTCATATAGAAAGATAATGACACAAATATATAAAGAGAGAGAGAATGGAGAAGAGATAGACAGACAGATGGACAAATAGATAAGCAGGATTGAAGGATTGAGAGGAAGGAAGGGACAAACAAGAAGATAGATAGATAGATAGATAGATAGATAGATAGATAGATAGATAGATAGATAGATAGATAGATAGATAGATAGATAATGGAGGGATGGATGGATAATTGAATAGACAGATAGATAGATAGATAGATAGATAGATAGATAGATAATGAATGGATGAATGGAGGGATGGATGGATAATTGTATAGATAGATAGATAGATGGATAGATAGATAGATAGATAGATAGATAGATAGATAGATAGATAGATAATGAATGGATGAATGGAGGGATGGATGGATAATTGTATAGATAGATAGATAGATGGATAGATAGATAGATAGATAGATAGATAGATAGATAGATAGATAGATAGATAGATAGATAGATAGACACAGAGATAGATAGATAGATAGATAGATAGATAGATAGATAGATAGATAGATAGATAGATAGATAGATAGATAATGGAGGGATGGATGGATAATTGAATAGACAGATAGATAGATAGATAGATAGATAGATAGATAGATAGATAGATAGATAGATAATGAATGGATGAATGGAGGGATGGATGGATAATTGTATAGATAGATAGATAGATGGATAGATAGATAGATAGATAGATAGATAGATAGATAGATAGATAATGAATGGATGAATGGAGGGATGGATGGATAATTGTATAGATAGATAGATAGATGGATAGATAGATAGATAGATAGATAGATAGATAGATAGATAGATAGATAGATAGATAGATAATGAATGGATGAATGGAGGGATGGATGGATAATTGTATAGATAGATAGATGGATAGATAGATAGATAGATAAATAGATAGAATTGGTGGATGGATGGATATAAATGATTAGATAGATAGATAGATAGATCGATAGACAGATAATGAAAGGATGAATGGTATGATAGATAGATAGATAGATAGATAGATAGATAGATAGATAGATAGATAGATAGAATTGGTGGATGGATGAATATAAATGGATAGATAGATAGATAGATAGATAGATAGATAGATAGATAGATAGATAGATAATGAATGGATGAATGGTTTGATAGATAGATAGATAGATAGATAGATAGATAGATAGATAGATAGATAGATAAACACTTACACAATTATTGATATCAGATTTAAAAACAGAGGAAAAAAATATCCACATTTGGAAGAGTTAAAAATAATTTTCAGGATAACATTTTTATTGACCTATAATCTGATAACAGTCAACGCCCCTCTTGCCCCAGGATAAACACGGCATGAATATTTATAAACAATGATGTCTCAATCAGCCTAAACACCGAGAAAACACTGGGGGCAGCCCGTCCCCATGGCAGGCAGGACTACACTGACATCGTTGGTGGCGAAAAATCCAGCACATCAAAGTAAATGTAAGGCTAGATAAACACATTCATGTCCACGGCGATGAGAAGTGAAAGGATAGACGCTGCAATAGGCAGGAGAGAAGCAAGCCAGAGATGGTAAACTCTCCGGCAGTCATAGGCGAAGCCTTTCCAAGTACAACGTTTAGAATCGAAATGTTTCGGTAGTAAGCAAAAATGACCAGTGCGGAGGCATAGAGAGCCGGGGGTGCCTCGCTACAGCACCATATGGGAGAACACCATTCATTAAGGCAAGACATCAGGAAGGATGAGCACATAATCTCTCTCTTCACTAATGACTTACAACGTAGGGTGAGGATGGCGTTTGCAGCAAAAGATCATTAAAGGGTTATTAAATCTGAGCCCAAATGACATTATTATGCATTATTACCTTATAATAAAAGCAATGCATATTTATATATATATAAAGAGAAAGATAAAGGGAAGGAAAGAAAGAGAATGAGAGAGCAAATATTACATCTGCTACAAATATAAATATATAAATCTGCTAAAAATACAAATTTATTACAATGTTTGTGCTCATGAGTACATGTAAAGTCATATAATACAAACGTAGGAATGTAATATTTACACAGCAATAAGACAAAATGACCTGAAAAAACCCAGCCCTACAATAGATTTTTGCCAGCATTGGCCAATCACAGCATTGCTAGTGACATTTTGGTGGAGCATGCGGGCAGACACAATTGTAGGGTGGTCTCAGATGCTTACTGAAAGGTGTTTTCCATAAGAAATGTTAATAGTTTATTCACTGTATGCATTCCAAGCCTAACATTGCACAAAGTCGCAGCAAAAGTTGCAGCCCTGGGAGGTTCTTTGCAGGCCAGACGGTATCAGATGTCCACCAATGACAACTGCCCATCTGCAGCGGCCTGAGTCACTAATGGGTTAAGTAAACACCAAGGCTCCTGTTGACACATATCTTCGCTGTACCAGTCAACGCTAGCTGGAGGCGACACAGTGTAGCACTAAGAAGGCAGGCAGCGCCTAATAGCACAGGCACAGGATGCATCCAACGCACTTATTTTTTGAAGGAGGTTTTATATTCTGGGAGCCCGGGGGAATTCTTCTGCTACCTGGGCTAATAAATGGAGATCTAATCTCATCAGTGATGTTAAATCCTGCAAGCTAATGATCATCATAGCTTTATGTCGTCTCATTAGAGTCTGGAGAAGACCAGCTCACGCTAAGAAGGCTTTAACACTCTTAGCAAGCAACACCACCTTCCAGAGTTACTTGGGCAACACCACCGTGACCAGAGAGGTTGCTGCATGACCCCACTGCCAGCAAAGGGGGGAACGGGGGCCACAATTCTGTCTAGACAAAATATTCCAAAATTCTGTATATGCAATTCAGTGCATGCCTCCCAGTAAATGCAACCTAGTATATGCAACCCAGAGTATGCAACTCAGTATATGCAACCTAGAGTATGCAATTCAGTATATGCAACCCAGAGTATACAATTCAGTATATGCAACCCAGAGTATGCAATTCAGTATATACAACCCAGAGTATGCAATTCAGTATATACAACCCAGAGTATGCAACTCAGTATATGCAACCCAGAGTATGCAATTCAGTATATGCAACCCAGAGTATGAAACTCAGTATATGCAACCCAGTATAGGCAATTCAGTATATGCAATTTAGCATATGCAACCCAGTATATGCAATTCAGTATTTGAAACCCAGTATATGCAATTTAGTATAGCAACCCAGTATATGCAACCTAGTACAAGCATCCCAGAGTATGCAATTCAGTATATGCAACCCAATATATGCAATTTAGTATAGCAACCCAGTATATGCAACCTAGTATAAGCATCCCAGAGTATGCAATTTAGTATAGCAACCCAGTATATGCAATTCAGTATATGCAATTTAGTATAGCAACCCAGTATATTTAATTTAGCATAGCAACCCAGTATATGTAATTTAGCATAGCAACCCAGTATATGTAATTCAGTATATCCAACCCAGTATGCAAACCGATGTATGCAATTCAGTATATGCAACCGAGAGTATGCAATCCAGTATATGCAATTCAATACATGAAATTTAGTATATGCAATTCAGTATATGTAATTTAGCATAGCAACCCAGTATACGCATTTCAGTATATCCAACCCAGTATATGCAACCCAGTGTATTCAATCCAGAATATGCAATCCAATATATGAAATTTAATATATGTAACCCAGTGTATGCAGTTCAGTATATGCAACCCAGTAGAAGGAACCCATCATATGCAAATCAGTATACGCAACCCAGCATGTTCAATTCAGTACATGCAACCCAGTATATGCAATTCAGAATATGCAACTCAGTATATCCGAGTCAGTGTATGTCACCCAGTGCAATTCAGCCAGGAAACCTCTAACACTGTTAAAGGACACTGGCTTCCTATGGCACAAAACCTGCGCATTTGGAATTCAGAATTTTGTCATTTTGATTTTTTTGGCCCCAGCCCCCTAACGCCTTTGGTCCAGGAGAAGAGAGCCTAGCACTGGTGCTGATCAGTGGATGCACAAACAGCCTTCAAACTCCATATGTGACCATGTAAGCAATGGGGGTGCAGTAAGGGATTGGAGGAGTGGGGGGAGTGGACATGCTAACACAGAACATTGGCAGCGAAAGGTGTGGACGCTGTCACCATGGCTAAGCATTAACCCTTTCAGCAACCTGAAAACTGACACAGCAACAAGACAGCACCGAGGACAGGCGTGCCATCACAGCCAATCCAGATGCAGCTTTCATCAGTGTACAGCAATCAGGGTGATGGAATGGGGGCTGCCGAGTGCTCACGGTGGGCTACAGACCTGTGATAAATCAACACGGGCACGCAAGGGAGTTCAAAGTGCGTTCGCGTGTAGCAGCCCACCCCCACTGACCTAACTATGCCAAATCGATGCGAGTGTGCGTGTTTTGAAAGGTACTGCTTTGCACCCACTGAGCCAACTGGTCAGTTATGAGCATGCTCATTAACCCTTTGCACACCTTGTTTTTTGGCAGTTAAAATAAAAGACCGTGGAGGACGCCTGAACCCTTCTCAGGGATAGACGAGGTCGCGTAAAGTGCGTCAGCACGTAGCGACCGACCCCAACTAATCTGATGGCGCCAAACTAATGCAAGTGTGAGCATTTTGCACGTCTTCGGTAGCCCTTTGCACCCATAAAAATCAACCAATCTGCCATGGGCATGCTCATTAACTCTTTGCATGCCTTGGTTTTTCAGAAGCGCTCATTCAGAGATGACATAAGAAAAGTCATGTTCATGAAGGATGAGCAAGCCGAAAGTGTGGCAGCGCATAGCGGCACACCTGAACAGCGTCAAATGGCGGTGGGGGGTAATGTTTTGCATGCACTAAGTAGCCCTTTGAGCCCACTGGGTCAACTGCCATGCTCATTAACCCTTTGCATGCCTTAGTGCTTGGCAGCACCCATAGTTATAGTTAGACGCATGCCTATGGAGGATACCCATAGGCAGGCGTGGGCATGCAAAATGCGTCAGCAAGTAGCGGCGCTCCCCAACTGATCCGACGCACATCCTTGTTAGATTTCTGCATCCACCGCCTCAACCATCCAGCCATACTTATTAACTCTTTGCAAACCCTTTTTTTTACAGCACCCATGTATAGGCAAAAAAAAGGACTATAGGGGGTGCCTAAACCCTGTTCAGGGGCAGGCTGGGGCATGCAAAGTGCATCAGCATGTAGCTGCGCTCCCCAAATGATCTGAGGCACATCTTTGGTAGCCTTTTGCGCCCAACGCCCCGACCAGCCAGCCATGGACATGCTCATTAACCCTTTGGGCACCCTTTTTTTTTTTACAGCATGCAAAACGCGTCAGCGTGGAGCAGCACACCCCAACTGATCTGACACACATCCTTCGTCGCCCCTTTGCACCCACCGCCTCAACCGGCCAGCCATGGACATGCTCATTATCGCTTTGGGCACCTTTTTTTTTTTTCTACAGCACCCATTCAGTCAGAAAACAAATACCATAGAGTGTGCCTAAACCCTGTTCAGGGGCAGGCGAGGGCATGCAAAGCGCGTCAATGCGTAGCGGCGCACCCCAACTGATCTGACACGCATCCTTGGTCACCCTTTTTACCCACCGTCTCAACTGGCCAGCCATGGACATGCCCATTATCGCTTTGGGCACCCTTTTCTTTTCTTTATTTTTAACAGCACCCCTTCAGTCAAAAAAAAAACCCATAGAGGGTGCCTAAACCCAGGGCAGACGAGGGCATGCAAAGCACGTCAAAATGTAGCGGCGCACCCCAACTGATCCGACGCACATCCTTGGTAGCCCTTTGCGCAGACCGCCTCAACCAACCATGAACATGCTAATTAACCCTTTGGGCACCCTTTCTTTTCTTTTTTTTTTACAGCACCCATTCATAATCGGAAAAAAAAAAAGACCATAGATGGTGCCTAAACCCTGGACAGGGGCAGGTGAGGGCATGGAAAGCGCGTGTGCACCCCAACTGATCTGACACGCATCCTTGGTAGCCCTTTACGCACACCGCCTCAACCAGCCAACCATGGACATGCTAATTAACCCTTTGGGCACCTTTTGTTTTCTTTTTTTTTACAGCACCCATTCAAAGTTGGAAAAAAAAAAAAGACCATAGATGTGCCTAAACCCTGGGCAGGGGCAGGTGAGGGCATGCAAAGCGTGTGCGCACCCCAACTGATCTGACACACATCCTTGGTAGCCCTTTGCAGCCACCGTCTCAACCGGCCAGCCATGGGCATGCTCATGAACCCTTTGGGCACCCCCTTTTTTTTTTACAGTCAGAAAAAAAAAAAAGACCATAGATGGTGCCTAAACCCTGGGCAGGGGCAGGTGAGGGCATGCAAAGCGTGTGCGCACCCCAACTGATCTGACGCACATCCTTGGTAGCCCCTTGCGCCCACTGTCTCAACCGGCCAGCCATGGGCATGCTCATGAATCCTTTGGGCACCCTTTTTTTTTTTACAATCAGAAAAAAAAAAAGACCATAGATGGTGCCTAAACCCTGGGCAGGGGCAGGTGAGGGCATGCAAAGCGCGTCAATGAGTAACGGCGCACCCCAACTTATCCAACGCACATCCTTGGTAGCCCTTTGCGCCCACCGTCTCAACCGGCCAGCCATGGGCATGCTCATTACCCTTGGCCAGCATAAAAAGAAGAGAAGAGGAGGATGCCCAAACCCTGCCCAGGGTGCACCCCCTCCATCCCCCCTCCCTGTACCCCCTCCATCCCATCCCCATCCTCATCTCCCCAGCCTGGCTTGTATGCTGTGAGCTTCTCAGTGTCAGTTACACAACTTGCACTCTTTTCCCATCCACAGAGCTCCCCCTACCTCCATGCACAGACATGTCCATGATAAACAAACCTGAAGCATCCACTGAGATCAACACTGAGAAGGAGAGGAAAAAAAAAAAAGTAGCAGTAGTGTGAGTGTGCGGAGCAGCAGATCGTCTACAGAGTGCAAAGAGACCCCCAAACCCCAAAGTCTGGGCGCACCAAGGGGTGCAAAGAGCCCCCTCCCCCCACATTCCAAAAGTGTCGCAAATGTGTCGCAGCTTCTTCTCCAGTGCAAAACAATCACAATGACTGACCTGAAAAATACACAGACACACATAGACAAGGCAGGCTCCTACCTAAGCATGGCTGTCTCTCCTTGCCTGACGACCAGGTTGTCCACTGCGGGCCAGGAGTAGTCCATGCCCTGTCCGGCGGGCAGGCAGGAGGGCAGCAGACAGCACACACTGAGGATGACAGCGGCCAGCCACTGGTTTGAGCAGCAAGCAGCACCCTGCACCAACATCATCATGTCCATCACTGCTGGGGCTGCCCCTGTCAGCCTGGGATCCCTGGCAGAGCGAGGAGGAGGAAGGAAGGGAGGAGGAGGAGGAGTGCAGGACGGAGCTGCTGCTGCTGCTTGCTGGAGAATGAGCGAGGCTAGGCAGCTGCGGCAGCACACACGGCCCCCAGGCTCTCAGCCGGTTGCCATGCGGCCGTTTCCTTAGCAACCACAACCAGGGAGTGATGCTGCTGGTGGTGGTGATGGAGCAGAGAGATAGTGCAACACCCAGCAGCGGAGGCACCCTGCGCACCGCCACCCCTCCTCTCCGCCTGCCTGCCGCTGCCTGACAGCCGACTCACAGCAGCATCACCATGGGGGAGGGAAGGGTTAATGGTGGAGGGAGAGTCACAGAACTTTTAATTAGTCTGAAGCGGAGAATAATTCCAGGAAGGGAAGATCTCCTCTCACTTCTTCCTCCACTTCTAGTGCTTGTCCATTCTGTGCTGTCTGTGTGCTCCTCTCCTGATGCTCCTCTCCTGATCACTCTGTGCACTTCTCTGCCTTCTGTCCCTCAGTGGGTTTCCTCCGTCCTCTCCTCTAATCAGCCTATTTCTCTCACTTCTATCCCTCTCTTCTCTATAATGACCTTTCTTCCAGCCTTGTATTTCCCCTGTCCTGTCTGTCTACACCTTCCCCTGTCCTGTCTGTCTACACCTTCCCCTGTCCTGTCTGTCTACTCCTTCCTCTATCCCTTCTATCTACTCCTTCCTCTATCCCTCCTTTCCTCTATCCCTCCTTCCCTCTACTCCTTCCTCTATCCCTCCTTCTCTCTCTATCTACTCCTTCCTCTATCCCTCCTTTCCTTTATCCCTCCTTCCCTCTACTCCTTCCTCTATCCCTCCTTTCCTTTATCCCTCCTTCCCTCTACTCCTTCCTCTATCCCTCCTTTCCTCTATCCCTCCTTCTCTCTACTCCTTCCTCTATCCCTCCTTTCCTCTATCCCTCCTTCTCTCTACTCCTTCCTCTATCCCTCCTTCTCTCTCTATCTACTCACTGCTCTATCCGTCCTTCCCTCTACTCCTTCCTCTATCCTTCCTTCTCTCTCTGTCTACTCCTTCCTCTATCCCTCCTTCCCTCTACTCCTTCCTCTATCCCTCCTTTCCTCTATCCCTCCTTCCCTCTACTCCTTCCTCTATCCCTCCTTCTTCTCTCTATCTACTCCTTCCTCTATCCCTCCTTCTTCTCTCTATCTACACCTTCCTCTATCCCTCCCTCTTCTCTCTATCCACGCCTTCCTCTGTCCCTCCTTCCCTCTATCTGCAACTTCCTCTATCCCACCTTCCCTCTATCTACAACTTCATCTATCCCTCCTTCCCTCTATCTACTCCTTACTCTATCCCTCCTTCCCTCTTTCTACACCTGCCTCTATCCCTCCTTCTCTCTGTCTACTCTTTCCTCTATCTTTCCTCTCTACTCCTTCCTCTATCCCTCCTTCTCGCTCTCTCTCTACTCTTTCCTCTATCCATCCATCCTTCTCTCTACTCCTACCTCTTTCCCTCCTTCCCTCTACTCCTTCCTCTATCCCTCCTTCTTCTATCTACTCCTTCCTCTATCCCTCCTTCCCTCTACTTCTTCATCTACCCTTCCCTCTTTCTACTTCTCCCTCTATCTCTCCTTCTCTCTATCTAATTCTTCCTCTATCCCTCCTTCTCTCTCTATCTACTCCTTCCTCTATCCCTCCTTCACTCTATCCCTCCTTTCTACTATCCCTCCTTCTCTCTACTCCTATCACTATCCCTCCTTCTCTCTACTCCTTCCTCTATCCCTCCTTCTTCTATCTAACTACTGCTTCCTCTATCCCTCCTTCCCTCTACTCCTTCCTCTAGCTCTCATTCTTCTCTCTATCTACTCCTTCCTTGATCCCTCCTTCTTCACACTCTCTACAGCTTCCTCTATCCCTCCTTCTCTCTATCTACACCTTCTTCTATCACTCCTTCCCTCTGTCTACACCATCCTTTAGCCCTCATTTTTCTCTCTATCTACTTCTTCTTCTATCCCTCCTCCCCTCTACTCCTTCCTCTATCCCTCTTTCCCTCTATCTACACCTTCCTCTATCCTTCCTTCTCTCTCTCAACTCCTTCCTTTATCCCTCCTTCTATCTACTCCTTTCTCTATCTCTCCTTACCTCTACTCCTTCCTCTATTATTCCTTTCCTCTACTCAGTCCTTTATCCCACCTTCTCTCTACTCCTTCATCTGTCCCTCCTTCTCTATATTCCATCCTCTATCCCTCCTTCCCTCTTTATTCTATCCCTCCTCCTTCTCTCTCTCTACTCCTTATTTTATCCCTCCTTCCCTCTTCTCCTCCCTCTATCCCTCCTTCTTCTCTCTCTCTACTTCCTCTAACCCTCCTTCCCTCTATCTACACCTTCCTCTATCCTGCCTTCTTCTCTCTATCTACACCTTCCTCTATCCATCCTTCTCTCAATTTTCTCCTTCCTCTATCGCTCCTTCCCTCTATCTACTCCTTCCTATATCCTTCCTTCCCTCTACTCCTTCCTCTATCCCTCCTTCTTTTCTCTATCTACTCCTTCCTCTATCCTTCCTTCCCTCTACTCCCTCCTCTATCCCGCCTTCTCTCTACTGCTTCCTCTATGCCTCCTTCTCTCTACTCCTTCCTCTATCCCTCCTTCTCTTTACTTCCTCTATCCCCCCTCTCTACTCCTTCCTTTATCCCTCCTCTCTACTCCTTCCTCTATCCCTCTTTCTCTCCACTCCTTGCTCTATCCCTCCTTCTCTTTACTCCTTCCTCTATCCCTCCTTCCCTCTACTCCTTCCTCTATCCCTCTATCTTCTCTCTATCTACTCCTTTCTCTATCCCTCCTTCGCTCTACTCTTTCCTCTATCCTTCCCTCTTCTCTCTATCTACTACTTCCTCTATTCCTCGTTCTTCTCTCTATCTACACCATCCTCTCTCCCTCCTTCTCTCTGTCTACTCCTTCCTCTATCCCTCCTTATCTCTTTATCTACTCCTTTCTCTATCCCTTCTTCCCTCTAATCCATCCTCTAGCCCTCCATCCCTCTATTTACAGTTTCCTCCATCCCTCCTTTCCTCTACTCCTTCCTCTATTCCTCCTTCTCTTTCTCTACTCCTTCCTCTATTCCTCTTTCCCTCTATCTACACCTTTCTCTATCCCTCCTTCTTCTCTCTATCTCTTCTCTCTATCTACACCTTCCTCTATCCATCCTTCTTCTCTCAATCTACTCCGTCCTCTATCCCTCCTTCCCTCTATCTACTACTTTCTCTATCCCTCCTTTCTACATCTTCCTCTTTCCCTCTTTCTCCCTACTCCTTCCTCTATCCCTCCTTCTCTCTATATACTCCTTCCTCTATCCCTCCTTCCCTCTACTCCTTCCTCTATCCCTCCTTACATCTACTTATTCCTCTATCCCTCCTTCTCTTTACTCCTTCCTCTATCCCTCTTTCTCTCTACTCCTTCCTCTATCCCTCTGTCTACTCCTTCCTCTATCCCTCCTTCTCTCTACTCCTTCCTCTATCCCTCCATCTCTCTACTACTTCCTCTATCCCTCCTTCTCCTCTCTGTCTACTCCTTCCTCTATCCCTCCATCTCTCTACTACTTCCTCTAGCCCTCCTTCTTCTCTCTGTCTACATCTTCCTCTATCCCTTCCTCTTCTCTCTATCTGCTCCTTCTGTCCCTCCTTCCCTCTTTCTACACCTGCCTCTATCCCTCCTTCTTCTCTTTGTCTACTCTTTCCTCTATCTTTCCTCTCTCTATCTACTCCTTTTTCTATCCCTCCTTCCTCTATCCTTCCTTCTCCCTACTCCTTCCTCTATCCTTCCTTCTCTCTACACCTCCCTCTATCCCTCCTTCCCTCTACTCCTACCTTTATCCCTCCTTCTCTCTATATCTACTCCTTCCTCTATCTCTTTTTCCCTCTACTTATTCCTCTATCCCTCCTCTTTACTCCTTCCTCTATTCCTCCTTCTCTCTTCTCCTTCCTCTATCCCTCCTTCTCTCTACACTTTCCTCTATCCTTCCTTCTTTCTACTCCTTCCTCTATCCCTCCTTCTCTCTACTCCTTCCTCTATCCCTCCTACTTCTCTCGGTCTACTCCTTCCTCTATCTCTCCTCTATCTACTCCTTCCTCTATCCCTCCTTCCCTCTCCTCCTTCCTTTATCCTTCCTTCTCTCTACTCCTTCTTCTATCCCTCCTTCCCTTCACTCCTTCCTCTATCCCTCCTTACCTCTATTTATTACTCCATCCCTCCTCTTTACTCCTTCCTCTATCCCTCCTTCTCTCTTCTCCTTCCTTTATCCCTCCTTCCTCTATCCCTTCTTCTCTCTACTCCTTCCTCTATCCCTCCTTCTCTCTACTCCTTCCTCTATCCCTCCTTCTCTCTCTATCTACTCCTTCCTCTATCTTTCCTTCCCTCTACTCCTTCCTCTATCCCTCCTTCTCTCTACTCCTTCATCTATCCCTTCTTCTCTCTCTATCTACTCCTTTCTCTATCCCTCCGTCTCTCTACTCCTTCCTCTATACCTCCTCCTTCTCTCTATCTACTCCTTAATCTATTCCTCCTTCCCCCTATCTACACCTTCCTCTATCCCCCCTTCTCTCTATCTACACCTGCCTCTATCCCTCCTTCTCTCTGTCTACTCTTTCCTCTATCCCTCCTTCTCTTTCTATCTACTCCTTCCTCTATCCCTCCTTCCCTCTACTCCTGCCTCTATCCCTCCTTCTCTCTACTCCTTCCTCTTTGCCTCCTCCTCTCTACTCTTTCCTCTATCCCTCCTTCTCTCTACACCTTCCTCTATCCTTCCTTCTCTCTACTCCTTCCTCTATCCCTTCTTCTCTCCACTCCTTCCTCTATCCCTCCTTCTCTTTCTGTCTACCTCTTTCTATATTCCTCCTTTCATCTACTACTTCCTCTATCCCTCCTTCTCTCTCTACTTTTTCCTTTCCTCTATCCCTCCTTCTCTCTACTCCTTCTATCTACACCTTACTCTGTCCCTCCTTTTCTTTATCTACTCCTTCCTCTATTCTTCCGTCTCTCTCAGTATCTACTCCTTCCTCTATCTCTCCTTCCCTCTACTCCTTCCTATGTCCCTCCTGTACTCCTTCTTCTGTCGCTCCTTCTCTCTACTCCTTCCTCTATCTTTCCTTCTCAATCTACTCCTTTCTCTATCTACACCTTCCTCTATCCCTCCTTCTTCTCTCTATCTACACCTTCCTCTATCACTCCTTCCGCTCTTTATCTACTCCTTCCTCTATCCCTCCTTCCACTCTTTGTCTACTCCTTCCTCTATCCCTCCTTCCCTCTACTCCTTCCTCTATCCCTCCTTCCCTCTTCTCCTTCCCTATCCCTCCTTCTCGCTCTATCTTCTCCTTCATCTATCTTTCCTTCTCTCTATTCTTTCCTCTATCCCTCCTTCCATCTACTCCTTCCTCTATCCCTCCTTCTTCTCTCTGTCTACTCCCTCCTCTATCCCTCCTTCTCTCTACCCCTTCCTCTTTCTCCTTCCTCTACTCCTTCCTCCTTACTCTATCCCTCCTTTCGTCTACTCCTTCCTCTATCCCTCCTTCCCTCTACTCCTTCCTCTATCCCTCCTTCTCTCTCTATCTATTCCTTCCTCTATCCCTCCTTCCATCTACTACTTCCTCTATCCCTCCTTCTCTCTACTCCTTCCTCTATCCATCCTTCTCTCTCTGTCTACTCCTTCCTGTATCTCTCCTTCCCATTACTCCTTCCTCTATCCCTCCTTCTCTTTCTACTCCTTCCTGTATCCCTCTTTCTCTCTACACCTTCCTCTATCCTTCCTCCTTCTCTCTATCTACACCTTCCTCTGTCCCTCCTTTTTTTTCTCTATCTACTGCTTCCTCTTTCCTTCCGTCTCTCTCAGTTTCTGCTCCTTCATCTAGCTCTCCTTCCCTCTACTCCTTCCTATGTCCCTCCTTCTCTGTACTCCTTCTTCTATCGCTCCTTTCTCTACTCCTTCCTCTATCTTTCCTTCTCTCTCTATCTACTCCTTCCTCTATCTACACCTTCCTCTATCCCTCCTTCTTCTCTCTTTCTACACTTTCCTCTATCCCTCCTTTCTCTCTCTATCTACTCCTTCCTCTATCCCTCCTTCTCGCTTTTTGCCTACTCCTTCCTCTATCCCTCCTTCCCTCTTCTCCTTCCCTATCCCTCCTTTTCGGTCCTTCTCCATCTTCTCCTTCCATTATCTTTCCTTCTCTCTATTATTTCCTCTATCCCTCTTTCCCTCTATTCCTTCCACTATCCCTCCTTCTTCTCTTTGTCTACTCCCTCCTCTATCCCTCCTTCTCGCTACCCCTTCCTCTCTCCCTCCTTCCCTCTACTCCTTCCTCTATCCCTCCTTCTTCTCTCTGTCTACTACTTCCTCTGTCCCTCCTTCCCTCTACTCTTTCCTCTATCCCTCCTTCCCTCTACTTCTTCCTCTATCCCTCCTTCCCTCTTCTCCTTCCCTATCCCTCCTTCTCTCTCTCTCTTCTCTTTCTTCTATCTTTCCTTCTCTCTATTCCTTTCTTATCCCTCCTTCCCTCTACTCCTTCCTCTATCCCTCCTTCTCTTTCTACACCTTCCTCTATCCCTCTTTCTCTCTACACCTTCCTCTATCCTTCCTCCTTCTCTCTATCTACATCTTCCTCTATCCCTCCTTTTCTTTCTCTATCTACTCCTTCCTCTATCCATCCGTCTCTCTCAGTTTCTACTCCTTCCTCTATCTCTCCTTCCCTCTACTCCTTCCTATGTCCCTCCTTCTCTGTACTCCTTCTTCTATCGCTCCTTCTCTCCACTCCTTCCTCTGTCTTTCCTTCTCTATCTACTCCTTCCTCTATCTACACCTTCCTCTATCCCTCCTTCTTCTCTCTATCTACACCTTCTTCTATCCCTCCTTCCCTCTACTCCTTCCTCTATCCCTCCTTCCCTCTTCTCCTTCCCTATCTCTCCTTCTCTCTCTATCTTCTCCTTCCTCTATCTTTCCTTCTCTCTATTCCTTCCTCTATCCCTCCTTCCCTCTACTCCTTCCTCTATCCCTCCTTCCCTCTTCTCCTTCCTTATCTCTCCTTCTCTCTCTATCTTCTCCTTCCTCTATCTTTCCTTCTCTCTATTCCTTCCTCTATCCCTCCTGCCCTCTACTTCTTTCTCTATCCATCCTTCTCTCTCTGTCTACTCCTTCCTGTATCTCTCCTTCCCATTACTCCTTCCTCTATCCCTCCTTCTCTTTCTACTCCTTCCTGTATCCCTCTTTCTCTCTACACCTTCCTCTATCCTTCCTCCTTCTCTCTATCTACACCTTCCTCTGTCCCTCCTTTTTTTTCTCTATCTACTGCTTCCTCTTTCCTTCCGTCTCTCTCAGTTTCTGCTCCTTCATCTAGCTCTCCTTCCCTCTACTCCTTCCTATGTCCCTCCTTCTCTGTACTCCTTCTTCTATCGCTCCTTTCTCTACTCCTTCCTCTATCTTTCCTTCTCTCTCTATCTACTCCTTCCTCTATCTACACCTTCCTCTATCCCTCCTTCTTCTCTCTTTCTACACTTTCCTCTATCCCTCCTTTCTCTCTCTATCTACTCCTTCCTCTATCCCTCCTTCTCGCTTTTTGCCTACTCCTTCCTCTATCCCTCCTTCCCTCTTCTCCTTCCCTATCCCTCCTTTTCGCTCCTTCTCCATCTTCTCCTTCCATTATCTTTCCTTCTCTCTATTATTTCCTCTATCCCTCTTTCCCTCTATTCCTTCCACTATCCCTCCTTCTTCTCTTTGTCTACTCCCTCCTCTATCCCTCCTTCTCGCTACGCCTTCCTCTCTCCCTCCTTCCCTCTACTCCTTCCTCTATCCCTCCTTCTTCTCTCTGTCTACTACTTCCTCTGTCCCTCCTTCCCTCTACTCTTTCCTCTATCCCTCCTTCCCTCTACTTCTTCCTCTATCCCTCCTTCCCTCTTCTCCTTCCCTATCCCTCCTTCTCTCTCTCTCTCTTCTCTTTCTTCTATCTTTCCTTCTCTCTATTCCTTTCTTATTCCTCCTTCCCTCTACTCCTTCCTCTATCCCTCCTTCTCTTTCTACACCTTCCTCTATCCCTCTTTCTCTCTACACCTTCCTCTATCCTTCCTCCTTCTCTCTATCTACATCTTCCTCTATCCCTCCTTTTCTTTCTCTATCTACTCCTTCCTCTATCCATCCGTCTCTCTCAGTTTCTACTCCTTCCTCTATCTCTCCTTCCCTCTACTCCTTCCTATGTCCCTCCTTCTCTGTACTCCTTCTTCTATCGCTCCTTCTCTCCACTCCTTCCTCTGTCTTTCCTTCTCTATCTACTCCTTCCTCTATCTACACCTTCCTCTATCCCTCCTTCTTCTCTCTATCTACACCTTCCTCTATCCCTCCTTCCCTCTACTCCTTCCTCTATCCCTCCTTCCCTCTTCTCCTTCCCTATCTCTCCTTCTCTCTCTATCTTCTCCTTCCTCTATCTTTCCTTCTCTCTATTCCTTCCTCTATCCCTCCTGCCCTCTACTTCTTTCTCTATCCCTCCTTCTTCTCTCTGTCTACTCCCTCCTCTATCCCTTCTTCTCTCTAACCCATCCTCTCTCCCTCTTTCCCTCTACTCCTTCCTCTATCCATCCTTCTTCTCTCTGTCTACTACTTCCTCTATGCCTTCTTCCCTCTACTCCTTCCTCTATTCCTCCTTCTCTCTAATCCTTCTTCTATCCCTCCTTCCCTCTACTCGTTCCTCTATCCCTCCTTTTCTCTCTGTCTATTCCTTCCTCTATCCCTTCTTCTCTCTACTCCTTCCTTTATCCCTCCTTCCCTCTACTCCTTCCTCTATCCCTCCTTCTCTCTACTCCTTCCTCTTTCCCTCCTTCCCTCTACTCCTTCCTCTATCCCTCCTTCTCTCTCTATCTACTCCTTCCCCTATCCCTCCTTCTCTCTACTCCTTCCTCTATCCCTCCTTCCGTCTACTCCTTCCTGTATCCCTCCTTCCCTCTACTCCTTCCTCTATCCATCCTTCTCTTTCTGTCTACTCCTTCCTCTATCCCTCCTTCCCTCTACTCCTTCCTCTATCCCTCCTTCCATCTACTCCTTCCTCTATCCCTCCTTCTCTCTACTCCTTCCTCTATCCATCCTTCTCTCTCTGTCTACTCCTTCCTGTATCCCTCCTTCCCATTACTCCTTCTTCTATCCCTCTTTCTCTGTACACCTTCCTCTATCCTTCCTCCTTCTCTCTTTCTACACTTTCCTCTGTCCCTCCTTCCTTTCTCTATCTACTCCTTCCTCTATCCCTACTTCCCTCTACTCCTTCCTATGTCCCTCCTTCTCTGTACTCCTTCTATTGCTCCTTCTCTCTACCCTTTCCTCTGTCCCTCCTTCCCTCTATCTACACCTTCCTCTATCCCTCCTTCTTCTCTCTATCTACTCCTTCCACAGTCCCTCCTTCTCGCTTTCTGCCTACTCCTTCCTCTATCCCTCCTTCCCTCTTCTGCTTCCCTATCTCTCCTCTATCTCTCCTTCTCTATTCTTTCATCTATCCCTCCTTCTCTCTACTCCTTCCTCTATCCCTCCTTCTTCTCTCTGTCTACTCCCTCCTCTATCCCTCCTTCTCTCTACTCTTTCCTCTATCCCTCCTTCACTCTACTCCTTCCTCTATCCATCCTTCTCTATCTACTTCCTCTGTCCCTCCTTCTTTCTCTTTCTACTCCTTAATCTATCCCTCCTTCCCTCTATCTACACCTTCCTCTATCCCTCCTTTTTTTTTCGCATCTCTATCCTCCTCTATCTCACCTCCCTCCTCTATTACTCCAGCTTGCAATCCCTCTCTTCTATCCTTCTCCCCCCTTCTCTTTATGTACACCATCCTTTATCTCTCCTTTTCTCTCCATTTACTCCTTCCTCTTTCCCTTCTTCTCGCTACACCTTCCTCTATCCCACCTTCTGTCTACTCCTTCCTCTATCCCTCCTTCCCTCTACTCCTTCCTCTATCCATCCTTCTCTTTCTATCTACTCATTCCTCTATCCCTCCTTCTTTCTCTATATACTCCTTTCTCTAGTCCTCTTACATCTCTCTATCTACTCCTTCCTCTATCCCTCTTACTTCTCTCTATCTACTCCTTCCTCTATCCTTCCTTCCCTCTATCTACACCTTCTTCTATCCCTCCTTCTCTCTATCTACTCCTTAATCTATCCCTCCTTCCCTCTGTCTACACCTTCCTCTATCACTCCTTCTCTCTGTCTAGACCTTCCTCTATCCCTCCTTCTACTCTCTGTCTACACCAGGGGTGTCCAAACTTTTTTCAAAGAGGGCCAGATTGGATGAAGTGAACATGGTGGAGGGCCGAACATTTTTCCAAACATTCTTTGAACCATTACAATTAAATGCAAATCAATTATTTTATGCCAAGTTACCGTATTTTTTGCCGTATAAGACGCACCTGACCATAAGACGCACCTAGGTTTTAGAGGCAGAAAACAGGAAAAAAAAAAATTCTGAACTAATGGACTGCAGACACAGTACAGGAGATGACCAGAGACTGCGGACAGCACAGGGATGACCAGAGACTGCGGACAGCACAGGGATGACCAGAGACCGCGGACAGCACAGGGATGACCAGAGACTGCGGACAGTACAGGGATGACCAGAGACTGCGGACAGTACAGATGACTGCTGACCTTTGGGGAGGTGGGGAGCGGGTACCTGAATTTGACAGGTACCCGCTCTTACTTCCACAGTTGTTCTTTGATCTTACCTGTTCCTCGATCCAGCCGCGCGCTGTCTTCCCGGCTTCTGTAATGGCGCTCGGCATGACAGCCGGGTGCCCAGTGCGCATGAGCGAGAAGCACTTGCGCTTTGTGATTGGTGCGGTGGCTTCTGGGATCTGTCATGTGTCCCAGGTACCGCCTTACCATTCACAAAAAGCACCGCTTCTTGCGCATGCGCACTTGGCACCCGGCTGTCATGCCCAGCGCCCACACTACAGAAGCCGGGAAGACAGCGCGCCGCTGGATAGAGGAACAGGTAAGGTCCCGCTGCAGAGCTGAGCGGCCGGCCCGGTATTCTGACACGGCCGCGGTGGAAATACCGGACCAGCCGCTCCATATTCGCTCCATAAGACACACTGACACACTGACATGGAGGGCCGTATTAAACCGACCCTCGGGCCGTAAATGGCCCGCGGGCCGGAATTTGAACATGCCTGGTCTACACCTTTCTCTGTCCTTCCTTCTCTCTATCTACACCTTCCTGTATCCCTCCTTTTTTTTTCTCATCTCTATTCTCCTCTCTCTCACTTCCCTCCTCTATTACTCCACCTTGCAATCCCTCTCTTCTATCCTTCTCCCCCCTTCTCTTTATGAACACCATCCTCTATCTCTCCTTGTCTCTCCATTTACTCCTTCCTCTTTCCCTCCTTCTCTCTACACCTTCCTCTATCCCTCCTTCTTCTTTCCATATACTCCTTCCGCTCTCCCTCCTTCTCTTTACACCTTCCTCTATCCCTCCTTCTTTTCTCTATCTACACCTTCCTCTATCCCTCCTTCTTCTCTCTATCTACTCCTTACTCTATCCCTCCTTTCCTCTATTTTCACCTGCCTGTGTCCCTCCTTCTCTCTATCTACTCCTTCCTCTATCCCTCCTTTTTTTCTACACCTTCATCTCTCCTTCTTCTCTCTATCTATTCCTTCCTCTATCCCTCCTTCACTTTATATACACCTTCCTCTAACGCTTCATCCCTCTATCTACATCTTCCTCTATCCCTTCTTCCCTCTATCTACACCTTCCTCTACCCCTCCTTCCCTCTAGCTACACCTTCCTCTACCTCTCCTTCCCTCTATCTACACCTTCCTCTATCCCTCCTTTTTTTCTCATCTCTATCCGCCTCTCACCTCTTTACTCTATTACTCCAGCTTGCAATCCCTCTCTTCTATCCTTTCTTCCCCTTCTCTTTATGTACACTGCATCCCTCATTCTTCTCTCTCTACGATCTTTATCTTTTTTCTCTATTACGTATTTCTTCTTCCTATATCTCCTCTTATCTCGTTTTCTCTTTCTCTTCTGTCCTATTTTTTCCTTTTTCTATCACTCTTTCTTCCCTTCTTCTCTCTCACCTCCCTCCTTTAACTCTTCTGTTCTCAATCCCTCTCTTCTATACTTCTCTTCTTTTTTCTGTATCTACTCCTTCTTTTCCTTTTTATTCTCCCTCTTCCATCCTTCTCCATATCTTCACCATCCTCTATCCCTTCTTCTTCTCTCTCTTCTATCCTTCTCTTTTTTCTCTGTTATGTATTTCTTCTTCCTGTATCTGCCACACTTCCTTCTCCCCTTTTTTTTTCTAAATCTCTATCTGCTCCTTCCACATTTCCCCCTTCTCTCTCTTCTATACTTATCTCTATCTACACATTCCTCTGTCCTTTACATCCTTTTTTTCTCTCTCTTCCTCCCCCCCCACACACACACTCTCTAGCTACTCTTTCCTCTACTGCTCCTCCTTCTCTCTCTTCTATCCTTTCTCTCTCTCTATTCTTTCTCTTCTCCTTACGGTATCTTTTCTTTTCTCAATCCCTCTTTTCTCACTTTTATTCTTTCTTCCTTTCTTCTCTCTCCCCTCTTATCTGTATCTATTCCTTTCTTTATCCCTCCTTTTTCTCTCTCTTTTGTCCTTCTCTATTTCTTTGTGTCTTTCTGTATCTCTCATCTTCTTAATCTCTCTCTGGAGTTTCTCACTTTTATCCTTCTTCCTTCCCTTCTTCTCTCTCACCTCCCTTCTCTATCATCCCTGTGTTCTTCCATGTTTCTTAAATGTTCTCTCGATCCACTCCCTACTTCATCCCTCCATCTATTCTCTCTTCTATCCCTTTCTCTTCCTTTCTTCTTTCTTTGCTCCTTCTTCTATCTTCCTCTTCTCAATCTATCTCTCTCATTTATGTCACTCACTTCTCTCTCATCTCCCTCCTCTATCACTCATGTTTTCAATCTCTCTTTTTTATCTTCTCTCCAGCCCCATCTCACTATCTACCACTCTCTTTGTTCCTCCTTTTCTTTCACTTCTATCCTACTTTCTTCACTCCTTCCTGCATATTAGCTCTCCTTAATCTCTCAACTTTCTCACTGCTATCCTTCTTTCTTCCATTTTCTCTCACTTTTCTCCTTTATCCCTTCTGTTCTTAATCCTTCTTCTCTCTTTTTCTTTGCTCCCTCCTCTATTCCTCCTCCTCTCAGTTTCTCTCTCTCCCTTCTATCCCTCTCTTCTCTTTCACCTCCTTCCTCTTTCATCCAGTTTCTAGTCCCTCTCTTTGATAATTTTCCTTTGTTCTCTCAATCTCCTCATTCCACTCTCTCTCCTTCTTAACACTATTATATCCCTTTCTCTTCCTCTATTTTTTCTTGTCCCTTCCTGTACCTCTAATCTTTTTAATCACTCTCTCAACTTTTTCATGTCTATCCTTATTTCTTCATATCTTCTCTCTCACCACCTTCCTCTATCCCCTCTGTTCTCAGTCCCTCTATTCTATCCCTTTTTCTCCCCTGTTCTCTCTGTTCACCCAAATCTGTCTTTCATAACTTCTTTCCCTTTCTTCTCTCTTACCTCCCTCTTTTCTCACTCCTGTTTTCAGTCCCTCTCATCTATCCTCCCTTGTTCTCTCTATCTACACTTTCCTCTATCCCTTCCTATTTGTCTCTCTTCTATCCTTTCCTCTATCAATGCACGTGTTTTATCCAGCATCTCTCTTCTCAGTCTCTCTCTATTCTGTTCTCTATTTTTTTCCTCACTTTTATACCTCTTTCTTCCCTTATTTTCTCTTATCCCCTCCTCTATCTCTTCTGCTTTCTGCATTCTGGTGCAGTATGATCGAATAAAAGGGTCATGCACTTCTTTTATACAATTTGTGGGCACAGGACAGCCCATTGAAAAAAAATAACTGTCCTAAATGCAACAAGCAAAATTGCGCAGAGATGCCGTGCATCATTGATCCCATATTGGTGTAAATTAAGCTGTGGATCTCACTCTCTCTTCTCTTTTTTTTAACGTCTGCCCTTTTCTTCTCTCTTTACTTTCTCTCTTTCTTCTCCATCCTCTATCTCTCCTGTTTTCAGTCACTCTCTTCTGTTCCTTTCTGACCCCTCTCCTCTATCTTTATCCCTTCCTTCCTTCTTTTTCGTGTTTTCAATCTCTCTGTCTTCTATCCTCTCTCCCCTTTCTCTCTATCTGCTGCTTACTCTATCAGTTCCATTTTCTCTCTCTCTCTCTCTTCTATACCTTTTTTCTAATCTACGTTTTCTCTTTTGCTTCCTATACTTTTCAATATCTTTCCCCTGTTCTTTATCTGCTTCTTTCATTATCCATGCCTCTTCTCTTGCTCTCTCTACTGTATTTCTGTTTGTCTCTCTCTCTCTCTCTTTCTCTCTTCTTTTTCTTTCCTCTTATCTCCCCCTACTGTCTCCCCTGTTCTGAACCATTCTCTTCTGTTCATCTATGTATCTTGTGCTGTAACTGCTCTTTTCTTTATCCCTTTCTTCTCTTCTCTTCTCTTCTCTTCTCTTCTCTTCTCTTCTCTTCTCTTCTTTTCTCTTCCCTTCCCTTCCCTTCTCTCTCACTGTTTTCTTGCTTTTTTCACTTCTCAGTGTCCCCAGCTGACACCTCACACTCTCCTCTTCTCTTCTTTTCTTTTCTCTTCTCTTCTCCTCTTCTTTTTCCTCTTTCTTCTCAGCTCCTCTACTTCTCTTCTCTTCTCTCCTCTCTCACTGTTTTCTTGCTTTTTCCACTTCTTATGACTCAAATTGTTCCCTTTCTCCCCCACTTCCCCTTTTCTTTGTTCTTTCTATTCACTGTCATTTTGTTTCAATAAATGCTACTGTCAATCAGCTCATGTCTCCTGTCACACAGTGTCCCCAGCTGACACTTCACACTCTTCTCTTCTTCTTTTTCCTCTTTCTTCTCAGCTCCTCTACTTCTCTTCTCTTCTCCTCTTTTATTTATTTCTCCACATCTTTCTGACCCAACTTGTCCTCTCTTTTCTCATTCACTTGTTCTCCCTCTCTCTCTCTACTTCCCCTTTTCTCTCTTCTTTCTCTTCGCTGTCACTTTGTTTCAATAAATGTTGCTGTCAATCAGTTCATGTCTCCGAGTCACACAGTGTCCCCAGCTGACACTTCAAATGTACCTCTGCATACCCCATGCCTAGTGCAAGAGACTCACCTGTCACTCTTTGCAGTATCTAGTCCATTGTCACTCACAGAAGGCTCCTGCTCGAGGCTACAGGATTTGTGTGTCAATGTGTGTACCTCATTTCTTCTCAAGCAAGCTTATGAAATAAAATACAAAGTCTTTATATATTTCCAAATAGTAGGTTTGCTTCTTAACTCACACTTGGTGTATTTGCTAATTCTTACCAAGATGTACACACTTTCAGCAGACAACAGTCTTAAGTCTCAGCAGTCTGAGAGTAATCGTCACTGGAGCAGGTCAACTGAGCAGTTGAACCTTTATACACACTCAGTAGCAACCATCATGGGTTTTAATGGAAACATGCACCATTCACAGCATTTGCTGTTGCAATTCTGACCTTTAAAAAAGTCTGTATCATTTGCTGCCACACCCAGACAGGAATGTAACAGTGTTTGCACTGTGATAGCTACTTTTAAGAAGTTGATTTTTTCATGTGTAAGTAGAGCATTCCGAGATTCAGCTAAATCAATTTTAAATGTTGTTTAATGATAAGGAAAAAAACAGTACAAGAAATATTTACAAAAAATAGAACTAGGCTCCAACAAGGATCCTAAAGAGACAGGGCATTCAGGGCAAACTTACTGTGCAAAACCCACTTCCCCTTCCTCCTAGCAAGGTGTATTTGCTGTACCATTCCATGTTTCTTCATCACCTCCACACTCTGTTGGAGCCTTTGGGCCATTGTTTCAATGGAGTGTGGCTTCCAGGTATGGAAGGCAATATGACTTACACAAGTGTATGGCCAACCTCCAGGACCCAACATGTCACATGCGGTAGGGCAGTGACATGATACATGCAGATAAACACCAACACCAAAATATACCCAGGGTGCCTGCAGCAGGAATTGATGAGAGAGCATCAGTGACTCATTCAACCATTTATGTGTATTACTATTGCAGCCTTTACCTTAAAGTAAAAGTGGGTTTTACAGGGGTTGGACAAAATTATGGTGTTGGACTGCCTTTGGCAACCAAGACAGCCTGAATTATCCTGGGAATTGACAAATATAACTCTTGGATAGTGGATAACAGAAACTGATTCCATTATTGAAGCCTGAACCTTGTTCTCCAAAATTGACCATAATGGCTCTATGATATTGAGGTCCGGTGACTGCGGTGTCCAGGGAAGGTGCGAGACTTAGTCTGCATGCTCGTCAAACCATGTTTTGACAACACCAGTCATGGGAACTGGAGCATTATAGCCATGGTAAATGGCGTTGTCTTTGGAAAATTCTAAATTTATTAGAACCCAATCAGTTTTCCGTGACCCCGATGCTGGGTCCACATGTGGCTTCCTAGAATTGTCAGTGTGGATGAAATTTTCTATTATTGAATAGAACATTGAAAAAAGGGGAGAGGGGAAGGGGATCAGAAGAGGAAAAAAAAGAAGGAATGGGGGTTCCTTATAATTGTTTGTCAAATTGACAATGGATGCATTTCTGGGCGGTCAGATCACACCTGCGCCTTCAAACGTCTTTTTGAGTCTTTGGCATTTCATCGAGTCTCTAGGATTGCCTTCTGTATCTCTAACTCTCTCTTCACTCCTGTTTCTTTCTAGCTCTCTTCTTCCCTTCCCCACAGACCCTCCAGCTGCCACGTCCCCATCCACCTGTCACTTTCGTCTTGACTGACTAGTTCAGTGTCTCCCTCTCACTCTCCACGCTCACCAATTGCTGCCTTTCTAATTCTGTCACCTCTCGCTGTCACTATCCATCATCCACTCTGCCATCGTTCGCCAACACCCCTCCGTACGCTGTGTGTGTGCTTAACATGCAATGCATTCTATTATTTATCACCTTCTTGCACACTCATTAACTGGATTGCTCAAGGCACAAGTGTGTCTTCTCCCCGGATTTTTTAAAAACAGTTTTCCCATATGTGAAGCTAAATGCCATAGAAGAACATTTGGGCATTCTAACAAGGTTGTCTACAGCTCCCACCCTCCATCTCAGATATTTGACAAGGAGTGAACGCAGCGTGGAGATTCCTGCACCTTCCCCAACGCTTCCTTAACTGTTTATTTCAGGCTTATTGGGGGCAGACAGTATATCTTTACATTGGGAATAACACATTTCCAAAATGCTTTCATTTAGTGTGCCGCTATGTCCTGTTTCTGTTCACAAGCTAACTTGATTTTTTTAAATTTATACTTAAAGTGTTACTAGACCCACAACAGTAAAATCAGTCTGTATATGCAGTAAAGCATGCTTGTTATACTCACTGTGGAACCGAAGGGGTTAATCCTCTGCATTGTGTAAAAAGGCAGTTTGATCCTAACTTCTCTGCTCCTCCTCTTGCTCAAATGTCCACCTCTTATCTCCTGATAAGACAGACTGAATCATAGCCATTCGCACATGCTCGGTTTAGTGTGTATTGCTAGAGAGGTGTTTTTTTTTTTCTTCGGAGAGTACATGTGATCGGCACAGGGCCAATCAGCACTGTCCAGACAGAGGTCAGGGGTTTTGCATCCTCCTAGAGCAGAAAGAAAACTTCTACTACAAGCTTTAACCAGTGCTCAGCTGGACACTGATAGAAGTCACAAGACTGCTATATACTGCTGATGAGAAACGGTATTTAGCAGTTTATATTTACTAAAATAATTGCATTTCCATGTTCTGTGCACTGTGGGAGACCAGATATAGTGAATGCAGGGTCTGGGGAGAGTGGACATAGTGAATGCAGGGTCCCGGGAGACCAGATATAGTGAATGCAGGGTCCAGGGAGACCAGATATAATGAATGCAGGGTCCGGGGAGACCAGATATAGTGAATGCAGTGTCCGGGTAGACAAGATATAGTGAATGCAGTGTCCGGGGAGACCGGATATAGTGAATGCAGGGACCGGGGAGACCGGATATAGTGAATGCAGGGACCGGGGAGACCGGATATAGGGAATGCAGGGTCCTGAGAGACCAGATATAGTGAATGCAGGGTCCGGGGAGACCGGATATAGTGAATGCAGTGTCTGGGGAGACCAGATATAGTGAATGCAAGGTCTGGGGAGACCAGATATAATGAATGCAGGGACCGGGGAGACCGGATATAGTGAATGCAGGGTCCGGGGAGACCAGATATAGTGAATGCAGGGTCCGGGGAGACCAGATATAGTGAATGCAGGGTCTGGGGAGACCAGATATAGTGAATGCAGGGTCTGGGGAGACCGGATATAGTGAATGCAGGGTCCGGGGAGACCAAATATAATGAATGCAGGGACCGGGGAGACCGGATATAGTGAATGCAGTGTCTGGGGAGACCAGATATAGTGAATGCAGGGTCTTGGGAGACCAGATATAGTGAATGCAGGGTCCAGGGAGACCAGATATAATGAATGCAGGGACCGGGGAGACCGGATATAGTAAATGCAGGGTCTGGGGAGACCAGATATAGTGGATGCAGGGTCCGGGGAGACCAGATAATGTGAATGCAGGGTATGGGGAGACCAGATATAGTGGATGCAGGGACCGGGGAGACCAGATATAGTGAATGCAGGGACCGAGGAGACCGAATATAGTGAATGCAGTGTCTGGGGAGACCAGATACAGTGAATGCAGGGTCCAGGGAGAGCGGATATAGTGAATGCAGGGTCCTGGGAGAGCGGATATAGTGAATGCAGGGTCCTGGGTTTAGTAACACATTACATTTACTTAAAGTAAAACTAAAGGCAAAACATTTGTAGTTTTGTATAGTGGAGACAGGGCAGAAAATGGTTAAAACTCATTTTGCCACCCCCCTTCCCCCTTTTCTTTGTGACCCATTGGGAAGTATTTCCATTAATCCCTGATTGAGAGACACAACAGGAATCTTTCTTCCTTATTTCTTTCCTCTTTCCCCCAAAAAGGTGTCCTAACTGGAAGATTTCCGCTATATTCCTGATTTGATGACAACTCAAATTTTGGATTTTCCCTTCCTTTCAGTCTAGGTGACAAAGATCACCAGGGTGAATAGAGAGGGTGAATCTCTCCAGTTGAGACGCAAACCTGAATTGGACTTGGCTTTGGGATCTTGCAATCCCCTGTACAGCAGAGTTCAGACTGAGAAAAGGAGAAACAAGACTGGGGAGCAAATCAGCTATGCTGCAATGCTAGGAGCATGCTCAGGGGCGGACTGACCATTTGGAAACTTGGGCACTGCCCGAGGTCAGTAGGGGGCCCCATGAAATGCCCCTGGTACCTTTTTCATAGGCTTTTTTGAGTTTGGGCAAGGACACAGGGGCCCCATGATCCCCTATTGCCCGGGGGCCCCATGAGTTGTCAGTCCGCTCCTGAGCATGCTGATATAAAAAGCAGAGTGACAGAGAGTTGAGCTCATCATTCTACTTCTCCATCATTCTACTTCTACTGTCCAGTAGTGGTGCACCGAAATGCAAAATCTGGTGCCGAAACCGAAACTCCAAAATGCACTTGGCTGAAAACCGAAACTGAAACCGAAATGCGCAGTTGTTAAAAATGAATATATATTTTTTGGAATATATGAAAGAAGATGTTACGGCGAGTAAATAGATACCCAACATGTCACACTTTAAAATTGCGCACGCTCGTGGAATGGCCTGAAACTGTGGTACTTAAAAATCTCCATGGGTGATGCTTTAAAAATGTCTACAGGTTAGCAGTGTAAAGTTACAGAGGAGGTCTAGTGTGAGAATTATTGCTCTTGCTCCGACGTTCGTGGCGCTACCTCACGTGTGTGGTTTGAACACCATTTACATATGTGGACATGGCCTACGTATGCGTTCACCACTACGTGCGAGCACGGGGGGACAGGGGCACTTTAAAATTAAAAAAAAAAATGTATTTAATTTTTTTTTGTACTGTCCCTTTAAAAAAATTTAATCACCTTAATTCTTATCACAAGAAATGCAGCCATCCCTTGTGATAGAAATAATTAGTGACAGGTCCTCTTTATGGAGAGATATGGGGTCAATAAGACCCCACATCTCTCCTCTGCAATGTAAAGCATTAGATTTAAAAAAAGCATTGATTTAGTGCTTTTAATTTTTAAAAAATCGCTTTGTCCTCCAAGGGCATAAAGATGAATGGCGGCCATCTTTCCTTCACTAATCTCTATACCCAGTGCCGGGATCGTAAGGTAAGACGGGGAGGCAGCGGTGGCGAGGAGAGGCGGCGACGGCAGGTGGGGTTTTTTCAGCACCTGTCCCGAAACATTTCAGCCACCGAAATTTCGGGACATCCCTACTGTCCAGTCACTGGTTGGGGGAGGGACAAGACCTATAATTGTTATTGAACTGCAGCAGAGAAGGAACAGGTCTTCTGCCCTGTCAGGCAGGACTTTGCTGAATGTTCTATTTATTTACATCTCATAATTAAATTTACATAAATGCAAATTCCTTTAGTAGATATAACAGCTCCCTTTTGTGTATTATATGTCCCTTATACTATATGTATTCCATCTGTGTATTTAGCTCTATGTCTGGAATTCAGCGTAAGCCCGGGTTCACACTAATGCGGTGCGGTACATCGCATGTGATTCACACAGGAACTGCACCGCATTCCTGTGCAAATCACATGCGATTTGTGTGTGGTGCGATTGGAGCCGTACATTTTGTATGGCTCCAATCGCACCGCACCTGCCTCAAAAATGTACAGGACCCTTTTTTGGGTCCGCACTAGAATCGGATCGCATGGGTATTCACACCTATGCAATCCGATTCTGCACATCGCGGACCGATTTCGGGGTGTTGTTAACATACACACCTGCAGCGGTTCGCATTAACGGGGTGCGATTCTGATTCGGTGTGGAATTCGCACAGAAAACGCTGCGAATTCTGCTCCACATCAGTGTGAACCAGGGCTTAAAGCATACAGAGGAATGATGCAACTTGTAAGAAAGCATAAGCGGGCAAATATTTCCTATTGATGATATTGACCCTTTACCAAGCATAAGTAGTCCCTGAACTCCTAGGGGTTCACATTATGATAAATGAGCCCGACAACCAGGGAACTAGCATTTTCTAAAGGAGATCAGCAATAGTAGACTGTAGGTATACAGTGAGGAACAGAAGTATTTGAACACCCTGCGATTTTGCAAGTTCTCCCACTTAGAAATCATGGAGGGGTCTGAAATTCACATTGTAGGTGCATTCCCACTCTGAGAGACAGAATTTTAAAAAAATATTCAGGAAATCACATTGTATGATTTTTAAAGAATTTGTCTCGCACTGCTGAACATAAGTATTTGAACACCTAAAAAACAGCAAGAATTCTGGCTCTCAAAGACCTGTTACTGTGCCTTTAAAAAGTCCACCTCTACTCCACTCATTAATCTAACTTCGTAGCACCTGTCTGAGCTCTTTAAAGACACCTGTCCACCCCACAGTCAGTCAGACGCCTACTACTACCATGGGCAAGACCAAAGAGCTGTCAAAAGACACCAGAGACAAAATTGTGGACCTCCACAAGGCTGGAAAGGGCTACAGGGCAATTGCCAAGCAACTTGGTGAAAATAGATCAACTGTTGGAGCAATTGTTAGAAAATGGAAGAGGCTAAAGACGACTGTCAGTCTCCCTCAAACTGGGGCTCCATGCAAGATGTCACCTCGTGGGGTATCACTGATGATAAGAAAGGTGAGGAATCAGCCCAGAACTACAAGGGAGGAGCTGGTCAATGACATGAAGAGAACTGGGACCACAGTTTCAAAGGTCACTGTCGGTAGAACACTACGCCGTCATGGTTTCAAATCATGCATTGCACGGAAGGTTCCCCTGCTCAAGTCATCACATGTCCAGGCCCGTCTGAAGTTTGCCAATAACCATCTGGATGATCCAGAGGAGGCATGGGAGAAAGTCACGTGGTCAGATGAGACCAAAGTAGAACTTTTTGGTCTAAACTTCACTCGTTGTGTTTGGAGGAAAAAGAAGGATGAGTTGCATCCCAAAAACACCATCCCTACTGTGAAGCATGGGGGTGGTAAAATCATGCTTTGGGGGTGCTTTTCTGCGAAGGGGACAGGAGAGGATGAATGGGGTCATTTATTGTGAGATTTTGAGCAACAACCTCCTTCCCTCAGTCAGAGCATTGAAGATGGGTCTTCCAACATGACAACGACCCAAAGCACACAGCCAGGATAACCAAGGAGTGGCTCCGTAAGAAGCATATCAAGGTTCTGGAGTGGCCTAACCAGTCTCCAGACCTAAATCCAATAGAACATCTTTGGAGGGAGCTGAAACTCCATGTTGCTCAGCGACAGCCCCGAAACCTGACAGATCTAGAGGAGATCTGTGTGGAGGAGTGGGCCAAAATCCCTGTTGCAGTGCAAACCTGGTCAAGAACTACAGGAAACGTTTGACCTCTGTAATTGCAAACAAAAGCTTCTGTACCAAATATTAACACTGATTTTCTCAGGTGCTCAAATACTTATGTTCAGCAGTGCAAGACAAATAAATTTTTTAAAAATCATACATTGTGATTTCCTGAATTGTTTTTAAAATTCTGTCTCTCAGAGTGGGAATGTACCTACAATGTGAATTTCAGACCCCTCCATGATTTCTAAGTGGGAGAACTTGCAAAATCGCAGGGTGTTCAAATACTTCTGTTCCTCACAGTATGTTATGTAGCAAAAATGTATATATGTGTGTGCTCATAGCATAATGATGTTACAAACAAAATAAGATGATGGCCCTTTAAATATTTTGAAATATGTGTATATATATGTATATATATACTGTATATACAGTATACACACCATTTATTTTCCTTATACCGTACATTGCTCTTGATGCATAAATTATACAAGACCATTTGAAAGGCTATTCTACACAATCTATACTCATTATATTTTCACTGGCCCAGTTAATTGCCTGTATATTTTTTGCTGCCCCCCTCTGGCCTGCGGCCATCTGCAAGGTCCTCTTTCCAGCAGAAAAGGCAGTGGCTTAACTACAGTATCTCACAGAAGTGAGTCCACCCCTCACATTTTTGTAACTATTTTATTCTATCTTTTCATGTGACAACGCTGAAGTAATGACACTTTGCTACAATATGACGTAGTGAGTGTACAGCTTGTATAACTGTAAATTTGCTGTCCCCTTAAATCACTCAACAGCCATTAATATCTAAACCGCTGGCAACAAAAGTGAGTCCATCCCTAAGTGTAAATGTCCACAATTGGCCATTTTCCCTCCCCGATGTCATGTGACTCGTTCGTGTCACAAGGTCTCAAGTGTGAATGGGGAGCTGGTGTTTTGAATTTGGTGTTATCACTCTCTCGTTTTCATACTGGTCACTGGAAGTTCAGCATGGCACCTCATGGCAAAGAACTCTCTGAGGATCTGAAAAAAAGAATTGTTGCTCTACATAAAGATGGCCTAGGCTATAAGAAGATTGCCAAGACCCTGAAACTGAGTGGCAGCACAGTGGCCAAGACCATACAGCGGTTTAACAGGACAGGTTCCACTCAGAACAGGCCTTGCAATGGTCGACCAAAGAAGTTGAGTGTAGCTGCTATGAGTATGGGAGGGGTGGGAGTGAAGCCCCAGATAAGAGGCTGCTAAGGCAATTTAAAGCTGAACTTTTTGATAAGCAAACATTGTCAAGTCCTACTTGAATCTTGGTGTGCTTTGTATATTTCTTCCAGATCTGTGTAGTAATCCAGTGTGAGATTTTACTTGCAGGAGCTTCCTGTAATAAAGACTGCTCACTGCTGCCCTCTCTCCTTGTGCAGGGTGACTGGTCTGGCTTCCACCCCCTCCTGTAAATTTATATAGTGGGTGGAGCATGCTGGGCCCCTCCCACAGCTATGCTCTCTGTACAGGCTATGTACAGCATAGTGAAGATGTCACTGCAACTTTTACAAGGTAATATATGGGTTTACAAAGTTATTTGGTGCACACAAAAGTTGATTTATATCTTTATGTCTATTAAGGAATATATTTGAATAAATGTTTTTGTGTTCAGCTTTAAACATAGAAAATGTGGGTATATGTGAGATAGCACCGATCCCATACTGTATCATTAGACTTTGGACAGGATGCAGTTGAAGCTGACCATGATCCCCTGTGACATTTCCAAGACCTATTAGAAGCATGGGCGGAATCTTCAGGGTCATTGGAGGGTCAACAGGATATCCCAGAGGTGTTCTATTGGATTTAGGTCAGTCCAGCATGGGGGGCATTCAATGGTATCAATTCCTTCATTCTCCAACAACTGCCGGCATACTCTCACCTTCCATGTGGTACCATTCCTGACAGCATGAAATGGGAAGGGGTTTTCTTTGTTAACCGCTTCCCAATTGCAGAACTACTGCTACAGGGAGGCAGGATTGCATAAAATCACGTATATATACTTGCTTTTGCATTTCCAGGCAGGGCCATTGGCGGCTACAGCTGTCGATCACTGGGTCCTGGTTGGAGATTCCCCGCTGACACCTGGTGATCTCTGAGGAACACTGACAGGGGAAAGGTCTGCATGTAAACAACACAGATCTCTCCCCGTAAGCTCCAGCATGCAGTACAGGTGTACTCTTTTTACTAATTAGGTGACTTCTGAAGGCAATTGGTTTCCACTAGATTTTAGTTAGGGGTATCAGAGTAAAGTGGTCAGAATACAAATGCACTTTGTCCTCAACTGAAGTGTGGTGTCTTCTTGGAGCCAAGAAATCAGTAGCTGAACCACTCAGTATCTTGCAGCTGATTTGAAAGAATGCTGAGGTTGGTTCAAAGTCTGTGAAGGCTGTAAGTACTTTATATCATTATAATGGAGTCGGCCAAGTCCATGGGTGTTCTGTATCCTAACCCTCTTTCCCAGGAGTTTGGGTGGGAGTCAATAAACTCCTTGTTTTCTCTGAAAAGTGATTGGTGCCCATTTGTTCACATTGCTCCACTATCTGCCGAGCACTAGACACTGAGACGAAATGTTAGCATGCCCTGCCTCTAAGGTTCCTCATATGTCTTCCATTATTCCTCCTATCCTTCCTTATCTTCCATTTTCTCTTCCATCCTCTCTTCCATTGATCCATCCTTTTCTCCCTCCACCTGTTATTGCTTATTTCCTTCCTCTCCATTCTTTTTCCATTAATCTTGTCTTCCCTTCCATCCTCTCTTCCATCCTTCCTTTCCTCCCTCCCGCTCTCTTTCCACCTTTCCTTCTTCTCCATTCTTCTTCCATTAACCTCCAATCCTTCCTTCCTTTCCATCCTCTCTTCTATCCACCAATCAATCAATCAATCAATCAATCCATCCATCCATCCACCATTTCTTACCTCCCCCTGTCTTTCCTACTTTCCATACGCTCCATTCTTCTTCTACTATTCCTTCCATCCTTCCTTACCTTGCATTCTCTCGTCAATCCTCTCTTCCATCGATCCATCCTTTTCTCCCTCCCCCTGTTATTGCTCATTTCCTTTCTCTCCATTCTTCTTCCATTAATCCTTCTGTCTTTCCATCTTCTCTTCCATCCTTCCAACTGTTCATCCATTCATCCATCCCTCCCCCTTTCTGTTCTCCTTTCTTTCCTTCCTCTTTATTATTCTCCCATTATTCCTTACTTTCCATCCTCTCTTCCATCCATCTGTAATACCCTCTATGTTAGCTAGGTTTGTTGTTTTTCTTAGATAGAGGCTAAGTAGCAACTTGGAATGAGTCAGCCTTGGAGTTAGGTAGGAATTCACCTCAGGTCAGGCTGGGAGGTTCTACAAGTCAGGGCTTCTGGAGCCCTCCCACCTTTCCAAAAACTTAGAGAACTTTCTGGAAGAGGAGTGGAGGAGAGGAGGAGGCCCAGATCTGCATATTTGAGGGACCTGGGCCAATCCCCTAGCAGGAGGCTGGGCATGGTGACCAGCACAACCCTCAAATAAGACAGGGACTGTGGAGCAAGGTGAGTTGGGTGAAAGATGGACTAAGAGGAAGCCTGTAGTGTGGAGCGTGGGAGGGGGCCCCAGGGAAGGGAGCCTACCTACAGGCTGGTTGCTGGACAGGAGGACATCCTGAGCAGCCATGAAGGATCCAGGCCAGCAAAAGGCCTGAAAGCAGTTACCAACCCACCACACTGACAGGACACGATAGTGTGAGAACTCCTACACCATCTGGGCCACATAAGGAGAGAGGGCGGTTAGGTGCAAGACCCAACTAGTTCTCATCTGGGACTGCTTAATAGCAAGCTTCTGGGACCTTTTGCTCAGGGATACCCTCAGTACAGCTGGTTGGAGAGGAAGATTCATCCTGGGTCTGAAGAGGTGCACTAAAAAGGGACTACAGTGCTCCGTAAAGGGACAGTGCTATAGTTTTGCTAGTTCACATTTTTGTACATAGTTGCTAAGAAGTTTGTCCTCAAGTTCTACAGTTTCTTGGGCATCCCATACACGTCTAGACCCCATCCAAGTGGGTAACCCCTAAATAAAAACAACTAAAAACAGCTCCAGGACAGTTTACTGACTCTGAAGGTACAATTGTGGAAAATAGTGGTACACATCCAACCTTTCTTTCCTCCATCCTCCTGTCTGTCCTCCTTTCCTTCTGCTCTATTCTTTTTTCATTATTCCTCCTGCCCTTCCTCCCCTTCCATCCTGCCTTTCATTCATCTATCCTTTCCTCCCTTTGTTAAGTTCCTTCCTCTTCTTTCTACTTCCATTATTCCTCTTATTCTTCCTTTGATTCCATCCTTTCTTCCATCCATCCATCCCTCCACCCCCTTTCCCCCTTTCTTTCCTTCCTCTTCATTCTCCCTCCTATCCCTTCCATCCTCTCCTCCTTCTTTCCATCCATCCATCTCTCCTTCTGTCCATCATCCTGTTCTTCCTCCTTTATTTCTTTCCACTCCTTTCTTCCCCCCATCTTTTTTTCCATCGATCCATCCCTCCACCCCCCCCATCCCCTTTCCTCCTTTCTTTCCTTCCTCTTCATTCTCCCTCCTATCTTTCCTTCCCTTCCATCCATCCATCCATCCATCCATCCATCTATCCATCATCCTGTTCTTCCTCCTTTATTTCTTTCCACTCCATTCTTCCTCCCATCCTTTCTTCCCTTCCCTCCTCTCTTCCATCCATCATTCCATCCTTCCCCCCCATCCTTCCGTCCTCTCCATTTTTCCTCCTATCCTTCCTTCCCTTCCATCCTCTCTTCTATCCATCCATCCTTCCTTCCCTTCCATTCTGTCTTCCACCCCCCCCCCTCCACTTTCCCCTTTTCTGTACTTCCTCTCCATGCTCCCTCCTATCCTTCCTTCTCTTCCCTCTTCTCTTCCATCCTTCCATCCCTCCCTCCCCAATCTTTGTGTGTCTGGCTCAGTCCCTGCTGCATTGCTGTCAGTCTTCTCCTTCTCTCCCTGTCAAACAATCTATTATCCTGTTATTCCTTCCTGCACTCTTCCTATTATCATTCCTTTGCCTGTCAAGCGCCTTCCCTCTGCCATATCTTCCACGCAGGTTTATGCAGAGATTAGTGGAACGATTGCTTGGAATTAATCCGTAGAACGATTGTTTCCTCCTGGGGTCCAGGGAGGAGAGATTCTGTGTAATAATAACAGCCGGCTCTGGTTATTTACCTCCACAATACCAAAAAATACAAACTGACTCTAAAATCTGTTATCTGAGCATTTCCGTAATCTGCGTTATTTCCTACATCGAACGGCCGTCTGAGCTGTGCTGAATGGAGGATTTAAAGGGCAAATTTTGGGAATAAGTCATTGTCAAGGGAGGGACTCACATCTGGAAGAGTCAAACTCCATTCAAAACTAAAATAATAGAAACACAGTAGTAGGTGCTAGAGAGCTGATGACCTTGAAATATGTAGGAGAGGACTTCACTGGCAGCATGCTGGTCTCTGCTACTCTCTGGTACATAAAGCAACATTTTTATTTGAAGGCTATCCACTGTTAATGGTCATTATTATTTACGATGACCAGTATAACAGGCTAATGCAAGTCATTGCAAGGGAGCTTTCAGTAGCTTTAACCCTTTTGCTCACAGCGTTTTGTTTGCGTATTTGGCACACATGTTTAACCACTTCCAGTCCAGACACTTTTACCCCTTACTGTCCAGGCCAATTTTCAGCTTTCAGTGCTATCACACTTTGAATAACAATTGTGTGGTCATGCAACACTGTAAACATATTAATTTTTCAGTATTTTTTTGAGACAGATAAAGCTTTATTTTGGTGGTATTTATTCACCGCTGGGATTTTTATTTTTTTTGCTATGTAAATGAAAAAGTCTAAAAATTTAGAAAAAAAGTGTTTTTCTTATAAAATTTGGCAAATAAATAGTATTTCATCATAAATCTTGGCCAAAATGTATTCCGTTATCTTTTTAGTAAAAACAAAAAAAAACCCAAATTAATTTATAACCAAAAATTATCATTTTTAAACATTTGTTTTTACATATTTTTTTTTTATATTATTATTTATGTTTTTTTTTTTTACATACTGTCACCCTAGCAGTACACTGTCACCATGGTGACACTGTACTACTTGTGGGGGTGATGAAGATTTTTTTTTTTTATACACTGATTGCTTTTACACCCATAAAGGCTGTAAAAGCAATCATTCCTCCTTCTCTCTAGCTGCATTCTTGCAGCCATTGAGAACTACTGTATGAGCTGTGATTGATCACAGCTTGTCACATGGTAGAAGGCTGTTGTGAATAGCCTTGTATCATGTGACCTCTGTGATCATTCACAGATTTCACACGTAGTAAGCAATGATGTCACAAGTGACATCTTGCTTACTACTCTGCATGCGATCACTGATTGGCCAATCAGTGATCACATGATCGGGACCTCGCACATAGGTCCCGTCCGGCGATCGGTGTTCCACTGTGTCCAGGGGACACAGCAGGCACCGAATCGCGGTGCTGCGCACTCCCCGGGAGCGCGCACAAGCAGGGTGCGGGGAGGCCATTTATAAACGGCCACCCAACCCTGCACTGCCACCGTCTGGCCGTTTATATACAATGGCCGGATGGAAGGTGATTAAAAAAATTATTTTAGGCCTGAAGATTAGGTAAAACTCCCAAATATTATATATTTTCTGAAAGAAGAGACCCTGGAGAATAAAATGGTGGTAGTTCTAATTTTTTTGTCACACAATAATTGCACAACAGTTTATCTAGCTGAAAATTTCAGTAAAAGATACACTAAAGTTAATTTTAGGGCACCAAGCACAATATATTACCTAATTTTTGGTCAAATATAAACAATGAGGTTGTGCTGAATCAATAGATACCTAACACGCAGAGTTTAAAATTTGAGCACACCCACAAAAATGATGATGAACTTCAGTACCCTGTATTTTCCATAGGTGACACTTTAAAAGCTCCTACAGGTCATCAGTTTGGAGAGAACCATGAATAG
Source organism: Staurois parvus (assembly GCF_062004578.1). Lineage (NCBI taxonomy): Eukaryota > Metazoa > Chordata > Amphibia > Anura > Ranidae > Staurois > Staurois parvus. The sequence goes on from NW_028318374.1 coordinate 1,930,857, forward strand.
TAGCCCTGGAACAGTGGCGGACTGACCATTTGGAAACTCAGGCACTGCCTGAGGGCCCGGGGTCAGTAGGGGGCCCCATGAGATGCCCCTGGTACCTTTTTTCATAGGCTTTTTTGAGTTTGGGCAAGAACACAGGGGCCCCATGATCCCCTATTGCCCGGGGGCCCCATGAGTTGTCAATCCGCCCTTGCCCTGGAATACTTGCTCTGACTCTAGTATGTAAAGACATATGTGCTCGTGTATCGCAACTAATGTTTTCGTACTTAGGGGCCCTCGACCAGTGAATTTACATTTGTGTGTGTGGACATTTTTTTTTTTGGGGAGGGGGGGGATTTAAAGTGCTTGAGTGTTACTTTATTTTTTTACTTTTTTTTTCACTATATCACATAGAGGACTAAAGCCCCTTATGTGCTATAACATTTTTTTGTCTTAAATGAGACATCTGGGATCTTTTAGACCCCTGATGTCTCACCTGTCTTTCATTGAAGCTAATGGAATTCAGATTTCCATGAGCTTCTTCCCTGGCTGAAAGGGCCAAGGAAAGTGACAAGAGAATCCAGAAGTGATGTTTTATATGTCACTTCTGGGTTCATTCTAGCTAGGGGAGATCAGTTCCCCACCTCTCAACCCAGTGACACCCACTATGAGGGTCCTGGGCCCACAGGTGGGCAGAGCCTGGGAGCCATGTGGGAGGGGGGGTTGCTGGTGGGGGTTGCACACTCCGTGGGGTCACAGGAAAGGTACAGGTGACTGTATGGCCACCAAATCACTTTCGTTAGAAAACCAACAGCTGGCTTTTGGAGTGTACACATTCTCCTGGCAGTTGCAATGATAGTCTGAAATACCACAATATACAGCGATCATATCATAAAAAATACACCTTTCCTCATTAAAAAGAAAGGATGTCATCATTCTGCTGCAGGCAGGAGGAAGCATTCCCTAAGTCTTTTCTTCCCCAGTGATCAGAATGTACATTGCAACTTTGTAAAAAGTCACAAATACGGCTTTTTTTTGCTTTTAATATGACCTCTGGTATGTTTAATTTTTAACCACTTGGAAACTTTCCTATAGAGATGTAGGCAGGCTTTAGGATGTACGGAGCTGCCTACAAGGAGAATATACCTCATTAGTAAGCTAGCTAGTCTTCCCAGGTTAGGGAAGGGTTAATGCAGTTTCCTGGCCTTTTGCAGGGCTCTGCCCTCCTCCCTGTACCATATAAAAAGGGGAAAGGCTCTGCCCAGGCAAGTCAAGCCACATGGGAAGAAGAAAGAGGCTTACAGATGAAGATGTAACCCTTTATAGTCAGCAGCCATCCAAGAGAGCTGTCCTTTTTTTCCTGCCAAAATTCAAGCTTGAAGGAGGGATTGCTCCACTTTACAGTCCACCACATCCACCAAGGGTACCTGAGTATCACCGGGAAGGGACTTTCCCAACATGGAAGCTTGCCTCTTTGAGGTATGCCTGGGCCATCAGCCATTGAACTTAATGATAGCGGCATGGAACTGTTCTTCCGTAAAAGTTATGTTAAATGCTTCTTGAGCCTGGTCTGAAGTTAATAAAGGGGTGCCTGTTGATTCTGGTGTATCTCAAAGAATCTGGGCCTGTACAGCACTAGAGGGGTATAAGGAGAACCATACTACAGTGTCAACCCAGTATGCTAAGGAAGAGTAAGGCTGTTGCTAAGGGTAACTAAGTGCATGTTCAAGACGCAAGGCAATCAGTCATAGGCATGGTACCTGGGCAAGGTGAGGAGTCCTCCGATAGCAAGGGGGTCTTTGCTTGTGCTCCTTCCCTAGCGGTCCATCTCCCATAACAGTTGGGAGCAAATCAGCGTTACTGAGGCCCTTGACTAGCTACACGGTATGGATGAAAAAGAATTAACACAGGACACGCATGATCTCTGAGCTAGGATCCTATTCTGTTACTGCAAATGAGGTAACAGAGGTTGCATGTGATGCAACAGGTAGAAGACACAGTGTATAGAGCTATGGGACATATGGGCGAGGAACTCCACTTCATTACTACATGCAGCACTCACCTCTAAGTCAGGGAGTTGCCTTAATGTTAGACTATGTACATGGCCACAGTCCTTGCCTGGTCCTGGGCATTGGTGAGCAAGCCCTTGGGCAAAGGTACCCTAGTGAACAGAGGTTTCAGAGAATATTTTATTGTATTGTCTGTTCACAGGAAATGTGTGGGTGAGGTTATCAATCATCTCTCAGTTGCTTCAAGCTGGTCACATGTATAGAACGGTGTCCTGTGGCTAACCACATTTTTTCTGATCCAGAGATGTCTACAACTCATTCTAGAAATATTTAAATAGGCATTAAAATGTACTCTCAGTTACAGTGTATGTAAACCCAGGAACAAATATTGAATATATTTCAGCTTACCAGTTCTTAGGTGTGGTGGCTACATTCTTTACTTTTAAGGCTTTTTATTTTTTGCCTGGTAGTCCTGCCAGTAATGCACTTTCTGTTCTAGGATGACAATGCTTGCTCGCTGTACTGTGCCAATAGAAGAACAGTGTTGCCCTCCCAAGGTCCTGAAGTTTGGAAGGATTCATGAACACCTCCCTGTCTCCTCATCTCCATAATATATAGGGAGGTGTTCTGTAGTTCACAGGGCAGGGCTTATAGGATTGCTTGAGATAACAATACAGTGTGCACAGGACAGTACTAGATTTCAGCCAAGGTTCTTTTTTGGTTCTATTAAACAGATCGACTAGTACGGGTGTCGGCAACCCGCGGCTCTTTTTCACCTTTCCTGCGGCTCCGGAGCACACTGCCCACCAGGTGACAGGCAATAGGGTCGGCAAGCCGCGGCTCTTTTAATGCAGATCTTCTGTGTGCCGGGCGCCCGCTGGCAAACATTGGCTGTCAGGATGTAGGCGGGGCAGCCCGGATGTAGGCGGGGCAGCGTGACGAACTCCTCTCCTCTCACAGTCCGCCCTGAAGACCAGAACGGCGCGGGAACCCAGCGAGAGGAACGCGCGGAGCAAAGGTAAGTGAATTCACACAATATGGGGAATGAATTACTATAGGGGGGATGAATTACTATAGGGGGGATGAATTACTATAGGGGGGATGAATTACTATATGGGGGATGAATTACTATATGGGGGATGAATTACTATATGGGGGATGAATTACTATGGGGGATGAATTACTATATGGGGGATGAATTACTATATGGGAGATGAATTACTATATGGGAGATGAATTACTATGGGGGATGAATTACTATATGGGGGATGAATTACTATATGGGGGATGTATTTTCAGTTTTAAAAATGTTTCTCTCAAAATAAATTTCAATCGTGGTTTTGGCGAGATTTGGCTCAGTCGAAAAAAAAGGTTGCCCACCACTGACCTAAGGCTATGATTGTGATTATGACGATACACTGTGGCCCTGATTAACCCTTTGCTTACTGGGCCCTTAAACCCCCTTCATGACCAGAGCGTTTTTTGCAATATATGCAGTGTCGGATTTGTTTTAAATGTTGCAATGGTTTTGCGGCTCCCAGTCTTTTTTTCCCTCTCGGAAACGGGTCCAAGTGGCTCTTTATGTCTTAAAGGTTGCAGACCCCTGGACTAGTATATAAACCTTTAGAAAAAACATTCTCATCCAGGGTTCCATGGAACCCAAAGAGTCCTCCAGAGGTGGCTAGGGGCTCTTTGAGCTGGAGCTAAATGACCTCCCATGTGACGGTGCCAGGTTCAACAACACTTGGCAGTGTGACTGTAAGGATGGCATTCTGACCACCAAAGTACGGGGAACATTCTTTCCATTGACCACCACCAACATAAGGGGAATTTCTCAATGACAACCAATAGACTAATCTTAACAAGAGTTCCATGAGACCTGAAAGTAATTGTAAGGGTTCCTTTGGGGCAAAAAGGTGGAGAACGGATGCTTTAGAATGTATATAACAAAACATTTATTTGATATATTTCACAGACATTAAGGGAACAAATAAGAGAGATTCATTGTTAATGTTAACATACACTTTAAAACATATGTCAAGACAAAAAAAAACCCAAAACATATTTACTACACCAGAATACAAGAGCGGTTATTATTATTATTATTATACAGTATTTATATAGCGCCAACAGTTTGCTCATTATACATTATAATGGGAGACAGTACACGAGACAGTACAGTTGTGAGATGGGGAAACAGCTCTCATTGTTTGAACACTGTTTGTGTGCAGTAAATTATTGTGCGGAGTAAATTAAATGTTCTGGAGTGACATTCTGCGGTTTAGCCACAAGATGCCACTGTTTTCCTAACACAGCTTTAGACTGCATATATATGTCTATATTCATGAAGAGGTGGGGTTTTTCACACAGAGTTTAGAGAACAGGAAGGAGAGAGACAGCAGCCATGTTTTGGAGGATGGTGAATGCAGGAGCTGTGTGAGCAGAGAATCTGATGGCATCCAAGTGTGAGAACATCCCTCAGTAACCAGAGCTGCAGCTAAGTGAAGCTGATCATGTCTAAGACCCTGATCCTGTCCAGAGAAAGGAAGATTGCTGTCAGGAATGCTGATGAGAGCAGAGGAACAAAGCAACATACACTGCGATACCTCATGCTTGTTGGAGAGACATTTGTTCTGTTCAGAGTCACCAGCGGATGAAAAGCAGACCCCGGTTGGTAAGATCGTGCACGCACCTCATTTCAGTGTTGGCGCCTAGAGACTGAGTCCAGGTCTATAGTTAGTTAGTTATGGTCTCTGTTTGTGTCAGGCCACAAGTGTTATTACTGATCATTGGAAGGACTCCATAACTTAAAGTGACATTTCACATTGGAGAGCTGATAAAATCCTACAAACTGAAGCCAGACTGGCGTTTTGCTCAAAAGGAATACTCAGGCACGTGCTACAGGACCAGTTATGGGAGGGGGAATACTGTAGATTTGTGTAAGATTGGAAGCTGTTGTGCTGCACCGCAGACTAGCCCATACCGTACACCCATACACTGATTCCTGCTCTTTTAGGGTAATAACAGGTAAGGTGTGGCAGCTTAGTTGTGCCCGCCAGGAGGTAAATTACTACACCTTCTACCTTCATCCATCAGGAGGCGCCGTGCTGTGCAGCACAAGGCACTTTAGGCTGGGTAGCACAAGGCACTTTAGGCTGGGTGTATGTAAATTTATTGTATGCTCTCAGCATTTGTGGTTGTGTTTATTTGCCACATCTAAGTAAAATTCTGTTGTGACAAACGTTGGTGTTGGGGTTGCTTTCCTCGTTCGTGACTTCACTGTATCCTGGGGAGCCCACCCCGGTACATGGCTTACACAGTAACAATACAATACATGAGGGGTTCGGGGGCCCTGCTCCAAGTTATCCATGTTTAATCCCTGTAAAGTGATTGTAAAGATAATAATAAAAAAACTATTATATTTAGCTGCTCTGTGCAATAGTTTTGCAAAGAGCAGTCCTGGTCCTCCTCTTTTTGGGTCCCCTGTCCGCGCTCCTGGCTCCTCCCCACCTCCGAATGCCACCATAGCCAGCTGCTTACTATGGGGACACTCATGTGTGCTTACTCCTGAGCCCCATAAGAGGCTCAGCCTTGCCCCCTGCTCTCTCCTTACTGGCTGTGATTGACAGAAGCCAATGGCTCCCACTGCTGTGTTTACACCAGTGAGAAGGGAGGGAGTCAGGAGAACCACTGCTCTCCTGCACATTGCTGGATCAAGATTGGGCTCAGGTAAGTATAAGGGGGGACTGCGAGTGGAGCAGCACACAGTGCTTACTCCTGAGCCCCATAGGAGGCTCAGCTCTGCCCCCTGCTCTCTCCTTGCTGGCTGTTATTGACAGCAGCAGGAGCCAATGGCTCCCTGTCAGGGCTCCCAGGTATGACCAGAGGTGTGTGACTGATGCAGGGAAACGCAGACTTCAGATATGTGATAAACAATACAATTTATTAACACTAACCATACAAACATAAACGCAGTGCAATACTAAACATAATACAGTGCAAACAAACCAAACCACCCACAGATAACAGTACATATAAGCAAGCGTCGTCAGGCAGGCCGGGTCAATATCAATTGGGCAGGTAGGTACAGCAGGAGCAAGCAGAGAATGGTCGGGGTCACAGGCCAGGTTCAGCAGGTAGCAAGCAGCGTAGTACAGAGGGTCAGGCAGAGGGATGGTCAGGGTCACAAGCCAGAGATCAAAACAGGTAACAAGCAGCGTAGTACAGAGGGTCAGGCAGAGGGACAGAAACAGGATGCAGGACAGATACAGGGCCCAGGACAAACACAACACCAAGGCAGAGTCTGTGGGTCTGGCCATCCCTTAAATACCCCAGCATCATCAGTTCCAGGTGTTAGCTGGCTGAAAGGTTGAGTCTCTGATTGCTGGGAGCACCCGCTGGCCAGCCCTGGTACTGCAGATCAAAAGGCAGGTGAGTCCCACCATTGCTGGCCAGTCCATTCCTAACAGTACCCCCCCCCCCCAAGGAGCGGCCTCAGGACGCTCCAAACAGTCCTAGCTGGGCAAAATGTTCCACCGCCCGGGTCTGGTAACTGGCGGGATAACAAAGACTGGCACACCGGGCAGGACTCCGGGCAGCGGCACACCGGGCTGGACTCCGGGCAGAGGCACACCGGGCTGGACTCCGGGCAGAGGCACACCGGGCTGGACTCCGGGCAGAGGCACATCGAGCAGAGGCACACCGGGCAGAGGCACACCGGGCAGAGGCACATCGGGCAGAGGCACATCGGGCAGAGGCACACCGGGCAGAGGCACATCGGGCAGGACTCCGGGCAGAGGCACATCGGGCAGAGGCACATCGGGCAGGACTCCGGGCAGAGGCACATCGGGCAGAGGCACATCGGGCAGGACTCCGGGCAGAGGCACATCGGGCAGAGGCACATCGGGCAGGACTCCGGGCAGAGGCACATCGGGCAGAGGCACATCGGGCAGGACTCCGGGCAGAGGCACACCGGGCAGAGGCACACCGGGCAGAGGCACACCGGGCAGAGGCACACCGGGCAGAGGCACATCGGGCAGGACTCCGGGCAGAGGCACATCGGGCAGGACTCCGGGCAGAGGCACATCGGATTACCGGGCGGAGCGGCAGGCACCGGGCCCCCGGGCGGAGCGGCAGGCACCGGGCCCCCGGGCAGAGCGGCAGGCACCGGGCCCCCGGGCGGAGCAGCAGGCACCGGGCCCCCGGGCGGAGCAGCAGGCACCGGGCCCCCGGGCGGGGCGACGGGCACCGGGCCCCCAGGCGGGGCGGCGGGCGCCGGGCCCCCAGGAGGGGCGACGGGCATCGGGCCCCCAGGCGGGGCGACAGGCATCGTGCCCCCAGGCGGGGCGACAGGCATCGTGCCCCCAGGCGGGGCGACAGGCATCGTGCCCCCAGGCGGGGCGACAGGCATCGTGCCCCCAGGCGGGGCGACGGGCATCGGGCCCCCAGGCGGGGCGACAGGCATCGTGCCCCCAGGCGGAGCGGCGGGTGCCGGACCCCTAGGCGGAGCGACAGGTCTCGGGCCCTCAGGCGGAGCGGCGGGCGCTGGACCCCCAGGCGGAGCGACAGGTCTCGGGCCCTCAGGCGGAGCGGCGGGCGCCGGACCCCCAGGAGGAGCGACAGGTCTCGGGCCCTCAGGCGGAGCGGCGGGCGCCGGACCCCCAGGCGGAGCGACAGGTCTCGGGCCCTCAGGCGGAGCGGCGGGCGCCGGACCCCCAGGCGGAGCGACAGGTCTCGGGCCCTCAGGCGGAGCGGCGGGCGCCGGACCCCCAGGCGGAGTGACAGGTCTCGGGCCCTCAGGCGGAGTGGCGGGCGCCGGACCCCCAGGCGGAACGACAGGTCTCAGGCCCCCAGGCGGGGCGGCGGGCACCGAGTCACCAGGCACAACCGTGGGCTCCGAGTCAACTGGGATGACCGCTGGCACTGGGTCAGACATTGGATCGTCTGGCTGGACAGCGGGCATCGGGTCACCAGGCATCAGGTCATTTGGCTCGACAGCGGGCACCGCATCATCTGGCAAGGCAGTGGGCTCCGAGTCAACTGGTATGACCGCGGGCACTGGGTCAGACATTGGATCGTCTGGCTGGATAGCGGGCACTGGGTCACCAGGCATCAGGTCATTTGGCTCGACAGCAGGCACCGCGTCATCTGGCAAGGCAGTGGGCTCCGAGTCAACAGGCACGACAGTGAGCACCGGGTCATCAGGTACCGGATTGTCTGGCTCGACAGCGGGCATCGGGTCACCAGGTATGACAGCGGGCACTGGGTCACCAGGCATCAGGTCATTTGGCTCGACAGCGGGTACCGGATCAGGTACCGGATCATCTGGATCAACAGCGGGCATCGAGTCAACTGGCCTAATAGGATCGTCAGGCTGGATCAGTTCATCATGCTGGGTAGAGGCATCAGGCTGAATGTCGGCGTCCGGCTGAGTAGAGGCATCAGGCCGAGTAGAGGCATCAGGCCGAGTAGAGGCATCAGGCCGAGTAGAGGCATCAGGCCGAGTAGAGGCATCAGGCCGAGTAGAGGCATCAGGCCGAGTAGAGGCATCAGGCCGAGTAGAGGCATCAGGCCGAGTAGAGGCATCAGGCCGAGTAGAGGCATCAGGCCGAGTAGAGGCATCAGGCCGAGTAGAGGCATCAGGCCGAGTAGAGGCATCAGGCCGAGTAGAGGCATCAGGCCGAGTAGAGGCTTCAGGCCGAGTAGAGGCTTCAGGCCGAGTAGAGGCTTCAGGCCGAGTAGAGGCATCAGGCCGAGTAGAGGCTTCAGGCCGAGTAGAGGCTTCAGGCCGAGTAGAGGCTTCAGGCCGAGTAGAGGCTTCAGGCCGAGTAGAGGCTTCAGGCTGAACCACGGAAGGCAGGCTCACCGGTTTGGATACTGGCAGGATGGTATTGGTTGGAAAGAATTTTCGCTTTTTTCTGGTTTTAACTATTGGAGCACTGCAAGTAAACGCAGGTCTGCAAACGAATGGAGCAGCTGGAGACAGAGAAGAACTGGAGGATGGAACAGGAGAGGGAGCGGTTGCTACAGAGGGCTCTTTTACAGGGTTAAAGGCAGGATAGGTGCAGCGAGTGGGAACAGGGTACTGACATGCGGTAGATAGCAGGGCAGGAGGAGCTGTTGGGAATGCAGGAATAGAGTTTTGAGGAAATAGATTAGAAGCAGGACTGGGTCTTTGTAAGCTGACTGAGGCTGGGTGCAACAAATCTGTCCATGTCTGCAGTATGGGTTGAACAAAGCTGAGCTTACACAAAGCCTGTCTGGTCAATGACTGTACTGCGTTTATACAATCTCTTAGTGTCTGTGGTGAACATGTGGAATAACGCTCCAGAAAGTAACCCACATCATCCTCTAATAACCACACCAGGGACTCTACCTGGTCTGCACTAAATGGTGGCAAAAATTCATCCCTGCATTCGGGGGAACCAGATGAAACCAACTCAGCACAAACCTCAATCAAAGGCTGCATCTCAGAGAACTCTGTGCCCTGATCTACTAGAACATGAGCGAGCCGTATACATTCTAGCAGTTCATCCCGGGTATACTCCTTCAGAGTTTGATAAGCATACTCCCTGTCATCAAACACTAGCAGATATAAATATTCAACCTCATCAAGATCCATCCTTCCCATCAACAAGCCAAGATGGCTTCCCTGTGCAGCCACTTCTGGTCAGGATTGGCCTTGGTGTAATGTCAGGGCTCCCAGGTATGACCAGAGGTGTGTGACTGATGCAGGGAAACGCAGACTTCAGATATGTGATAAACAATACAATTTATTAACACTAACCATACAAACATAAACGCAGTGCAATACTAAAACATAATACAGTGCAACCAAACCAAACCAAACCACCCACAGATAACAGTACATACAAGCAAGCGTCGTCAGGCAGGCCGGGTCAATATCAATTGGGCAGGTAGGTACAGCAGGAGCAAGCAGAGAATGGTCGGGGTCACAGGCCAGGTTCAGCAGGTAGCAAGCAGCGTAGTACAGAGGGTCAGGCAGAGGGATGGTCAGGGTCACAAGCCAGAGATCAAAACAGGTAACAAGCAGCGTAGTACAGAGGGTCAGGCAGAGGGACAGAAACAGGATGCAGGACAGATACAGGGCCCAGGACAAACACAACACCAAGGCAGAGTCTGTGGGTCTGGCCATCCCTTAAATACCCCAGCATCATCAGTTCCAGGTGTTAGCTGGCTGAAAGGTTGAGTCTCTGATTGCTGGGAGCACCCGCTGGCCAGCCCTGGTACTGCAGATCAAAAGGCAGGTGAGTCCCACCATTGCTGGCCAGTCCATTCCTAACACTCCCACTACTGTGTTTGAACCAGTGAGAAGGGAGGGAGTCAGGAGAGCCACTGCTCTTGTGCACATTGCTGGATCAAGATTGGGCTCAAGTATTATAAGGGGGGACTGCGAGGGGAGCAGCACACTGAATGTTTGTTACCTAGGTAAAAATCCTTCAGCCTTTAGAACCACTTTAAGCACAATGTAACTGTTGATATGCCAGAAATATAGGTGCTCCTATCTTCTTCTTTAAACATTTTTGGTCATTTTCCCTCTGTGCATAGGCAGAGAGCACAGGAAGCTCTTAGCGCATATACTGTATGTCTTTGAAGGCTCTCATATATCCAGGTCCTGGTACAACTAGTAGTAGTTAGTCACATTTAGCTGGACTTGTTCTATAACGTTGAAGACGTTTTGTAGCTTATCCAAGACAGAAGCTTGTACATCCAGGAGACCCAACAGCCCAAAAATATTTGTAGTGCAGTGTAATGAGGACTGCAAGACTTGTTCATTGGAGGACCAAAACAACATCTCAATAAATTAAAGGTCCAACATAAAAGGACAAATTGTACAGGTCAGGACTCAGCTGTCTTCATACACCTTAAGATAATAGGATGCCCATGTATCTGGTGCCTGAAGAGATTAGGGCAGCCTCTTTTACAGCTCCTGCTCAGGGCACCTAGTAAGGCAAACAAGTGGAAGAGGTGTGAGGGCACAGAGTGGCACAAATGCCTTGTAGTTCTTGCCAGATGCTGCTACAGGAAAGCAGGCATATCTGGACCGGTCAGCACTGTGTAGCTTCCCCACATAAGATGATAAACAGGAGACCGGACACAGGAATATTAAGCAACAATGAAATGTGCACAGGACAGCACTGGATTTTGGCCAAGGTTAAACAGTCTTTTTTTTGTTTCTATTAAACAGATCAACATTCATTCTCATCCAGGGTTCCATGGAACACAAGGATTCCTCTAGAGGTGGCTAGAGGCTCTTTGAGCTGGGGCTAAATGACCTCCCATGTGTTGGTGCCAGGTCCAACAACCCTTGGCAGTGTGGAATTCTGACCACCAATGTAAGAGGCATTCTTCCCACTGACCACCAATGTAAGGGGATCATTCTTCCCACTGACCACCAATGTAAGGGGATCATTCTTCCCAATTTTTCTTTATTAAAAGTCTCGCAATCAATAAACATAAAATATTATACAGAATATAAAAAAAATTATATATATTTACAGCAAAACGAAAATAAACATAGCAAAATCTGCTGTCAGACAAAAGCAAACGTCTCAAAAATGAACATGACATAATTGGGGAAATAAATCGTACTACCACTCACATCACTACACCAGACATCAAACCTGTGAGGTCAAGAAACCACCCCGCCCCCCTTATGCATGCAGCCCTTCTTCAAAAAAGATCTTAATCAACAAAAACTACGGGAGTGAAAAGAACAGTATAAGGAAAGAGCCCCTCACCCAGAGATGGACAGTTCACCAAAGGCAGGTCTGATATTCCTCCACGCCCTTATCCAGACCGCTCGAGGCTCCCTGCCCTTCTCAAGACCCCGAATCTTCCCAACCTCACCCAGAATATCGTGCACCACCACCTCTACAGGGAGGACTTTCTTCCAGATGGTAATCTGACACCGTGCGTTCCATGTGAAGTAACGGACAACTATACTAACTAGAAAAAGTGTATCCAAATCAAAGTCCCAGTGAGCTGGGAATGCCCCGTACACCCACTCTGCATAACTCATGCGATAGAGAAAGGGGATGCCCAGAACCCTCCCCACCCTTTTATACACCTCTATGTTAAAGGGACACAGGAGCAGAAAGTGGTCCATAGACTCCACTTTACCAACACACTCTGCTCTAGGACAATCCCGATCATCCACAGGGCGGTGCTTCAGGTTCCCTCTTACATAGAGCCTTCCATGGAAAGCGAACCAGGCTTGATCCCTGAACTTCAAAGGGATTCTCTCCAAGTTAATTAAACGCAATCCCTCCCTCATTACGGAGCCTGGGCAATCCTTTAAGGCCAGTGACACACTGAAAGCAGAAGCCAAAATCCTCTCCCCCAGAAGCTTCCTGGGAAGGGAACTGATATCCTCCACTGTCACCTGCCACTGCCGAAGTATTTTCAGACACGGGGCAACATAAGCCGGGAGCTTGCCATGTCGGACTCTCAGACTTTTCACTGGGCCGCCATCTTCCCAGCAATGCAGAAAAGGCCTAAACCAAGACTGAAAAATACCCACCCATCCCGGCGGGGTCTCTGCTAACATATTACCAAGATTGTACTTTAAAAAGAGCAAAGAAAAGAAAACTATCGGGTTGACCATTCCTAGGCCACCCTCCCGCCTGGACAGGTAAGTTACATTGCGTTTGATCAGGTTCAGCCTATTTCCCCATAACAGTTGGAAAAAACAGCTGTAGACCCGTGCATAGAGAGATACCGGCAAGATACAGACGAAGCTGACATATAAAAAGATCGGGATCAGGTAAGTTTTGATCAAGTCAACCCTCTCTCTCAAGGAAAGCCTCCATCTCTTCCAGCTTGCTACTTTGGCATTGGCAACTACCAACCTGCTTTCCCAGTTTCGATGACCATAGTCACCAGAACCAAATTTGATGCCCAAAATTTTAATTTCCTGCTGGGGCTCTGGGAAGGCATCCGGAAGTTCGAAGCTTTCACCCTCCTCACCCATCCAGAAAACTTCACTCTTTTCATGGTTGACTTTAGAGCCAGAAGCCTCCGTGTACTGCTCTATCACAGAGACCACCTCCTGCGCCTCCTCAGTCCCAGAGATAATAACAGACAGATCATCAGCATAGGCAACGACCTTCAAAGGCGGCACACCAGCAATGCCCAGAGGCACCCCGCACAACGATGCGCCCTCTAGCCTTCTTACAAAGGGGTCGATTGCGAAAGCATATAGCAGGGGGCTCAAAGGACATCCCTGGCGCACACCAGAGCCGACCTCAAAAGGCCGCCCAACCCAACCATTAACAAGTGGGAAGCTCTCAGCCCCTTTATATAATGTCTTCAGCCAATCTATAAACCTCCCCTGCAGGCCGTATCTACCAAGCAGCAACCACAGATATTCATGATTCACTCGATCAAAAGCTTTCGCCTGATCCAATGCCAGCAAGTACTTTCTCCATCCAGCAGACCTGCATCGTTCCAAAGCCTCCCGGATAGCCAAAACTGCTGAAAAGGTACTTCTACCTTGGACCGAACAGTGCTGATGGCTGGACAACAAATCGCCTGCTACTGACGACAAGCGCCAAAATAGAATCTTTGCCAAGATCTTTCTATCAACATTGAGAAGACTGATGGGGCGCCAGTTCTCAATCATTGAGGGGTCTTTACCTTTTGACAGAAGAATCACAGCGGATTGCCTCATGGAGGGAGGGAGCGAACCCTCTTCTAGACAGCTGTTAAAAACCTCCGCTAAAAAGGGAGCCAGAATGGACTTAAAACACTTGTAAAATTCAGCTGTCAATCCATCTGGCCCAGGCGATTTTTTGGTAGCCAGCTTGTCTATAGCCTGAACTACCTCATCCGCTGAAATTGGTTCTGTCAAATTCATCAAAAGCAATGCACCATTTCCCAATCCTGGAGTAGAATCCAGAAAGCTTTCCATCCTGTCCCGGCTAAGGTCCTTTCTTCCCAGGAGGTCTGCATAATACGACCCAAAGATCTCCAAGATCCCCGATCTGGACTTTATCAGGGAACCCGTACTGTCTTTCAGGCCAATGACCGTCTTAACTGCTATGCCTTGCTTACAGTTCTGGTAAGGATCAGGTGAGTGATATTTCCCATAATCCCTCTCCAGAACCAAGGAGGCATGCCGGTCGTATTGACACTTCCTAAGAAGAAGCTTCACTTCAGAGATCTCCCCTGGATCTCCTCCATACGAGACAAGACGATCAAGCTTCCTCCGCAAATGCTGGTAGGCAATATACATACCAAGCTGCTTCTTCTTACTTATGGCCTTGAAAAGTCCAATTGCCCTTTGTTTCACAAGCTCCCACCACTCTGACTTACTGCTGCAAAAGTCCAGAATAGAAACCTGTGCCTGAAAAAAATCCTCAAAGGATTGTCTTACCTCTACATCTTCCAGGAGAGCCGAATTCAGTTTCCAGACACCCCTTCCCCTGGGTGGAGTGTCCGAGGCATTCAGAGTCACAGACAGCATACAGTGGTCAGAGAACTCCACCGCCTTCAACTCAGGAGCCGAGAAAGCAGAGTTCTCCTTTAAAAAAAACCTGTCTATCCTGCTCTGACTATTCCCTCTCTGAAATGTGAACCCCGTGCTGCCAGGGCAGTGCTTAATGTGCACATCTACCAGGCCTGCCTGTCTAACCAAATCTCTGAGAAAAACGCTATCATAACCCAGCCTGTCTATGGAGCCTCTCCTGTCTTCAGGCCTAATTATGGTGTTAAAGTCACCTCCAAAGACAACCTGCTGGGACGTAAAAAGGAAGGGCTTGATCTTTGTGAGGAGGCATTTCCTGCCCCATTTTGACTGCGGTCCATAGATATTGATCAGGCGCAGGTCCTGCCCCCTAACAGAGACGTCTAAGACCATGCATCTCCCCATTTCTACCTCAATTACCCGCCGGCACGTTACCATATCGGTTTTAAAAAGGACCGCAACTCCGCTGCAAGGTTCAGCCGCAAGAGACCAAAAGGAGGGACCACATCTCCACTCCCTTTTTGCTAGATAGACATCGGCCAATGTATTGAGCCAGGTCTCTTGCAAAAATAAAATCTCAGCATCAAACTCGCTGAGCAAAAATAAGGCCGTATCACGAGCTCTTGCAGATTTAATGCTGGCGACATTAATGGTCGCCACCTTTAACAGAGTGGGAACTGCCATCAGGATGATTGGGGTAGTCGTTTCTTAACCTCTACCACACTCTCATCACCCAAAACAACTCTCTTCAGAGTACGTGACTCCCCCTCATCCATAGATGATAGAGAAATGGATATATCAGATACCATCTCATCACCTGACAAAACTGAAAAAGTATTGCCAAGAGGGACCCCTCCTGGATCTGATTCTGAGGAAGAGAGGACAGCTCTTCTC
Organism: Staurois parvus; assembly: GCF_062004578.1. Taxonomy (NCBI): domain Eukaryota; kingdom Metazoa; phylum Chordata; class Amphibia; order Anura; family Ranidae; genus Staurois; species Staurois parvus. The sequence goes on from NW_028318374.1 coordinate 1,946,223, forward strand.
ATCCTCCTCTTCTTCTTCTTCCTCCTCTTCTCCTTCACCCTCTCCCACCCTTCATCAGCCGAATCCCCCCCAGCAGGAGGTGAGACATGGGACATGGATACCCCTCCCTGAGCCCCATCGGCTCCACCCCCATCCAGCACCCCCACAACCTCCTGACCACGTTTGCACTGACGGGGGACAGGTACCGGAGGTGGAGTAGGGAGAGGGAAGATCAGCTAAACCAGCCCCCCCAGCAGCTTCCGCCAGTCTGGAGGATCTACGTACCATAGGAACAGGAGGGACAGACTCAGGGGTGACATTACTGGGGGAAACACAATCTGACACAACAGACACAGGAGGTACAACAACAGTTTCCTCCCTAGCATCAGCTGCCTCATCCTCTTTATCCAGCCTCTGCAGCTCAGCCTCCAGTCCTGGCAGGTTGTGTAGTGCCTCTGGGCACAGACTGTATGGATGACCCAGCTGCTGGCACAAATTACACCGAATCTCGGTGCATTCTTTGGCCAAATGGCCAAAATCCTGGCACAATGAGCACTTCTTGATGGTGCAGGATGATGCAAAATGGCCTTTCTCTCCGCATTTGTTACAAACTTTAGGCTGACCTTGATAGAAAATGGTCAGTCTATCCCTCCCCAAAAAGGCTGAGCAGGGAAGATGCTGAACCACATTGCCCAGCACCCTCAATTGCACTGACACTGTCCAGGCCCCTGTCCATATCCTATGCTCATCTAGGACCTTCCGCAGTGGGGTGAGGACCTCACCATGTCGGCGTAGCCAAACTACTAAATCAGCCTCTGGTATGGATTCATTCCGGACCAGGATTGTCACCGATTTTATCAAAGGCTGTCTGGAAACCACCTTTGCCACCAAACCTCTCCACTGCTGAAGGCTCCTGCACCTCCAATATCTCTCCCAAAACAGGTCCAGGCCTTCAGGTTTTACAAATGACAAATCGTATTCATAGCTGCCTACTGGGCAGATCAATGCAAACACATCACAGGCTTTAAACCCCATCTCCAGAATCAACTCCGCCACCCTCCCCCTTACTGGTGGGTTCCCTTCCCCCTCCCACTTCAACTGTACAACATTCCTTCTCCTGACCCCACCAACCATCCCACCACCAAACCTCCCCAAATTGTGACCATTAGTATTCCCAACACTACCCCCACCCCCCTTGGTGCGACTCCCCAAAACAGAGGCATAGCTCCCCCCAATCCTCCCAGCAGCAGAAACATTTGGGTGTCTGGGAGCGTCAGGTGCAACTCTGGCAGATACCGATTGCACAGATCCGGGATTGGATGGTGTATCTTCTCTCTGCTCAGCAGGGGGAGAAATGTCATTTTTACCTCTGTCAGCAATGTTAACCCCTTCACCTCCACCCACCACCAACACATCCATTGCTTTACCAGTCTCAACAGTCAGACTTCACAGCAATGTCCACACTCACTGCTGCAACCATAGAAGCTCCATCAGTCATCTCTTCATCCAAGAAAGGAGACTCAGCCCAGGACTGGATCGGATTCTCAGACACAGCAACAAGTGAGACATCCATGTGTGGTGTTTGCTCTCCATGTTGTGCAGTGTGCTGCTCCCCTCCCCCACCAGCATCAATCAGGTCTGGAGCACCTGGGAGCTCAGGTGAAACAGTCTCTCTGCAGGTGGCAGCCATCTTGCCTGTAGAGGGACTACTGGTCTCAGCAGGAACAGCAGCAGTAACTTCCATCCGTGGGGTGCTTGGTGCAGGTTCATCCACATTCCCCTGATGGTATGGAGACCTCTCTGCCAGGGAATTTTCCTCCAGGTTGGCTGAGGATTCCTCCACAGCAGGTTGCTTGCAGAGCTCCTCATCCACAGTACTGACCACAGCAGGTGGGGCAGACATGCTGGAAGCAGCCATGTTGGTGTACTGGGATCTCTCCACCAGTCTTGGCTTTGCTGCTCTGTACCTCCTCTGTCCATCCTCAGGGACTTCTGCAGGGTCATCAGTGAAGGCAAACTTGTCTGCTCTCAGGGGTGACTCCATGTGCTGGATGAAACTCAAGGTTCCATACTCACCCTCAACCCCCTGGCTGGTTGCCACTGGTGATTCCACAGCCTGACGGGGGGGAGAGACGCTGATGTAGATGGAGCCGGGTCATCCATTACCTGAGGCTGCTGATCCACAGAGCTCACTGATGTCTGGCTGGCAAATCTCCTCTCATTATCAAACTTTTCTTTAAATGCTCCACTTCTAGCTTTCAACTTTTATAATAATAAAGATTGTCTCTTTACTTTCTCCTCCATGTGCTGGAGCGCTGGCTTCATGCCCAATCTGTTCTTGCTCCAGGCCTGGCAGTATCTGGCTCTGAAGGTTTTGTGTTCAGATTTTAACACAATAAGTTTCTCCTCAGCTCTTCCAATAGTCACCAATCTATCAGTAATCTTCTGCCTGAAGACATTGACATCCTCACCAGGGCTGGGACCCACAGTCAGGTCCTCCACCTCCTCCTCTTCACTAGGCCCGGTCTCATCAGGGGAATCCCTCCCAGGGCCTCCCCCTGGATCAGGCATGGTTCCTGGGCAGAGCTAGCAGGCAAGGCCCAGGCTTGAAACCGCTGGTTCTCAGGGAGAGCTCCTTCAGTGTGTCCTCCTCCTTCTCCCACTGACCACCAATGTAAGGAACATTCTTCCCACTGACCACCAATGTAAGGGGATCATTCTTCCCACTGACCCCCACCAACATAGGGGAATTTCCCAATGGCCACCGGTGGACTAATCCTAGCAAAGGTTACCTGAGACGTGAATAAAACATATTTACTACATCTCTAGAATACAAGCACATTTCCATATTTTATACCTTTAAAGTGAAAGTAAATGGTAACTGGCACAAAAACTCAGGACTTAAAGTGGAGCTCCACCCAAAAGGAGAATTTCCGCTTTAAGTCTTTGTCCCCCGCTCCCCATTAAGGATTGGCACCTTTGGGGAGCGGGTACCCGAATTTGACAGGTACCCGCTCCCACTTCCACTGCAATCGCTCCCTCCCTCTCTCCCCGTAGTCTTGTGGGACATGTGACAGGTTCCAGAAATCCAGAAGTGAAATCAAGCAAGCCGGGTCAGCAACAGGCGATCAGATCTGGTCCAATAGAAGAAGCTAGGTTGGGGTTCAGGCTGCAGTCAGTAATGGATGCACAGGTCAAGAACAGAAGAGGCAGGCAGAAGCGTAGTCCAGGTTTAAGCATCAAATGGTACAGGTGGATATCAGGAGCAGGTCAAGGTAAGCCAAGTCAGTAACAGGTAGTCAGGCATGCAGCCATAGATCACAGTTTCACAGGTAATGCTGTAAGCAAGACAGCACTGGCTATGTGAAGCTGACCAGGTTAAATAGGTTGCTTGTCACCAGCATTGGCAGCTGGGGGGTGCACACGCACATACAAGCTGCAAGTAGCAACCTGTGATGGGAAGCTACGAGCCAGCCTGTGTCTACATTTGGGTATTTGCACAGATACGTCATTCAGCATTAACTTCCTGAGAGGAACGTTCTCTTTGAGGTGCATATTTTGGACAGAGAGGACAACTGGTTGGAAAGAGGTGTGAGGAAAGCTATCGATGTCCAACAGGAACAACCATCGATGATCAGGGGTGGAGGCCTTCAACATCCTATAAACCCAACACACAAACACAAGTGAAGTAACTGGGTATATGCAGGGGCATATTTACCACAAGGCATTTGCCTAGGGCAGCATTTTTCAGGGGGGCAGCACAGCAGGCGCGAAAGAAGGGACACATGTGGCATGGGGACCAGGTGGTGTAAGCAGAGCTGGACTCTTGTTTCCAGAGATGTCCGGAGCTGTGAAGGTAAGTCAGGGGTGTATTTACCACAAGGCAAACTAGGCATTTGCCTAGGATGACATTTTTCAGGGGGGCAGCAGCATTTTTCAGGGGGGCAGCTGCACCCCCCAAAAGAAGAAAAGGAAGAAGGGACTCACGCAGCACGGGGATCAGGTGAGATCTGAGAGAGGCTGCGGGCTGCTTGATGCTGTATGCAGAGCTTGAGTTTTGTTCCCGAGGATATCCGGAGCTGTGAAAGTGAGTGTCTTATATCTTGTCGGGGGGGGGGGGGGGGTGGTAGTGGAAGGCTCTCTTGGGTGGAGGGGGGGGGGGCTGGGGTGTTGTTGGTCAATGGGGGAGCCCATTTTTGTGTTGCCTAGGGCAGCACAATATCTAAATACACCACTGAGGTACGTGCCTTTCTCTCTCCCTCTGGGAAGGGGTGGGTTGTATGTTAGTGGAAGGCTCTCTCGGGTGGTGGGGGGGGCAAGGATGTTGTTGGTACATGTCAGGCTCTCTCCATGGGGGGGGAAAGGGGGGTAGTGTTGGCCAGTGTCAGGCTCTCTTGAGGTCCCCTCTAATTTTTTTGTTGCCTAGGGCAGCACAAAACCAAAGTACACCACTGGGTATATGTAGTGTAGAGCATCACATCATCACTGGACTGTACATAGCCTGTGCAGAGAGCGGAGTTGTAGGAGGGGCCCAGCAGGCTCCACCCACTACAGGCTGTTTGCAGAAAACTACAGGAGGGGGTGGAGACAAGACCAGTCACCCTGCACAAGGAGAGAGCAGCAGTGACCGGTCTTTATTACAGGAAGCCAAAATCTCACACTTAATTATTGCACAGATCTGGAGGAAATACACAAAGCACACCAAGATCCAAGGAAGAATACACATGATGAATGTATTTAGACCATATTTACGTATCCTGGAGTTCAGCTATAAATATAATAAAATGAGTATAGGGCTTGCACAGTGTTTTCATTATAAACATCTTATCAGGAAAATATGAGCACTGAACTGTAACAAATGTAATATGAGGACACTGACCATCAACCCAGCTGCTATTATTTCGGGGTAATAAACAAGGTTGTGTATAAACAATATCAGTGTCAAAAGGCAAAATGTGGAAACTTGTAAATGAAAACAACATCAACGCGACATTTGGCCCCAAGAGAAATCCAGCCTGTAAACAGAGCAAACATTTGATATCCACTAATAGATTTATTGTATACAAGTCCAACTTGTTAAGGAGCAATGTAATTGTTACTAAAATGAAACTGCTCAGGTTTACAACACAGACTTTTTTTCTTCTAAAGCTAATCTCCACCCAAACATTTAAATAAACAGAGAAAATAAACATACAAGAGCTGTTTTACCTGCCGAAGGATTTGAATTTCCATCCATCCAGTCTTGACGTTTACACAGCTTTGCCACCTAGCACGGGCATGAGAGGAGACCTGATTTTTTTCTGCTGCAGTTAGGTAACACTTACAGGTCTTGTCCCTCCCCCAGAAAGTGACTGGACAGTGAAAGAAGAAGCAGAAGGCTGATGAGCTCATCTCTTTTATCAGCATGTTCCTTGCACTACACAGTGGAAACCCGAGGGAGGAGTGGGGGGTGTGGCCCGCACCAGTTACATCGACATGGGGTGACACCGGACCCACTCCACGAAAAGGTAAGTTGTAACAAAAGCCGATGATCCCCGCAGGATGGATCGTCGGCTTTCTTTACAACTTACCTTTTCACGGAGCGGGTCCGGTGTCACCCCGTATAGGTTGCATGCTGACGATCCCCGCAGGATGGATGGGATCTGCAGATTGGGGAGCATAATGGATGGGACTCCAATCCATTATGCTCAATCTGCAGATCTGAACCATCCTGTGGGGATCGTCGGCATGGAACCTATACGGGTGACACCGGACCCGCTCCGTGAAAAGGTAAGTTGTAAAGAAAGCCGACGATCCCTGCAGGCTGGATCGGATCTGCGGATTGAACATAATGGATCAGGGTCCAATCCATTATGCTCAACCCGCAGATCCGATCCATCCTGCGGGGATCGTCGGAGGGGGTGTAACCAAATGTTATCGCACCGGGTGACACCAACCCTAGGGACGCCCCTGCACTACAGCACTGCTGATTGGCTCCAGTGCTGCCATTGTTTCCCCAGTCTAAGGCCTCAGGCACACTGGACAAAACAAAGGAATGCAAGAAGGCACCACTGAGTGCAGACCTATAACCACCTCCCATCCGGCTACTGTATATAAACGGCCGGACGGTGGCAGTGCAGGGTTGGGTGACAGTTTATAAATGGTCTCCCTGCACCCTGCTTGTGCGCGCTCCCTGGGAGCGCGCAGCACCACGATCCGGTGCCTGCTGTGTCCTCCGGACACAGTGAAACACTGATCGTCAGACGGGACCTCTGTACAAGGTCCCGATCATGTGATCACTTATTGACCAATGAGGGATC